>NC_090235.1:5725000-6466250 GCF_024489055.1 Chanodichthys erythropterus | reverse complement strand
GAGGTTGTATTCTGTCTAGCCTGTCAAACAGAATTCAAATTATTATAAATGTGCCCTTCAGTTTTGAAATGATGCCCTTTTCAGAGTGTATTCAAATAAGTGACATTTCTCTGGAGATTTAGATGCAATATTAAATTATTAAATATGCTTCAAACAAATGCACAATATTTGCATATGTTTCTCAGCAACACCAAGCCAATTTCGATATGAATATGAATTGCACTTGTATTCGATGTTTTTTTTTCCCTTCATCACTCTTGAAACATCAGCCTAGGTCTCCAGGCTTATTACGCAAGCACTTGAGTTTCTAGTACAGAGTGCATAATCCACTCTAAGAAATGTACTCCGTGTTCCTTCATGCTCTCATAGATAGACACTCTTGTTCTTTCAAAGTTTTCTTCCTTTCTGCAAAATACAGACAAGTCAATCTAAATTTAGCAAGGTGGGAGATGTTACAACTCTACAAACGACTACCTTAGAGGATGAATCACTCCATAAATAAAAAGATTTGTTAGCAATTAGGCAGGACCTAAAGGCAATTGCTCAGGCGTAGCCATTTCACATAGTTACACCGGTGACACTGAGGAAATTAAAGTTCATCTATACACAGTTTTCAAAGCAATACTTTAGGAACCCCAGGGTCTTCTTCCACTTCACTGCTCTTTTGTTCGAGGAAAGTGTGACTTCCTTTCTCAGGAGAACTTTCAAACTTTCTCTGGGTAGTGCAGTGAGTGTATTAAATGCAGCTACAGAACAGTCACTCTGAATTAGCCAAGTGCTCATTGTTTGTGCAGTGGTTAGGTGCCTCTGCACAGCCACAAACTCCCGCCTGGCTGTTTACAGGATATATGCTCTATAAGGCTTCACATCAAAAAACATGCCCTACTATTGCCTTCTTAAAACACTTTTTTTTTTTTTTTTTTGTCCTCTTACATAATTCAAATGGGACTACATGTTTCATTTATCCCCCAAGAAATGGCTTTCATCTTACAATATTGTATCTGTGGAGAACACATGGCATCGATCCTACTGGTTAGTCTTTGCTGTGAAATTTGGACATCTGTTCAAACCTCTATAGAGCCTCTTATGCTCATAAAGGCTGTAGGTATTTGATCAAAAAATGCAATAAAAACAGTGGGATTGTGAAATGTTATTACAATTTAAAATTGTACTTGAATATATTTTAAATAATTTGTTCCTGTGATGGTAAGCATCATCATTTCAGCATCATTAGTCAGTGTCACAAAATCCTTCAGAAAACATTTTAATATGCTGATTTGGTGCCTTAGAAACATTTTTTATTATGATCAATGTTGAACAGATGTGCTTCTTAATGTTTTTGTGAAAACTCTTTTTTTCAGGATTCTTTGATGAATACAAAATAAAAAAGAAAACAAAATCTTTTTTGTTGTTGTTGACAATTTTTACCTGAGATTTGGAGATGTGCAAAAATGAATTTAGAAAGATGGCAGCATCATTATCTTATTTTTACACAGAGATTGGTAGGTCTATTAGTTAAAAATTTTGGCTTTAGCAATCTTTGTTTTATTATATGCCAACAGTGACAGTTCAAAAAACACTTCTTGTGTAACTCAAAACGTATTAAAGATATCTTAATGTCCTTTTAGATTCTGGTTCTTAACAAACTTTCTTTTTGCTATCTTTATTTTAAAGGCCCTTGATGGTTTAATCCCAGAGATATGGAGATCTTAATGTGGCTCCATAAGTAAACTGGTAAATTGCATAAATTTTCAGCAGTCAAAAACAAAATGTGGGTCACTTTACACACAGCTGATATTTTATTCTTTTAAAGAGGAATCTCTGAAGAACAAATAATGTTAAAACTAGAAATATGTTTTTCTATCAACTCATATAACCTGTCTGAATGCCATAAATATTCCTTTTTCAAAGTTTGCATGCCTGTAGCTCAAGAAGTATTCAAGATATCTTAATGTCCTTCCAGATTCTCTTTCTTAATAAACTTTCCTTTTGATATCTTCATTTTCAAGGCCCTATATAGTTCAGTCCCATAGATATTGGGACCCCAATGTTTCAATGGTTGAGTTGAAACAGAATGACCGAACTGTTCCTTTCAGCCTTTTTATCTTTGGGATAGTCAAGTGGGAACTAATTGAGAAAGAAACAAAGAAAGAGAAAGAGAGAGAGAGAGAGAGAGAGAGGGAGAGAGAGAGAGAGAGAGAGAGAGAGAGAGAGAGAGAGAGAGAGAGAGAGAGAGAGAGAGAGAGAGAGAGAGAGAGAGAGAGAGAGAGACTATTTTGTGTAAAGACCACAAAGAGTGTCAAACTAGATCAAGAAAAGAATCAATCAAGCGTGTTGCCCACAAGAGCACCTCAGCTACCCCTAGGCATCAGCTCACTACACAACTCATTAAATAATTAAATTTAATAAATTAAAAACATGTTATTACATGTTAGGATATACTTTTTAATATTATAGGTACATTATGTAACTTTTGGCCCTCTAGTGGTTAAAAACAGAACTGCGTACATTTTGCAGCAGAACATTGTTTTGGTTGTGTTTCGGTTCTGTGAGACTGTAGATGAATATGACCCTTCACAATAGAAAATGCTTTACCATGAACTAGAGAGCTACATATGACAATTTATCTGTTCAATAAAATACCTTACTTACCTGTTGAGTAATAAAAACACAACCTCCACGTTGCTGTTACAACATTTCAAATCCCTCAGTTCGTGCCATCTCTGAAAAGCCAAGCCAATGTTGATTCTTGTTTTATTACGCGCTCTGTCGCATTCTCTCCTCTGTTTGCTGTTTTTTTGAGTGATTCCCTGGAGGTTTGAGATTTAGCGGGTCCATTTAATTTGTGACAATCAACCTATGCCACTCCCACACCACACACGCATCAAAGGATACGGCAAGAAACACACGGGTGAGTGATGCATGTATTTCCTGCGAAAACCATCCCGACATTACTAAAATATAAACACTTAAAATAGGCTTACCATAGGGAATCAGGGTAAGACAAAATCACATTTTGGAAGAAGGACTGAAGATGTATTGCTTTATATTTTGTTAACTTTAAACAAAAACATTACATCGTGTACCTTTAAATAATTTAATTATTTAATAAGTATTTAATTAAATACTTAATGTTTAGCTTGCTTTCTGTTGCGAACAGCTGTTTTTCCTCCCAAATTAAACAACCGTAACCAAATACTGTAATAACAGATGGTTTTGTTCTGTTCTAAACAGAGAGTGCCTTCAGGTAATCAGGTAAAGGCAAAACAGCTCTCAGCTTGATTTAGATGGTGGTGATTAGTTAAACCTGCCACTGTGAACCTTATTCACCTGGACCAAGAAAGCTGTAAACCAATACCTTTCTTTTCTATCCTTACGTCATCTACTGACATAGTTACTCCATTAGCCGAGACAAATCCAAAGATGAGTCTTGATAATACGGTCTTCTAGGACAACCTTTCAAAATGAGCATTTCTGAACTCTTAAAATCTTACATATTCTCATCACAGATCACCCCTTCTAGTTATAATCAAAAGGAAGCTTTAAAAATGGTGTGATATATCTTTTTCCAAGGAGCCCATCACTGTTTCTTGCAGAGATAACAGCCCGGTACTGCTGCAGGTAAAAATAACTCTAAACCTCAAAGGACCTCAGACTCCCTTCCAAACATCCCAAAACACAGGAATGAATGCATTTTGATTGGCACAAAGGAAGAAATAACTAACAATATATAAATAAAAGAAACCCTTTAACAACCCCAAAAAGTAGTCATCAATAAAACAGAAATGGAGTCGGTCCTCTTTAATGCAATTACAGCATGTCTAGAGGACTTGAATAGAATATTTCATCTTCAGTATAGTGGAATGGAAAGTGCATGCAGATTATGGCATGCATCAAGCAGGATGACAGCTGTGCAGTGGGGTGGGGAGGGGAGGGGTTAGGGGTTAGAGAGGATTATGTAATCCTCTTGAGATTTTTACGCTTGAACCTTCTAATGATGCATCGCAGGGCTAAAACAAAAATTCAAGAGCCCTGCTTATGTTCAGCGATATCTCGATCACAGCCTGAATGTATTAGAATCCAGGAGCATTTTCACCTGGGGTCTATGCCATTTAAATGATAATGCTCTTATCTTATCTCCTGTGGTTTTCTTACCAGAGCTTGGTTTTCATCACAAAGTTCACTTTTAGAAAACTCACTGTCCTGCTTCGAACTTCACCATCTCTTAAAGTGATTGTATGTGTGTATGCGGTCATACTGATTTATGGTCAATCAATAATTTATGATGCATGTTTTGAATGCAAGTCTAACAAGTATTTATACTGTTGTTTTGGTCCATGCATCCAATAGGACAACCACCAGCTATTGTAAATGAATGACCATTGCCTGCCACCTCTCTACACATCTACCACTAAATGCATGCAAATTCAAGACATAAATATGATTGCTTCGAAAAGTAATAGCACATCTCTCAATAAATTGCACAATTAGAGGTTTCATTTATGTGCATAGTTACACAGTAAAGTGATACTTAGGGTTAGTGATTTCAAAGTACATTTAACCCTAAGTAGCCCTGTTTCCACCTGGTATTAAGGTGTGTTTTGGTCGATTGGATCACAAGTAGACGAGGGAGACACATAATCGTTTACACCTGATATTTTAATCTATCTCTTTTGTCCACTTTCAACCACTTTTGTCCTAATTTCTTCGAAGGGAGGGTCTATGGGCAAGTACTTTTTTTTTTTTTTTTTTCAGATCTTTTGATCTAATGGACAAAATAAGCTTGCGCAATTTACATATGAACACTATATTGACAAAAGTATTGGGACATCACTCCAAATAATTGAATTCAGGTGTTCCAATCACTTCCATGGCCAAAGGTGTATATCAAGCACCTAGGCATGCAGACTGCTTCTACAAACCTTTGAAAAAGAATGGATTGCTCTCAGGAGCTCAGTGAATTCAAGGTTGCAACCTGTGCAATAAGTCCATTCGTGAAATTTCCTCACTACTAAATATATGTTAGTGGTATCATAAAGTGGAAGCAATTGGCAACAACATCAACATCAGCCACAGAGCGGGGTCAGCGCATGCTGAGGCCCACAGTGCGCAGAAGTCACCAACTTTCTTCAGAGTCAATAGCTACAGACCTCCAAACTTCGTGTGACCTTCAGATTAGCTCAAGAACAGTGTGTAGAGAGCTTCATGGAGAGCTTCCATGGCCGAGCAGCTGCCACTGGTAATGGTACTTGCCTGACTGCATTGTGCCAAGTGTAAAGTTTGGTGGAGGGGGGATTATGGTGTGGGGTTGTTTTTCAGGGGTTGGGATTAGTTCCAGGGAAAGGAACTCTTAATGCTTCAGCATACCAAGACATTTTGGACAATTTCATCCTCCCAACTTTGTGGGAACAGTTTGGGGATGGGCCCTTCCTCTTCCAACATGACTGCGCACCAGTGCACAAAGCAAGGTCCATAAAGACATGGATGAGTGAGTTTGGTGTGGAAGAACTTGACTGACCTACACAGAGTCCTGACCTCAACCCGATAGAACACCTTTGGGATGAATTAGGGCAGAGACTGCGAGCCAAGCCTCGCCAACATCAGTGCCTGACCTCATAAATGCGCTTCTAGAAGATTAGTCAAAAATTCCCTTAAACACACTCCTAAACCTTGTGGAAAGCCTTCCCAGAAGAGTTAAAACTGTATAGCTACAAAGGGTGGGTCAATTCCATATTAAATCCTACAGATTAATGTCATTAAAGTTCACGTGAACGTAAAGGCTGGTGTCCCAAAAAGTTTGGCTAAGTGTATAAGCGTGCCCAGAGATGGCGGAAAAACACAAAGAGAGCATCAGCTTTCGTTTCAGCTCTGACTGCCTCAAGACGGTCCAAATGCTGTGAGTGCGTGTTAGAAATTAGGATTGGTGATTGTGATTAGTATGGTTTTCATCTTCAAATGAAACTTGGGTCTTCAGCTGACAAAGTTTAAATCCCGTCTGGCTAGTGTGCTTCCCATGATGTTTAGGCGGAGAGTAGGTGGTCTTTAGTGGCTGTTTGATCACTCGATCATGAGCATTTACACTACAAAGCAATCCGGTCAAATGCGTGTTCGACTACCTTTGGAAGTGGTCAGAAGTAAAGCAGTTTAAAACATTTAACACCCCTTTTACACCTGTATTTAGCATTGTCCAATTGTGATGCAACCGATCAAAATGCATCTTAATACCAGGTGGAAACAGGGCCTTAGTCAGGCTTGACTTCAAAAAATGGAATTGAAACACAGTTAAACTAACAAAAACACTGCATGTAAAAACAATGTAAACCACTACCGTGTACTGACCTCTTTGTGTTGAACATTCTGAGTCCTTGTTATCCTGTGTTGGATGGATGACGCAATGACAGCGATAGGCCAGCTCTATGGAGTGGACCTGTAGGAAGAGAGTATGGTTACAGGGACAGGTTCAATCACCATCTCATGGTATCAGGTTTAAAAAAAATCCAAGGACCAATAACCTCATCTCTGTAAGGGGTGTGACTTCTATGGGTGAGCAAATTACAACTGACAGTCACAATCCAACAGTCTTAAACAAAATCAGAGGGAGCTGGACAATGTTTGTGTTATGTCCACTAATTGGCGACCAGATGGTGTTTACCAAGGAATTAACTTGTAGGTTTCCTGTCTACAGTCTTATCTTTGGTTATATAACTTTACCAATGAACAGAAGAAGACATGTAAATGATTATTGCCCACTTTGGTTGAAACCACCAGAGCTTACTTAATGCTAACTTAATTATACTGTCAATAAGAAACCAAGGATCAGCTTTAATAGACCTGCGCTAAAGGATATTAAAATGCTAATGACTGTCCTGTTTTTCCACTCTCTCTATTTAAATACATATTGAATATACAAATATTGAAATATTTGCAGATGCCTGCCATTGCACAGGTCTAATTTCAAAATCATGCAGCACAGCCGTACACTAGGTCCCAAAACTTCTTGTACTCGTCAAAATCTTTGTTAGATAATGAGATCAATGGCAAGATGTCATATGTCAACTAGGGCTGCCCGTCCAAGCAGAGTGCATCAATAATGTATGAATACAGCCTGTGTAAGACGCAGGTAAGCCCTCTGCTATTCTACTAGCCTAACCATCAACCTGCCTCAACCACAAAGCACAGGTAAAAAATCATTGGTATATCAAAGATTTTAAGACATCAAGCAAAAGGAGATGCGTTTAATCTCTGGGATGAGATTGGGAATGTAGAAAGCAGCAGCCTGTATACAATGGACACCAGAAATAGCATGGCTCCTGGTCTCAGTATTGATGAAAAGGAGATATTAATTGAAAACTGTTTCAAATGTCTCTCGTCCTAGCGGTAATGGATAACTTTATGAATGGAAATTGATTTTCCTTTAATTGAGGATGACTTTCTGGCCATCTGGTTTCATTAGCGTGAGCCATAGCACGAAATGACATCGGTAATTGTTCCGATGGGATGAAAACAGAACCAGTGCACTATAATCCAATTGCCCAAGACCATGACTAAACATTTAGGATTTCAGGTTGATGCATATACACATAAATTCTCAGTATTTATCCATTGCAAATTCTGTACATTGTGCAATTCTGTGAAATGCAGTCATAATAACATTAAACTTACTGGGTCAACCTATCTATAAATTAAATTAAAATTACTTTTATGTACATGTTGCAAGATATAAATACAGAGTACACACATTTGCATTGGATTAAAAGTCACTAATGAGCCTCATTAATAAACATCTGGTCCATGTATCACACAACAGCAGGGAAAGACCAAAGTGCGCCACGCTAGATTGGAGGGATGTGGCCCCTGGGAGAGAATAACGAACACTCATTTACTTACAGATGCCGGATGTAGCCAATTACTCTATGAATGCATTTTTTCTTATTTCGAAAAACTTTTTTCTTCTTAACCACAGCAAAGCACAAAAACAAATATGTATTTTTGGTCATTCAATTATTTAAGACAGCTTGCTGGGTTTCTCCGAATAGAATAGCATAGTTTCAACATTTAGATGTATATGCAAAATTGAGTCACTGCAGATAGTTTATGGATTAACCTATCTACAGCAGGCTTCAAGACTTCACTGCAGCAAAATACTACAGAAGAGTGGGATAAAGCTGTGCCACTTTGACGTAAGTTTCCCTCTAGGCGCAAAGAAAATGTATAGCGGTAAAACTAACACGTCTAAATATATTTCAGGGTGTCTGTTAACTGAAATTAATCACATTCCATATGCTGTCTAATTTTGCTGCACATATTAACAAGCCAGGAAAAGGCTTAATATTCACAGTATTTAAAAGCGAAACGCACTGAAACATTTGTACACGTAGGTCTACATGCAATATTAAAATATTTTTCTGATAGCATTTCTTGTATTTGGAGGCAAGGCCTACAACCATATTAATTAAGTCACTACACACTTTATGAGCTAACTTGGGGTAAATACTTCATTTAATATTGCTGTCTTCATGTGCTCTGGGAATTATCATAAATACGAGATACGAGTGGGGATTATCTCATTTCCGATAGCATGTGAAGGCATAAATTAGCATAAATTATATATGTCAGCTACCCTGTCGCCTTTCCAAAAATGCTATTTTTCAGGAAATGGAAAAAAGAAAACAGTATTTACAGGTTACAAAGTTTATTGTAGCTATGTGGGCTCAGTTTTGTCATTTGGCCATATCTCATGTTATTAAATACGAATTGCTACGAATACTCGACAATGACTAGACAAAGACATTCTTCCCCACTCCTCAAACACATAAAACATTAGCCTTTATATAGTCTAGTGTTTCTAGAGTAAAGAAAATTTACTTATTTAAACAATCAGTTCTTAATTTACCCTTGCATTGCAAGCAAGCAGAGACGGTCCGAACTGCGTGAGCCACTTCCTTCACGATAGAGGCGGGGCAGAGTTATGAGGCTTGATTGACCAATGGGGTTACAAGGTTTAGTCACAAGCTCTTTTTAATACTTTTCATTGGTTAAATAGTTGCAAACCCCAGAGAGAGATGGAAAGGGTGAACAATTGTAATGATTTATGAAAAAAGACGAATTATGGAGATACCATGTACAAGGATATGAGATACAGCGACTAAAGGCCTATTAAATAATAAAACTTTACATGGTTTTAATACACTGATAATTCACTTATATGTGCAAAATATTTTGTTGACATTTTTATTTCACCACCCATGTAAAAGTTTTACTAAGCTTTTTAGCACTAAAATACTTTTTTTTTTTTTTTTACTTTCCTATTGTGCATCTATCACATCACATGCAGCTGTATATGACGGCTACTTGTAAATACACATGATGAATAACATGCAAAAATTAGATTGACTGAAGAGACGCAACTTATCCAACTCTCCCCTACACATTTAATTATTTTATCTCTTCTGATTAGATATAATATGAAAATATATTTGAATCCTATGGCTAATTCTACCCAAAAATCTGTCCAATCTAAAATCCAATCTATGATTTCAGCACTGGACGGCGACCAATATCATATGAGAGTTCACAATCTACATCAGCCTTTTACTAAGACAGCAATAATATCTTAAAATCACATGATTGCCTTCTTCAGGCATACATTGATGTTTACAAATCTCAAGTTTCTGGTCTACATTAAAACCTACTATGGCATCCTAAGAGCTAAGCATGATTCACTAAAAGCTCTTGCTGGAAAACACAATTGCATTATTGAAGTGCAGCAGCCATGACCATAGAAGCACAATAAGCATATTTATGTAACAAGGCTAGTTTACAGCAAAACATGCACAAAGCCTTCATCAATAAAATTGATATTACAGAGCCACTTCAGTTTGTGAGTGCATAGCCACTGCCCTGTGCAGACCGCTCTACAGTCATTTCAGCCGCTGGGTCTTTAAAACAATGCGTCTAAGCAAGGCAAACAGGCCATCTCTTTGGTAATTTATAGACAGCAGCTATTTGTAGACATTATAATTCACTGGGTTTTTCTATGGCAGCTTTTCATGAGTGTCCGCCTGGATGTGAGAGCACTGCTGCTCTGAGATCGATCAATCGATGAGGACATACCAACAGCATCTCTGAGCTTCAGTTACACAGAGTCTGCATCAAAACCTGCTGTTTAATGAAATAACGTCATTCTGAAACACTTTAACCCAAAAAGCGAAAGAAAAAAAGTATTGTGATGCCATGGTACTGTATGATTACCATGTTCATGCATCATGGTATTTACACATTTGACGAGAATTCAAAGAATACCATAGTATTACCATGATAACTTTGGGTTTTATTCGTACCTCACAAGATTCAATGTCATATTATGTTTAAAGTTTTTGCATTAACACAGGGATCAGTGATCTCTACCTGGAAACCTAATACTGAATCAGTGCAGATATAATATCTATTAGTTATAGATTTGAAACAAAGTTAAAAAAAAGTATCATTAAGACAAAACAGTGGTCCAAAATAATAATAATAATAATAATAATAATAATAAATTAATTAATAAATAAATTAAAACGGGCTACTCAAACACAATACATACATACATACATACATACATATGTTGTAAACTTCCTTTCTGGGTTACTTAAACTATATAGCCTATAATAAATACTTTTATAATAAACAATAAATGATATCCAATGCATAAAATTATGAAATGAAACTATAGTGCAGCTGTAGTATTCAAAAATATAGTCCCATTGCATTGTCAATTTCAGCTATCCCCAAAATATCCCCCCTGTCATCCAAAACTCTAAGAAAAAGAAAAGAAAAAAAGTATATTATTTCCTAGATTATTTCCTTGTTATTCTGTCCTCGAGGGGTGCTGCCCGAAGAAACCGTTAAGTTCAAGTTAAATCTCCTTTTATGGAAATCCGGTGTGTTTTCCCTCATTGTTTTATTTACACCCATACTCCACATTTATTCTTATTGGGTTAAATAACAATTGTCGCTTGAAAAAAATTCGCGCTTACCTTAAGCCAGGTAATGCGTCAGCAAATCCAGTGATGTGTCATATCATGCAGTGTTTATGATTACACCTGCCATACACTACCATTCACAGAATGCCAGCATTAGCGTTCTGAGAGCGCTATTAAATGACCGGAACATACCATCACATCCTGAGGTAGAGGGGTGCGGCGGAGGATCCCACCAAAACGACACCAAACGTGAACACACGGACGTGAGCTCTAAATGCATAGATATGTTCCATAAATAAGGCGACATAAAGAAACATTACGTATACGTGATATTCAAGGATACAATCAAAGAAATGTCGCGGAATAATTTCAGTGACCCTCTATTTTCAAACATATGTTCATCCACACATCTTTTACACACAAATAAAGACAGTTTATGCCCTGAAAAGGAAAAAAAGCTCTAAATAAAGTCTAAAATAAGCTCTAAAATAAAATAATTATAGCAAAATTCTGATGAACATAATAATAATCATTATAATAATCATTATAAATGATTATAGTAATTATTTAATTTAATTTAAATTTTTAATTTAAATTTTTAATTTAATTTAATTTAAATTTTTAATTTAATTTAATTTAAATTTTTAATTTAATTTAATTTAAATTTTTAATTTAATTTAATTTAATTTAATTTAATTTAATTTAATTTAATTTAATTTAATTTAATTTAATTTAATTTAATTTAATTTAATTTAATTTAATGTTTTTAACAAAATTGCCTAAAAGTCAGACTGTTATTATGAAAAGCAGCTTAAGTTCACTAACCCGGATATTTACTGGGTTTCAGCAGCAGAGGGCTGCAAGTATCCTTTCTATTCTGCATGTTTGTGTCCTGTAAAGTTTTAACCGAATTGGTTTTTGCTCTGTTTACTCTCCCGACGGTGTCTTGAACATTTGTTAGTGCTAACGAATCTTACTGAGCGTTTAACCTTGATATAGACACACTTACTAACAGGTACTGAATGTTTCTGTTTTTTTATATAATTAGATAAGCTGATTCTCCCCTATAACAGGTCTTTAAACCGAAGGTATCTCGTTAAAAACTGTCCTAAATTATGATTTTTAATATGCAATATGAGTTTTTCTTACGATGAAGTTGCCCAGGTTGAGTTATATGCAATTTATTTTAGCTTACATATTAAGTATGAAAATGTATCACCTGAATGTATTTTAGATTTTCTATCTTATGTTAAGTTGAAATGTTTTATATAATAATGTAAATTTTATGGATGATACTAACATTTTTGTTTGCCATGTAAATAGCCATGCTAACATGGCTTAAAAACTTAACAAACAAACAAACATATTAGTATACATAATATTATGATTATTCATATTATTTGCATAATATAGAATTCCTCTTTACACATAAAAATGCATATCTATGTATATCTGTTCAATATCTATTATGTCTGTCAACAGCCTCCTAATAAGTTTGAATAAATGGGCAGCAGTTTATCAGATTTCTCCTCTCAGCATTAATACTGTGTTTGCCTTTCCTAGAATGCAGCAAGATATGCAGGCAGAAATCAACGCCATGCACCATCCTTTCTTAACAACTTTCTTATTGTTTTCCCTTGTTCAGGTGCTTTAGCCAGGTGAATGTTGGGAGTTCGAGCCCTGTTTGGAATCGGTCTTCTTGTGACATCACGAGGAGGCTCTGTGCTGACACATACAGGAGCATGTGCACGTGTTGCCAGTAACATCTACAGTAAACACAGACAGGCTTGCACTATGGCTAATACTATTAAATACCTGGGGTGAGTGTAAATGCACAACACTCTCTGTGATATGATAAATATTGTTGCATATCAGTCATTATTTGACAGTGGTAGAGTTAGTCCATAACATGATGTTACATTACTGTTGTGAATGTCAACAATAGTGTCTCTGATATTAAGTTTTGCTTAAAGCATTGTTATTTTAGTATCATTGAGATGCTATAATTTTTTTATTAATCGTTTTTATATTTTCTCTTTTCATTTTAAGTTTAGTTAAAGTTTTAGTAATTTACTGGGTTTTTTTTATATTATTTTTATTTTTATTTTATTTTTTTATGTGTGTTTACACTATATCGCCAAAAGTTTTGGGACGCCTGCCTTTACGTGCACATGAACTTTAATGGCATCCCATTCTTAATCTGTAGGATTTAATATGGAGTTGACCCACCCTTTGCAGCTATAACAGCCTCAACTCTTCTGGGAAGGCTTTCCACTAGGTTTAGGAGTGTGTTTATGGGTATTTTTGACTAATCTTCTAGAAGCGCATTTGTGAGGTCAGGCAGTGATGTTGGACGAGTAGGCCTGGCTCGCAGTCTCCGCTCTAATTCATCCCAAAGGTGTTCTGTCGGGTTTAAGTCAGGACTCGCTCATCCATGTCTTTATGGACCTTGCTTTGTGCACTGTAGTGATGTTACGTATGACACTGAGGCTTCGATGTGCGTATCGCGCATGTGACACAATTTCTAGCGAAGCCCCGTATCGGGGTGTGTATTGGTCACGTGATCTATGACAAATGAAGCCTTTCTTTCTATCCAGTCACGTGCGCGTTTCGCTTTGCGTATCAGAAGGTTCGAACCCCAGATCTTACTTAACGAGTCCTCATTGGCTCAGTCTGGTTGATGGGTCAATAAAAATAATTAACACAATTTTATCCCCTTTCTGTCTTTCCTACAGTTACACAAGCACTATCGAAGTGTCATAAGCACATTTAAAAACAGATGATCCTATAACACAATGTCCTTTTTCACTAGTGAATGCATGTAGAGATAAATAGTACATTACATCATATTAAATCATGTAAGGTCATATTATATTTTATTGTCACACTTTAAAGGGTAAATTAATTTATTTAATGGACAAATGAAACGCACGTGTAAGGCTTTTATTTGTACACATAACATTGAAACTGTGGAGCTTGTGGTGGTTACGTCATCTTGACAGAGCTTCTTCCAAAAGCTTCTGGCTGATATGTTTTAAATAAGCACCAGATGGCGCTGTTCTCGACACTCTTGAAGCTTTGAATCTTTTCCCGGAACAGTCAGGGGAAAGCCTCAGTGCTTCATGAGGCTTCATTTACCCATCCTTAGTGCACTGGTGTGCAGTCATGTTGGAACAGGAAGGGGCCATTCCCAAACTGTTCCCACAAAGTTGGGAGCATGAAATTGTCCAAAATGCCTTGGTATGCTGAAGCATTAAGAGTTCCTTTCACTGGAACTAAGGGGCCAAGCCCAACCCCTGAAAAACAACCCCACACACCATAATCACCCCTCAACCAAACTTTATACTTGGCACAGTGCAGTCAGACAAGTACAGTTCTCCTGGCAACCGCCAAACTCATCCATCGGATTGCCAGACAGAGAAGCGTGATTCATCACTCCAGAGAACACGTCTACACTGCTCTAGAGTCCAGTGTCGGTGTGCTTTACACCACTGCATCTGACGCTTTGCATTGAACTTGATGTAAGGCTTGGATGCAGCTGCTCAGCCAAGGAAACCCGTTCCATGAAGCTCTCTATGCACTGTTCTTGAGCTAATCTGAAGGTCACACGAAGTTTGGAGGTCTGTAGCTATTAACTCTGCAGAAAGTTGGTGACTTCTGCGCACTGTGTGCCTCAGCATGTGTTGACCCTGTTCTGTGATTTTACGTGGCCTACCACTTCGTGGCTGAGTTGCTGTTGTTGCCGCCAGTTGCTTCCACTTTATGATTCCACTAACAGTTGTCCGTGGAATATTTAGTAGTGAGGAAATTTCACGAATGGACTTATTACACAGGTGGCAACCTTGAATTCACTGAGCTCCTGAGAGCAACCTGTTCTTTCACAAATGTTTGTAGAAGCAGTCTGCATGCCTAGGTGCTTGATTTTATACACCTTTGGCCATGGAAGTGATTGGAACACCTGAATTCAATGATTTGAAGTGGTGTCCCAATAGAGGGTATGCATTGACGTCACTTTCCCGCTGGAACGCGCTCCCTCAGCTGGACTGAGTAGCAAAAGAACCTGCTGCATGACTGGATTTAATAGGGGAAACTGCGAAAATGCAAAACAAACGATTACTCTAAAGGTTTGGCTCGAAAGTGTTTCTTAAAGCTTGTTAAATAAACCTAATCCATGGATATTGACATGCAGCCAGGAATCGTGTTTCCTGACATTTAAATGTGCCTGATTTCGATGTCAGGGAAATACATGAAGCAAATTTGCCTGTGAATATTTTATATAACTACAATATAGGTAGGTTTAAATCCGAGTAATCACTTATATCAATGTTAAATATATCGTCATATTGTCCAGCCCTAAAACTTTTATAGTTTTTGTCAGTGTTTTTTTTTTTTAAACACTCAATTATGCAGAATATAAGATGGTAAATATTTAATTGATGATTTGTCAACACAATATATAACAATACAATATATACGGTATGATTTTACCTCAAAATCCAACAATTTGACACAAAATGATAACTGCAAATCCATGTTTCTCTGCCTGGAGTCTAGTTATTTCTGTGAATTGCAGTGATCCATTTGCTTCTTTTATCTGTAGCTTTCGGCACTCTTTAAATATATATACCTCAGACCAGCTTACTCTCATACTCACTTACATTTTCAATTGGTCTATCACCACATCAATAGCACCTGCCTGTTTTAAATCAGCCATGATCATTCCAGTGCCTAAGAAGAATAACATCACCTGCCTCAATGATTTCAGACCTGTTGCACTGACGTCTGCTGTCATGAAGGTGTTCGAGCGCCTAGTCTGCAGGAACTTAGCGCACATTACACTAGATTGAGGAAATTTGGGGTTAGCCAGGAAGGCATGAATCATTTCTATCAAGCTGTCATAGAAAGCATGGTGACCTTTTCTATCCTGTCCTGGTACGGGAACGTGACCAGTAAGGATAAGCACCAGCTAGAGAAAGTAGTGCGCAGAGCCTCCAAGATCATTGGCTGCAGTCTGCCTACCATAGCCTCACATTACGTCACCAGAATTATTAGGAAGGTGAGAAGCATCATCAACGACCCCTACCACCCATCACCTGTTCACTCTTCTGCCATCAGGGAAGAGGTACAGAAGCATCACCAGCAGAACATCACACTTTAGAGATAGCACTTACCTCCAAGCTATACAACATTTAAACATGGCTTGATGCTTGAATTTTTGATTTAGGTTATAAACTTGTGGACTGATTTCTGGTTGTGTTGCTTGCACTAAGCATTTTATGGTCTGGTCTATAACCAGCTGACACACCTAATGTGCAATATGTGTTGTTCATGTCTGTATATGTGTGTGCTGTGTTAGTGCATTGCTGTTAACTATGTGAGCAAATTCCTATCAACTGTATTGTTGAAATGGCTAAATAAAAACTTGAACTTGAGATTTTGTGTCAAAGCTATTTGTACAGTCAATCGCAAAGCTCATTCACGTTTTGCATGTGTTTTATGTGTTTTTCGCTGCATTCTCGCTAAAAACCAATGCTGCCACTCTGTCTTTGTCCCACTCAGTGGGCGTAACCGCAGTCGTAACGGTCGACGGTGACGTCACGTGCATACCCGCTATACTTTTGGCAATATAGTGAATATATTTTTTATTTCAGTTTTAATTATTTTTGTTCTTCAAGTTAAACTAAATGAAAATGAGAAATGTTGCCTTGACAACTAGCTGAAACAAAATAAAGTTCAAGTTTATTTCAGTTAATGAAAATTAATTTTGGTTAACTATAATAACCCTGCATTGAAGATACATTGTGTTTCATTGTTTGGCTTTGTACTACTGTATGTATTCCCCAACTTTCTGGCACGAACACAACCATTTTTATTCCCGATTTCTGTCATCATAGACAAGAAGAGGCTCAGCACATTGACGAGGAGCTGTTCAATGAGTACAGCTTCAGTGTGGATCAGCTGATGGAGTTGGCCGGGCTTAGCTGTGCCACAGCTGTGTCAAAGGTACATCTGATGCTCCACCATCATGTGGAAAGAATCAAATACAGCTTATACCCATTACACACAATCAAATCAGATGTTTACTTCATAGGGCTATCCTCTACAATCACTGCTCAGGAGTCCACCCAGAGTTCTGGTGATCTGTGGGCCTGGAAATAACGGAGGAGATGGCTTGGTTTGTGCTAGACATCTCAAACTGTTTGTGAGTTCGACTTATACCTGAAAATAAAATCACTGCACCTGTTTCAAATCTTTCCCTCATTAAACTTAATATTTTATGAAGGCGTATTGAGTTTATTCATATTGCATGTGAATCTCCTAGGGTTATGAACCATCTGTATTGTACCCAAAGCGCCCCAACAAACAGCTGTTTCAGAATCTTACTACCCAGTGTGAGAAGATGGATATATCCTTCCTGTCAGAGATGCCTGAGGTACAACAGAAACCTCAGTGGTCAATAACACATTTTTTACACCGTGGGGGGTCCGTTTTTTTTTTTACCTCTCATATGGGTTCCTCTTCCTCATTAATAACTAAAAATAATGCACTGACTGCACTGAATGTCCTAGAGACACCTATCTGACATTTCAACATTTTGAATTTTTACCTTTTACATAAAAAATGGATTTATGTTAATGTATTATGTTAATTTATGTATATTTACATTTTTATATGTATAAACAACTGTTCAGAAGTTTGGGGACAGTCATTTTTATAAAAAAAAAGGAACGAAAGAAAAAAAGAATTTAATATTTTTATTCAGCAAGGAGGATGCGTTAAATTGATCAAAAGTGGCAGTGAAGACATTTTATAATATTAAAAAATAAAAAATGTATCTGTCTAGTAAATGCTGTAAACTTTCTATTAATCAAAGATTCCTGAAAAAATATATCATGGTTTCCACAAAAAATATTACTCAGCCCAACTGTTTTCAACATTGATGATAATAAGAAATTTCTTGAGTAGCAAATTAGCATATTAGAATGATTTCTGAAGGATCATGTGACACTGAAGACTGGAGTAATGATGCTGAAAATTCAGCTTTGACATCACAGGAATAAATGACATTTTAAAATATATTAAAATAGAAAACAGTTATTTTAAATGGAAATAATTTTTCAATTTTTAATTGTATTTTTGATCAAATAAATGCAGCTTGGTGAGCAGAAGAGACTTCTTTTTAAAAGCATCTTACCAATCCCAAATTTTTGATCAACAGTATATTTAATATGTATACTATGTGTCTAAGTACTGTATGTCATGTATTTTCCCACCATGCTGTGTTTAGGCTGATGTGATTGATGAAGCTTATAACTTGGTGGTGGATGCCATCTTTGGATTCAGTTTTAAGGGTGCGGTGCGAGAGCCATTCGGAGACATCCTCTCCAAACTAAAGAAAATCACTGTTCCCATTGCTAGCGTCGACATACCTTCAGGTGAGAATTCACACACACCATAATCAGATAACCACTGATTTTATTGGAATCCAAGCAAATGTTTTGGGTTTATTAACATGTTTGATTAGCATTTAAGAGCCAAAAAGCATCTTTTTATTGCATTAAATACCAGGTAATGGTAAGTTAAATAGTTATTTATGACCAAAGATGTGCTGTCTCTTTCACTCTTTAGGCTGGGATGTGGAGAAAGGCTGTCCTGATGGGATTCAGCCTGACATGCTTATCTCCCTCACGGCCCCTAAGAAGGCGGCCAATCACTTCAAAGGACGATATCACTTCCTGGGAGGACGATTCGTTCCTCCTGCACTTGAACAGAAATACCAGCTGAATTTGCCTCAATACCCAGGCACTGACTGTGTGTATCAGCTGAACTGAACATTAAGCCTTTCATCTCACTTTTGTGTCACTACTCAAAAACACCTGGAATGAATATACTGATGAGTTATAAATGTATGGTTTACCACTCTGAAGACTTCTTCTGCTTTTCTTTTAATGGGTAGATTAAGGATGTTTAAAGATATTGACTCTTTAGTGCCAAGATTGTTAGAGAATGTTAAAAGAAACAACTCTGATTAGTTAAGAATTTATAAAAACCTCAATATAAAATAAATAAAAAATATTTAATTCTAGTTTTTGATAGTTTCGGGATTTATTGACTAAGCCAGAGTAATTACTGTATTATTGCTTTGTGTTTAAGTATATTGGTTGCATACGGAAATATTTCAAATTGCATTAAAAATAACATAAAAATAACACTTTATGCTGACATCTATAAATGTAAATGAATATGTTTATAGACAAATCAGAACACACACATGCAATTGTATTGAGCAAATCACACCGTAAGTCCAGCACATTGCCATAGCTTGCATTAAAATTTCTTATATTCATTGAAACAACAGTTTTTTGTGCCTGACTAAGGTCTTAAAATAATACTGTTTCAGTTAAATTGAATTTTGCAAGTTGCAGCTGTGTGCAGATCTCTACGGAAGAGGATTAGGGCCAAGCAATAATAAAAATATAAAACCATCTCGAGATTAAAGTTGTTAAATTTCGAGAAAAATCTCGTTAAATTTCAAGAAAAAAGTCAAGATAAAATGTTGAGAATAAACTCGTTAAATTACAAGAAAAAACTCGTTAAATTTCGGGAAAAAAGTCGAGATAAAATGTTGAGAATAAAGACATTAAATTACGAGAAAAAACTTGTTAAAAGTCAAGATAAAATGTTGAGAATAAACTCGTTAAATTACGAGAAGAAAGTCGTTAAATTATGAGAAAAATGTCGTTAAATTTCGAGAAAAAAGTCGAGATAAAATGTTGAGAATAAACTCATTAAATTGTGAGAATAAAGTCATTAAATTACGAGAAAAAAGTCGTTAAATTATGAGAAAAAAATTGTTAAATTATGAGAATAAAGTCATTAAATTTTGAGAAAAAAGTTGTTAAATTTTGAGAACAAATTTGTAATTTAACGAATTTGTTCTCGTAATTTAACGACTTTTCTCATAATTTAATGAGTTTATTCTCAACATTTTATCTCGACTTTTTTCTCGAAATGTAACAACATTTTTCTCATAATTTAACAAATTTGTTCTCGAAATTTAACAACTTTTTTCTCGTAATTTAATGACTTTATTCTCAACATTTTATTTCGACTTTTTTCTCGAAATTTAACAACTTTTTTCTCGTAATTTAATGACTTTATTCTCAACATTTTATCTCGAGTTTTTTCTCGAAATTTAACAACATTAATCTCGAGATGGTTTTATTTTTTTATTATTGCTTAGCCCTAATCCTCTTCCGTAGAGCTCTTTGCATTTCTATAATAATTCTGCAGTTATTTTTTGGAGGCAAGAACTCAGATCTCAGTGTCAACTTTTAGGGAAAAAAATTAATTTAATGCAAAAATATCAATAATCAATAAATGTCTCATTGATCAGTCCAACATATGTACTTTGTTTCATAGATTGAGTTTAGATTTTACAGACTTAAAGTCTGTACTGAAATAGAATTAATTTATGTTCATTTCAACACCATATAAATAGCTTTATAATACATCACAACCCATTTGTGGTTTATTCATAAGAGTAATTTACACTCATGTCTAATGATAATAAACAATCTAAAAACGCATCATGTTTTACATCATCAGTTCTAATTGTTTACACGATTTAAAAGTAAAAAACAAGCCAAAAAAACAATAACTCTAAAAAACGCTGGTCCCCTCCCTATTTTCCTCATTGAATGAGGGTCAAGTATGAAGTACATCCATGCAGGTATGACATAATCAGTGTCATAGAGAAATGTCTTTGTTTTGCTCTTGATGACTTTGTCTGGATGATCTTTCATCTGTTCAGCTTTTACAGCAGGACTGCCTCTCCTTGAACTCGCTGGTGGGGCCCAAGGTCTGACCCAGGGTCACCGCACTGATAGAACCTCTGGTCACCTCTTTACTAGCCACTTTCTTGTGTATTTCTGATGGATGAAACGTCATTAAACACTGTCTTTATGCATTTAAAGTGAGTTAAAGTCAAGATGGGTTTTAAACTTCAGGTATAAACTGGTTTTGACTCCATAGTAAATATAAATTCTGAAATAGTTTGCTGTGCTTCAATGTTAAAGGGTTAGTTCATTACCCAAAAATGATGAAAATTCTGGCATTAATTACTCACCTTCGTGTCGTTCCACACCTGCAAGACCTTCATTCATCTTCGGAACACAAATTAAGATATTTTTGATAAAATCTGATGGCTCAGTGAGGCCTCTATTGCCAGCAAGATCATTTCCTTTTTCAATGCCCAGAAAGGTACTAAAAATATATTTAAATCAGTTAATGTGACTGCAGTGGTTCAACCTTAATATTATAAAGTGACGAGAACACTTTTTGTGTGCCAAAAAACTAAATAAATAAAGACTTTATTCAACAATATCTAGTGATGGGCGATATCAAAACACTGCTTCATGAAGCTTCGACACTTTCCGAATCTTTTGTTTCGAATCAGCGATTCAGAGCACCAAAATCACCTGATTTCAGTAAACGATGCTTCATTATGTCATAAGTGTTTCGAAATTGCAATAGTTCATGTGAATTTGGCAATTTGATTTGTGCTCCGAACCACTGATTCAAAACAAAAAGATTTGTAAAGCTTTGAAGCTTCATGAAACAGTGTTTTGAAACTAGATATTGTTGGATAAAGTCGCTATTTTGTTTTTTTGGCGCACAAAAAGTATTCTCGTCACTTTATAATATTAAGGTTGACAACTGTAGTCACATGAACTGTTTTAAATATGTTTTTAGTAGCTTTCTGGGTATTGAAAGTGGAAATGATCTTGCTGGCAATAGAGGCCTCACTGAGCCATCAGATTTTATCAGAAATATCTTAATTTGTGTTCTGAAGATGAATGAAGGTCTTACGGGTGTGGAACGACATGAGGGTGAATAATTAATGGCAGAATTTTCATTTTTGGTTGAACTAACCCTTTAACAGTGACAGAAGTAAAAAGAAAACTCACCTGTTAGAACTTCAAGAAAGGCGGATTCAACATTGGTTGACTCTAATGCAGAAGTTTCCATAAAAAGTAAGCCTTTGGCCTCTGTTTTATCAAAAAATGTAAATATATGTCAGTACAGCTTTGTGTTTCATAGTACAATATGTCTTAAAGTGATAGTTCACCCGAAAATGAAAATTCTGTCATCATTTACTCACATTCATGTCATTCCAAACCTGCATGACTTTCTTCTTCGGAACACAAAAGAAGATATTTTGATTGGGGTCCAAACAACATTGGACTTTCAATGCATTTCGCATAAGAAAGTAAGACAGACTTAGAGCAACATGAGGGTAAGTAATGACGACAGAATGTGTGTGAACTATCACTTTAGGGCTGAAATGTCCTTAAAAGGGTTATAACATGTACCTGCGAAGTCCTTAGCCTCCTCTGTTGGTACAGTGCGTACATTTCCCAGGTCACTTTTATTTCCCACAAGCATGACTACTATATGTGGATCAGCGTGGTCATACAGTTCCTTCAGCCATCGCTCAACGTTCTCATACGTCAGGTGCTTGGTGATGTCATACACCAGCAATGCACCCACTGCTCCCCTGTAATACCTACAAGAGCCAAACTATTCATTATCACACGTGCAGACACAAGAATTGGCTCAAATTGTGCTTTATGAATCATTATTTGGTTTACAATAAATTACCAAATAATTACATTTAACTTGCAATATCATGCAATATAAGTAGTGGTGACTCCCAAAAATGTATTCTAGATATTTAAAGAAACGTATCAGTGTCACTGCAATAGATTCAGTGACATAAAATATCAAACCAAATGGCATCTACAAACAAATTAGGATACAGTAAAAGAGTTAAAAGTCATGCAAATATATTTGGGGCCACTGTAGATGTCAGTAATACTTCTAACTGTTTACCAGGTGAGAAAAGGAGTGGTTCTGGGTGTGATGCTAAATTAAAAAATTCCACAGGCTGCTGCATTATCTTAAATAAAGATTAGTGTGAACATGCATAGATCAGAGTTATCCGAAAGATTAAAGGATATATATTTTGAAATGACAATAATGAGGGACTTACGCTGAAGTAATAGCCCTGTAGCGCTCTAGACCTGCAGTGTCCCAGATCTGGGCCTTGATGGTAATATTATCCACTTGAATGGAGCGAGTGCTGAATTCCACCCCAATGGTTGTACGGCTGTCATGATTGAACTCGTTTTTGGTAAATCTTGACAGTAAGTTGCTCTTTCCAACCCCTGATTCTCCAATTAAAACCACTGAAAGACAACAAAAGCTTGCTTTTTTTCTAATTCACAAATTCTATAAAATTCATATGATAAGACAGAAAGAGAACATTTATTTAGTATAGGCTATTGATTATCACCAAGTTTCAGAACCATCATTTCACATAAATCTGATCTCCAATAAACATAAATCAAACTTACCTTTGAAGACAAAGTTGTAGGCTAAATCTGTCCCCATGTTCACCCTAGCAGTATTGTGTCAGTCTGTATTTAGTGCTTACGTGTTACTCTAGCTCAAAATCCACTGGGAGGAGAAAAGAAGATGCTCAAGTTTCTGAAAAGGTTTATAAATCCATTCTTGTGTTGGTCTAAAGGCAGATTCCACACGGCTAGACTCTTCTTTGAGACAGTTGGGGTGGGAGAGCAGGTGAAACAGGTAGAACCACTGACACAATGGGAGTGACTTCATGATTTTACACAAATCACAGTCGCTTCTCAATCCAGCCGTAGCTGCATGTGTCCTATGCTGTATGTATGCATGCAAATCATAAAGCTGAGTCATAAAACAAGCTGTCTTGTATCAACAGGTACTTCTGAAACCGGCACATTCACAGATTCAGTTCTAACATGAACCTTTGTGTTTCACTGTGATGTATTAGCAGAGATGTTCTACTTCAATGCAAAATCTTTGAATGAAAATGCAAATTGGCTTTTTTATTCAAATTTACCAGTTTATAGTGTTTGTTTCATGTGTTATACTGGTCAGTCACACCTCAGCTGTTCATATGCAGCATTTACAAAATCATTGTCGTGTAAATGTTTGGTTTTAAGGACCGAAACTTCTCTGGCTCCAATTTATGACCTTTAGCAGTATTAAGGATTACGTAATTTCACGACAAAGAAGGAGTGGGGGTTCAATCTTCAACTGGCTGGCGGCAGCAGCCACTGACAGGTCACATGACCTGGTGGCAGCTGCCAGTCTGATTCTGGCAGGTCACGTGACCTGCCAGTGGCGCTGGTGGCAGCTGCCAGTCTTGATTCTGGCAGGTCTGTCAGCGGTGGCTGGCAGAGTGTAACGCGTTCCTTATTTCTATCGTTGCATGGAAATACATAATTGTATTATTATTAATATAATCTTATGACTCTATTCTTTTGTATAATTCACGTTTTAGATGGGTTTATCTCAATTAAAGCAGTCAAATGACCGTGATCTCAACTGGTGGAAAATGACGCATAGCCCAGCCAGCCACTGCTGAGACGCGAGTATAACGCGTTCTCTAATCACTCTCTCTGCATGAAAATACATAGTTTTATTATTATTAATATCATATTATGACTCTATTCTTTTGTATGGTGGACGTTTTAGATGGGTTTATCTCAATTAAAGCAGTCAAATGACCGTGATCTCAACTGGTGGAAAATGACGCATAGCCCAGCCAGCCACTGCTGAGACGCGAGTATAACGCGCTCTCTAATCACTTTCGCTGTATGAAAATACATAATTTTATCATTATTAATATCATATTATGACTATATTGTTTTGTATGATTGACGTTTTAGATGGGTTTATCTCAATTAAAGCAGTAAAATGACCGTGATCTCAACTGGTTGCTATATGCTTTGCTGGACGCTCAACCATCCAGCCACTGTTGCCTGTCATTCCAAAGAAATCATTCTATTTTGTATGCATACTGCTAATAGTTGTGACGATTTTATGTTTTGTAATAACACAAGTTATGCAATAATATATAGCATAAAAATGGCAATTAAAACGTGAATTATTCTAA
The DNA here is from genome assembly GCF_024489055.1 of Chanodichthys erythropterus. Taxonomy (NCBI): domain Eukaryota; kingdom Metazoa; phylum Chordata; class Actinopteri; order Cypriniformes; family Xenocyprididae; genus Chanodichthys; species Chanodichthys erythropterus. The sequence goes on along the minus strand of NC_090235.1, from coordinate 6,441,278 downwards.
TAATACGACCCTTTCTCAACATTAATCCTAAATCTGGATACAATCATTTTAGCGGCTGTGGGGAAGTTTAGGTCTCATTTCTTGATTTCATTTTAAAAAGGTGTGTTTGATGTAAATATTTAGATACATTGACTTTGTTCATTTCTTTTAAGGTCACGGGCAGCATAAGCAACATGACCACCTGTAAATCTGCTTGTTTCACAAATATGTTTCACATATTTACAATATTTGGAGGGGACTTGCATGTTTAAAAAGTTGTTGTTGAGTGTTAGCTTGTAAGTAAGTGTAAGATAAAAATTTTGTGGAATGCAGCAACTTTGATTTACCTAATTATTCATGACTCTTTTTTTTAATGTTAAAAATAATAAAATACATGTTTACATTTTTTAATGTTAATGTAAACAACAGGCGTTTGGGTAACATTTATTTGTCCATTTCTCATTAATTATATATATATGGGAGGATGTACAGTTTGTACAGTATAAATAAAAATCATGAGTCCCAGTGCATGTGTGTATGAAATATGATACCTCAAAAGTATGTGCATGTTTTTGTTGTTGAGCATCATATTTATACATCAGGCTTTTATAGCTCAATTTTTTGAAAATCAATCATAATATGTTCCCCGAAAGCATGCTGTGTTATATTTGACATTTTCCACCAATTGAGATCACGGTCATTTGACTGCTTTAATTGAGATAAACCCATCTAAAACGTCCACCATACAAAAGAATAGAGTCATAATATGATATTAATAATAATAAAATTATGTATTTTCATGCAGCGAGACTGATTAGAGAGCGCGTTATACTCGCGTCTCAGCAGTGGCTGGCTGGGCTATGCGTCATTTTTCCACCAGTTGAGATCACGGTCATTTTACTGCTTTAATTGAGATAAACCCATCTAAATCGTCCACCATACAAAACAATATAGTCATAATATTATATTAATAATGATAAAATTATGTAATTTCATGCAGCGAGAGTGATTAGAGAGCGCGTTATACTCGCGTCTCAGCAGTGGCTGCGGCTGGGCTATGCGTCATTTTTCCACCAGTTGAGATCACGGTCATTTTACTGCTTTAATTGAGATAAACCCATCTAAAACGTCAATAATACAAAACAATATAGACATAATATTATATTAATAATAATAAAATTATGTATTTCCATGCAGCGAGAGTGATTAGAGAGCGCGTTATACTCGCGTCTCAGCAGTGGCTGGCTGGGCTATGCGTCATTTTCCACCAGTTGAGATCACGGTCATTTTACTGCTTTAATTGAGATAAACCCATCTAAAACGTCCACCATACAAAACAATATAGTCATAATATTATATTAATAATAATAAAATTATGTATTTCAATGCAGCAAAATTGATTAGAGAGCGCGTTATACTCGCGTCTCAGCAGTGGCTGGCTGGGCTATGCGTCATTTTTCCACCAGTTGAGATCACGGTCATTTTACTGCTTTAATTGAGATAAACCCATCTAAAACGTCCACCATACAAAACAATATAGTCATAATATTATATTAATAATGATAAAATTATGTAATTTCATGCAGCGAGAGTTATTAGAGAGCGCGTTATACTCGCGTCTCAGCAGTGGCTGCGGCTGGGCTATGCGTCATTTTTCCACCAGTTGAGATCACGGTCATTTTACTGCTTTAATTGAGATAAACCCATCTAAAACGTCAATAATACAAAACAATATAGACATAATATTATATTAATAATAATAAAATTATGTATTTCCATGCAGCGAGAGTGATTAGAGAGCGCGTTATACTCGCGTCTCAGCAGTGGCTGGCTGGGCTATGCGTCATTTTTCCACCAGTTGAGATCACGGTCATTTGACTGCTTTAATTGAGATAAACCCATCTAAAACGTCCACCATACAAAACAATATAGTCATAATATTATATTAATAATAATAAAATTATGTATTTCAATGCAGCAAAATTGATTAGAGAGCGCGTTATACTCGCGTCTCAGCAGTGGCTGGCTGGGCAATGCGTCATTTCCCACCAGTTGAGATCACGGTCATTTGACTGCTTTAATTGAGATAAACCCATCTAAAACGTCCACCATACAAAAGAATGGAGTCATAATATTATATTAATAATGATAAAATTATGTATTTTCCATGCAGCGACAGAGATATAAGGAACGTGTTACACTCTGCCAGCCACCAGAACCTCTGACAGACATGCCATAATCAGACTGGCAGCTGCCACCAGCGCCAATGGCAGGTCACGTGACCTGCCAGAATCAGACTGGCAGCTGCCACCAGGTCACGTGACCTGTCAGTGGCTGCTACCGCCAGCCAGCTGAAGATTGAACCCCTACTGCAAAGAAGAGCAAAGAATGCGGTAAACCTAAATTAGAATTTGACAGCCACAAAGGCGTGAATGTTCATCCTCCTGTCCTGTTGGGGGCAGCACCGGACTGACGTGGCGTTGTTGTGTTGTATTGTATCGCGGAAGGAAAACGAGGCGCTTCCGTTAGTACACACGCCGGGTTCATCATGGCGGCGGGACCGATTTCAGAACGAAATCAAGGTAAATTTATAAATTTAAATCGTAGGAATATTTTTAGGCAATATTCAAGAAAAGTTTTGCAGCACTATGAAAACATTTTAAATTCTTCATGTCATCTCTATTAGCACCGAGTCGCTCACTTCCATTCATTCAAATACGCTTGGTAAAAACAAATAACAAAGAAGTTTGGGGTTTAATTTAAATAAAGTGTAACAAAACGATATAATATATGCATATATAGTAGTAGTAGTAGTAGTAGTAATAGTAATAATGATCTTATGCGTATTTTATAAGCTGCCTAATCTTTGTGTCCAGTGCAGTAGTGTTTATTTTGATTATATTTTATTTCCAGATGCCACTGTATATGTGGGTGGTCTTGATGAGAAGGTCTCTGAGCCTCTTTTGTGGGAGCTTTTCCTGCAAGCTGGTCCTGTTGTAAACACACACATGCCCAAAGACAGAGTAACAGGACAACATCAAGGTGAGTTTCCATATCATTGTGCATTCAGATTTCTATTTTTTATTTTTTTTTGCATGATTAAAAATTGATATTGGTCTCTTCTTCAGGTTATGGCTTTGTGGAGTTCCTCAGTGAAGAGGATGCAGACTACGCCATAAAGATCATGAACATGATCAAACTTTACGGCAAACCTATACGAGTCAACAAGGCTTCGGCGCACAACAAGAACCTCGATGTCGGCGCCAACATCTTCATTGGCAACTTAGATCCTGAGATTGACGAGAAACTCCTTTATGATACTTTCAGCGCTTTCGGTGTGATCCTTCAGACGCCGAAGATCATGCGAGACCCGGACACGGGCAACTCCAAGGGTTATGCTTTCATCAACTATGCCAGTTTTGATGCCTCCGATGCAGCTATTGAGGCCATGAACGGCCAGTATCTCTGCAATCGGCCCATCACTGTTTCATACGCATTTAAGAAGGACTCAAAGGGCGAGAGGCACGGCTCAGCTGCAGAGCGTCTCCTGGCTGCCCAGAATCCACTTTCACAGGCCGATCGCCCCCATCAGCTTTTCGCAGACGCCCCACCGCCTCCCAGCATGCCCACACCTGTCATGACCGCCATGGGTGCAGGGATGCCAATGCCAGGTTAGATATTATGAGGATTTTGAACCCTTTCTGACACTTTATTTATTTATTTATTTACATATATTACATATATATTTCTATTATACAGCCCTGCATCTAGAGAAAATAATTCTGCTGATTTGCATACAGTTTTTCCACAAATAGGAATGCAGATTTAGGGGTGCAATGGTTCAAATTACTCACGGTTCAGTTTTTAACACGGTTTTAAGGTTTCGGTACGGTTCAGTATATGCTGTGTTCAGGTAAAAAAATAAGTGCTGTCATAAAAATAAAGAAAATAAGAACAAATAATCAAACTACAAGCAACAGCACAAATAAATACAGTAGAGCAAAAATAAAAATAAAATAAACAGTGCTTTTCAGGTTATTCAGGTAACTAACAGTAATTTTCAGGTACAGAAACTGAATAAAGTAGCTAATCAAATGTAAAACAAGTTGAATATAATCTTCACTGTATAAATTAAATAAGGATTCATCATTAAGTTACAAAACCTATTCAGTTAAGAGCAACGAGTGATTTCCTTGTCTTTTGTTGTTTGAAATGAAAATTCTGTCATTTAATTTACCAAACCTGTATGAATTTCTGTTCTGCTCTACACAAAGGAAGATATTTTGAAGAATATCAGTAACCAAGCAGATCTCACCCCTCTTTGACTACCATAGTATTTATTTTTCCTACCATGGAAGTAAATGCGGGCTGATATCTGCTTGGTTAATGACATTCTTCCAAATATCTCCCTTTGTGATCAGCAGAACAGAAATTCATACAGGTTTGAAACTACTTGAGGGAAAGTAAATGACAGAATTTTCATTTTGGGGTGATCTATCCGTTTAAGACATAAACACTCAAGAAAGAACGAATGTGTTCAGTATCAGCGTACTGTATCTGTGCATTAAGTTCACTTAAGACATAACCTACTGTTTGTTAGGATACTCTACAAGACGGGCATGTTGACAATTTTTGTGTGAATTTGTCTGTTCAAGCGCAAGACTTGATAGAGAAGGCAATATGTGCACGCTTCGGATGAGCTTCGGCACTCGCATTAACAAAGTTTTGTGAAGCCAGAATGTGTATGCATTGACAGAAGCATACATTAGCCTAACTCTTGTCTGTTTTATTTATTTTCAACAAACCATACTATAGATGCGTATGCGTCGTCAGATATGAGATGACCGCAGTACAAGTACGTGCCGAACCGTGTGTGGAGAACTGTACAGTTTGATTTTTTATTTTTTTTATTTTTTTTTTAATTTACCAAGAACCATTACACCTCTAATATAAAACGTTTATATATTCATATATATAATATAATTTGAAAAAGCTTCATTCCATTATTTTGAAGAAAAAAAACTAAACATTTGGTCTCAAAACTGAAAACTCACTTATCAAAATAACAAAAGCAGGCAAATGTCAAAGTTTTTCTGACGAAAAGAAAATTTTACAATCTGCAAAGGAGTGGAAAATGTTCAAATACTTAATTTAAAGGGATAGTTCACCCAAAAATGAAAATTTGATGTTTATCTGCTTACCCCCAGGGCATCCAAGATGTAGGTGACTTTTTTTCTTCAGTCGAACGCAAATTATGATTTTTAACTGCAACCGCTGCCGTCTGTCAGTCAAATAATAGCAGTAGATGGGAACTTGAACAATAAGAGTCGAAAAAACTTCCATAGACAAATCCAAATTAAACCCTGCGGCTCGTGACGGCACATTGATGTACTAAGACACGAAACGATCGGTTTGTGCGAGAAACCGTACAGTATTTATATAATTTTTTACCTCTAATACACCACTATGTCCAACTTCGTTCAGCTTCCTGTTAGTGAGGTCTGATCACGCTCTGACAACGGAAGTGATGTCTCGCGCTCATTGAAGTATATGGGCGAGACATCACTTCCGTCATCACAACGCGTTTTTTGACCTCACTAACAGGAAGCTGAATGAAGTTGGACATAGTGGTGTATTAGAGGTAAAAACTGATATGAATACTGTTCAGTTTCTCGCACAAACCGATCGTTTCGTGTCTTAGGACATTAATGTGTCGTCACGAGCCGCAGGGTTTAATTTGGATTTGTCTATGGAAGTTTTTTCGACTCTTATTGTTCAAGTTCCCAATCACTGCTATTATTTGACTGACAGACGGCAGCGGTTGCAGTTAAAAATCATAATTTGCATTCGACTGAAGAAAAAAAGTCACCTACATCTTGGAGGCCCTGGGGGTAAGCAGATAAACATCAAATTTTCATTTTTGGTGAACTATCCCTTTAATGTCAAAAAACTTAACATAAACACAAGATCATGTCCCCCAACCCCATTTTCTTATGCCACTGCCCATAATTCTAACAAACAATTGTAATCTGGCTTAGAGGAAGATGGGAATCATGGCTTTTTGGAATTTTTTCTGGTGATTAATTAATAATACAAGACTTCTAGGCCTTACAAATGGTTGTCAAAAGCAAAAATGCTACAAAATGCACATATTTTAAGAGGAAGTGTGATGTGTTAGAGCAAAACACACTATTTTTGGAATCAGCACAGTATAATTAGTAAGAAACAAGTATTGAATTTCATTCAGCAAATATGATGCCGGCCGGGAAAATAAATGTCTTTTGCATAATTTTTTTTTTGTATATTAAACTTGCAGGGATGCCGCCTCCTGGTGCTTTCCCACCTGTTCCTCCTCCTGGCACAATGCCTCCTGGGATGCCGCCCGGCATGCCCATGCCTCCTGCACCAGGTACTCCAGGATCACAGGGTGGCGGAGGGCACCCACCGGGACCCCCGCCCTTCCCCCCTGCAGGAATGCATCCACCAGGAATGCCGCCAATGCCAATGCCCCCTTCGGGACCTCCCGGAATGGTGCCTCCTCCGCCTGGCCCTCCTGGATCTACTCAACAGAGAGCACCTACTCCACCCGGCATGCCTCCTCCCCCCATGGGTGTCCCTCCCAGAGGACCGTTCGGTCCCCCAATGGGTATGTGTGTGAAGAAGTGGCTTGTGCGTTTAAACGAAAGCAAAATAGACAAAATGTTGTTGTTGATGCAATAATTCCTTTCCTTTTTTACAGGTCCACCAATGCATCCAGGGATGAGGGGGCCTCCTCCACCAATTCCACCTCCAGGTTATGGTGCCGGCCCACCCAGACCCCCACCCTTCGGCTTCCAGAGAGGGCCTCCCTTGCCGCCACGTCCTCCTGCACCACCAAGGGGTCCAATGAGAGCACCAATGCCTCCCTAAACCCTAATGTGAAGACCTTTTTGAAACCTTTGTTGTTTTTATTTACATTCTGTGCTTTAATAGATGGATCTCTTGCTTCTTTGTATACAGATTTCTTAATTTTGGTCATTGTACCTTTTCAGAATTAGCAAGAATAAACAATTTTATATAACTGTTTGTCATTTTTTGCAAATTATATATCCTCTCTACTATCTAGTTTGGGGCTAGTAAGTTTTTTTTTCTTTTTTAAGGACATTTAATTGATCAAAAGTGATAGTTACAAAAATATATTTCAAATAAATGCTGTTCTTTTGAACTATTTATTCATCATAGAATCCTGAAAAAATTTATAAAAAGTGCCACAAAAATATTAAGATTGCTTTTAATAAGAAGAAATGTTTTGTGAGCAGCAAATCAGCATGTTAGAATGATTTCTGAAGGATCATGTGACACTGAAGACTGGAGTAATGATGCTGAATATTCAGCTTTACCATCACAGAAATATGAAATTGAAATATATTAAAATAGAAAAGTTATTTTAAATTGTAATATCCCAGAATATTACTTTTACTGTATTTCTGATTAAATAAATTCAGCTTTCTTGAGCATGAGAGACATTTAAAAATAAACGTATCCTAGGTAACTTAAATGTTCTGAACTACTTTTACTGGGTTGAATATAATATGAGCAACAGAAAATAAATGCAAAAGCCGACAATTGATATTTGCAACATTTTTAATCAAAAATAAGTCAAAAGCTTTATACATCATTAAAGCATATAACACAAGTGGGGGAACTCTAAACTCAAGACTTTGCATTTTCACCAGTGTAGGTCCATAAATTGTAGTGCCAGTATATTACTGTGGTTCATTTATACGATGTGTGGACGGTGATGTCTTTACATAAAAATTCACAATTTATGAATGTTTTAAACAGAAAATAATTACATATTTCCTATGTGAGAAGCGTTCAAAACTGGTTAAAACTGATCTTTCCTTCTGCGGTTACTACAATTATGTCCTTCACACACTTCATTTACTGTCACTATTGTTTGTTATATAGCACAAAATTGGATTGTTTAAAAGTCACGCTCTTGCCATCTAATCTGTATATATCAATATCTCAGATTATAATGTGCCTCAAAAACAACTGATTAGCTCAGGGAGATAACATTACACATAAAGGCTAGCTAGACAGATACAAAACCCTGATACTGAAATTTTTACATTTGTGAAAGCGCTGTTAAAGAGATAGTTCACCCAAAAATTTAAATTATGTAATTTACTCAACCACAAGTTGTTCCAAACCTGTATAAGTTTCTTCTTTTGTGTTCAGAGGGTGAGTAAATGAAGACAGAATTTTCATTTTTGAGTGAACTATCCCTTTAACTGTCATTGTGAACAAGAGCTCTCGACTTAAGATTCAACGTAACTAAAACATAACATATTATACATATTCAGAGAAAGAAAAAAAAAAAAAATACCGGTACATTACACAAGGAATGTGAGTTAAAATGTTCAATGGATGGGAACTATGCATTATACCCATTTAAACAAATACTATATAAGCAACAATTCATGGAGAATCCTTTATGTAAAAACTCCTTTATGTATGAAAACTAAACATGACCAAACATACACCAAGGCACTTTTAATTGACCTACAGATTTTTAAACGTTCCAGCAGAAAGAAAAAAAAATACAGATTGCCTACAAATTAAATTCTTGAAACTGGTGCATTATTTTATTTCCAATGCATAGAACACATAACACTGCTGCACTCTGAGATGAATTTTCAATGTTTAATTTGAAAAAGCAAAGAAACTAATCGTCTGAATAAGGCAGCTACATTTCTAGGGGAGCTCAAAAGACATGCAGTTTGCAAAGAGTTCCATCCTGAGTGAATCTTTTCCAGCTGTTTTGAAGAACCCCATCTGGGACAAATGACGGGTGACCACTTTTCAGGACACTGCAGATACAGACTCCCAGAAAGAATCATCTTCGCTGGTCGTGTGTGTGTGCATATGATGCACATTGTGGTTGTTTCTTTGTCAACTTTCATTTTTTAAGCAAGAAACATTAACCAAAACAGAACAAGGAAATAAATTACAAAAAGGACTTAATTGCTGAAAATCAAAAGGAACCAAACCAAAAACCGTGCTGAAGCACTCTTTGGTTGCTTGAGGATTGAGTCCACGCTCTTGGGAGCTCTTTTATGAGATGACTTCTGTGTGACCCGCCGTGGCTTCCACTAGAGTGATCTGCTCATCCGCAGAATCAATATCTTCTGTTTTGATGACTACGCCACCTTCTGAAAACATGACAACTTCTTCTTCTCCCTCCGTCGTTTCTTCGATACCGACCTCCTCCTGCACAAACACGATGTGCTCCTGGTCCAGAGCCGTGGTGCCGTTGGTCTGTCCGTTTGAAATGGCCTCCAGTTTCATGCGGTATCCCTCGGCTTCCTGCTCTTTGCGGAGCAATTGCTGACGATAGGCTTGAGCTTTCCTGTTAGCTTCCTGTAACTGCCATTGGAGATGCTCCTGAAGATTGAGTAAGAAGTTAATGCAAAACCTGCAAAAATGTGCAATTTTTTTTTATGTTAATTATTAAAACTAAAAAAAAAAAGTTTAATTATATTATATTAACTTCTAAATCGAATAAAAAAAAAATTGTCTTTCATTATTTATCTACTCCAATTAACTTTTTGAAATATGACCATTTACAGTTACTGTCACAACCTGCTTTCATGACAAATTCATTTAAAAATATATTAAATAATTAAGATACATTACCAACAGGTAAAGTAAATATAATGAATATGTAAGCTAATATAGTGCATATATTTAGTGAAATGCTCCCCTCTAGTGTTCATTTCTCTAGTGAACTTACATGCTGTGGACACTAAATGACTTGCCTGAGGTAAATGAAATGCTACGTGAGATATTATTCTCAAGCTGTTTTATTGAGGACTTTCCACGGTTGAAACACTGGTTGAGAGATTACAAGTTAACATAGATTGTCTGTTCTTCTTCTGCACTTTTTCCTGTTGTGGCGACAGCATTGCATTACTATGTGCGCCCCCTTCTGGATTGGATTGTGGATCGCCTGTGACTGACTGTATTTGTGGTCTGACTGTATGCACCGAAACATGACGTCCAGACAAATAAATACATATACATAATATACATATATACATACATACACATACACACACACAGCTTTATATATATTATACTCACTGTTTCACCAGTCTCTGAATTATTGGATGAAACTTCAATTTTCCTTTTACGAGCAGGAGGTTCGGAGTCCTCTACCACTTCCTCTGTGACTTGATTGGCTGGAACTGCCAATACTAATATAAAAATAAAAGAAAATCAAAGAGTAACATCCTTAATTCAGGGTATAAGAATGTCAAGACAGCAGTTATATGCATACATACACACACACACACACACACACACACACACACACACACACACAAATAATATAATTATATACATTACCATTCAAAAGTTCAAAAGATTTTTTTTAAAGAAATTATAATTTTTGAGCAAGGATGCATCAAATTCATCAAAAGTGACAGTAAAGATTTTTACATTCTTTATAAAAATTCTATATATAAAAAAAATGCTGTTCTTTAAACTTCCTATTCATTAAAGGGGTGGTCCATTGCGATTTCATTTTTTTTAAACTTTAGTTAGTGTGTAATGTTGCTGCTTGAGCATAAACAATATCTGCAAAGTTACAGCACTGAAAGTCCAATGGAAACGGAGATATAGTCTTTTAAAATTATGGAAATTTAATGCCTACAAAAACAACCGGTTTGGACTACAACAAGCTTCTTCCCGGGTTGGTGACATCATAAAGCCTGCAAAACACGCCCCCGGGAACACACAACAAAGTGGGTGAGGCCATGTGTTGCAACATGTGGAAGCGGAAGAGTCAAAAGATAATAGAACCCATAATAATCTGTAATATTTTCTATAATGTTGTTTGAGGCTCAGGTATGTCATTTCCATGTACAGAACTCTTATTATTCAACTATGCCAAGGTAAATTTAATTTTCAATTCTAGGGCACCTTTAACACTAATAATAAAAAGAAATGTTTCTTGAGCAGCAAATCATCACATTAGAATGATTTCTGAAGGACCATGTGATACTGAAGACTGACGCTGAAAACTTGTCATCACAGAAAGAAATTACATTTTAAAATGTATTCAAACAGAAAAAATTTATTTTAAATTAGAATATTTCACAATATTACAGTTTTTACTGTATTTTTGATTAAATAAATACATCTTTGGTGAGCATAAGAGACTTTTTTATATATATATATATATATATATATATATATATATATATATATATATATATATAAAATATAATATAATATAATATAATATATATATATATAGTTAGTTCAGCACAAAATCCTAGTTAGTTATATCTTAGTTAGTTACTATAGTTACCATAGTTAGCAATACCTTGTCGTCCATCCTGCATTGTGACAAAGAATGGTTGGCCGAGTCCATTTGTCTGCAGGTTTCCATGTTGATCTGTTAATATGGTAATGACCCTCTGACCTGATTCATTCACCACTTGTTGAATACTTGAGTCCAAGGCACTGACAGCTATGGCCTCTTCTGTGTCACCTAAACATCATGAGAAAATAAAAAACAAAACGCAATTGTTGGTTCCAAGTCAATTTAAGATCATAATATAGCCAACAATGTTCATAATCATTACATTAGTTTATTGCACAATTATTTTCTAGTCAAATCGTACCCGAGTTGGCTTTGATCAAGTCAGAGAGGTTGACGACTCCCCCTTGGAGGTTTGGGACACCCTGAATGATGAACTGTGGGGTGGAGCTCCCATTTACAATTGACGCTTCGGCATTCCTGTTCACCTGATTCTGCATTCCCTCCTAAAAGTCAAAATGAGGAACATTTCTTAGGGAATTTTCACACCTAGCTTGTTTGGAACATTTGTTTCGGAACCTGGTGCATTTTCGCCCTAAGTTCGTTTCATTTACGCAAATATAAATACCAATGAAGCCTTGAAACTCAAAATGAAAAAGTAATAAAACAACAGCTACAAAGAAAGCCACAATAAGCCCAATGAGCTGTTGTCTATCCATCCTGTAGGATGACCGCCATGAGCAGAATCTGCAACATAAACAGCTGCACTCTGGACAATTTACTTGCATGTGACTTGTATAAACAAATCTTGTTCCATTTAGAAATGTTGCCTGGTGAAAACGAACCGAACCAAGAAGAAATTGCAACATTGTAACTATTTTAATCCCGTTTCATAACAAAGCAAAGGATCTACAGGTGTGAAAACATCCTTACACTATTCTCTAGTGTTTTGTAGTTTTCTCCAAACATGACAAACCTGTAACAGGTGTATAAGTTCTGCATGTTGAATGTCGACAGCGATATCAAAAGCCGACTTGTCAAACTTGCTGAGGGCATGTACATCAGCACCATGTTTGATCAACAGCTCTGCGACGTTGTGATGGCCGTGCTGGGCTGCCCAGTGAAGAGCGGTCATCTTCAACATGTCTTTGGCATTGATGTCGGCACCACTCTAAAACATAAAAAGGTGTCCTCAGTTGACAAACTGAAATAGATTTTAGTACATTAAACTATCACAACAAGACAAGCCTCGTCTTACCCTGATTAATAAATCCACAATGACCTCATGGCCCTCTGTAGCAGCCATGTGCAGTGGGGTCCTGTCCACTTTGGTTCGGGCATCTCTGCTGACACCCGCCCTCAGCAGGACTTCAGCAGTGGAGTAATGACCATGCTGGGCTGCTAAATGTAATGGAGAAGTTCCAAGCTGCAAAACAGGTACATGAAAAGGTATAAGCTTTTACAATATTTAGGCAACAAAATGCTTGAGCTGAGCATACATAGAAATTACATTTGGTATTAAAAAAAAATCCAGTTTCCATAATTTTATGACTAAGATTTTATGACTCCCAAGTGTGAAAAAAAGTTTTACAACACCCTGATTTTAAAATATCAGATGTATGAATCAACATGCCATAGAAATGTAGCAGGTTTAATAGGATCTGAGTGGAGGAAAAATCCATTATCATTAGAAAGAACATTTGTATTAATAACTTTACAATAAGGTCCCATTAGTTAAAGTCAGTTAATGCTTATTGTAGTTAATATTAGTGCATGCAATACATTTCTTACAGTATTTATTATATTGTTAAGTATTTTTCCATGTTTGTTCATGTTAACCAACTAATGGAAACATATTGTAAAGTGTTAGCATCATTGATATATACAACATAATATGGTGTGATTGCTTTTATATTCTACATAATACGTTTTTATAGTACTGCCTTGTGACAATTTACATTGACAGTGCTACATACAAGCAGATAATGTCAATGACACATCATATGAGTCAGAATATGATGATAAGATGATGTCAGATATTTATAGATTGGCTTATCATTCTTAAAAAGCCTTGATAACACTGTTTTCCTTATTGATCGTTTCTTGTGAAGGCTAAGCTCTTAAATCATTAACTCATGACATAAATGATCACATGACCAACCCAGTCAGTGGTGAACGGAGCTCCGTTGGCCATCAGCGTCCTGACCTCGTCATCAAGACCATTCCGAGCTGCTTCTAAAAGACGCTTTCCCAAATCCACCAACGACATCTAGGCAAAGACAGAGATTAAAAATACCATACTGGGACTACAAACTGTTAATATATGATGATAATGTCTGTGCAGTAATCTAACAGAGATATTTTGGAGTAGGAAAAAAATGTATTTGCCACTGACCAGTAAAAATCAACCTTAACTTAATTTGTGACCCTGGACCACAGAACCAGTCATAAGTCGCATGGGTATATTTGTAGCAATAGCCAACAATACATTGTGTGGGTAAAAATTATCAATTTTTCTTTAATGTCAAAAAATTATTAGGATATTAAGTAAAGATCATGTTCCATGAAGATATTTTGTAAACTTCCTACCGTAAATATATCACAAAATTATTTTTGTGAGTGGAAATGCATTGCTAAGGACTTCATTTGGACAACTTTAAAGGGTTAGTTCACCCAAAAATGAAAATTCTGTCATTTATTACTCACCCTCATGCCCTTCCACACCCTTAAGAACTTTGTTCATCTTCAGAACACAAACTGAGATATTTTAGTCGAAATCCGATGGCTCAGTGAGACCTCAATAGCCAGCAATGACATTTCCTCTCTCAAGATCCATAAAGGTACTAAAAACATATTTAAATCAGTTCATGTGAGTACAGTGGTTCAATATTAATATTATAAAGGGACAAGAATATTTTTGGTGCGCCAAAAAACCCAAAATAACGACTTATTTAGTGATGGCTGATTTCAAAACACTGTAGTATTATGAATCAGCGTGTCGAATCATGATTCAGATCGCGTGTCATACCGCCAAACAGCTGAAATCACATGACTTTGGCGCTCCGAACCACTGATTCGACACGCTGATTCATTATGCTCCGAAGCTTCCTGAAGCAGGGTTTTGAAATGGACCATCACTTAATAAGTCGTTTTTTGGCACACCAAAAATATTCTCGTTGCTTTATAATATTAATATTGAATCACTGTACTCACATGAACTGATTTAAATATGTTTTTAGTACCTTTATGGATCTTGAGAGAGGAAATTTCATTGCTGGCTATGCAGCCCTCTCCGAGCCATCGGATTTCAACAAAAATATCTTAATTTGGGTATTGAAGATGAACGAAGGTCTTACGGGTGTGGAACGGCATGAGGGTGAGTAATAAATGACAGAATTTTTATTTTTGGGTGAACTAACACTTTAAAGGCGATTTTCTCAATATTTTGATTTTTTTGCACCCTCAGATTCTAGATTTTCAAATAGTTGTATCTCAATCAAATGATGTCCTATCCTAACAAACCATACATCAATGCAATCAATACAATCAGCTTTCAGATGATGTATTAATATCAATTTAAAAAATTGACCCTCATGACTGGTTCTGTGGTCCAGGGTCACATTTCAAATTGTGTAGTGATTGCCTAAATGTACATTTCACATGTAGTGAGTGAGAGATGTGTACCAAATCATGAGATTAGTTTTCATATTGACCTATATTTTACGTACATGTGGAAAAAGTGGATGTCTGAAAGAATAGGAAGAAAATAATGTTACCATCTCCTTAAAGATATCACTACTTTGTATTACTACTTTTCTAACTGTTTGCACCTGTCCAGAAAACCAAACTAAATTTAATCGTTCATGCAGATTTCGACGCGTCATTCGCATTTATTTTTCAGATGTCGTTTAAAACACATCTGAACAAATTACACTAACGCAGTAACACGTTAAACAGAACACTAATAAGTAAACAAGCGGATACTCAAAAAGTAAATAATTAAACAACAGCCTTTCTGTCCATATCATTAGAAAATAAGTCATGAAAACAGTGCACAGAAACAGCAGAGGGAAACTCCGTGTATCTCAAAATAACTCCATTTAAGAACACATACACACAAAACATATGAACTTATAAACAGAAACGTTTGCTTACATTAGTAGGCAAACATTTAACGCCGATTTTAAAGCTCGTATTTTACATGCCAAACTCATGTGCCATGTGGACTCAAATACAGAGCCGAGCAGATCACACACATCCTCCATCTGCGACACGAACTAATAAAGACTGCGCACTTCAAACTCACCTTTATAGTCTGTCTGTTGGACGTCTATTGTTTAATATTTAAGCACTATATAGTTTTTCGTGCTGTATTTCTGAACTGGCTAAACATAAACATGTCTGTGTGTTTAAAGCGCATTCAGATATGGCGGCTGCTTTAACCCCGGAAATAAAAGTGTTATTCAGACGCTATGGACGTGTCCCAAAACCTAGCGAGCAGCCTACTTAGACAGCATGTTAGGGCCTATTAGGTGTGGTTACTAGCAAGCTGCCTACTTAGACAGCATGTTAGGGCCTATTAGGTGCGGTTACTAGCGAGCTGCCTACTTAGACAGCATGTTAGAGCATATTAGGTGCGGTTACTAGCGAGCTAACTACTTAGTATGTTAGGGCATATTAGGTGTGGTTACTAGCGAGCTGCCTACTTAGACAGCATGTTGGAGCTTATTAGGTGCGTTTGAACCCCCAAAATAATGCACATGGCTATAACACTCAAAACAATGCTGACTAGGCAGGCAGCTCGCTAGAATTTGAGACACTACCTACCTATTCAACTATAGATCCTAAATATTTCTGTTTTTTTCATTTATAATATTTATAAATGTTTATTGTAAGTGTATAATAATTTTTTGTGAGATTTTTATGTGTACTTTTCTATTTAATATATATATATATATATATATATATATATATATATATATGTATATATATATATAAATATATATATATATATATATATATATATACATATATATATATATATATATATATAAATATACACTAAGATTTTTAATGTTTTTAAAAGAAGTTTCGTCTGCTCACCAAGGCTACATTTATTTAATTAAAAATACAGTAAAAACAGTAATATTGTGAAATATTATTACAATTTAAAATAACTGTTTTCTATTTGAATATATTTGACAAAGTAATTTATTCCTGTGATGCAAAGCTGAATTTTCAGCATCATTACTCCAGTCTTCAGTGTCACATGATCCTTCAGAAATCATTCTAATATGCTGATTTGCTGCTCAATAAACATTTAATGTGTACAATTGTACAAAATATTTGTGCACAATATTTTTTTCAGGATTATTTAATGAATAAAAAGTTCAAAAGAACAGTGTTTATCTGAAATCTAATCTTTTGTAACATTATGTCTTTACTGCCACTTTTGATTGATTTAATGCATCCTTGCTGAATAAAAGTATTAATTTCTTTAATTTCTTTTCAAAAAAATAAAAATTCTTACTGACCCCAAACTTTTGAACGGTAGTGTATAATGCTACAGAAGCTTTGTATTTCAGATAAATGCTGTTCTTTTGAACTTTCTATTCATCAAGGAATCCTGAAAAAAAAAGTACACAACTGTTTTCAACATTGAAAATAACATAAATGTTTCTTGAGCAGCAGATCAGCATATTAGAATGATTTCTGAAGGATCATGTGACACTGAAGACTGGAGTAATGATGCTGAAAATTCAGCTTTGCATCACAGGAATAAATTACTTTGTCAAATATATTTAAATAGAAAACAGTTATTTTAAACTGTAATAATATTTCACAATATTACTGTTTTTTACTGTATTTTTAATTAAATAAATGTAGCCTTGGTGAGCAGAGGAAACTTCTTTTAAAAACATTAAAAGTCTTAGTGGTTCCAAACTTTTGGACTGTAATGTATATATAAATAATACTTTAAAAGTGTTTTATATCTTTTAACGTTTCAAAATATGTATACACTTTTCTTTCTTTCAGCTGGTGCACCTGTAACAGTGACATAAAATTATAAGTGAGATGTTTTTAAATACGTTTGCATTGTATAGTCTCTCAGCCAATGTTCAAAAATAATGTATTTTTTGTTTTATAGGTAACCTGTATATAAAAAAAAACCAAAAACAAACAAAAAAAAACACATGAACACAGAGGCATTTTTATTCATTTAGCAGCAAGCTCACTTTAATTGGCATCTGACATTTGTCATAAAACATGGTGAAGGGGGAAACAGTGAAAAGCATTAGCTGTGCCTTTTAACATTGACCTCGGTTTAATACAAAAACAGCTTTAAGTGAAATTTTAGTTTAAACTAGTAAAATTACTATATGCATTAATATTACAAATCAATTGCCTTACAATAATATTATACAGTTTAAGATTTACTATTTGTTCTGAATCCCCTTGCCTTTAATTGCCATGAAATGAATTGCCAGATTATGGATCTGAATATCCTAATCTTATTTCATGCGCACGACTAATTGAGCAGTCATGTAGAGTTTACAGGGCAGTAAAGTACTAAATAGTGTAAATAACAGCCTTAATAGTTTTAGCACAAGTTATCACAGTTGAACTGACATGGCTTCACAAGAAAGACATGATACACGACTCTTGTAATCAATTCATCAATATCAGATCGGAGTAGAGAATTGGTGGAACCACAGTGGCATTAAACACAGATTTGGGCAGGAACTGATAATTGCATTGCAGTGTCTTATAACAGCAGGTTGAAATCCAAGATATCAATACTAGCGATGGGCTCTTTCCAGAAGTTGAATGTGGAGAACTTCGACAACTCCAAATCTTCTTCTTCCTCCTGTCCTGGAGGTTTTGGAAAGCTCTTGGTTGACTTTGCTTCCTTGGACTTGGGCATAGAAATGCCAAGGTCTTCCAGCTCGGACAGGTCCAGCGATGGGATGGGCTGCCTCCAAAACAGGAAGGAGTTGAACTGGCTGGTTTTGTCTAACATTTCGATCTGCACATAGGAATAAAAAAAAATAAGGGGTGTTTACTTTACATAACATTTTCAACTAAAATCAGAACACTTTTTGCGCATTTTGGCTGTTCATTTACACGACAACAACTTAAACAGGTTTCAAAATGCAAGTTTTTGAAAACGATATCATGCGCATTACGTTTTCAGTCTATAGGAACGTATTACTTTTTACAAAGTGACATCGCCAACTACTGGCCTGGCATGCATAATACAGCATTTTTTTGTCGTTTTTGCGGATCAGTGTGAACGGGATCATTTTGACAATGTTGTCGCCTGTATGTGTAACCGTTCAAAAACGCAAAAGGGAAAATGTTCCAGTTTTTAGTACATTGTCATGTAAATGTACCCTAAAAGCTTAGTAGAAATATTAATTTAGATTCATTGTATGCAATATGAATACAATATTTTAACTAAGTTGTTTCACAGAATACAGTGCATTGCTCGCTATTTAAAAACCTGTTTATATATTTTCCCTCTGTGAGCTCCTGACTTTCCCATAAGCTATTTACAGTTACCTGCTATTTTCAGGGAAACATGAGCAATTTACATCTGTAAAACAACTTCCACATGCAGGTCAAAGGCTAAAATATAATGTAATATAACAATTAATGAAATAATGATATTAATTTTAGTAAACTAAACATTAATTAACAATTTAATTAAAAAAATTAATAAGTAAAAGTTGTGATTATAAAATGCAAGCAATTTACTTGTGCAAATAACTTTCATATTCATGTCAGAGGAAAATATAATAAAAGTACTACTACTAATAAAAAAAAATATATTATAAAAAGGAAAAAGTTGTAAAAAAAAAAAAAACAAGAATATCATATCTGCACTACAGTCATCTAATTATATTAATATATTATAATTAGATGCAAGATTAAGTCCTTACAGGAATAAGAACAAAGAAGCATTATCTTTTCGTTACAAAGAAAAGATATCCTTTGGGAGCTGCAATTTACAAACATGCGAAATGACCCTAATGAAGCTGTTCTAATTAATTGAACTACACGTAGGCTACATGTCTCGTGCGTCGTGAGATGATTAATCTGTGGGCACACAATACAGCGGCGGTAAACGCCCAACATTCAGAGAGAATCAGTGGATGAGGTCCTGACATGACTATCATGAAGAGCCTGCATGTTTATTGCAACATGCACGACTATTAAAAGACAGGCTCGCGCAGCACCCCAAAATAGTGATGGCGCACCTCATGACAAAGCATTTTAGAGATGCTTCAGTACAGTGGTAAGAATGGATTACCAGCAACAAACCTTAAACAGGCCTGAAGCAAAAAAACATTTACTAGTAACAGACGTTATATTATCTAATTTTCAACTGACAAATAAGGTGATATCCATTTTTGTTACCTTGGACATCATGTCTATTTGTTGAAACACCAAAATCATCTGAAATGCTTTAAATAAATTGCACTAAAACAGAAATATTGCTCAACAAAAGGAAAATGTAATAAAACATACCCCTAATATGTGCTCGGGTTCTTTCTCTTGGAATTACAAGCTGTCGTAATTCAGATTTGAAGAAGAATAGACGATGCTGTTTGGGCTCAGTCTTCTAGCCGGCTGCTCAGCATGAACAAACCGCACCCAACATCACTAGTGGGCGATTTGCATTAGTCCCGCCCACCTTCTGTGGGCGATTGAGGGACCGGTGACAGGTGCATAATTAGTGTCAAGTGGGCGTGGTCAATCTATTGTTCTATTGAAATAGAGAAAATTAGTAACTGCGTTCATGGGTGTATGTTAGTACTTTTGTGGTATCTTGAGAATTTGTGCTCCCCATTTGCATTTGTTAACGACCCCTTCTTCTTTTCTTCTAGTGGAGTCGTCTATTGTGAGATGTAAGTGCTGCTTGTTGATTGGCTGAGTTTAGCGTCCATCAGATCGATTGATCCATCTTTCCACTGACTGAACTTGTCGCCCTGCTTGCAAAATGGAAATTTATTGGTATTTTCAGTGGAATAAAACGAACTTATTGATCTTTAAAGCAGCACAGTGTGAATATTTATTTGAATTCAGTAAATATTAGATGCACAGATTGTACATTTTTAGTACATAAATATTAAAATAAAGATACAATCAAACCAAAATGTATTTAAACACCTTGAATATTTCATTTATTAATACAGTTTATTCACTATAGTTTCAAAAAATGGTAATAAAATATGACAAGAACTGTGTCAGAAAACATTAATCTTAATTATGTCAGATAACACTTAAGCAAAACATGGTCAGGTCAAAGTGTCTGAATAATTTTTGGTCCCAAATATTTCATTAATTTTACTGGTAGTCCACTGTATGAAGATTTTTTTGGTATAATATGTCACAGTTTACTTTATTTTGCTATCCTCACTTACATAAATGAACTATAGTGTCCTGCACCCACTAGTAAAAATATACCAAATATTTAAAAAATGTCTGAATAATTTTTGGTTTGACTGTATGTTCTTTTAAGGAAGTCAGAGATTTACATGAATATAAAGAAAGCATATTACAAATTATGTAATTATTCAATAGGCTATCATTATATTTATTAAATAGCATATATTCACTAATTTATTATATTTGATAATAATAAGAAGTTGGTACATGAAATTATTTGACTTGCTGCGTTTGGTAAGTGACCTTTAATGCCCGGATATAAAAACACCATGACAAGCTTCAAAACACATTAAACACACAAAACAAAATAAATGATTGACATCAATGAGTTCAGCTAATACAAAAGTTATACAAAAACTTAGTCAGGTAAAGTTAAACATTCACGAATTATGCAGTTTTGTCTCATGCGTTGTGATAATATAATATAATATAATATAATATAATATAATATAATATAATATTATATTATATTATATTATATTATATTATATTATATTATATTATATTATATTATATAATATAATATAAATGGTGGTTATTTCCTGTTTCTGCACTCTAAAAGATTTATAATAAAGTAATTATGTGTTTTAAAGGATTAATCAAATGCTTTGCAGGGACTGTTATTTG
The DNA here is from genome assembly GCF_024489055.1 of Chanodichthys erythropterus. Lineage (NCBI taxonomy): Eukaryota > Metazoa > Chordata > Actinopteri > Cypriniformes > Xenocyprididae > Chanodichthys > Chanodichthys erythropterus. The sequence goes on along the minus strand of NC_090235.1, from coordinate 6,419,908 downwards.
AAAATATATAATTTATTTGTAATTGTTTATATCTAGAACCAAATGTAAACTGATGCCAGAACAGGATTTGAACTCTTTTGGATTTGGTTTCTTGTGTAATAATAAATAGCCTAAAGAAAATCCTGTGATAATTTACTCACCCTCAAAACTCGTATGCCATTCTTTTTTATAGTGGAACACAAAAGGAGATGTTAGGCAGAATGTTTGGAACTGACAGCCTTAGTCACCATTCCCCTTTCATTGCATCATTTTGTCTATACAATGAAAGTGAATTGGGACAGCGGCTGTCATTCTTCCTAACATCTCCTTTTGTGCTCTACTAAAGAAAAAACGTTGTATTGTTTTGGAAAAACCTGGTGTCAGATGATGTAAATGAAGTCAGAATTTTTTATTTTTGGGTATTCTGTTCTATTCTATTTTATTCTATTGGCGTTACCATCTGCATTTCCATCCTCCAACCACCAGATGCCACTAGATACCTGATAATAATTTGTATCCCATACGTCTTAAAATATCAAAACAAATTTAACTGCAGCATTCTTACCAGTATGAGTTAACAAAACACTTTGCCAAGATAGAGAAAATATTGCTGAGCAATAAATGGGTATTAGTTATTTGCTTCCGACATGACGTTACTGTTTACAAACACAGGCACCGGAAGTGAGACTGGCAAAAACAAGATTACGGAAAGAGTGGCGAGAGAGAGTGAGAAAGAGGGAGAGGGTGACGTGCGCATGTATCAGCGAACTGGTGGACGGCAAAACCTGTACAATTTAGCCAGACACCTTTACTGCTTTATTGTATTTAACAGTGTATGCCTTAGGGGCAAAGAAGAACATGTTTAAAGACCTGCAGAAAGCTCGCTATGGTAAGTTGCTGCAGCTGTTGTAAGTAATACAGAGTGAACTGCTGTCTGTTACTCTTCTTTAGTATGTCTATAAACACATCACATATTGTACTGAGTAGAAGTTGCTTATTTTTAAATAGATTGGCGAATAACTACCTTATTGTTCTCTTGTGTTGTCAGTTCACTTGTGATTAAAAAAGCTCATTTGTAATGTTTATTGTTGAAAATGACAGCATTCGCTTCTTTGCACATTTTAGTTTAGCACGGATACCTTGTCTAAGTTTCTTCCTGTTTGTTTCAGAGTTTGTGATATTCAACATCTGACATCAGAACACCTTCTTAACCTTTAGAGCTTCAACCTTCAGGGATCAGGTGAAAACTAACCCTAAGGGTCTTCTAGCATATGTATTTATGCTTGAATTAGCTCTGCCAAACAAACTATTGCAACTTTGATGCTCATATTATTAAGTCTACTTCAGAATTGAAAAATAATGTTTTGGTCATGTAGAGTAAGTGCTGAAATGCTTTGTGTGCGTCCACAGAAAGCCTCCCTGTGACTCAGCTCTTCCCAGAATTAGGCAACTCAAAAACAACACTACTAGGCAGAGGTGTGCCGAAAAACTGCCTCTCCAACAGTTTTGTGCTTCATGACAGTGATGGATGTGGCATGAAAGCAAGGAAGTACCAAGTTTTTAACTTAAGAAGGAATTGATATAAGATTTTTGGCTTTTTGAAACAAGTGATTGTTTTTAAGAGACTGGCACAGGTTGAAATCAAATACATCGAACCTGCAGAAATCCCTCAAGTGCTAAAACTCAGGAATATGAAGTAAGCGAAAATACAATTTTGGAAAATACAAGCAGTCACTGCCAGGTTTTTTTTTATTTTATCAGCAACCGAAAAGTTTTTTAAAACGTGTTTGCTGTTTCAACCCACGTTTAATTAACTCTGTCAATTGTAAGCACACAATCTCACCTGTCAGGTCATGGCAGATTCTTGCCCAGACACCGTTGATGGTGAGATTAAAGGCAGTTCTAAGGGACAGCAGTTAAATACATCCAAAAATGAGGACTTTGACCCTGGCAGACCGCAGGATAAGGAAATCAGCCAAAAAGAGGGTGTTACCACCACTGAGCAATCCTCTGGGAGTATTTCTCACCTTATGAAAGATGACCTCACATCATGCAAAGATCCTCCTACAACCACAGCTTCTCTTGAAGATGATGCTAATGCAGCTCAGCTGGCCTCTGTGACCAGTAAAAGCCAAGACAAAACCGATGAATCCGAGATCATGAACAGCCAATCCTACACGCCCAGCCAGTCAGAAGTGACGCCCACTTTCTCAATGGCAAGTCTGGAATTCTCAGAGGAGAATAATGGGATACCTCCTGATGGACTTTTGACTTCACCTAAATCTGCTCAGGATGGAAACCAAGTGCCCTCTCAGGGGAATGAAGGGTTTTGTGCGGGGGCTGCTAGGGCATCAGAGCCTAGTATGCCGGCATATTATTTTGTCAAGTGGATTACCTGGAAAGAGAAGAAGACGGCCATCATCACGCAGAGCGAGAATGGACCCTGCCCCCTGATTGCCATCATGAACATCCTGTTGTTGCGATGGAAGGTTAGCCATTCATTATTACCCGCTTGTCATAATCGAGCTGTTGAGTTCAAACACATGGTGCAAAACAAGTACAATATGTGTGATGTTTGCGAAAGCAGGGAGAAAGAAATAATAAGAACTAGTATTAAAGGATTAGTTCAGAATTCAAATTTCCTGATAATTTACTCACCCCCATGTCATCCAAGATGTTTATATATTTCTTTCTTCAGTCAAAAAGAAATTATGATTTTTGAGGAAAACATTCCAGGATTTTTCTCCATATAATGGACTTCAACAGTTACCAATGGGTTAAAGGTCCAAATTACAGTTTCAGTGAAGCATCAAAGGTCTCTACACGATCCCAGACGAGGAAAAAGGGTCACATAGGTGGAAGTGTGACATAGGTGGAAGTACCGGGGTAGGGCGAAAAACTCATTTTCTCCTCCAACTTCAAACTCGTCTGACAGCATTGTTTTACCTTTTTTTTGTAAAGGCTGTTTGACTTAGTCTTGCACATTCGCCTTGTAACACTTGCTCGGTACTTCAGCCTATGTTATGCGTGACCTTTCCAACGTGATTACGTAATGCGTGGCGCATTGCAGAGCAGTGCAAGATGAGCATTTGTGGTTAAAAATAATATATATATATATTTTATTCCTCGGCTGGGATCAACTAGAGCCCTATGAAGCTGCATTTAAACTGCAATTTGGACCTTCAACCCATCGGTAACCGTTGAAGTCCATTATATGGAGAAAAGTCCTGAAATGTTTTCCTCAAAAACCATAATTTCTTCACAATTGAAGAAAGAAAGACAAACATCTTGGATGACATGGGGGTGAGTAAATTATCAGGAAATTTGAATTCTGAAGTGAACTAATCCTTTAAACTTTGGCATGTAACTTGTATACAGTTCGTGTTACAGATGTGAAAGATGCCTCAAATTTTAAGTCATTTGACATTGATTTTGGCCTGGTAAACGATAAATTTTCTGAGAAAAAAAAATCTGGTAAATTAAACATTTTCTGTGACTTTTTAAAAATGTAGTTAATCTTTTTTGCAGTGACTAAATGACTATTATAATGATATTTAATAAAATATAAAATTATTATATATATATAAATATGCTATAAGGTACACACACACACACACATATACATATATATATATATATATATATATATATATATATATATATATATATATATATATATATATATATATATATATATATTTTTTTTTTTATTATTATTATTTAGCAAAGATGAATTAAAATGATTGAAATGTGACAATAAAAACATGTATAATGATACAGTTTTCTGTTTCAAATAAATGCAGTTTGTTTTTTTACTTTCTATTCATCAGAGAATCCTGAAAAAAATGTATCATAGTTTCCACTAAAATATTAAGCAGCATTGATATCAACATTGATATTAAATAATGTTTCTTAAATACACAGTCTACATATAAGAATGATTTCTGAAGGATCATTTATTCCCATCACAGGAATAAATTATTTTTTAAATAGTCAAAAAGAAAATGGTTATTGAATAATAAGTAATATTTCACAATACTACTGTTTTTACTGTCTTGCCTTGGTGAACAACATTCAAAAACATTTTTAAAAAATCCTACCGATCAAACCTTTGAACAGTAGTGTATCTATAACTATATAATATAATAAAATACAATACAATCTAAAACAAACCAATATTTAGTTGAACTTCAAAACTTTAGGACTTTTCTTTGTCTTAGTAATAGGTCATGACTCTCCTTATCTGTTCCTGTGTGTTACTATATAAACATAACTTCAGCTTACAATGTACTGATAACACATTCAGGAAAAAAAAAACTGTTATGAAATTTTATAAGAAAAAAAATGTAGACAAGGGTGTGCCGTGGCTAAAAGCAGAAGTTTTTTTTATATATTTTGAATTTCATGTGCATGTAGTTTAGATCATTATATACGTGTATAAAATATTAATTGAAACATCTGCGATTATTTTTTTAGGTGAAGCTGCCGGCTCAGATGGAAGTGATCACCACAGAAGAGCTGATGGCTCACCTTGGTAGGTTGTTTTAGAGCACTTGACATGCAGTATCCGTTACATCAAATTACAGCAAAACACAGAGTGCATGAGTGAGTCACAGCACATCTTTTCTGTTAATGGACTGTAATAATTTAAGGAACCCTTGTGGTGTGCTACAGTTATCTTTATGGTTGGAAACAGATGGCTAGTGTGACTTGAGAAGAAGGGGGTGTGGTTACTGTGTGAAAACATTTGTGTTTCAGTACCACTAATGGCACCCCAATCACGGATTATACCATTAAATCTCTGCCCTTGGTGTAAGTCATTTAGAAGACGCTTTTAGGTTAAGTGCCTTGCTCAAGGACACAATGGTAATACTCAATACGCATCAGTGGGTTTGAATGGTATAGTCCAGATGTTTAAATTGCCCCTATTATGCTATTTTAAAGGTGTGGTTGATTATGATTTCACTTTTTTAATTTAGTTAGTTATGTAATGTTGCTGTTTGAGCATAAACAACATCTATTAAGTTACAAAGATTGAATGCAAAGGGAGATATTTTCTTTTTTAAAATTTCACTGTTTAAGGACTACAACAAACAGCTGGTAGGGATTACAAAGAGCTTCTTCCGGGTTAGTGCCCCCGGGAACATGTACCGGACTGCTTCACAAACGAGGGTCAATAGAGTACCTCAGGGATGACTTGTTTTTGTAGGCCAACCCGGAAGTTAGCGGCGCACAGGTTCCCTCGGTTAAAAGCCTATGCATTTTTCCCATAGACTTTTGGAAAATCACAAAAAATAAGCTCTGTGTTTAACAAAGGGTTATGATACTTACACGTTTTGACTATCATGATAATCTTTACAAGTGAACACAACATAAATATATTTTGAAGCCTAAATAAAGTCGTCAGATATAAAAAGCTAACAGTAGACTATAAACGGACTACAGCACATGATGGTCGCAGATCAACATCGTCACCACCAAGCTTCCTCAAACTGTATTTAAAAAACAACGTTATTTTAAAAACATGTTCGCTGATTATGATCTGCGCTGTGTATGAATACTTGTACACTTTTTCATGAGAAATGCTGTCCAAATGTCCTGTTTGTCATGATGACATCTAAAGTCCCGGCAAAAGGAAGTAGTCCCTTTTAGCACTTTGTTAGCAACCGCCGTTTTTAAGACACAATAAAGGTTTAAAAAATCACAAGTGGGTTATAACTGGTGTGTTTTATATCATAGATCAAAACGTGAAAGTATTTAGTGGCTTTGTTAACCACAGACCTTATTTCAGACGATTTAGCAAAAACCAATTCAAAAAACCCATAGTTGGAACTGGAAGCCCTAAAATGCTAACTCACTTCCGGGTTTTGCCTACAAAAATGCGTCATCCCTGAGGTACTCTATTCAATGCTGGATTTGCACAAAAGATTAAAGGAACACTCCACTTTTTTTTGAAAATAGGCTCATTTTCCAACTCCCCTAGAGTTAAACAGTTGAGTTTTACCGTTTTCAACCGATCTCCGGGTCTGGCGGTAGCACTTTTAGTATAGCTTAGCATAGTTCATTGAATTCGATTAGACCATTAGCATCTCGCTCAAAAATAACCAAAGAGTTTCGATATTTTTCCTATTTAAAACTTGACTCTTCTGTTGTTAGATTTTGTATTAAGACTGACGGAAAATGAAAAGTTGCAATTTTCTAGGCCCATATGGCTAGGAACTATACTCTCATTCTGGCATAATAATCAACTTTACTGCCGTACCATGAGTGCAGCAGGCGCAATGATATTACGCAGCGCCTGTGACCCCCTGCTTGCGCAGGGAGCGTGCCTTGCAACCATGGAGACGTATGTGAGAGACTCTGCGTAATATCATTGCCGGCCAATTTAGTTTTCTTATAATATACATTGCACATCACCTCATTTCTCAAAGAGTCTGAAAACGGTTCGTTAGAAGATTCAGTCTCTCTAAACCCCTCCTTTCTGAGAGCCTACTCTGCTCTGATTGGTCAAACGGCCTAGTCTGACACCATTAGCATATCTGAATTTCAGCTGAATTTTCACGAACAGTAATGATAGCATCGATTTTTACGTATCAATTCCAGCGCAAGTCCTCCAGCGCAGAAAACAACGTCTTCTCGACATGTCAACAACACAAAACACACTCTTCCAGTCTATGCTACAGCTACAGTGTTTGAAGGCAGGTCAAAGTAGACGTTGTACGCAGGCAGCCAATGAGAACTATAGACTGGCATTATACAAATTTGTTACCTTGTTACATAGATATGTTATAGAAGTGAGCCTGGAATTGCTGACAACTCGTTTCAGCAGTTCAGACTCGATTCTTTTTTTAAGGAGATATTAACTTTATTTGTCTTTGATCTTTAAAACTTTGTAGATGTTTTACATTCACAAACCGCTGTATTACACACTGCATGAAAGGTAGTATTTGCTTAATAGGGGCACTTTAACCACCACTCTGCTGATCATCTGTGGGTGGAGGTTTTCTTTTACAGTGTTGCTCTAGTCTAATGTTTGCACATTTAGGTCACATGCATGAATGTCATTGCGTTGCATTACATAAAATTTCAAACCAAGTGACAACTAAAAATAATATGTAACTAACTTTTCTGGTCCATTTAAAAAAAAAAAAAAGAGAAAAAATCCTGGTTTCAATATAATTGTATACATTTATGCACTTATATTTCTCTAATAAAATGACATTCAGACATTTTAAGTGTGTCTTAAGTGTCCATATATTTTTTGGAGCCACTGTATATCATCTTTTATTAAGTTATAGCTGGAAAGATCAACATGTGATCAGGATATTAATGTATGTTCTTGAGTGATAGGGAGATAAACCAGAAGTGCTTTCACAAACAATACAAGCATGCTTGACGTGAAAAGGTGACACTAATCGCATAATGACAACAACCTTTGACAGAAAGCTGAAGTGTTAAAAGTCTGATTCTGGTCTCGTTCCAGGTGAATGTGTGCTGTCCATCAAACCGCGAGAGAAAGCAGAGGGCATGGAGCTCAATTTCCAGCAGGTGAATCGTAGTGTGGGAGAACAAGTGTAACAGGCTCCGCTCCGCACAGATCTTCAACACATGTCTAATGAATTTAATTAACATGTTAAGCAGACGGGCTGTGCTGGAAACCTCAGAACCGAAACACATATACAAGCAGATATTGTGATTGAGGCCTTCAGTCTATGAATGAAGGCTTGTGATCCCGTCATTAACAATTCCAACAATTACAGCGTGTGTTTGTGCTTATAAAGATGCACAAATGAAAGCATCCTTTTGTTTATGTGCTGTCGATGTTCCTTTTTTCCCCATGTTTGGAAATTAGATGGATTCAAGCTTGTACGCAATTTTCCCATGAAAACCAACCCGCTAGGTCTAAAATATAAATACTTTGCATAGGCTTATCATAGTGAATCAGGATAGAACAAAAACAAGTTATGGAAAAGGATTGATGATGTATTGACTCATTATTTAAATTTAAAAGTTTACATAGTGTACCTTTTAAATACAATTTAGATGATTTCAACAGAGGAGTCAGCATGTTATGTGGTAAATATTACTCATACCATTTTCCACTTGACCTAAAATTCTCAATAACTCACACGCTGAGGTCAGTAACATGACCATGATTAATAACCCTGAAATAACATCATGTATTTTGTGTCAAAAGACTTTATTTTTCATTATAATTTAATTTCCTTCACAGAACATGAGCGACGCGATGGCTGTGCTGCCAAAGTTGTCAACAGGCCTCGACGTTAATGTGCGTTTTACAGGTGTGTCTGACTTTGAGTACACACCTGAGTGCATCGTCTTTGATCTGCTTGACATTCCGCTCTACCACGGCTGGCTCGTCGACCCGCAGGTACGTCAGCAAAACAATGTTGTAATCTGTGAATTGAATTCTATACATTCACAACACATTGTTTTTCAGAGCCCTGAGGTGGTGTCTGCAGTGGGCAAACTCAGCTACAACCAACTGGTGGAGAAGATCATAGAGTTCAAGCACTCGACAGACAGCAGTCAAGTCAGTGAAGGTATGTTAAATATTATTACAAACAAGATGCATGAACATGTTTTTTTTTTAATTATTATTTTTTATCTAATTTTTCAACTTTCTTTAGTGTGTAATGTTGCTGTTTGAGCATGAACAAGATCTGCAGAGCACATTCACTCCAAAGGGAGACATTCTCTAAATATTCTGAACTCCCTGAATCACCTCGATTATAGTCTTGAGTTCCATATACATCACATCACAATGTTTCTCATTTAAATAATTCCTTCCCAAGGTATACTTTAAAAAAAGGGGGTGCGGCCTGGTTGAGTTTTTTTCCACCCTAAATCTAAACCCCCTTTTTTTCTGCCTTTTTAAGGCGGATGAACTTAGGAAAAAAAAGTTGTTAAAATGTATTTTTAACACTATTTCTCAGCAGTATATAGCAACACCCTTTTGTTGTGTTCTCTCCATTTTTAATGACTGCTTTCTGAGCCATGCAGTTCAATGCAGGTCAGATGCTATAAATAGCAAAGTAATAACATCACATCTGACATGTAAGAGTGGAATAAAATAAAGAATTATTTGTTCTTATTGACTAATTGTAATTATCTGACTTGGGCTCAAACTGATACCAAACTGACCCCATAGTTAGTGTAGTTACAATAGAAATGGAAAGGGGCGTTACATTTCCAACAAACTTTAAGTGGTAGACCAATCACAACAAACGGGGGCTGGCTGACCAATCAGAGCAGACTGTGCTTTTCTGAAGGCTGGTTTTAAAGAAACTGAAACTAAAACAAAGCATTCAGACAGAGGGTCAAAAGTATGGAAGCTTGTTTCCCCCACTGAATAAAAAATAAAAAAGGTAATTGCGACTTTTTATCTCACAATTCAGACTTTTTTTCTCAGAATTGTGAGATATCAAACAATTGTGAGTTAAAAAGTCAGAATTGTGAGATATAAACTTGCAATTGCGAGTTATAAAGTCCAATTCTGAGGAAGAAAATACTTTTTCTCAGAATTGCGAGTTTATATCCCTCAATTCTGCCTTTTTTCCTCAGAATTGTGAGGAACTTTATATCACACCATTCTGACTTAATTTCGCAATTGTGAGTTTATATCTCACAATTCTTACTATATAAAAATTGAGAGATATAAACTCACAATTTATATTAACTATAGAACTATACAACTTAAAATTGCGAGTTTTTATCTCTCCCCCGATAGCTCAATTTGGCCAGACGGCCAGCTCTAAGAAGGGTTCTGGTTGTCCCAAATGTCTTCCGTTTAAGGATTATGGAGGCCACTGTGCTCTTAGGAACCTTAAGTGCAGCAGAATTTTTTTGTAACCTTGGCCAGATCTGTGCCTTGCCACAATTCTGTCTCTGAGCTCTTCAGGCAGTTCCTTTGACCTCATGATTCTCATTTGCTCTGACATGCACTGTGAGCTGTAAGGTCTTATATAGACAGGTATGTTTCCTAATCAAGTCCAATCAGTATAATCAAACACAACTGGACTCAAAGGTGTAGAACCATCTCAAGGATGATCAGAAGAAATGGACAGCACCTGAGTTAAATATATGAGTGTCACAGCAAAGGGTCTAAATACTTAGGACCATGTGATATTTCAGTTTTTCTTTTTTAATAAATCTGCAAAAATGTCAACAATTCTGTGTTTTTCTGTCAATATGGGGTGCGGTGTGTACATTAATGAGGGAAAAAAATGAACTTAAATGATTTTAGCAAATGGCTGCAATATAACAAAGAGTGAAACATTTAAGGGGGTTTGTATAAACTCGCAATTGCGAGAAAAAAAGTCAGAATTGCGAGATATAAATCTGCATTTGTGAGGAAAAAATTCAGAATTGTGCGATTAAAAAGTCATAATTATCTTTTAAATTGTTTTATTCCATGGCCAAAACAAGCTCACATAGAAAACAGGTGCTGCAAATTATAAATTATAAGAGAAATTTTTTTTTTTTTTTTTTTTTTACTAAATGTAGATGTGTTCTAGTAGATCCCATAAACAAAATTATGAACCTGTATATGAGCATAATATAAGCTATTGTTATACACTAGTGGCTCAGATATTGTGTATCAGAGGTGTGTGAACTTCTCTCATTGTACTAATGGCTGATGGTAAGCCTTAATCTCTGTTTGTTGAAAGGTTTGATAGCAGAGCAGTTTCTGGAGTCTACAGCAACCCAGCTGTCGTATCACGGCCTGTGTGAGCTCAACACCACAGCCAAGGAGGGCGAGCTATCTGTATTCTTCAGGAACAACCACTTCAGCACTATGATAAAGCACAAGGTGTTTACCAGCCTTCCCACACCAATACTCTTCATAGCCGCTAAGCTGATTATAACAACCCCAGCGTTGTTGAGCCGCTTTAAACCCACCACCAAAGAAAAGATTTTAAGGCAGATATTTATAGCACATAAGTATTTATTTATTCATGTGTTTGACGCCAAGTAAAAACTTAAACTGGAATAACTCCATTTTGAGTAGAAAGATGCACTATAATGCAGAGATTTTGCTTTGATAAGCAGCAACTGTGACTTGATTAATGGACTTTTTACAATTCTGGTGTTCATAGAAGTGGAAGTCATCATTGTTGGGTGAACTTCTATAGTGGTGAACTGAAACTACAACAAATATATTTTTTCAGTCTATGACTTTCCAAAAAAGGAAAAATATTGAGAGATTGATTACAGCAGTCAGAGGAGAGAAAGATATCAAATTTGCCGTCAGCCGTTGTATTAGAAACACCCACAAAAACGTTGCTAGATTTACGATGTTAATAACTGGAAAACTGGCGTAGTTCATCATTTTTACAGTGAGTATCTGAAGACATTCAGGGGCTTTTTTAAGTAAATCTAATAAAATACAATCTAAAAAAGCAACATATTTCAAGTTGGATGATAATAATCGTACTTGAACCTTACTGGAATTGCCTTACCTTCAAATACTTATGGAAATGAATTGAATGGCTTTGTTTCAGCTATTGTCAAGATCATATTTGCTGAGCAGTAATCTGTATGTTCAATGTGTGAAATTTCAGGGTCACCTTTACCTGCTGGTCACAGATCAGGGTTTCCTGCAGGAGGAGAGTGTTGTGTGGGAGAGTCTCCATAATGTGGAGGGGGATGGGAATTTCTGTGACTCAGACTTCAGATTGTGTCACCCATCCCAGAAACCCCAAGCAGCCAGCCAGCCCTCCGCACAACAGCAGCAAATGCAGATCGACCAGGTGATTAAGGTTTAAGTTTAATAGTAACCGATAATATCATAGCCTAAAATGTTGCACCAGTCAGATTCCAATGCGATATAAATCTAATTCTGCCTTAGATTATTTCCCATTTATTATTCTGTTTAACTCAGAAATATGTCATTTTAAGGAAGTTAAATGCATTGAGAAAGCAGTTTCATAGTGGCATGATCTATAGAAACATTGGTTTAAGAGTAATTCACTGTCATCCAGGACTATCTGGTGGCGATGTCCCTGCAGCAGGAGCAGGGTGAAGCTCCGGGACCCTTGAGTGATCTTGAGCTGGCCAGACAGCTGCAGCAGGAGGAGTATCAGCAGCCACAAACACAACAGCACCAACCCTCAGCAGGACAGGTACTTTTTTCCCTTAGGAGGAAACTCTTGCGTATTAAACTTTAGGGATTGTTTCTTCGAGAGTAAATGGGCCTTATTCATTAAACACCAACTGAATAAATGTCTGTGTAAATCAGCATTTATAAACCATTGTGTAAATTGTTGCATTCAGTTTATATAAGAATAGATTAATTAATGATTTGGACAAATGTGTTCTACTTGTGTTACATGAATTTCAGATTGTTTTCATACCCCAAAGAAGTACACTACCTTTTAAAGGTGCCCTAGAACTTTTTAAAAAAAGATGTAATATAAGTCTAAGGTGTCCCCTGAATGTGTCTGTGAAGTTTCAGCTCAAAATACCCCATAGATTTTTTTAAATTAATTTTTTTAACTGCCTATTTTGGGGCATCATTAAATATGTGCCGATTCAGGGTGTGTGGCCCTTTAAATCTCGTGCTCCACGCCCCAAGAGCTTGCGCTTGCCTTAAACAACATAAACAAAGTTCACACGGCTAATATAACCCTCAAAATGGATCTTTACAAAGTGTTCGTCATGCAGCATGTCTAATCGCGTAAGTATGGTATTTATTTGGATGTTTACATTTGATTCTGAATGAGTTTGATAGTGCTCCGTGGCTAACGGCTAACGCTACACTGTTGGAGAGATTTATAGAGAATGAAGTTGTGTTTATGAATCATACAGACTGTAAGTGTTTAAAAATGAAAAAAGTGACGGCTCGTCTCCATGAATACATTAAAAAAATGATGGTAACTTTAACCACATTTAACAGTACATTAGTAACATGCTAACGAAACATTTAGAAAGACAATTTACAAATATCACTAAAAATATCATGATATCATGGATCATGTTAGTTATTATTGCTCCATCTGCCATTTTTTGCTATTGTCCTTGCTTGCTTACCTAGTCTGATGATTCAGCTGTGCACATCCAGACGTCCTGCCCTTGTCTAATGCCTTTCATAATGTTGGGAACATGGGCTGGCATATGCAAATATTGGGGGCGTACTTATTAATGATGCCGACTGTTACGTAACAGTCAGTGTTATGTTGAGATTCGCCTGTTCTTCAGAGATCTTTTAAACAAATGAGATTTATATAAGAAGGAGGAAACAATGGAGTTTGAGACTCACTGTATGTCATTTCCATGTACTGAACTCTTGTTATTTAACTATGCCGAGGTAAATTAAATTTTTGAATCTAGGGCACCTTTAAAAAAATTTAGGGTCTGTAAGATTTTGTTTTTTAAAAACATATCTTATGCTCACCAAGGCTGAATTTATTTGATTAAAAAACACAGTAAAAACAGTAATATTGTGAAATATTATTACAATTTAAAATCAGTTTTTCCAGTCTTCAGTGTCATGATCCTTCAGAAATCATTCTGATTTGCTGCTCAAGAAACATTTCTTTTTATCAATGTTGAATTCAATTGTGTTGCTTAATATTTTTGTGGAAACTGTGATACATTTTCTTGTTTCTGGATTTTTTGATGAATACAAAGTAAAAAAAAACAGCATTTATTTGAAATATTAAAGACATTAATAATGTTACAAAATATTTTTTTTAAATAAATGCAATTTTTTTTAACTTTCTATTAATCAAAAAATCTGAAAAAAAAACGTTTACTCGGCAAGGATGCATTAAATTGATCAAAAGTGGCAGTGAAGACATTTATTGTTACAAAATATTTCACTTTTCATCAATTTAATGAATTAATTTTACTTCAGAATAGAAATTTCCTAATAATTTACTCACCCCCATGTCATCCAAGATGGACATGTTTTTCTTTCTTCAGTCAAAAAGAAATTAAGGTTTTTGAGGAAAACATTCCAGGATTTTTCTCCATAGAGTGGACTTCAACAAATACCAACGGATTGAAGGTCAAAAATTACAGTTTCAGTGCAGCTTCAAAGGGCTCTACACGATCCCAAATGAGGAATAAGGGTCTTGCCTTGCGAAACAATCAAAAAATAAAAAATGTACATACTTTTTAACCACAAATGCTCATCTTGCACTGCTCTGCGATCCACCACGGATTACGTAGGCAGAAGTACCGCTCATTTTCTCCCCAACTTCAAAATCATCCGACATTGTTTTTTTTTCTTTACCTTTTTTTGTAAAGGCCATTTGACTTAGTCTTTACACATTCACTTTGTAGACACTGGGTCAGTACTTCCTCCCACGTCACGTGTGACCTTTCCAACATGATTATGTAATGTGTGACGCATTGCAGAGTAGTGCAAGATGAGCATTTGTGGTTAAAAAGTATATATATTTTACTTTTTTTTTTTAAGGAAATGACCGTTCGTTTTGCTAAATAAGACCCTTAATCCTCGTCTGGGATCGTGTAGTGCCTTTGAAGCTGCACTGAAACTGCAATTTGGACCTTCAACCCATTGATCACCCTGTTGAAGTCCACTATATGGAGAAAAATCCTGGAATGTTTTCCTCAAAAACCTTAATTTCTTTTCGACTGAAGAAAGAAAGACATGAACATCTTGGATGACATGGGGTTTAGTAAATTATCAGGAAATTTGAATTCTGAAGTGAACTAATCCTTTAATTCATCCTTGCTGAAAAAAAGCCTAAGACAGTTTTCCAATGCCATGCAGTGACAAAATTCAAGAGTTACTGAAACTGAACTGTGTACTTTCTTCATATCCCAGCAGATGAGAGGTCAAGCCGCATCACCACACGGAGGACAGAGGCGTCGGGAAAAGAAGGAAGACTCTGATTGTTGTATTCTTTAAGTCCGAGTCCACTCGCCACCATAACCAGACTCCTTAAAGCCAGTTGAGCTTCAATTAACATGTTCTTCTGTACCACTACTGAAACAAGGGGCTTCACTCTTAGCTGACCTGTCGTCCCAATGCCAAGCCTGCCTTTACAGTACAGTTGTCCCCCCTGTTTTTGCCTTTCCTTTATCCTCATGGTTGAAACTGTTGCTCATCATTGTCTACAGGACCAAATAAAGGTAGCAATTGTTTCTAAGCACTAATGAGCATTTGTTTGAGTGCTAGTATGGAGCTCCTAACTATGCCCTTGAAGACTGTATTGGTGAATAATCAGGTATTGTAATAAGAATTTAATATTACACTGCAATGCTACTGACTCAATTTGATCTGTACATAGTTACTGGTCATCGGCTTTTCATCCAAAGTGATGTACAGTACACTAAGTACACAGTGCTTTGATTCGCTCAGCACACCGTGGAGCTCCAAGTATTCTGTAAGCTGAGCTAATAAAAGCCACTTCTGTGTTAACAGGAAATGTGTGATTTATGAAGAGATACTTGTGCTGGAATACTGGTTCTACACACATGCAGCATGTTTGGTGCAGACATCTGAGTCATCAAAATCATTTTGTCGCACACACAGTTTAGTGTTACCGTGAACGCATGTACAGTATGTAAAGTCCAATTTGGGTGAAAATGCCAACATAAACAACCTGATGATCATAGTTCTCAAATCATTCTGGAGAACTGTCAATGGAATCATGAACATTAGACCATATGTACAAAGGAGTCACATGATCAAATGTTTCTTGAGCAGCAAATCAGTATATTAGAATGATTTCTGATGGATCATGTGACACTAATGATGCTGAAAATTCAGCTTCAATTTAAAAAAAAAAAAAAAAAAAAAAAAACTGGGTTAAAAACAATCCAAGTGCTGGGTAACTAGGACAGAACACGTGTTGGGTTAATTTTACCCAGCAAATTGGGTGGATTCATTTTCACTATAATACACTGCACAAAACCACTGTTTTACATAATTGCTATCATATTTTATATCGTTTTATACATATTGCCTACATTTAAGTTTGTTTAACAAATATAAGTAAAAATTTTGAAGTAATTCAAGTGTAATCGACCAGTTTCTGTTGTCCCGTTTCCACCGTAAAGGCGCTGGATCTCGTGCCGGAGATGGCTCGCGTTCGGCAGGGGAACTGCTAACTTTAGACCGCCCAGGGGCGTAAATTTCATATGACAGTAGGGGGGGACAATAAACATAAAATTTCTTAAGAGCAATTTTTGAAGGGGACACAAATAACACAGCCAAAATTTTACTTATAAAGAATATATGTAATGTTACACAGAAGAAAACCTACTATTATTAGTGTAGCATGGAGACTGCCATTATGCACATTGTTTCTCTTTGGTTCAATGAAAAAACTGACTAAATTGGCCAAAATATTCTTCAAAATCTTATATATATATATATATATATATATATATATATATATATATATATATATATATATATATATATATGTTATATTTATACTTTTTTTTTTTGAAGTTGTTTACAACCAAGTCACCAAAATACGATGAATACCAAAGTCCCTTTTAGTCTTTGTGAATACACACTGAGCATAACCGAACACACAACAATAAATCTATTAGCCTTATTACAGTTCACATATTCTTATCACAATGTTAATTGTTGTTGGTGTGGGTGACTTATCTTATAATATCCAACAAGCTATGGAAAACAAGCTAGGTAACATTATAATCGCTAAAATAGCGGACTCACGGGAAAATAAAATCATCAGTTATCATCTTTTTTGTTGTTGTTATGACTAATTGCTCAGCACCATCAGCGTTAAAGAGAAAAATAATCACTTCATCCGATGTTTTTGAATAAAACAGCCTTGAGAGCCGACTAACTGGAACTCATCTGTCTGTAGAACTGTTCTCTCCCGCCGGCGCCGCCGGACTTCTACAGAATCTACACACAAGCGTGTGTGACGTGCGCGGTGGACCAAACCACTGTGAGGCAAGGGAGGGGTGACTCAAAATATTTCTAAACTTAAAACGCCCGTTTGCGTTTGTATTGCTTCACTACTTACATAATTATTTTAAGTTTATATAATTTATGTACAATACTTAGCGTGGTTATTAATTATATATTTTTTGGGGGGGACAGCACTCAGATAGGGGGGGTCATGACCCCCCTGTCCCCCCCGCGATTTACGCCCCTGAGACCGCCGCCCTGCATTTTTACTCGTGGCCAAAAAAAATGCCGTGACTGACTCCATAACCGGTCCATAAATAATCAGCGTACAATTCTGAGAACAAGTATGTATATTCTGTATATTTTTGAATAAAAATTTTATGCAATACATCAGGCGTTACTTGTTTTTGGCGACTCACGCCTGTTATGTTGCTTTGCATAAAGTTAAAACTATATTCAGAACAATAACTAATTTTCAGATAAAATAAAACCTGTATTTTACCAAAGAAATGCACCAATTTGACGGAGCTGCACTGCTCTCCTGAAGAGGTCGCAAAAAGCTACTCAAACACTTGGTTATTACGTCTGACCCAGGAGCTGAGTAACACAAAAACTACACAAACACTGGAAAAATAACCCAAATGACCCAAAAGGCTTTGTGTCAGGACTTGTGTAGAAAAAATAACCCAATATTTTTTAGTGTTCACAGGAATAAATTACTTTTTAAAATGTATTAAAATTTATTATATATTATTTCACAATATTAATTTTATATTTCTAATGAATTTTTGATCAAATAACCGGAGCCTTGAATACTGAAAGAAGACTTTTCAAAAACATTAAAAATTCATAACGACCCAAACTTTTGGGTGGTAGAGTATGTAGCTACATATTATATTTTTTAAAAATATGTAATTATATATGTATTTTAACAGGAATATGCTGACAAGCAGAATTTTTTTTAATACGTTTCAAATCTTATCAGCATTTTTACTGTAACTTGATCAACCTGAAGTAAAAACGACACTTTTAAAACTTGTATCCTAAAAGATATAAGAACTCTTGAGAAAATATAATATATATAAATAAAACATATTTAAATATCAATTATATATCATTATAAATGCAGTGGGTGCATGGGTGAAGTGGTTCACAAACACTTGATATAAAGAAACACATCATACATATTGTTTATTAGTGCTGATTTATGAAAATGTGCTCACAGTCAGAGATCATTTCATTGTTTTATATGGAAGATGTCCAATTGTACAGTTTTAACATGAAAAAACATGAAATACAAAAAAGAACTTTTTGAAAAGAAGACTTTAGAAGTACAAAAACAAACAACATACAAGGTGCTGCATTTCATCTTTTTTCTCCCCCTGTGTGCTTTCCATTGAGAAAATTAAAGTGCAAGACAAACACCAGGGTTCAAATGTTTTAAAAAGAAACTGCGCAACTCTGAACAAATATCAGATCCTTTTGTAACTTTTTAAAAACATATTCAATACACAAACCATGCATGGACCGACTAAAAAAAGATGGTAATCGGATTCTAACATTAGACATGTTAGATGTCTATGGTAAAAATGGCAGGGTCAACTCATGGCATAGTACTGACACGCACAACAAATGAACACTTACGCAGAATTCACGGGGTTGAGAGAAAAACTAATGAACAATTCTACATGACTCGGTGAGAAGTTCATGTGCTAGACATGTTCTCAATTGGTTTCTTTTGAGTTTGTCACAATGAAACGTAAGAATTATCAACACTGATGGGAAATTACAACACACGATCGTCACCGTGACCACTCACGTGGTCAGCGTGTCATTTTGGTTTTTCTTCTTTTTGAGGGCAACAGTTTTGTGAGCCTTTACCAAACAGTAAAAACATAATCCACTCGGTGCTTCAGAGCGTAATCACAACCTCATAAATAATGCAAAGAAAATGGATATTTACAGAGCACAGTGGTTTGTATGAGGCACTATGTTGTACTGAACATTTTACATTTCTGTGGTGTGACATTGTACTTGCAACAAAAATTACATTATTTGTCAGTGGACTATGAGGATATGAATAATCTATCCATAAACGGATGTAAGTGATCATATATCCAAATGCTTTATTTATTCCCACGGAATAATATGGAAACTTGTTTCTGCCACAGAATAAAAAAATAAAAGTGGTAATTGTGACCTTTTATCTCACAATTCAGATTTTTCATGCAATTGCAAGGTTTTTCTCACAATTCGTAACTTTTTTTCAGAATTGCGAGTTTATATCACTTAATTCCAACTTGAAAACTCACGATTGCGATTTTTATCTTGCATTTCTGACTTTATAACTGCCAACTGTAAGCTTATATTTCTCAATTCTGAGAAATAAAATCATAATTGAGATATTAATTGCGAAAAAAAGGTAAGAATTGCAAGTTTATATCTCAAGACTTTATAACTTGCAATTGCAAATTTTTATCTCAATTCCTTTTTTCAGAATTGCGAGTTTACATCTTGCAATTCGGACTTCACAACTCACAACTGCGAGTTTATAACTGCCAACTGCATTTTCTCACAATTCTGAGAAAAAAAGTCAGAATTGCAAGTTTATATCACGCAATTCTGACTTCAAAATTGATAAATGTCAACTCGCAATTGTGAGTTTAGATTTCTCAATCCTAAAAAAATCAGAATTGCAAAAAAAGTCACAATTGCGAGAACTCAAAATTGTAAAAAATTGTAACTCAAAATTGAGTTTATCTCACAATTCTGACTTTTACTCAGAATTGCAAGTTTATATCTCAATTTTGAGGAAAAAAAATAAGAATCGAGAGATATTAATTCACAATTCTGAGAAAAAATGTCAGAGATGCGAGTTTATATCTCGCAATTTGCGACTTTCTATCACAATTCTGACTTTTTTTTCAGAATTGAGAGTTTATATCGCAATTCTGACTTAATTTATAATTGAGAAATATCAACTCGAAATAGAAATCAGATCAGAGTTGCAGAAAAAAATCAGAATTACAAGATAACAATTGCGGAAAAAAGATATAAAGATATTAACTCATAATTGCGAGTTAAAGTCAGATTTGCGAGTTTATATCTCACAATTTGGACTCCATAACACAATTGTTACACAATTATATCACAATTTTGAGAAAAAAAAAGATAACTTACAATTGTGAGAAAAAAAGTCAGAATTGTGAGATAAAATGTGGTAATTACTGCTTTTATTTTTATTCCCCAGCGTAAACAAGCTTCCATAAAATAAACTTCTTTCAATCGCTTTTCAGGTTCAGATCTGTCAAATCTGATTATTTACACTCATTCCTCTATCATGTAATATGTCAGATCAATATTAATCTAATGTCCCACAGTTCACTGTTATTTATTTGAATGTTGTTTTTAACAACTAAGTAACTGACTTCATTAACTTTTTTGAGGTTTATTAATGTGAATTACATGTTTTTGTTAATGTATTCTTTAAAAAAAAAAGTAAGTCATATTTTATTTCACAGGATACGGAATTGCTGTTGTCAGGATATTCAGATATAACATTAGTATTCAAATCTCAAGACTGCAAATGAGGCAGAATATTAGAACTGTGCACTGCCTTTAAAAGGGAAACTAAATCATAAAACAAAACACAAATGATCAAAAAGCAACAGGCCCTACAATGTCACATTGTACAAAATAAAAGCTCCTGCAATTATAATAAAGAATTTAATTAATTTTGGTTAGAGTCAAAATTTAAACCTTGAGTAAACTGAGCAGCCGCTTTTATTCAGAATTAAACATGACATATATAGCACATTCATTTCACGAGCCTAAATGTAATTTATGCTAACGCACCGCTAGCAGGCTGTCTGACAGCCGCTTTCCATTCTGCAAACATTGTACCGCGGTAACTCTATGGTAACTCTACCCAGAATCAGCACCAGTGAGCAGCGGACGTTAAGTGCAGTCAAACTGCTGAATGGTGAAATCACTGCGATGTGAATCACAATCATTTGCGTTAGTAAAACCCGTTTAGCTTTTTTAAAGCACCATTACTCCATCGTAAAGTTAACACTTCTACTCATTTCCCATCTCACATATATTACTACAATATTTGAATAAATAACATCTGACTCCAAATCTCTTCATATATAATTGGAGTGGCATTGTTTTTAAAGGGTTAATTCACCCAAAAATGAAAATTCTGTCATTTATTAATCACCCTCATGTCGTTCCACACCTGTAAGACCTTCGTTCATCTTCAGAACACAAATTGAGATATTTTTCATAAAATCCAATGGCTCGTGAGGCCTCCATTGACAGCAACTTAATTTAGGCTTTCAAAAGCCCTGAAAGGTACTAAAGTTATATTTAAAACAGGTCATGTGACTACAGTGGTTCAACCTTGATGTTATGAAGTGACGAGAATACTTTCTGTGCGCCAAAAAAACCTAAATAACGACTTTGTTCAACAGTATCTAGTGATGGGCGATTTCTAAACACTGCTTCAGGAAGCTTCAAAGCTTTACGAATCTTTTGTTTCGAATCAGTGGTTCGGAGCGTGTATCAAACTGCCAAAGTCACGTGATATCAGTAAACGAAGCTTCGTTACGTCATAAGTGTTTTGAAATTTCAATAGTTCACCACTGGGGGGAGTTTGATACAAGCTCCGAACCACTGATTCGAAACAAAAGATTCGTAAAGCTTCGAAGCTACATGAAGCAGTGTTTTGAAATCGCCCATCACTAGATACTGTTGAACAAAGTCATTATTTAGTTTTTTGTATTCTCGTTGCTTTATAACATTAAGGTTGAACCACTGTAGTCACATGAACTGTTTTAAATACGTCTTTAGAAGCTTTCTGGGCATTTGACCGTCTAAATTAACTTGCTGTCACTGAGCCATCAGATTTTATCAAAAATATCTTAATTTGTGTTCTGAAGATGAACGAAGGTCTTACGGGTGTGGGACGACATGAGGTTGAGTAATAAATGACATAATTTTTATTTTTGAGTGAACTAACCCTTTGAATTAAGTGCCTATTTAACTTCTTTAACCATCAGCAGCCTCTGCTGAGATTATATCATCTTAAAATCAACTTTAAAGGAAAATTTCCCCCCAAATTCATAGCCTTTCAATACTTTTGAATTTAATAAAGCACATCAAATAATAAACAAACCTATTGTGCCATTCCATTATTATTATTTTTTTTAAATAATTATGAAATTACAAAATAAATGACAATTTTTTTACAACAATTTTTCTCACATTTATGGACTTTTGGCTAAGATCAAGTGTAATATCTGAAACACAAACCACTAATAAAAATAGTGTATTTCAAGGCTATAAAAATAGAGCAAAATTCTCTTTTAAGAGATAATCAACACAAAGAGAAGCTGTTGTGGCGCAAACTTGTAAAATTTGTATAAATAAATAGTCTAATAGTCTAAATTTAAATATAATCAAATTTTAGAAATTTAACATCTTCAAATTTTTTGTACATGCTTTTAGGGTGACAGTGCACACTTTACTAGTAACTAATAATAAGAATAGTATTTCATAGTAGCAATATAGTGACGATGGCTATACATTTGGAAAATAAAACGTTTTAAATTAGTTCTGGTATGCTTTACCTATTTGAAGATATTCTTCTGGGCTCACGGATAAACTATTTACATCTGTTAAGTGCTATTTCTGCTGCTATAAGAAAACAACTGGACAGACCTGAACGAGGGGGGTTTTGAGAACGATCCTGAAATCACAGCCTCATTTGCATATTTAAAGGGACTTAAGAGGTTATTGTTTTTCTGTCCACCTACATTGTGCACCATCTGAACCAGTAGTGTCATCTTGACCTTCGCAACAGCATCTTGATGTAGTAATTTCCAAGCTTTGTATATCTGTATCTATTTGTGACGTTAATAATAGTTAAAACACTGAACGCATAACTATTAACCCAATCGCTGGGCGAGAGAGGGACTTTTTTAGAACCCTGAAGTTGCAAACCCGTAATATCACTCTTTGTCATCTGAACAGCTACAAACACACTGAAATATCTTGATTCATGTTTACAAACACAAACATGCAAAGATGGTTAGAGCAATAAAAGGTCGACTGCCCTTTTATGGCACTGAGCATGGTGATAAATGCCGACGGATGGTAAGCAGTTCTTCGGTAACTATGAATTGTCTTTTTTTGGATGTTTATAACTGAGCTGGGCCAGATTGGACTGTTATTTGTGAGTATATCTGTTCAATTTCCAATACACTAAAAATCACTCTTCCTTCCAGTCATTTGTTTTAGGTCACTTAAATTCATAATCTCTTCAAAAGCATTCCTGAAATCTTCAGGAATGCACTTATGTTTCATGTTATTCATATGAAAAATGAGTGTAGTTGCTGTTTAAAGGCAACAATGACAGTTTGTACTTCTATACATTTTTTTTGTTTTTTTGTTTTTTTACACATAAAGCAGACATACCCACTCAAGCTCAGCCAAGATGGTAAACCTTAGTTTGACTACAAGCTAATATGCAATTCACAGAAGCACTGGAAAGGCATTGAGATCACGGAGTCTCTGAGAAAGGAGACGGTTGCTGTGCTGCTGTTACGGGGCGTCAGGTTTGGGGGTTTCTCCAGACAAGGAGCCGAAGCAGCTGGGAATACCTGCTGAGTTTGGCATGGAATCGGCCTGTGGCTCCACAGGAGTCAGAGTAATTTCCACTTCTCCTCTGTCCTCTAATAACGTTGCAGGCGGGAGGTACGAGATGGCGGACTGCGGCACTTCTATAGGAACAGGCCTTCCTTCTCTGGATAACGGCGCCCGTTGAATGACCATCCTCCGGCTGGTCAGCTCGTAACCGGGTTGGTTGGGCCCTTGCATTAGCAGGACGGACTGCTGCTTCTCAGGTTCTGGTGCAGGATGACACTGCATCACTACGCCTCTATGCTCAGCGTCTGTCACTTCCTGGATGGTGGAAAGTTGGCTAAGCATCAAGCTTTGCTGGTCCGGGAACACAATTTCGACCAACTGTGAAGGAGTTGTGGGAGCACAGGAAGGCATGGCCTTTTGGATTACTCCTCTTGTGGCCAAAGCTGGGTTTGGATTGGGGGTTGACGGTACCTGTGGCACCACGTCTTCAGGTCTTGGCTTCCTGGGTCGTCCTCTTTTGCGTTTCGGAGCAACACCAGTGGCTGACACTGAGGTGGAGGGGTCAGGCCCCCTCTTTGGAGCCGCCGGTCGCGCTCTCTGGACGACCGGGGTGGGAGCAGCGGAAGTGGTGACTGTGCTTGAAGTTTTGTCGCGCTCAGGGTAAGAGAGCATGCCTGATGGCAGAATCATAAGAGGGACGGTGCCGCCTGGTTGAGAGGGTATCGTTGTGACGGTAATGGGCAAAGTGACTTGAACACTTCCCGAATCGGCTGGTGCCAGACACGGTGGGGAGGTTTTCTCTGGAACGGTGCCCCTGGGAAGGAGCTGTGGCAGCTTCTTCATGTAGGCCTCCACTCGAGCTGACTCCACCTTGTTGGTCGGTTTATCACTGACCTGCTGCTTATTGGATGTCGGCTGTTCCACACCATCTTTCTCTTTTTGCTGCAAAAAACATCACAATGATATTTTGTTTCTTAAAGAAGTATTATATTTACTATTTATAGTATGTACTACTGCTAATATGTGACATTATTGCAAAACAAACCCTGATAAGGTGATTATGATGCCCTTAAGGGGTTTATTTTGTAATAATGATTGTCTGACAGTAAATTGTCCTACTTAAGATGTGACTACTTAAAGGGATAGTTCACCCAAAAATGAAAATTATCCCATGATTAACTCACCCTCAAGCCATCCTAGGTGTATATGACTATCTTCTTTCAGACGGACACAATCTGAGATCTATTTAAAAATATCCTGGCTCTTCCAAGCTTTATAATGGTAATGAATAGGGGGCACGATTTTGAAGCCCAAAAAAAATGCATCCATTCATCATAAAAGTAATCCATATGGCTCTAGGGGGTTAAAAAAGGCCTTCTGAAGCGAAGTGATGGGTTTTTGTAAGAACAATATAACATTTCAGGCTGCGGCCCCTTTAAATCGCGCGCTCCCCACCCACGGAGCTCTCGACTATAATACAGTGCATTTACAAAGTTCACACAGCTAATACAACCCTCAAGTGGATCTTTAAAAGATGTTCGTCATGCATACTGCATGCATGTGTCGGATCATGTGAGTATAGTATTTATTTGCTATTTATTTGTTTAAATTTGATTCTGAATGAGTTTGATAGTGCTCCGTGGCTAACGGGCTAACATTACACACTGTTGGGGAGATTTATAAAGAATGAAGTTTATGAATTATACAGACTGCAAGTGTTTAAAAATGAAAATAGCGATGGCTCTCTTGTCTCCGTGAATACAGTAAGAAACGATGGTAACTTTAACCACATTTAACAGTACATTAGCAACATGCTAACAAAACATTTAGAAAGATAATTTATAAATATCACTAAAAATATCATGATATCATGGATCATGTCAGTTATTATTGCTCCATCTGCCATTTTTCGCTATTGTTCTTGCTTGCTTACCTAGTCTGATGATTCAGCTGTGCACAGATCCAGACGTTAATACTGGCTGCCCTTGTCTAATGCCTTGAACATGGGCTGACATATGCAAATATTGGGGGCGTACATATTAATGATCCCGACTGTTATGTAACAGTCGGTGTTATGTTGAGATTCACCCGTTTTCTGGAGGTCTTTTAAACAAATGAGATTTACATAAAAAGGAGGAAGCAATGGAGTTTGAAACTCACTGTATGTCTTTTCCATGTACTGAACTCTTGTTATTCAACTATGCCAAGGTAAATTCAATTTTTGATTCTAGGGCACCTTTAAACAAATAGGGCTGTGCAACAAACTCAAGCTCATCTTCCCTTATATCGAAATCCTCCAACATTTCTCTTGAAAAATTCTCATTTTAGACTTCTAATTCCTGACTGGCATTTTATTTTGTTCTATCTTCTGTGCTTCCGTGTTCGTCATTATGTCATGCATCAGCATTATGTCAGGGGTTACACTTCTTCCACAAATCGGTGCGTACGGCTGATTGATCTGGCCCCCAATTCATTACCATTATAAAGCTTGGAAGAGCCAGGATATTTTTAAATATATCTCAGATTGTTTTCATCTGGAAGAAGATATATACACCAGTTATATATACCTAGGATGGCTTGAGGCTGAGTAATGGGATAATTTTCATTTTTGGGTGAACTAACCCTTTAACAGACAAACAAACAAACAAATACATGGCCATTCAATATTGAATTCAGTTGAGAAACTTAAAAGTACAGAAAAATGCACAGATATGTAGGAAATCTGTTGCCTGATACAGTTATCAATTATACAGTTTAGAGGTTCAGACAAATATTTGATGATATTTGACAAATATTATACAAATATTTGCAGCAATCAGAATCAACTATTCTTATGAATAATTATTACCTTTTCTGATTATGTTATTTGCATGGCATTTAAATTAGTTTGGATAGAAATTAAAACTGATTTCAGACAAATAATACCTTATTTTCCACACTGCCACTATCCTCCTCTGCTCCACCTGCTCGGGAAGCTGCTGGAATCTTTTTCATTGCCTTATGAGGTTTGGAAGGTCCACCTAATGAAACCCCCCAAAATAAATAAAATAAAATAAAAAATAAATATAGCTTCACTCCTAAATCAATGTAGCAAAAAACAGGGATATTATCATTAACTAAAACCATAAAAAAAAAATACCATTTTATTTTCATTACTTAAACATTAACTGAAAAAGAAAAAAGATCAAATATAAAAAAAGTTAAACTATTTCATCTAGCTGCCAGGGCACCATTTCAGTACTAAAATAACTAAAACTTAATAAAAACTACATACACAAATTAAAAAAGATAAATTACTAAAACTGACAAAATACAACAACATTACTAACACTAACTAAAACTAAAAACAGAAAATATAAAAATAAAATCAACAAAATATATAACAGTAGGGCTGGATGATTAATCGAAACTGAAATTCAGAACCTCTAACCAGATCACTGTCTCATGCGTCTTCACTAAACTTTAATTGTATGTGTTTTAAGGCTTGGACTGGTACTGTGCTACTTTATCAGTATCTGATTTACAATGAGCAGAAATCTGTAAGAAATGCTATGAACCAGATAAAATAACTGCTGAAAGTGAACTGCTATGTCAGAGCACTCTTTCATAGGGAAAAATATCACACCTTTAATAATCAAGCATATTTACAGTACCAACCTTGTCAGAGTCAGTATGAGGGTAAAAAACAAACACAAAATAATCGTTCATTAATCGCAATTGAGGTAAAATGTTCAATTAATCGAGATTTTGATTTTAGGTCCAGATATAGTCCAGCCCTATATAACAGTATATCAATGATACTACAATAACACAGCAAAATGTAACATCATCTTACAATTTACTTGCATGTACCTGCAAGAGCGGCTGAGGTGACGAGCTCTGCTTGGCTGCAGCGTGGGTTGACGATGTGCTCCTGCACGAGAAAGCGTGCAATTTCTACCACTGTGTCAAAAGAACGCTTCAGGATCTTTTGGGCCCAGTCGCAGATGAGCTCACAGGCTGCTTCGGTGACCTCTTGCTTGTAGGTTTGCACCAGTTCTGTCAGTTCAGACTGGAGGTGGCACATCAAATGGGTATTTTAATAGAATATTTAAGCACAAACATATGTTTTTCTTCTTGCCAAAAATAACTGATAACTGTATCATTTTCATGTTGTGAAAGCAAATCAGAGACAAACCAGTAGTAAGAAGAACAACATACCGGGTCATTTTTGAGGTCCAGGTTGGGCAGTAATGGCATGTTTAACACGGTCTTTCGGCGTATCCCACTATAGCAGTATGTGCTGGCAATAACGTTAAGGGACTATATACTATACACTAAGTTTCATCAACTTAAAAGACACTTCTAGTTTGAATTTAGTTAAATGATTATCAAATGAATGAATTTAAAGCATGAGATGAAAAACAAAAGTAGACAACTGTCGGAATATTATACATTATATATATATATATATATATACACTTAACATCATGACCCTAGCAACAAGCTGAAGTTTCAAAGAATCCAAATTTTCTTTTACCTAGTAACAGAGAATTATACATAAGAAGAACCAATCATATTAGAGAAAAATTATGTAATGAATCATGTTACCTTTGCCATGCACTTATTCTATATAAACTGTTGTACTCTATGGCGAGACATCAAAGAGCAAGACATTGTCCAGCTCAGCTGACATCAACTGGAGATGCCCCAGGTTAACTTAAGTAAGGTGCGTAGAATTCTACCACAACATCTTAAAAACCTCTCTAAACCAAACCATTACAGATATGTGGAAGCTTGTTTTCACCATGGAATAAAAAATAAAGGTAATTGCAACTTTTTGTCTCACAATTCTGAGAAAAAAAGTCTGAACTGAGATATAAAGTCGCAACTGCAAGAAAAAAAGTCAGAATTGTGAAATTAAAAAAGTTGCAATTACATCTAAATATATGAAATATTAAAAAAAAAAAAAAAAAAAAAAAAAAAAAAAGAATATGTGTTTTGATGACACTGATGAATCACTGTACAATCACTGTACAGTCACTTTGATGGCATGGTGTCTTGGACTGATCTAGATAGGGTTTTTAAAATGTTTTAAGGCAAAAATGTTTGTCTGTTTTATACAAATTAAATGAAATCAGAGACAAAAGGATATTTGGACTGTCCTCTACCACCAAGCCTTCGTGCTTTAATATTAGGGAAGATGTCTCGGATGATTTTGCCAAAATTTGCTGCACTTAGAGGCCGATGCTGTAAGTTGTCACAGTGCTTCCTGTTTAGATATAAAGTAAGTAATCATTGCATTTTTGTGAAAAATTGCAAACAGGTGCAGAAAAAAAAACAGATAACAGACCCTTAAAATTCTAGGAAAACAGCTGGAGAGTTTGCCTTCACATGCTATTGGAATTCTTGTAAATACAAGTTTTCTAGTAGGAAATTGGACATGAACGCTCTCTTAAGTGGTATTTACTACTGGGAAACTCATATAATTTTGATACCCGAGTTCCCAAGTTAGTGGAGGGGAGAATGATTGCTTTTGCGACAGGGTTTTTTTTTATTAGTTTTTTCATCGCCTTGTCTTGATGTTATAGTAGTGCATATTTACAGGAATAACTATTTGAGGCATATTGTATGTTTTATACACAAAGAAAATAGCATGTATTTAAACCGAAAATTCAGAACTGTCAGAAAGCTCACTATCTAGCACAACGAATGTTTATATGGTTGTTGACGAATGGGATGCTACATTTTATTCAAAATGAAATATCTTCAGTACATTTTGGCTTTAACAAATTTCCCCAAGAAATTAGCAAGAATAAATCTGGTGTCCTCCATGATTCCTATTCTTTCTGACAACAAAGCACTTGAACGTGACAAGCTTGTATGGAAGAGGATTAGGGCCAAGCAATAATAAAAAAATAAAACCATCTCGAGATTAAAGTTGCTAAATTTCGAGAAAAAAAACTTGTTAAATTTCGAGAAAAAAGTTGTTAAATTACGAGAACAAATTCATTAAATTATGAGAAAAATGCTGTTAAATTTCGAGTAAAAAGTCGAGATAAAAAGTTGAGAATAAAGTCATTAAATTACGAGAATCAAGTCATTAAATTATGAGAAAGTTGTTAAATTATGAGAACAAATTCGTAATTTAACGATTTTGTTCTCATAATTTAACAACTTTTTTCTCATAATTTAATGACTTTATTCTCAACATTTTATCTCGACTTTTTTCTCAGAATTTAACAACTTTTTTCACGTAATTTAACAACTTTAATCTCGAGATGGTTTTATTTTTTTTTAATATTGCTTGGTCCTAATCCTCTTCCATAAGTTCGAAATCAAGACTTCAGAAGTGGGAAATTTCAGATAGCACGTGAAGGCAGTATTATTGTGTACATTCTGCTCCCCAATCCTTACCGGTATGTCTCGTAAACATCTTGCTTAGGCAGGCAGGTGTCAGGATGTTCTTCCAAGTGGCTACGGATCCAGTTGCAGGTGTGAAGCTGGTCTGCTGTGTTGACCGAGTTTGAATCACCACTGGTGAACACAGAGAAGCAGTTAGTAAACATGTTTCACATATAATATTTCTTGTCATGTTTGTGTTATTTCTAGCTAGCATATATATAACAGCATTTCAGATTAAACAAATGGATCAAGGCTGACTGAAGTATATTTGTGTTATTTTATGACCAGTACCTCTTCTCTCCTGCACTAGGACCTGAGGGTAGCTGTAGATAAAGGTAGAGCTTGTCGTTGTCAGAGAAACGCTGTACATCTTCCTGAGAGGAGACATGTCATAAGGAGAAGAAGGAACGCAAATGAAGGATGCTTTCATAAGATTAAAGGAATGAGGCAAAGAAAATGTGCTCAAAAACACTGTAAATGTACAAATAGGCTGAATGAGTAATGTAATACGTAAATGTGTAAATGTGTAATATTATACTATACAACAAGACACAGTTGTAACACAATATGAACATGAGTGGTCGCAGCCTAGTGGTTATAGATCTGAACTGTTAATGTAATAGTTGTGGGTTCAAACATAATCTACCACAATTCTGCCTTGATAAAACACTTGAGAGTTTCTCCAGCTTTCATACTTTAGCTAACAAAAAGTGTCACCCTGTTATATCCTTGTTATAAATAAAAATATAACGACTATAACTGAAAATACACTTCATATCAATTATACAATTTCAGAAGACTGAAATCTCATTATTCTTTTAAACACTTACCAAAATTTTGTCCACTTTGCCCTGCACATTTTTACTGTGAAAAGATAAAAAAATAAGAAACATACAAATATTTGTTCAAATCAAGGTGGAAACTTAACATTTTCCCTTTAACATATCTGGTAATAATGGTAAAAAAGAAAGAAATTTAGAAGTGTGTGATTTCTGTGCCACTAGCATCAATAATTACCATTTTCAAACAGGTTTCCCAAACACTCTATCCTGTCTGCCACTGGTCACAAAAAAGCCTTGGCCCAAAGTAACCACCAGTTGAGCCAATGTAGCTGCTGGGGTTAATTTTGGGGGACTTTGATGCTTCAAAAAGTTCATAAAGTGATCGTAAAACTAATCCATATGAATTGAGCAGTTTAGTCCATATTTTCTGAAGAGATATGATCGCTTTATATGATGAACAGATTGAATTTAGGCTTTTATTCACATTAAACATCATCAACTTGCTCAAGCATGTTTGCTTGAAGTGTGAAAATCAACAAGATTCATTCTCGTGTTGCGCAGTACATTTGAGTTTATGTTTGCTGATCGAGGTTTGTATGTGAATAAAAGCCTAAATTCAATCAGTTCATCATATAAAGTGATCGAGTCTCTTCAGAAAATCTGGACAAATATCTTCATTTGTGTTCCGAAGATGAACAAAAGTCTTACAGGTTTGGAAAGACACGAGGGTGAGTGATTAATGACAGAATTTTCATTTTTGGGTGAACAAACCCTTTAAGGCGACAGCTCTACAAACGTCACTCTGCTTAACTTTAAATGTGATATACCATTTCTCCAGGTAATAAAGATTTAAGATTCCATTAGAACCACAATAAAGAACAAGTAAAAAGTAGTTCTTACGAAATGTTGCTCTTAAGCTTCTGCAGCAGCATACTGGGCTCCGTCTCCCCCTCCCCAGCCGAGGCCTCTGCCTTTAACTGATCTTCTGCCATGTCTCAACCACACTGGACTGACAAACTGCATTCAGAACCCTCCTGGACCTGAAGTGCTAGAATATGAGGCAGACGTTAGTATGTGTTCGCATTCGGTTTTGGCTAACATTCAGTTCTAGAGTCTGATATGCCACTGTGTGTTTTTAAAAAGGTCAATTAATTATAGGTTTATTGAGAGACACAACCAGGACATGTCTAACACAATTCCACTGTTGAACTAAATGTAAACAGTAAAAGTTGTAGGGTGTTTGCATTTTTTATTAATACCATTTTGTGGTATTAGGTTTTAAAAAAGCACAATTGTTGTTTTATAGTATTTCTTTAATATGCACAACAACATAAAGTCTGCAGAAAAAAACTGTTTTAAAACAAACTGCTTACTGGTAAACAATCAATTCGTCACATGTCTGTAAATGATCATGAGTTTCACTACAAACTAGCATGTTTAGGCCAGGTTTACACCTACAGCGACAGACTGTAAACACGCAATAAAACCACGCAAGCGCCTAAATTCTCCCACGTCTAAACGCTCAAGACATTTTCCCCATTTTGAAAATACAGCCACTCATGAAACTGTTGTCAGGTCAATCGGATAGCGACCATGCCCAAATACTGCAGGGCTGTTTTTCCTGCCCCAGTCCAGGCATTTCCTCATATTCAGCAAACTCGTGCCCAAAGAAGATCTCAACATAAGAAACTGATGCTTTCAGCCGGTGTATGCATGATACCAGGATGAAATCCGATCACTCATAATCACTTTAATGCATGATTTAATATATCTAATATACGACTAGCATATATGAAACATGAACACTTCTGGTTGATTACACCCATGTGTATCTCTTTGTGGGCGTACTGAAAGGCCAACCAACCAGAAACTAGACGAGGCCATTGGTTATTTATGACCAAAAGCTCATTTTAGCGCAAGTTAACCGAATTCTCAAACGCAAATGCTCATTGATCACAAGAGATAAACCTCACAGCAGCCTAGTTATCATTAGCATGACATAGCAGCTAATAGGCTAACGTGAGCTCGAACAGGCCGAAGAGACGTCGACTTAACGAAACCGACATAAAATTAACAGTTATTTTACTATAATTCAAAATTTAAGGACATAATTTGTAAAACAATAACTTTAACTTTGAGAATATGTATACACAAGCTAGCTATCGTTAATATCATTACCAGTGACTGTTCCTATAGAACTAGCTAGCTACACTTGTACGCCTCGAAAACCTTCGATTATTACATTAAAATACCTGGCCTTTCTCATTAACTATATCCATTATCATTGTACAAAGTTTACCTAGTGCAATATCTCATTCAAATACAAAATAATGTTAGCGTTTATTTTATAAACGAAAAAGAAACTACCTGAGACAAATATAGAGCAAAAATCCCCTTTCGGCTTATTTTGTGATTGGACGACTGCGCTATGTCTGCCTGACTACAAAGCAAAGCTCGACGCTAGTTGGCTGGTCTGAGTCATCCTACTTGGATACAGAATGAAAGGGCGATTTGATTGGTTAATGGTTTTATGCGAGTGAAAAAGAGTCTTTAATATTCTGTCAGGCAACTATCATTTTTGTGTACATTTTCATGACATATAAACAACTACATTATTATAGGACATAATAATGGACATCTTCTTAGAGTATAGAAAATTACTAATATGCTTTTGTATGGTGATATTAATACCAAATAATTAATAATATTTAATATTTAATAATATTCGTAATATTTAATTAATACCGTTTATTAATATTATGCGCAACTCAATCCTAGGAATATTTAAAGGCTTTTTACTCTTTAAATTCTTTTATTTATTTCATTCCAGATGTCACATTTAAAAAAAAAAAAAAACTCGATAAGGCATGATTTTACTGTGCATAGTTTATCAAACATAAGTATACAGGTGCTGCCAGATGTTACATTTAGCATATATTTTTGTAAATATAATTGGGAAATTTTCTCCCAAAGCCAGGAAAATTATTTTTGACATACATCAAGCCTCATAACGTTCACAGAGATTGGAAAACGTTTATATATATAAATATAAATCCCAACAATACCTTTCAAGAAGACTTAAAATTATTATAAATTGCTAGTGCAAATCAAATAGAATACAAAGACGCATAATTTAATCTTATTTGTATTTTTTTTCTTTTTCTTTCTTTTTAAAATCTTTTTTAATTGTGTGCCTTGCCAATCGAGACTTTTATTTTGACACCGTCGCTTGTTTCGGAAGGAACAGGAAGTAGCGCATGTTCTACACAAGTTTGACCCTTGTGGATGGAGAATTTATGATTACTACAAACTAATTTAGTTATTTTATTTAAATGTTCCTCTAAAAGCAGCATAAATAATTCAGGTAGGTAGAGTGCCACTGTATTATGGGATCCGTACAAAAAAAAACAAAAAAAAAACTCACGCATAAACCTCACAAAGCCCAAGAAAGTGACCGCTTTTAATGAAGATGCCGCTGTAGTATTACACACTGTCAGTGGAGGATATACCACCTAAATATGTTATATTTTTTTGACAGAAGAAATGCACAACCTATATGCCATTCAAGTGTAGGTTCCACAGATAATTTATGGATTTTTTTTAATTGTCCGCAGCAGCATGAGACTGACGGCGCTGCTTTGGATGGCAGCAAAATCTGCGTTTCCACATGATTATCGTTATGGGACAAGCAGACCGTGGACGATCGCAGCCAAGCGGCTCAATCCACCAGGCAAGAAAAGAAGAAAGGTGTTTGTTGAGCCGATTGCAAATGAGGACTGGCATGTCCTTAGAGGAGACACAGTAAGTGACCCTTTCTGTGTTTAATCTTATGAAAGCATTTAATATGTAGTGGAAGTTTTTTTTCCACCTGACTTCTTGCAGATCATAGTAGGCATCTTTTGGTCCACTGGAATGTTGATACTGATATTGTTTAAAGGGGTTTTAAATGAGGAGGACAGTGGAAAAGTTTACAGAAAAATTATTTTGTGAGGTATATCCGAATGAAACGGCTTTTTGAACAAGAAAAAATGTAGGGTGGGAATTGATTGGATGGTTGTGGTTTGCTATTGCTGTGATGTCATGCGAGTGACAGGTTGTCCGCCTGATTTTGATTTCATGGTGACTTTAAAATGAATAAATAATTTATTAAAATAAATAAATATTAAGAAATTGACACAAATAAATAATATATTAATAGTACAGTATTTTTGGTAGAAATAAAGCATAATAATGTAACATACTAAACACTGAATATTTTTTTCTAAATAATATTTAGACATTTATACTATTCATTTTTCTCAGTAAAAATTGGGTCTTTATACATGAAAATAGATAGCTGACTTTTGAATTTTATAATGGTGTCCCTTGCAAAAAAAAAAAAAAAAAAGGTTCCCTCGCAACGAAAAGATTAAAAACCTTTAAGTAATCTGATGTTTTAACACCATTTACCCCTTAACTTGTGCATGTTTTGTATTATTTCACAGTGTATATCTATATAACATACTATTTAAATCTAATTCAACCAGGTGGAGATTTTATCTGGAAAGGACAAAGGAAAGCAGGGCAAAGTTTCTCAGGTGATCCGGCGCCGAAACTGGGTCATGCTCGAGGGCCTGAACACGGTAGGAGTAAAATGTGTATTTAATAAGACTCCTATTGTGACGGTTTTATTGAAAAGCAGCACTTTTAATTATTTTAAAACATTTTTTCCCCCAGCATTACAGGTATGTTGGCAGATCTGGAGATTACCGGGGTACTTACATCGCCAGTGAAGCCCCTCTGCTGCTGAAGGATGTTACGCTTATTGACCCTACTGACAGGTGAGCATTAATATTGCCTTCTGGAGCATCAAACATAAAATAGAGTAATGTAACAGAATGAAACACACCTGACTCTCAATGTATGTGTTTGTGTCTGATGTTTCTTAGGAAGCCCACAGATATTGAGTGGAGATACACTGAAGAGGGTGAGCGAGTGCGTGTTTCTGTCAGGACAGGACGGATTATTCCCAAACCAGTCTACCAGAGAAAAGACGGCATCATTCCCCAGCAGTGGAAAGGTGGGGTTTCTGAGGAAGAGGAAAGGGGTTGAAAGATAAAAAACAATGCATTTCTACCTAGAGTTTTAGATATGCAAATATTTAAATATGGAGTATTTATCTACCTTGCAGATGGACCCAAGGACACATCGCCAGAGGACACGCTTCAGAAAACATACATGCCATCTTTGAAAACCCTTGAGGAAGAAGTTATGGAGAAATTAAACCTTCAGGAAGATAGAAAACCGCGTAAAAGCTACTGGTACTGAGTTACCACAGAGACTGTGTATTGTGTTTGAGATCAACAACAGCAGCAAGATTATTTATCATGAACAGATGTATGTGTTCTGCAGACTTTGTCAATAAAACTAACCAAATGTTATACTCAGTTTCCTTTTTAAAAAAAATTATTTCACAAAAACTAACACACGTGGCTTATTTTCTAAACGTACACTATGGTTCAAATGTTTGGGGTCAGTAAAAGCTTTATTGAGAAATGAATGCTTTTTTTTCAGCAAGGATGAATTAAATTGATCAAAAGTTACACTAAAGGCATTTATAATGTAACAAATTATTTATATTTCAAATAAATGCTGTTTTTTAATGTTCAATTCATCAAAGAATCTTGAAAAAGTATCACGTTTTAACAAAACATGTCAACTGTTGTCAACATTGATAATGTTTCTTAAGCAGCAAATCAGCATAGTGGAATGATTTCTGAAGGGTCATGTGACATTGAAGACTGGAGAGAAGGTGCGTTCACGTGGCCTCGTAATTCCTAGAATTTGAAGACTGGAGTAATGATGCTGAAAATTCAGCTTTGACGTCACATGAATAAATTTCATTTGAAAATATATCAAAATAGAAACCAGTTATTTAAAACTAATAATGTTTCCACAATATTACTAGTTTTACTGTATTTGTAATCAAATAAATGCAGTCTTGGTGAGACTTCTTAACAAAAACATTGAAAACCACTAAATATTCTGCCTAAACACCAACAAACAACCTCTTTGCCTCCGCAACAATAAAACCATGTAAATGATATTCACATAAAGATACATTTTTGGGGGTTATCTGTATGTCTATTTCCTAACAATTCCCAGTTGGTAATAGGTACTCGAGCTCCTATTAACCAACTATTATATATAATCACTTCGTCTTTTCTAGTGATGGGTCGTTCGCGAACGAGCCGACTCTAAGAGTCGGCTCTTTTATATGAACGTCGGGAGCCGGCTCACATATCTGAAGAGCCGACTCTATTTTTCAAAATATAGCCTATAGAAATTAAATCATTATGTAATGAATGGTTTTAATTTTATTTAAAACAATAGACTAATAATTCAAAGAACAACACAAAAAATTATAATTAGGCTATATAAGCACACACACTCTTTCGTTTCGACTGTCTGATCAGCCTCACGGTCTGTAGTCGAAACTCGGAGGAGAGGAAAAACAGCATTTCTGAATGCAAATCTCTCATAAAATAAAAATATGGCCAGCAGTGTGTGTGTGTGTGTTCATTATGAATAATATATCCTAACTAGTGAGAGCTCATATGGCAATAAAAAAAGAGAAAAAGAGGGACCAGTTTAATCCTTTCAGTTATTTATTTTTCTTTAATATTTAATATGGGTTCTATTATGTTGTTCAGATTTTATTTGTTTTGAATGTTGGTTCTATACATTAAAAAGTTGTAATTTAAATACAAATGTTTAATAGTATTTTTTTTTATAACAAATCAATGCATTTTTAAAGAAATTGTGAGACATTGTTAGTATGAGTTCATTTAATAATTTAATTAGAACTGTTTTCACACCTATCATAATCAAAGTCATAGTTAAAACATGTATTATTTAAAGAGCCGTTTGTGAGCCAAAAGAGCCGGCTCTTTTCAGGGAGCTGAGTCAAACGAGCCGGCTCACGAAAAAGAGCCGGAATGCCCATCACTAGTCTTTTCAGTTGCATTTATTCGATGATTTATTGTCATTGTTCGTCACGTGTATTGATCGATTCCACTCCGCGCCAGTTGGTGTCAGTATCGCTTAATCCTCTGAAGCGGTGCAGCGGATGTTGAGGAAATCCTTCACGATGGTGGAAGAAAAATGTTTATGAGTCTAAATAGTTAGAGAGGAGAGATATATGTTTATTAACAGTTATTGCTTGTTTGTTTAGACTAATATATTCATGTGTTATGGGCGTTTTGCAGGGGAAATATTGTTTTAAACGCTGAGTTTCCAATGCAAGCACGGATCCTTCTGCAAGCGCTGATTTATCTCGAGGCGAATTTGCCATCGATGTTGTGAGCTGACGTTTATCAGATATTTACACACGATATTTGTCCATATAAACCTGGAAGGACCGTACAGAATGATTTGAGATCAGTTGAGCTGCGTTAGAGAAAGTGATGCAAAAGCGGCTCGTCAGCGATTCTTGCATCTGATTCACTCTCTTATGAACACATCTGATCTGTGGCGATGTCTCTGGTAGCGTACGACAGCAGCGACGACAGTGATCGCGATGATTCGACGGCTTCAGCCGCTCGACCCGCGGGCAAGATCGGCGGACTTTTCGCTTCTCTGCCCGCGCCGAAAAAGACAGAACAGGCTTCAGCTCCTCAGCCTAAGAGGATGACTATGGATCTGCCTAAACCCAAGAAACGCACAGAACCTGTTAAAATCACCGTTCCTGAAATAAAACCTGTAGATGTGAGTTTTAAATCCATTAAAGCCTAATTATTTTACTGAAACTCTTTTTGATTGATTGTGTTTGTCTGTTTTAGTCCGACTCTGATGATGACGAGCCAGTACGAAAGAAGTCAGCTCCTCAGGTAAGGATTAAACATTATTTTTTTCACTAAAGTCCACTTGTTAGTAGCCTAAAGTTTGTTTTTTCTTAAGTACAGCTGCATTTTTTTAAATGAATATTTTGCACCTTTTTCTGACCCTTGGAATAAACAATTTTTCATATTTCATATTTAAATATATAAAATTATAAAATTAAATATACAATTAATATGTATAATTCAATATAAATGTACTTATTAAATATAAATTATTTGTTAATTCTAATTTATAGTAAGTATTTTTAAGTATTTTTACTACTGCAGTAAGAATCTTATTCATTTTCCCCATAGTGGAATTGCAATAACTTATAAATCTTTAAAGACAAACCTAAAGTATTCTTTTGAGGTTGTTAATCAGTGGTATATGCTTTTGTTGAAGTCATCAGCACACATTAATGTGTACACCAACAAAATTCTAGGTGAAAAACTACATTACCCATGATTCTGCACATGATCTCCACCAATCAGAGAATTGCCACTATCAAATTGCACTAAAAGAACTCTTTGATGGCAGTACTGTGAATAACATAATCGAGCCAGACAATATTTGTATGCATGCAGATTTTGCAAAAAAATGTAAAATATTTAGTTTCTGTATAAGTAATCAAGTAGTTTTATATCTTTTTTAATCAATAATGCAATTCGCAGTGCATCATGGGATTGTAGTTCTTTTGTAGTTCACCCATAAAAATACTTATGGGAAAAAAAAAAAATATCTTCTGGATCCAATGCCTTCGCATTTGAAACGTCACAGCATCCATCTCTTCCAAGTTTTTGAATATTGATTAAGCATTTATGGGGGTGGGCATATGTTAATGAGTTGTTGGTTGTGACATCATTACCACAGCATTTTCTGGATGGCCCGTTTTTCATCATATTTTTCATAATGTATAAGTGGTCTGGCTGGACTTACCACATAGTAAATATGAATATTTTCTTCCATATTCTTCCAGGGAGGTGGTGGTGGTCTGTCCTCTCTGCTGCCCCAGCCTAAGAATCTGGTGGTGAAGGAAATGCAGCGGCCCCTGGTGCCGCACACCCTAACCAAACGCCCCGGATCGGATAAGCCTAAGGCAAGCGCAGCAAAGTCCCAAGGTCTTTCTGGAACCAGCCCGTCCCCGTCCGCCATCAAAGCAGCTGCAAAGTCAGCGGCGATGCAGTTAGCCCGACAAATGGCTGCGGATGAAGAGGGAAGTGATGATGAAGTCGCTCCGGAGAACTACTTTTCCCTACCAGAAAGTTCATCAGAGCCTGTGTTGTCACAAAAACTAGATTCTCAGCAGTACGTTCCCTCTCTACACCCTCCACCCACTGTGGAGGATGCCCCATTGGACTTTGGTTCTAATGCGGACAGTTACAGTAGGACAGTCGGAGGCATGCAAGACTTTCAGAAGGAAGAATACCCACCTCAGTATCCTGAAAATCCACTGCCAGAGAATTCTCCACAGGTACTTGAAACACGTGTCCTTATGAATAAGCACCATACACCATATTCCTTGTAATCTTAGCAGCTGATGCTTTATGCATATGTTTGACAGGATTATTATGGGGAGGGATATTACCAAGACCCAAACTCTGCAGTTGATGAGCAGGATGAATCAGGGTCCTCTTCAATGTTCAATGATGAAGCAGTGAGTTGTTTGTAGCATCTCTTTTACTCAGGGATGTTTTTTTTTTTCTGTATTTATATGGATTTCCAAATTTTCCAATCTGAAGTATGACCCACACAAATTGCTTAAATCTGTAGAACAAAATTGCTGCATTTTCAAATACTTTTAATTCACAGCCATAAATATTAGTAATGGAAGTTTATTATTATTCTGTAAAACAAAAAAGTGATAATCATAATTATTTTTGTTGTAATTAAATTACAAATAATGTATTAATTTATTTAAAAAAACAAATTTTAAATAAATACAATTTATTATTATTAAATTCCCATTTTTACAGTACTATAGAATTATTGCATTATTTATTTTACTGATTTGTTAGTTTTAGTAATTATTATTATTATTATTATTATTATAAAATGTTTGTTTTACATTTTAAGGTACAATAGTATTACTGCAATAGTAATATTTTATTGATTTAATTTTTGTCATTTAAATAATAAAGATGTTATTTTAAATAATAATAACCATTATTATAAAATTATCAAGTTATATTTTACAGTAAAATAGTATTATTAGTAATATTAGTGATTTGTTCATTAGTTTATTTTTTTTATTTAAATAATTTTTGTATTTGTTTTTATTTTAAATAAATTGAATCCTTGGCCAATTACATGTCTAATTTTTATTTAAGTATTATATTATTTTTCAGTATTTCTTTGGATTTCCATATTTTGTATAACCCACATGAATTGATTAATTCTGGAGAACAAAATTGCTGCATTTTCAAATACTTAAAATTCACAGCAATAAATATTAGTAATGTAATTTTATTATTATTCTGTAAAACAAAGTAATTTTAATTATCATTATTTTTATTATTGTTTTTATTAAATTCTCAAATAATCTAATGATTATAAATTAATTTATTTTGCATTTAATAACTGTTTATTATACTTTTTTACAATACAAGAGAATTATTACAATCATACTATATTTTATTTATTGATTTGTCAGTTTTAGTAATTTAAATAATAAAAAATATATTATTTTGAATAATAATAATAATAATAATAATAATTTTGTTGTTGTTGTTTTGAAGTAACCACCTAGCAACCACTAAGAACAACCTAGAAACCATCTAGTACATCCTAGCATCATGATGTTTTGCCAGGATTTAAGTCCTGATTGATCAGAGTTAAATTCCAATATTCTTTGGATTTCTCCAGTTTCGGCGGCTGCAGGGCAAACAGAATCGTGGAAGAGAAGAAATCAAGTTCCTAGAGATAAAGGGAGATGATCAGCTGAGCGGCAATAAACAATGGATGACTAAGAACATGACAGCAGAGGAAGCGCCCCGCAAGTCCTTCAGCAAGGTAAGCACCTCCAACAGAAGACATTAAATGAGGAAATTTCAGTTCAGACAGGTGCAGAAGTGTCTGTTTTCTGATGGATATTTAATGGAGGGAGGTATATGAAAGAAAGAGACTGACTTTTCCATCTCGTTTTCAGAAAAAAGGAGATCAGCCAACGGGGCAACAGAGACGCAAACACCAAATCACGTATCTGATTCATCAGGCCAAGGAACGTGAGCTGGAACTCAAGAACAACTGGGCTGACAACAAAATGACTCGGCGACAAACGCAAGCCAAGTACGGATTCTAATGGACTGGATATCCAGATGTTGCACACACCTCTACCTAATGTGGAGCAGGTTTTGTTGGCCTATACAGAAATCTTTTTGCCAGCTTTTAGAGCTGTAATGCCAGTTCGTACAGTTTCAGAAAGGAGCGAAGGACTGCAAAGCTCTATTGGCTGCTATTACATTTGTTAAGATGGCTCCTAAATGTCTACCTAATACTGTCTTTCCATTTGAACATTGGTTTTGTTATTAGGTTTTAGTTCTGTCAAAAATCACTTGTAACATAACAGTAGCTGTGTAGGTTCACATGAATTATTATTAAATGATTGGGATGTTATGACTTGTTTGTCCAATAGGGTCTCGTCTTCCACATTGCCATGTGAGCAGTGGCATATATAAACCATTGAGACATTGAGAAAAAAAGAGTAACATTTTACAATAAGGTTCTGTATGTTAACATTAGTTAATGCGTTGTTGATTTTTTTTTTTTTTTTTTTAAATAGCATTTAATAAATTTGGTCAATGTTAATTTAGAAATATGTTATTGTTAGTTTGTGATGCATTAACTAATGTTAATGTATAAAAATGAACGTTTGTGTAGAAATTAATTCATGTTTATGTGTAGAATCTTATTGTAAAGTGTTATGAAAAACCTTGTAAATCTTAAAAAGTGTTTGAGTGAATCTTCCCATCCTGGTTTGATTCTTTTAACTGCTTGTTTTTATTTGAATGTAGATTGTTAATGGAAGACCCTTGTGTAGAACCATGAGTAAAGTGTAAGAGTTTCATTACACCTATAGAAAATGTACCAAAATGTGTCATTTTGTGTGTAAAAACACCTTTATGTGTGAAATAGTTCCTATATCACTGCCAGAAATAAAAATACATAAACCTGAGCAAAATAAGGTTGGTTCACAATCAAAATATAATTTGACATTTACAAGATTTTGTACATAGACTTGAATAGGATTAAAACAATGTAAAAATTCGGGGAAAGATTTTTTTTTTTTTTTTATTTATGCTAAATGTGTAAATATATATCTCAAAAAGTAGGAATGGGTTCACACCACAAATATTAAATTGAGCATTGATTTAATGTTAATTGAGTTTGAGTGTTTTATTCAACTTTAAAGCGGAATTCAGTAAGATTTGCGAAGCTCCCCCTACAGGTTCCTTCAGTGAATCACACTGTCGTAAATACTCCAAGCACAGCTCTGGACTACAACGACTACAACGCAGTAAATGAAATCTCGATGGAGGTGGGTAATTTTCGAAATTGTCTTATAAAGTCATACTATATAATTTTTTTTTGAATTTCCGTAAAGCATTTTGTCACTCTCGCGTGAACGTGAACATGAGGCGAGATTGTGTCGGGTCGGTGAAGCTCAAATTGCAAGTGCTTTTTTCTGGCGTAGACGTGCCACAGGGGGTCAGTGCTCGCCTCAAACACACCACTACAATTCAATTAACCATCGTAAGGACTTAGA
This sequence comes from Chanodichthys erythropterus, assembly GCF_024489055.1. NCBI lineage: Eukaryota > Metazoa > Chordata > Actinopteri > Cypriniformes > Xenocyprididae > Chanodichthys > Chanodichthys erythropterus. The sequence goes on along the minus strand of NC_090235.1, from coordinate 6,376,602 downwards.
AACTATTTATGAAGGTAAAAAAGTTACTTAGTTCTGCTTTAAGAGTTAAAAATGTAAAATAAATAAATAAAAGTCAATTTTAATATGAACATGATTTCACACTGTGTTGCCAAGTCTGCAGTTTTCCGTCAGAAATTGAGCATATGCACGGTTACTTCCTGGTTTTCGTTAAGCCAGCTCGGGCATTTCCGATCAACTGTTAGCTGTCATTCTGTACTCGCTGTAAATTGACACAAAACCATCAATTGTTGACTTTTTAATGTTGTATTTATATTTTAATGCAGTAATCACACTTGCCAATTTTATTGATTGCAACAAAGACAAAACTATTGGGAATGTTTGAATAAGAAACATGGTGTCTGTAATTAAAACACGCACATGCAACATTTTTTTCAGCACTTCAAATGTTATTTTTAATGTGATGACCACAAACATTATTTGTTCATAATGTTTGTCCCCATTTCCAAAACCTAACGTTTCAAGATGTAGGAAATCCAATATTTGATAGAAAACACTTTAAAAAATAAAAAAAGACATTAATTACCACTATAACCAGCAGATGGCAGCAGAGGGGCATTTATTAGCTCATATTAGCCATTTCCTGTTTTCGTTTTTCACTGTTTCGCTTTTGAATAAATATTAAACATTATAAAATCACTAGGTTTAAAAATACATTTTGTTAAGGTGAAATATGAAATACTCACAAAATCTGAAGAAAAACAATAACTTTTCTTGTTAATAAATTACACAGAAAACGAGCAGCGCGCTCTCCCTTTATAACCACAGAAGCCGTCTCAATTATTTTGGCACAATTGTGAAAACTCACATTTTATTAAATGAATCTAACTAAAGTGCACAATAAATCTTTAATTTAGAGTGCGTTTATGCTTTTTTTCACACAAAAGTGTGCAAATTTTGCCGAGGAGGAACACTGAGACACATTTTTTATATTATCTTATGTTTGAAAAATTAAATTAACACTAGGCCTGACTATTTAAGTGACTATATTCTGATTATAAACTAAGTATTACACTATTGATGCTGTTAAAACTACCTCCTCAGGAAAATTGTGATGAGTCTGCAACAGCACAGCATGCTTTTAGTCTGGGCAGACTACCAATTTTCAAAAAAGATGCTTCTACAGAATAATTTGCCATATCACAAAACATATGAAAAGATGACCTAGTGAAAATGGCAGCGAGTTTTCGGTACTCCTGATCTCTTTTTCAATATACTGTGCCGAGGTGGAACAGGACATTCACAACTGAAAACTCTCAAGTCAGTGTGGACACATTCACAAAGGAATGTCACTAGAACGATTTCTAAATTAACACGTGAAGAGTGAAGAGGAGGCTACTTAATCATCAGTATTTTAATTTTTATTAATATTTTGAATTAGCTTTTATTTTTTTATTTTTAGTTTTCCTGCTAATTTTCATTTGTAGTAATTGTATGCAATGTTGTCATTTTAGTGCTCCAACATAAAATTATTTCAGTTTATTTATTGTCAAGGCAACTTTTCTAAATTTTGTTAGTTCACCCAAAAATGAAAATTCAGTCATTAATTGCTCACCCTCATGTCATTCCAAACCTGTAAGACCTACGTTCATCTTCTGAACACAAATTAAGATATTTTTGATGAAATCCGAGAGCTTTATGACTCCTCCATAGATAGCAAAAAAGACAGATGTAAGCCAAAAAATTTTATTTGTACAAACTCCTTGCGTATATTCTCCAAGTTGTTTCCTGCAACACATTGCCTTTAGCAAAGAAAACACTATTCTGAATCTGACTGTTCTTGCTTTTGTTGCTGCTTCATGAGCATCAGTTGGCTGGGCTCCACATACGGCACCACAGACATGGACACCCTGACTGTGTCCACTCCATTCACCTGAGAGACCAAATACTGTTTCAGCAACGATTGAATCCCTTAAGAGGATCTGTGTAAAATTATCATTAAACTGTGCTGTTTGCACTTGTAAAGTCAATTAACTCACTGTGACATCACACCAGTACTCTCCAGGCCCTGTGATTGGTTCTTCTGGAAGAGTCAAGGCATGAGTCGGCACAACCACACCGAGCTGCGGACAGAAATACAATCAATGGTACAAAACTTCTGCACTAGATTGGACAAACAATGTAAGTATGCATTACTTTTGTATACACAAATACATTTTATGTTGTGTGTTTCTGAGTTGACAGAAATTATACTTCCAAAAAAAAATTTTCTTTTTAGTCTCTTACCCGTCTAAGAAACTGTCTGCAAACAATCTCTTTTGTGAGCGAGTACTGAACTGAAGTGTGCATGGCGACCTCAAGCTGTGTTTTCTTCAGGAATTCAACAGTCTGCAAAATGAACAAACACAAAAGGAAGCTGCTCATGTTGACACCAATATCAAAATATAAAACCCACCAATTTTTCTATATATAATTTATGTTTTATAGTATAAACCTCTCAAGATAACTCACTAGCTGTCCTGTGCGTGTCTGGACTCGGTCCTCTGGCCGTCCCTCACGCAGAAGCTACGGGAAAAACCAAGCAAACTGTGAACACTTGAAATTATGAAAACCCATTTACACTACATAAGCAAAAATGCTTTGGTAAATGTTAATTATGATATAAAAAGGTCAAATATTACATACCAAGTCATAATTGTGACATAAAAAGTCCAAATTGAATAGTAAGTCAATAATTATGAGATAATTCGAAATTGACAAAAAGTCGAAATTATTATATACAAAGCCATCATTATGATAAAAAGTCACAATTATGACATACAAAGTCATAATTATGAGATAAGTTGAAATTGACAAAAAGTTGAAATTACAACATACTAAGCCATAATTATGATAAAAATTAAAAATGTCAAAAATTTCATAAGTCAAAATTATGTGATGTCAAAATTGACCTAGTGAGTCATAATTGAGATAAGTTGACAAAAAGTCGAAATTATGATTAAGATAAAATTTTTGACATACTAAATCACAATTTTGATGTCAGAATTATGACAAAAGCCAAAATTGATAAATAGTCATAATTATGAGATTAAAGGTGCTGTAGAACGTGTTTTCACAAGATGTAATATAAGTCTAAGGTGTCCCCTGAATGTGTCTGTGAAGTTTCAGCTCAGAATACTCAAAATATTATTCAGTTTTTTAACTGCCTATTTTGGGGCATCATTAAATATGCGCTGATTCAGAGTGTGCGGCCCTTTAAATTCTCGTGCTCCCCGCCCCCGAGCTCACAACTGCTTTAAACAGCATAAACAAAGTTCACACAGCTAGTATAACCCTCAAAATGGATCTTTACAAAGTGTTCGTCATGCAAAATGTCTAATCGCGTAAGTACAGTGTTTATTTTGATGTTTACATTGATTCTGAATGAGTTTGATGGTGCTCTGTGGCTAAAGCTAACATTACACACTGTTGGAGTGATTTATAGAGAATGAAGTTGTGTTTATGAATTATACAGACTGCAAGTGTTTAATAATGAAAATAACGACGGCTCTTGTCTCCGTGAATACAGCAATAAACGATGGTAACTTTAACCACATTTAACAGTACATTAGCAACATGCTAACGAAACATTTAGAAAGACAATTCACAAATATCAGTAAAAATATCATGATATCATGGATTATTTCAGTTATTATTGCTCCATCTGCCATTTTTCGCTATTGTTCTTGCTTACCTAGTCTGATGATTCAGCTGTGCACATCCAAACGTTAATACTGGCTTGTCTAATCCCTTGAATGGCTGGTATATGCAAATATTGGGGGCGTACATATTAATGATCCCGACTGTTACGTAACAGTCGGTGTTATGTTGAGATTCGCCTGTTCTTCGGAGGTCTTTTAAATAAATGAGATTTATATAAGAAGGAGGAAACAATGAAGTTTGAGACTCACTCTATGTCATTTCCATGTACTGAACTCTTGTTATTTAACTATGCCGAGGTAAATTCAATTTTTGAATCTAGGGCACCTTTAAATGCTGAAATTATGACATACCAAGTCATAATTTTGATTTTTTAAGGCAGAATTATGAGATAAAAAGTTTAAATTATGACTTTGTATGTCAACTATTCTTGTATAACAATTTCAACGTGTCATTACTGTCATAATTTAGTTTTTTGTCATCATTTTGACTTATCACATTTATGTCACATGAATTTCAACTTTTCATGTCATAATTTTGACCTAGTATGTCATAATGTTGACTTGTGCCATAATTATGATTTACAAAAGCATGATTTTCTTTTCCTTATGTGGTGGAGAAAAGCTTCCATGTGAAATGATGTTAATGACAAATGAATTGATTTGTATATGTAACCAACCCTTATTTCCTCTGCGAACATGTCTTTATTTTCCTGTGAAGGGTAGACAGCCAGGCCTTGGGGTAGCAATTTGTTGCGGCCCAAAGATTTTTTCACAAAAACTGTGTCGCCTCGTCCACCAAGCTCTGTGAATTAAATATAACATCAAAATCCAAATTTGAAATCAAACTTATATATATTAAAATATTTTTGTAAGGCAAGAGCACTCACTGGGAACAGTCTGAGTGAGGATGAGCTCCATTTTGTCCTGAGAATTGTGTTTTTGGTCCTCAACCAGGCGGTACACCCTGTGTCTACGTGGATGTAGCTTGGGTGGCTTTCCCTCCTTTGATAAAGGAACCTTCCAACAGCGTTCAACAACAACTGTATTCTAGAAGAAGATTAAATTATAAATAACTGAGAAAAAAAAAGTCAAAATGTGTACATGTATTTTCATCACAACTCCATCTTTAAAGTCATTTCAGTGGTACTGCATTACATACAGTATGTGCATTCATAAACTATTGTTTATCTTTTGTCTAGTCATCAGACAGAGTTTATAAAGTAGTTTTATTTGCAACTGGCCAAGATGAAGACAAAATAATAACTATAAAAAATCACTACAAATCAGCACTGTGATATCAGTCACTCTGCTTACCTTGCATGCAGTTTGTGACAGATTCTGTATTCGACTCAAGGAAGATTTTACATTTGAAAGATTCCAGCAGCTTTGAAGGACAAACCTTGATGATGCTACCGCCCACATTATTAATATAGACGTTAGGATTGAAAATTAATCAATGTATTTAGTTGCAAATATTATCATAGCCACCACCCGTAGAACGACATGAATTCTGTCAAAATTCACAAATATATCAACACCTATGTCTCATAACCTGTCATTGCATTCACTAAACCACATGAACGGCGCTGGGATGAATAAGGACCCCTAAAAGGCAGTAGTGTATTTTGCCTGACAAAAATGTCAGGAAGTTCGCTTAATGCGCTGAAATTTATCACTTACTTTAAAATACCAATATAGTACAAGACGTTTGTTTCCCAAATTGGTATATGATTATATATTTGTTTATAATATAAAAGGGTTATGACGTTAAACATTTAACTAGTTTGGTTTCAAAATAAAAGTCTTTGCTCAATAAAAGTCTAATTTCTTCTATGCAAGCTCAATGCATTTACTTAAGAACTTATTTGACGAGGTTATATCTTTTTTTCTGATTTTGTAACCTTCATGGACCACAACTTTTGGAACTGGTAATTTTTCTTTTCACATTGAGCTTTTTTTACAGTCAAGATTGTGAGAAGTTACGCTATAATAAATATATGAAAAGGCTCTTTATTGATTTGTAAAGAATATAAATCAACAAAAAACAAATGGCTACTCATCAAAATCTTATAAAACATGTAAAATGGCAGTTAGACTATTCATACAAAACAAATAGAGAATGTATAAAATGTCTTGACATGCACTGATTCAAATTCACTACCTTGAGTATTAATTGAAAAATAATTTTGGTAAACAAGAGTGTAAAAACAGCAGGGAAAAGGCCCAACAAATTGTATAAAATTATATGCAATGTATATGCAATGCACATGTATATGCAATTTACATATCAATACACTTCAGTGAAATATGAAGGATTCAAAAGACATAAAAAAAATACAAACAGAGGTCTTGCAAAATTACATTGAAAATACACTCACAAAGAAATTCTTTTCAGAAACATGGTATGATTCAGATAATAATTACATTGAAAGAGATATATTGATAATAACTGCAAATAGTGCTGTTAGTAATGGCCCGTATCATTGTCATTTCACATAATTCATGGTCTGAATAAATAAATTATTTGTAGTGATCCTACATAATGACAAAAAACTGTGTGTGCATAGTTTATTGAAATAAACTTTCTTGTTTCTTATGTCATGTTAAGGACTGTAATGTCTAAATTGTCAATTTTAATGCTGCCAGCCTATAATCTACCAGGGCTTTAATTGAATTATTAATTGATTATTATCTGGAGTTTAACTTTGATGTTTAAGACCACAAATGCACAACTTCAAAACACAAGGAAAACAATTAGCCCTTAAAAGTATATTTTCAGAACTGTGTCTGGCTAATAATGACAATCACTGAAGTTTCGCACATCCTACATTGAGTGTCATTACACTGTGATGAGTTAGTATCAAGATTCAGCAGCTAGTCCTTTAAAATTCAGTTCAAGCAGACAGCAGTGAAACTTTGAAGCTGATCTAAAATGATCTGAACAGTAACTGACTGATGCTGTTGTTACCTCTAATACTGAAGCAAATGACTGGGATAAAACATTAACAAGTTTACATCATCACTTCACCCAGTAACGCAAAATAATCAATAATAATACAATTATGATGATGGAATATGAATGGGGTTACAATTCAAAATATTTGATTGTATTTAAATGTTTTAAACTCTGTAATTATTTTATAAACATTACAGGACCATTTGAGTTGGGAAACCAACAAGTGTCTATAATATGCCATATACACTGGTGGGGAAAAGTTAAAAATTTTAATTATTTTGAAGCAAGTCTCTTATGCTCACCAAAGCTGCATTTATTTGATGAAAAATACAGTAAAAACAGTAATATTATGAAATATTATTTTAAATAAATTAAATAACTGCTTTCCATTTGAATATAGTTTAAAATGTAATATATTTCTGTGATGCAAAGCTGAATTTTCAGCATCACATGCACATTCAGTCACATGATCCTTCAGAAATCATTCTAATATGCTGATTTGCTGCTCAAGAAACATGTATTATGGAGCCCCGCATATGCGGACAAAAATATATGTATATAGTAGCCACAAATTAAGAATTCATTCCTTTGTTTTAGTTAAGTTGTGGCAATGAATTAAGAATGAGTTCCCACAACTTATTAATTTGTTCCCTAGTTTTTGTAAATAGCGGCCAGGTTATACTAACTTGTTCCCTTGTTTTAGTTAAATCAAAAATAGGGAACAAGTTACTACAACTTGGCCACAATTTTGTAAAACGAGGGAACAAATTATTGTATCATGCGCACAATTTACTTAAAGGGATAGTTCACCCAAAAATGAAAATTCTGTCATTGTTTGGTCAAAAACATTCTTCAAAATATCTTCTTTTGTGTTCAGCAGAAGAAAGAAATTCATACAGGTTTGGAACAACTTGAAGGTGAGCAAATAAGAGAATGTTCATTTTTGATTAAACTATCCCTTTAAAACGAGGGAACGAATTAAAATGTGCAGATGTAATAGTAAGTCGTAGGAACGAATTCTTAATTCATGGCCATGATGCACAAAAAAAAACTTTTATTCAATGCATTAAATTGATTCAAGTGACACTAAAGACATGTTACAAAAAGTTTCTATTTCAAATAAAATCTTTTTTTTTTTTTTCTATTCAAAAATATTAAGAATTGTTTTCGCCTTTGACAGTAATAAAAACCATCATTAATAACTGAGCACCAATACTGATTGACAATAATCAAAGCAGCATAAAAGACTTCTTTCCAAATCATTAAAAATTATTCCAAAGTTTTGGCCACCAGTATATGGTTTTATTTCCTGTTGTTCTGAGTGAAGCATCACATTTCAAAGCATTGCTCATCTTAACCAAATCCCATCTGCACTTGTATGTATATATGGTAAAAAAGTTCACAAAAGCTTTGAGAGAGGAGGTAGAAATAAAATGTTGCCTTGAAATGAGCATGACTGCTCTACAATCACAAAGGTAACGGAAGGCAATCTAATGAGGGCACAGCTTCAGGCTTTCTTTCAATAGGCTGGAGGAAACGACCTTGGTATGTTTCCTCTGCTGGAATTTCGGTGTTATGACAGTGTGAGAAAACCTGACCTTTGTGTTATGAAATATAACGTAGTTGCTTCCTTAGCAAACATTTATGGCTCTCGCAAAAACGTTTAGTTAACTTAAAAGTACTGTATATAAATGCGTGTTTACATGAACATACTTTAGATTAACATTACAAAGAAAAGGTTTGTATATTCACCAAAAGCACATATATGTAGCAAATAAATGAGCAAGGCTATTCTGTGAATATAAATGCAGAATACTGAAAATTACTGTATTATTGTGCATCCACACACCAAAAACTAATGGGCGGTGCTTTGGCGAGTTAGCTAAAAAAAAAAGCAGCGCCCATGCGTAACAGGATTCATGAGAACTACAATGCAAAGATTTTTAAGAAGGCCTCAAAACTGATTTTCCCGACTCAGACATAGTAGGTCAATGTGCCAGTACAGTCGATCGATAACACTGGAGGATAATACTGGTGTAGTAATAATAGCAATATAGCACTTGATTCAGTTTCAAGTTTAAAATGCCTTGTTTAGATCTCAAAAAACGTATAATTCATTGTAGTGTTTGTCTGTGGAATTATTCAAAATGCTGATTCTTTGATTCCTCACACACAAACACACATACACAAGTTTAAAAAAGACTGTTTTGAGTTTTGGAGTGCTATCTGGTACAATCATATGCCACGTCTGACACGTCTTCATGATCTTCAGCATGTGCAGGGCAGAGTTGTAGTGTTTGACCCACCTAGCTGCCCCACTGCCATTAGCAGAATGTCTTTCTTTTCCTTATAAAACCGAAGCTCTCGTCCTGCCAGACGCGCCTCTTCCAGCTCGCGCTCGGTGGCCGCCATCTCTCGATTGATTGTACCGGATAAACTGTGTTCTCGGCTGACCCAATCGGCAGCCATTTGTGTACGCATGTCATCGTCTAGTGCTCGGTGGGAGTAATGAGCAAGCACTTCCTGTTTACAAAAGAGGCTAATTGTTAAACATACTGTAGATAGGTCAGTGAAACATATCAATGCATCAAATAAATATTTACAAGGAACTTACAAGGGAATAATAACAAATACAAAAATGAGGAAATAAATAATATGATTTGAGTCTTTTGACTAATAATTTTAGTTTTTTTGTGCCAAAATGCAATCATATTTTTGATTTTCATAAACACTTTCATAAAGTTATTTTAGTATCATTGAGATACTATGATAGTTTTTATTAACATTTTGAATTTGTTTTTATTTTTATATTTTTCATGAAATATGTAATGTTTTAGTTTTTTTTACATATTTTTTCTTAAATGTCATATTTTAGTTTTTTTAATGAACAGTTTGCCAGTGTTATTTTAGTAGTATGGTAGCTAATTTCCGCACTGAATAAAAGATAAAACGGAATAATTGCGACTCACAATTGTGACTTTTTTCTCCGAATTGCATGATATAAACTCGCAATTGTGAGTTATAAAGTCAGAATTGCGAGTTATAGAGTCAGAATTGCAAGTTACAAAGTCAGAATTGAGTGTTATAGTCAGAATTGTGCGTTACAAAGTCAGAATTGCATGTTACAAAGTCAGAATTGTGAGTTATAAAGTCAGAATTGCGAGTTATAGAGTCAGAATTGCAAGTTACAAAGTCAGAATTGCAAGTTATAGTGTCAGAATTACATGTTACAAAGTCAGAATTGCAAGTTATAGTGTCAGAATTACATGTTACAAAGTCAGAATTGTGTGTTACAAAGTCAGAATTGCGTGTTACAAAGTCAGAATTGCGAGTTATAGTCAGAATTGCAAGTTACAAAGTCAGAATTGCAAGTTACAAAGTCAGAATTGCAAGTTACAAAGTCAGAATTGCAAGTTAGTGTCAGAATTGCGAGTTATAGTCAGAATTGTAACATGCAATTCTGACACTATAACTTGCAATTCTGACTATAACTCGCAATTTTGACTTTGTAACATGCAATTCTGACACTATAACTTGCAAAGTCAAAATTGCGAGTTATAGTGTCAGAATTACATGTTAAAGTCAGAATTGTGTGTTACAAAGTCAGAATTGCGTGTTACAAAGTCAGAATTGCGTGTTACAAAGTCAGAATTGCAAGTTATAGTGTCAGAATTGCGTGTTACAAAGTCAGAATTGAGTGATATAGTCAGAATTGTGTTACAAAGTCAGACTTGCATGTTACAAAGTCAGACTTGCATGTTACAAAGTCAGAATTGCATGTTACAAAGTCAAAATTGTGAGTTATAAAGTCAGAATTGCAAGTTATAGAGTCAGAATTGCGAGTTATAAAGTCAGAATTGCAAGTTATAGAGTCAGAATTGCGAGTTATAAAGTCAGAATTGCGTGTTATAGAGTCAGAATTGCGAGTTATAAAGTCAGAATTGCGAGTTATAGAGTCAGAATTACGAGTTATACAGTCAGAAGTTGCAAAGTCAGAATTGCAAGTTATAGTGACAGAATTGTGAGTTAAAGACTGAATGTGACTGTGCTGGCCAAGTTTCTGAACTCAAAAATAGTTGTTGTTGACTTAAACATGGGCAATCATGTCAGAATAATGTTAATAAATGGTATTTTTGGAGTCTTAAAGTTACAGCATGTTTTTCGTAGTGCACTTTCAGTGTACATTTAACTTTTATTTTAAAAGATGAAGGACTATTTGATATCTCATGATATGTCTTTTTTCCCCACAATTAAAAATAGAATATTTGTCTTCACCTGACGGGAGCACTGCCTTTCTCTCATGGCTTTGAGACTCCCATTCCAATGGAGAAGCTGGAAAACTGTCATCAGTTCCTAAGAAAAATGTTATATATGTGAATCTTGAAGTCACATGTTCATTTACTCACATCTTTGCATGCAGTTCAATCATGATCTCACTCACCTGAAACTCTAGCATAGACTTCCCTTTGTTAGATTCTAACATGAAGCGAAAAGCACCGATGCCTGTACTAGGGTTATCAGCTTCTTCTCTGTTTCCCTGCAGTTAATAAAGATGAGTATAGATAAACAATGTCAACAATACACTACTGTTTAAAGGTTTTGGGTCAGCAGGATTTCACAAAGATGCATTAAATTGATCAAAAGTGACAGTCAGAGCTAAACTGAAATTTCAGTTCTTATTCATTGAAATCTTAACATTTCCCAGTTTCACAGAAAGGGCTTAGCTTAAGTCAGGATTAGGCCTTCAATTTGTAGCTTTTATAAACATTCACTAGTAAAACACATTACTGGTCTGCATCTTGAGAAAAAATAATGGCAGTGACATATTTTAAGATATGTCAGTGCAAGTTACTTTCAGTTAAAACAGCTAAAACATGCATTTTAGTCTAGGACTAACTTAAGCCTTGTCTATGAAACCGGGGGACAGTGGTAACATGATGAGGGTGAGAAAATGAAGCTTGAATTTTAATTCTGCCCTCAGATAACCGTGAGAACTCACGTTAAAAGAGGCTAGAGCCTCACACACACTCTTCTCTATGAACTCATCTGTGATGCGTCGAGATGGATGCTCATTGAAAACAGAATTCATTAGGGCAATTTTGGCCGCGCTCCTCCTCGCTTCGGCTTTGGTCGGGCAGAACTGAGAAGATCAAAGATTCTATTTAACCACACTGTAATCGAATCCTGAAGATGCTCACAGAATTAATTTCCAAGAGATCCTCAAGAGAAAACATTAGACAGAAAATATGCAGACACAGATGGCAACCAAAACACAATTATTTATTTTCTGAAGATCTGAGGTTCAAAGAGAAATGCATTGAAAAATGCAAAGGGAATGTTGCATGAGGTGCTTGCCTGAAAACTCCCGAAGCAACTGCCCCCGGGGAGACTGACGTAGCAGACGTAAGGGGGGTTATTGGATGGGACCATCTCATAGACTACGAGAGCGCCATTCCTTAGGTCAGCACCCCGTGACTGCTTCATCTGCCAGAACTCCTGTAAGGCCTCCACGACATTCACTGTGGGAATCAGAAACATCATATCAGAATATACAACACCATTCAAGTATATTTTAAGACTCATGAGTTCAAATGATGGTTGAAGCAATGGCAATCACATTTCTCATATCATCAAAGACCTGATATCATACACTAATTCTTCAGTTTTTTTAGTTATATTTAATAGAGGTGTAACAGTACATGTATTTGTCCCAAACCGCGATGGTATGGACATCACGGTTCAGAAAAATACAGAAGAAGAGACGATCGATCAATATGTTTACTTGTAATTTCTGTGGAAAGATATCAATAAAACAGCTTGAGAATAATATCTCACGTAGCATTACATTTACCTCAGGCATTTAGTGTTGACAGCATGTTACTTCACTAGAAAAAGAAAGAAAGAAAGAGAAAAAGGGCTGTTGTCTTCCCTTTTGCTAAATAGATAAGAAAACCATCACCTATTATGCACTGGGCATGTTGCCGTCTAATGCCACTTCTAGTCTGCTCCTATTGGATTGACCATAGTCAAATATTGCCATGTTTGAGTAGGAAATACTTCTTAGCAAACTTTTAGTCACAATGCTGTTGTGACTTGTATTGTTCCTGGGTGCAAAAATTCAAAGAGTAAACATTTAGAGGCAGTAAGTTACTTTCGGTTTCCAGTTTTGTGTTTTAAGCAGTGGCTAAGGCTGCAAAGAATAGTAAATATTAAGAGAACATCACAATGAAAATGGAAAAACCCAGTCGCTGCATCTGAAATAGAATAGTTCCCTACTATATAGTATGCGGAAAACAGCATGCCAATAGAGCAGTATCCAATATACATAGTATTCGAAAAACAGTAGGCAAAAAGTACACAGATGAGATTCTGACGTGCACATTCGATGGCCACTTTACTATCCCATGAGGCCACTCTCCGTATTTGTGAATGGCGGTAAAGTGACGCAACTGACGCCATAGGTCAAATGAAAGTGACAGTCGACTTTCTACTGCATAGGCAGCGAAGTTTTATTGAAAGGCCATTTTGCCAGTGGTGAATTACCCCTTTAAAGGAAACATACACAGACATATTTTAAGGGTTAGTTCGCCCTAGAATGAAAATTCTGTCATTAATTTCATCACTCTCATGTCGTTCCAAACCATAAGACCTTCGTTCATCTTCAGAACACAAATTAAGATATTTGTTTTTAAACACAAAATGTATTCTCGTCACTTCACAACATTAAGGTTGAGCCACTGTTGTCACGTGGACTATTTTAACAATGTCTTTACTACCTTTCTGGGCCTTTACAGTGGTAGTTGTGTTGCAGTTTATCGGAGGCCAGAACGCTCACGTATTTCATCATAATTTGTGTTCCGAAGATGAACAAAGTTCTTACGGGTTTGGAACGACACGTTTTTCATTTTTGGGTGAACTAACCCTTTAAACCTGATCAGCAAGTGTTTTAGGCCAAACGGAGGGGATAAACTAAAAACCTTCTGCCCAGCCTGTGGGCAGGGATACAAAAATGTGGAAGTAGAATCTGTAGTTTTCACAAAAGCCCTGGAAGCTGTCAAAAGTCCACCAAATGGCACATTTTGCATCATCCGGAGGACTTTAGCTGACAAATAAACAGGAATTTCTCGGTCCAAGTAAAAAAAAGAACAAGTAAACATTGTTTATTTACATATACTACTGACACTGTAACAATACAAAAGCAGGATGAAAATTATGAACTTTAAGTTTGTTTAGAGATGGCATGCTAGAGGGCTAAATAAATTGAGCAAAATATCTACAATCTTACAAAACAGTTCATAAATCTTTCGCTGTGACGGTCTCGGCACACAATGAAAAGGACATGCTCATTTAATGGCCGATATAAAGGAAGGTTGTTGTTGTGGAATTGCTTAGATACTAGTTTCTAACAGGAAATAAGGGTGGTGTATTTGGACGGGAGTAATGTGAAAATTATCACAATTATATAAAGGTCTTTCTTCCATAAATGAAAGATGAGCTTCGGTTACATTCAGATGGTCTGAGGTGTCTCTGAGGTAGATTAATACACTTAACCTGCCTCTAAAGTACACTGGCAACAGAATTTATCTGACAATAATCCCCAATGTATTTAGGTCAGCATGTCAGGGGGCTCAATCTGCTTTGAGCAGTCGAATCGAACGTTCAAATCCACCTATAGTGCTAGTCTAGTTAGGGAGCTGAATCTCATGAAGAGCGTGTCTGGGTAATATTTATTTCAGATAATATTTCTGGGTACTATAATAAAAATCAAAAGAAAATATTTTGCATGAAAATTAAGCCAGTTTTTTTTTCTCAGTGTGACATTATTTTCATAACAATTAAGCACACCACCATCCCTCTGACTTTGTTACTGTTCTTGATGACTCAGCTTTTTAATTTAAATAAATTTAATATTTAAATATTATAAAAATATTATTGACAAAATGTAGGCCCAATATTTTTCAGCCAAATGAGATTCAAAACCCATGCTGCTGAGACACAGCCTGAAGTTATGTTTCGGGGAAGAGAGAGAGAGAGAGAGAGAGAGAGAGAGAGAGAGAGAGAGAGAAAGAGAGAAAGAAAGTTTCAAGACACATTTCTTAATGTGTTTGTTTGAAATATCTTCCATGTGGGTCAATGATGTGACACTTTTTTTTTTTTTTGGTCCAGATCTAGCCTATTAAATAATTCAAAAATACATTAAAAATGCAATTCTTACAGGAAATTAACAGAAACTCTCATATGATAATTTCTGAATTTAACTCATATTTTGGAGGGCTCAAAATCAATGTCTGGGTGGTGTTAATAATAATAATAATAAAAAAGATTTATATTTTAAAAACATAAGTCTGCCAAATTAAAGTCAGTGAAACCAGCATGCAGAAAGGCAATAGTGTTGTGAAAATGACAAATGCATTAATTTGAAAATATGATGTTACACCACTTTTTACATGTACATTTTAGAGTCGTTTAAAGTATAAAATAAATTAATAAATAAAAAAATGTATAGAAGAAAATAAATTAGAATAGAAGAACCCATTCGAAGAACCCATCTGAATACAAATATTACATTTCTAAGCACTTTACATGATCTACATTTTTTAAAAGCTTCGCCATTATTTATCATTGACCCTTATGCTTTCATAGTGCAAAACAGCTTCATGTTGACCCCACATACCCCTGCCGTATCCTTGCGTGTGTTTGGCAAAGCTCCTGACCACCGCGTCCACCGCCTCCCTCAGAACCGCCGGGTTGGTGGGATTGGACAGACCCAGACCTGCCGCCGCCATGTCCACCGAACCAAACCCGCTGCCCATGATACCGGACCCGAGGCTGTGGAGCTGAAGGGGCGGCAGTGGTGGCGGCGGCCCCGGGGAAGCAGACACCGAGACATGGGAACCCTGTGCCGAGGAAAGAGTGCCGGTTACACCGGGCCGCAGGGACCGAAGCGTCCCGGTTGCGCTCGCTCCGTATCCGATACCGGGCTGTAAGCGCTGATGGCGAAGAGACTCCATTGTCTCGAAAAGTGATGCAAAAGAAAACAACACAAAGGGAACGACTACTACAAACGATTACAAAGCCGATTAAAAATGCTTATGGCAGTCATAAAAAGTGTTTCTCGAAGGTATGCGCTTTGTTAGGCTGATTGGGCAAAATATTATTTACTGTTTGGGGCGTTAAACTGCCATAGGGAGGAAAAAGGAGCAGCATATGCTTGTGTTTGACCAATGGATGGATTCACGCCGTGTGACGTGGCACGTCCGGCCAAACCTTCCCAAAATCCACAAATCTCTGTAACCAAATCAATATGTAAACAACGCAATTTTCAAATGTTTGTTATACATGTTTATGTAAATTTGTGTAAATAAAGTCATCTTTACACATCTCAGGCGAACAAAAAATGATTAAAGAAGAGAACTAGAGAACAACTTCTACTAAACATGGTTGACATAATTAGTTTAAGATGGTACAGCTTACATGCTAGTTCTGTGATTTTGATGAAGAAAACAATGTTGGATTTCTTTTTTTGTCTCCATAATTCAGAAAATACTGCAAACAGCCAAACATAATAAATACTTTTTGAGAAAACAGCCTTTGTATTGCATCTGGTTACAGTAACAAAAGGTACCACAATAATACTATGGTTTTTGCCTGCTGGTTTATCCATCTTTCATGGTGGTTCCATTGTATTTTTATAGTATTTTGGAGTATAAAATGATAATTGACGAATAAGGTTATTAAGGTTCATTATTAAGTGTTAACAACATTAGATTATGTGGATTTTATAATCAATTAACACTGCATTTGTCATTTTTTACAAGATCAAAATCAAGAACAAAATTTTGGTTTTACCGAATGACACTTTTGGTTATACCAGATGATAATATTTTCAAACAATGCTAACATGCTGATATCTAGCTAACTAGCAAAAGGACAATCAAACACTTTATATATAGTACAAGTTTTTAAAATATTACAACAACTTCAATGTTTTATAGCGGTTGTACCGAATGACCTGTTATGTTTCATGAATTTTTCAAATAGCTAAGAGAGAGTTAGTTACTTTCCTTCACGGCCATGTGGTCCTTTGCAGGTGTCTGAAAGATGTCACATCCTGTCACATGAAATTGACCGCATGATTGGTCCCTTTATATTGGTTACTTCGAATGACAACAATGAAATGAATTTTTCCGGACATTGCTCTCATAACAAAGCAAACAATAACTTCTACACATAATTTTAAAGCCATTTTGCACTATGTTGATATATGATGTTATAAAATCATGCCAGAATAATATGCATACATTTATTACATTTTATATTTTAATCACAAATTAAATGGCTGTATTGGCTTTTGGACGGTTAAACCGAATGACCTTTTGACACTTCAAAATCTTTAAAATACCTTTATATGTAGCAAAATATAATTAAAACCTTTTGAATTCAATTAAAGATATCTAGTTATACTATCTTACATTCTTTGGATGCCATATCTTTGTTTTTTATTATTATTGAGGCCTTTGGACAAAAAAATGACCCATCACGTCATTGACCCACATACCGTAAAAGTGACCTATGAATTTTTCTGTCAGTTTTTGATTATGTTATTGGCTGTTAAATGACAGAACTGGCATCATGTGAATCAAAAAGTGCATTTAGTTTAATGTGATGTATATTATACATATTTATACATGTTGATGTTTTCATAAAAACACACAAAAAAAACCTTGGCTTAACTCTGATAGAGGTTTGTTACAATAGCACTCTTTGTACTTGATGTTAATTTGCACTCACCACATGTTTATGCGATCGATTAAAAATGAGTCAGTTTATTCCTTCTGCATTCTTTTTTGATCCTCTGTTTAAGCCAGTGAGTGTGTTACCATTTTTTACTTTAATTCCTCTTGGAGCAGTACTGATGATAATTAGTGTTGAGCTAAAGTCTCAAGGGTGATCATATGTCTACCATCTCCTTCTGCATGGTTTATAACAAGCTGGTCTTTGCTGTCAAATTAGTAAGATTGAAATATAAAGCTGGCAAGAGCTCTGGAAAGTTCAATGAAAGTATGCACAAAAATGGTACAAAGCACTTGAAATGTCTGAGCTGCAGTGATTACTCATCGCTCTGTGGTTCCTCAGAGATCCAGTTGCAGGCACTGAAAAAGTTCCCTCTATAATGGCAGTATACGTTCTGCAAGTCTTATGGTCACCACATGTTAAAAGGGGCACTGCTGTCTGAAGAGGCCTGGTTGAATGTTGCTGATGCAGACACAATGCAATATATAGCGCAAAATGCTCAATACAATATAAAATGCTATTGACAATATACAGTGGACCCAAAAAGTATTTGGATACTTAAGGTACACAAATTTCATTACATTAGCAAAATATCAACCACGTGACATCTGCTCTGCAAACAAATGTTGTTAAAATTTGCTCATAATTTCATTAGTTAATTTTGCAATTAATTTCAACCAAAAGGTCCAAGGGATTTTTTTTTTTTTTTGAAGTGAAGTTAAGTGGTGTTTAGCCAAGTATGGCGTCCCATACTCACCCACCCAACCGCACAGACCCCCAGAGCAGTATGTCAGCCATTTTTGCTGCAGCACCAGGAGCGAATGGGGCTGCTCAAGGTAATGAAATTGGAAGAGAGTGCTGTTCATTCACTTCCTCCACCTACATTTCCTGACGGTACTGAGATAATCCATCTCTCTAACCATTAGGCCACAACGGCCCACACAGAATTACAAATTAAAGGGTAAGTTCACCCAAAAATGAAAATTCTGTCATTAATTACTCGCTCTCATGTCGTTCCAAATCAGCAAGGCCTTTGTTCATCTTCAGAACACACATTAAGATATTTTTGATGAAATCCAAGAGGTATATGTCAGCAATTTAACCATCAATTTCAAGGTCCAAAAAGGTAGTAAATGCTTGTAAATAATGTTAAAAAGGTTGACGTGACTGCAGCGGTTCAACCTTAATGTTATGAAGCGACGAGAATAGTTTTTGTGCCATCCAGCAGTTAGATATTTACTAATTTTTACCATTGTCAATGACAACACTGCATGTCAGTCCACTCATTTGGGCGACTGAAACTAGCGCTGCAGTACTTTCCTGATTTTCATATAGTGATAGCAATTTTTGAAACAGTGCTTAATGAAGCTTCGAAACATTTATGAATCTTTTGTTTCGAATCAGTGGTTCGGAGCTTGTTTCAAACTCGCCAAGTCACGTAATATAAGATTTTTCGAATCTTGGTTTCAAAACATTTAAAAATTTGAATGATTCACTGATGCCAATAGTCTATGTGTGGATACTGTACAAAAAGGTGAATGATATTTAATTTGTTCTAACTGATCTAGTTTGCCAAGTCCTGCCTAATAATACACCAAAACAAGCACTACATTAAAGGGTTAGTTCACCCAAAAATGAAAATTCTGTCATTTATTACTTACCCTCATGTCGTTGCACACTCGTAAGACCTTCGTTTATCTTCGGAACACAAATTATCCGATGACTCCGTGAGGCCTCCATAGGGAGCAATGACATTTCCTCCCTCAAGATCCATAAAGGTAGTAAAAACATATTTAAATCGGTTCGTGTGAGCACAGTGGTTCAATATTAGTATTATAAAGCGACTTTGGAGCTCCGAACAGCAGATTCGACACACTGATTCACTGTGCTCCGAATCTTCCTGAAGCAGTGTTTTGAAATCGGCCATCACTAAATAAGTCGTTATTTTGTTATGTTTGGCGCTCCAAAAATATTCTCGTCGCTTTATAATATTAATATTGAACCACTGTACTCACATGAACCGATTTAAATATGTTTTTAGTAATTTTATGGATTCTGAGAGAGGAAATGACATGGCTGCGTCCGAAATCGCATACTTCCCTACTATATAGTATGCGAAAAACAGTATGCGAGGCGAGTAGTATGTCCGAATTCATAGTATTCGAAAAACAGTAGGCGAGAAGTACCCGGATGACCTACTACTTCCGCCCGAATTCTGTAGTAGGCATTCGATGGACGCTGCGCTATCCCGTGATGCCACAGGAGAGGATTCTTCATATTCATATTAAAAAATGGCGGAAAGCGGCGATATGCAGCTCATTCAAGTCCTTAAGTACCTCAAGAAAAACGGTGTTTATTGTGGTTAAATTGCACTTGTTTAACATTATGTAAGTAAACGGCTGACTTATTGAAAGTTTAAACAATGTAATGAGAAGATTAAGAGTTGGCTGTAAAATGATGTTTAATCATTATTACTGACAGCACATCAAGCTAACGAACAGGTCGAGATAAGTTACATCCGCTTGCTAACACTGTTTTATTTAACGGTGACGTTCGCTGTTAAGCAGTTTAATGAGATTAGAAAACTTAACGGACAGCAACATTCAGGCGGTAGTAGTTTATAGGGCTCACAGTTTGTAGTTTTTTTAGAATATGTATATTATTATCATTGTATTTATTTGTATATATTGTATTTAATATTTAGGCTGTGTTGTGTATTTCTCTCGCCCTTTCTGTCTATCTACACATTATTTATTTATATATAATGTATTCAAGTTTGTTCATTGATTCATGTCTTTTGTTTCTCGTGTATTTTTATATGCATTCATTTTTAACAATACATTACTTAATTTCATTGCTTCAAATCAGCCTCTGTCGTGATATTCACAGATGTATTTTTATTCTGAGGTAAAATTTCCTAGCTAAATAGGTGATTATACTTTGGCATATTTAACAAGCTGTTGAAGAAAGCGTGATCTGCGAGCAGCTGACCGACGATTCCTTTAAGCTGTTGATTGAATTATTAAAAAAATAATGCATTAATATGCATTAATAAAAATAAAAAAAAAACATTGCTGATGAAAGCGAAGTAGAGCAGGCCCTTTAAATTTCCGCGCTGTTGTGACGACGCATGCAAGTGACAACATTGACATGGCGGATGTAGTACGTCCGAATTCCATTCATACTACCCATATTCATACTATATAGAACGTACTGTTTTAACGGTAGAGAAGTACGTTCAAATTCAAATGTAGTACCTACTCATGTAGTATGCGATTTCGGACGCAGCCATTGTTTCCTATGGAGGCCTCACGGAGACATCGGATTTTAACTAAAATATCTTAATTTGTGTTCCGAAGATTAACGAAGGTCTTACGGATGTGGAACGGCATGAGGGTAAGTAATAAATGACAGAATTTTCATTTTTGGGTGAACTAACCCTTTAATAATTAAAAACACACAGTTTACAGAACCTTCATATTTAATGCTATTTAGTTATTTATAGATTACATTTAATACATTACACTTTAATGAAAACATTTGCATTTTGGTTTAGGAAAGTGGTAATTATACAGATTTGGGCTGAATTTGAATTTTATTTACATTTTCTTGATCAGCAGGTTTCCCCAGCCTGTGGTGTTTGAGCGCTTTGAAATTGTGAATCATTTTGCTTTAAAGGGATAGTTCACCCAAAAATGAAAATTTGATGTTTATCTGCTTACCCCCAGGGCATCCAAGATGTAGATTACTTTTTTTCTTCAGTCGAACGCAAATTATGATTTTTAACTGCAACCGCTGCCGTCTGTCAGTCAAATAATAGCAGTGGATGGGAACTTGAACAATAAGAGTCGAAAAAACTTCCATAGACAAATCAAAATTAAAACCTGCGGCTCATGACGGCACATTGATGTACTAAGACACGAAACGATCGGTTTGTGCGAGAAACCGAACAGTATTTATATAATTTTTTACCTCTAATACACCACTATGTCCAACTTCGTTCAGCTTCCTGTTAGTGAGGTCTGATCACGCTCTGACAACGGAAGTGATCATTGAAGTATATGGGCGAGACATCACTTCCGTCAACAGAACGCGTTTTTTGACCTCACTAACAGGAAGCTGAACGAAGTTGGACATAGTGGTGTATTAGAGGTAAAAATTATATAAATAATGTTCGGTTTCTTGCACAAACCGATCGTTTCGTGTCTTAGGACATTGATGTGTCGTCACGAGCCGCAGGTTTTAATTTTGATTTGTCTAAGCAAGTTTCATTTACTGTTATAGTTGAAGTTCCCATCCACTGCTATTATTTGACTAACAGAGGGCAGCGGTTGCAGTTAAAAATCATAATTTGCGTTCGACTGAAGAAAAAAAGTCACCTACATCTTGGATGCACTGGGGGTAAGCAGATAAACATCAAATTTTCATTTTTGGGTGAACTATCCCTTTAAATCAGGGGTGTCCAAACTTGGTCCTAGAGGGCCACTGTCCTGCAGAGTTTAGCTCCAACCCCAATTAAACACACCTGGATGAACCAGCTAATCAAGGTCTAATTTGGCATATTAGAAACTTCCAGGCAGGTGTGTTGAGGCAAGTTGGAACAAAACTCTGCTCTAAATTATTCAGAGTTTCAAAAAGTTTTGTTTTTCCCATCACTCAGTATTACACCGCAGACTTGTGCTCTCTTGTTGTCTCATTTTGTATGAATGCAATTGTCACATTTTGCATCTCAGTTATCAATTGTGGACTTCAGTAATACTCTGTTGCACATTGTAGGCCTAACAGACTCTTTTTCATGCTTTCAAAGTTGGCATGAAACAGAAGTTATGATTTCCCCCCCCTTTTGTAACGTATATCCAAGTGAAATGAACAAGACTCTGTTTAAGTCTACTGCTGCATCCAAAAATCATACACTTCCCTACTATAACAGTAGGCGAAAAACAGTATGTGACAGAAGAAGAATGTCCAAAATCACAGTACTCATAAAAGAGTAAAAAAGTAGCTACCCGGATGACTTACTACTTCTGGCGACATTCTGAAGTGTGCATACAATGGACACTTTACTATCCCATGAGGCCACAGCAGAGGATTTGTGAATGGCAGTGAAGCGATGTAACTGACGCTGGAGGACACGTGATGGTGAATGAAGTATGTCCAGATTACGCTCATACTACTGTAAAGATATATGTTTTAGGTATAAAAAGAAGGTGCACTCATATTACTCTGAATGGGAGAAATTGCAATGCGAAATTTCCCACCTTCTAAATAACATACAGCTATTAAAAGCTCCATTTGCTATAGAAACAGTTGCTGAATTCAGAACCGCGGACTATATACTACTCATACTACTTTTACCATATCATTCTATGGCATAAAGAGTAAGAATAGTATGCTAGTATGCAGTTCCGAATTCAGCATGTCAGTGTTCTGAGACGTGCTTATGACTGCACATGTGCACTGGATGCTCCAGCCTAAAGAAATCTGTTTTTTGTCATGATTTGAGCATTTAAAACCAAATTTATAAGACAGTTGTTGTCATATTTCATTGGTGATTTCAAATCTGAAATTTAATAAGCTTGGTGAACAGCTTTGGAGAATTTAATGTTTTCCCATTCAGCGAGATGAATACTGTACTTGACTGAAATAGCTGCCCAAAAAGTGTTCAAGTAAAATGACTTGCCTTTATTTTAGGGATTTTAGTAAAATGCAGCCCAAGAAAAAAGTAGTAACATTTCATCAGAAAAGAGATATTGTTGCAAGAGGGAGGGAATTCAATAAAAAACTAGATTAAAAAGTTTGTAGACAAACTTTAAGTTGGCTTGAAAAAGCCTAGCCAGAAAGTTTGAAGTAGTTTTAAAATCAAGAGGGAGGGAATTCAATAAAAAATAAAATATTCCATTTAAAAAAAAAAAAAAAAAAGTTGTCTGTTTTGATGTCATGGTGACTTTAAATTATAAATAGCCTTCTGACTATACACATATATACAAATAATGTAGTTTGTTGTTCTTCCTTCCACTTTTGTATAAAGATGCCACCATTAGGCCTAGTTTCCTATATCTACTGCAGTCAGTTGTTTTGCTTTAGCTCAGTATGTGTTAATTACAAAAGAGCATGTTGAAACACAAGAGCAATGTTTATTTAGGCCAGTCCAGCTGTAGCAGACAGGCATTTGGGAAGTCCCAACAGATTTAGCTCTTGTTCTGTAGACGTGTCAGTACACTGCTGGAGGAGAACATGTCTTGTCCCTATATATAGAGAGTTCATGCATGTTGTTGGGACGGTCTTTACTTCTCCTCAAGTCAATGATAAGAGAGCACTTCACGTTTAGATTGTCACTGTCACCTGCGTTTGTCAGTCACAGCTGAAATGAGCTGTCTGTCTACGCGACACGACGCTTTATTCCCATTGGCTGTTTAGTGTTTGAGCGGATCGGTATTGGAGTCCCATTGGAGAGAAACGCAAACTCGGGATTCCCGAAGTTGCGAAGTTCGCGAGACGGATCGTGCGTGTGGAGAAATTAAACGATTACGGACGGAATAACGCGTACGCAACTCGACTGAGGCTGTTTTGAGCACGGTAAGCATTTTATACAAGAGCATCCGTGTATATAATCTGTTATGATGTCGTAAGGATCCTTATTTTATGCGGAAGAGGGTTGTCTTCATTCAGCACGGCGTGTAGTGTTGCAGAAGGCTGAATTGGCCACCGTACACAATGTAAATACGCAACCTACGCTGTGCATCACCATTATGACAGCGCGTTAACGAATCTAATATCCATCTAAACGCGATAAACAATAGGCCAGGAATGCAATGAGGCCGTCCGACCATTTTTGGTCATATTTGAGGGTGGGTTAATAGACTGCAGCAGTCTCTTGTGTATTGTTTGTGGCTTCTGTGTGTGTCTGTTGTTATGTAATTGCTGTAATCGTTGCCTTGTTGCCTGCATTGGTTCTCTCTTAATTGAATAAAATGAGATATACTGTCTGTCAATGTGGGTTATATAATAGCTACGTGTGTTTACTGATTCTTGAGGAATGCAACATGCTGAAAACGGCTAAAATATAGGTTTATGAATTATATTTTATAGAAATCTGTTCAATAATATGTTTATGCATGACATTTTCTATAAATTTGCTCATATTTTTATGTATTTGTCTGTATTTTTTTGTTGGTGAAAGATTCCTCCATTTTCTCAATTGCCTGCCTGTCACTCAGTATGTGGCAACACTGTATACAAACACAATGTGTCAAATATGTGATCTAAATATTGACATCTAGCATTCAATTGAATGAATTAACTGAGACTACAGCTTCAGATTTTCAGATACATCTACTGAATTGTCACCACTGTCAGAAAATCTTACTATGCTGACTAAATAAATAACATTTTGCATATCACACATATTAAAATAACCATTAGTAACAATTTTGTGTCAAATATTGCTTGCAACTAATAGAAAGTGAAATGAATAGAAAGTTCAAAAGAACAGTTTATTTTAAATTCTCTATAAATTTTCTCACAATTTGTGTGAGTTGACATACCATGATTGTGTAAAAACATAAAATATAAGTACAATTACTTAATGATTTTAAAAATAATTAAAGACTGTGATTTTTGTTGTCTGGCCGATTTATGTACATTATAAATGTTGCCACAAACAAATCTAACAGTGTTGTCATATATATGCAATATATAATGGTGTTTTTGTGTTAAAGTTGCAATATGTAAGATTTTTGCAGTAAAATATCCAAAAACGCGCGCATTTCGTCAGTAAAGCCGGTTCCCTGATTACCGCTAAATCGCCATCAGCTGCTTTCAAATGGAGCGGCATTTAATAGACAGAGCCGTAGTTCACTGACAAGCCACACAATATCGTGTTCATTATCGAAGGCGATTCATCTGCGATATGAATGCGATATTGCGTGGCTTGTCAGTGATCTACGGCTCTGTCTATTAAATGCCGCTCCATTTGAAAGCAGCTGATGGCGATTTAGCGGTAATCAGGAAACCGGCTTTACTGACGAAATGCCCGTGACAATCGAATGCTATATATCGCCTAGCCCTATTCCCAAATGTTTCCAACTATTTGTAAATCGTAAGAAAATTGTAATTTTAACCAAGGCTTCGGGACGTGTGAGGAGTCGCCTGTCAATTGCGTCATATCCGCGTTACCCTTGGTTTCTGGTTTTATTTTGTAAAAACCATGGAAACACCAAAGAAGCTTTAATATATTTTATGTTTTAATAGACAAGGTAACAACTGTTTTGATATATTTATAGACCGAAAACTAATTGTGGTTTTATAGCTCAACACATTTAGTCTTATTTTTTAAATCTAATTTTCTTGATTTTTTTTGCGAGTATCATGCTTTACCATGCCTCAGAGAAAAACACTATTTTGTCAAGTAGCTAACATGGCATAATCAGATGCAGCTTTATTTTTACTAACAGTAATACAGAATTTTCTCTATCAGACAATATGTTTTAAAATTAATTGCATGCCATTTATCAACACAGGCCATCCAGCATTTAATTTGATAATCTAAAAATCTTACTGCAGTGTACAACATGTGTCTCACAGCAGCCGCCAAGCGAACGCACAGAGTAACGTTATAACATTTTCAACACACTCAAATGTATCTAATATGATAAACAGAGCTGTGTTACCTCATACTCGTGACCGGAAAAGCGGAAGCGGCGACTGCGGCATAATAAAATTTCGCTGCTCCAGAACTTTTATTTCCGCTCCAGCAGCTTCGTTCAGCTCCCACAACACTGTGGTTGCATCCATGAACATGATTTCTTCCCGAGTCCTATCCCGATTGTTTCCACCGGCTGTGATGTGAAGACCACATGTCTCGAGATTCTTCGCTTAAACTTGGCATCATCAAGCTACGCCTTTGTTTTGAATAGGCCTCTAGCGACCTCTAGCAGACAGAAATCTTACATATTGCACCTTTAAGTGATTATATCTGAGTAATTTCAATCCAATCTAGCTACTTTTAAAACTAATGCAAATTTATTTGTTATTCAATGTTTTAAGAATCAGTGTGTTTCATATTTCAGCCAAAGATCAAAATGTAGTACAGTACTGTCTGCTGAGCATTGCTAGAACTGAAAACAGTGCATACTTAACAAGACAACATTAGTGTATGCTAGCACTCATTTTGCTGAATATGATGGTCTGTGCAGAACAGTGGTATTAAACTAATCTGCATGTGGTATCTTCGTTATGTAGGTGCTGTGCAGAGCCACAAGAGGGCCATGTCTGATAACAGCACCGGCAGCACCGGGTCATCCAGTAACAGCTGGACTCTTCTCTCCCCTGAGGTTTGCAAACCACATTGTCAAAATGCTTGTGTCAGTGATATTGTCTTTTTTATGAATGAATCATGTGTAGTAATGTGTGTTTTGATTTCAGGAGGCTGCCGCAGATCCTGCAGGACCAGTAGATGATGGGACGGAAAGTATTGGGGATGCACCCAGTCTTTCAGAGGAAATAGCAGGTTATAAACCCAATTGTTTGTCTTTTTAAGTAGTAGTAAATATCAGTATTTGAAGTTAAGGTTGGTGATTGGAACAGATAATATATTATTTTTTAGTTTACACAATTGTTCAAACAAAAATTGTTTTTTGTTTAAACAAAATTAATATTTTTATTCAGCAAGGACACATTAAATGAATCAAAAGTGATAGTAAAGACTTTTATATTGTTACAAAAAAATTATATTTCTATTTCAAATAGATGCTGTTCTTATGAACTTTTGTAATGTGAAACGGTGTTTATTTCAGGAAGCTCTTTGGAGGTGAGGTCACATGACCCTGACATTCCACTGGAGGAGAGCGTTTTGTCAGAGGAGGGTCACCAGGTCAGTGCATCACCACTGGTATGTACAACGTAGGATGTTCAGTTACCATTCTCTATGCATGTCTTCACAGTATTTGTTTTGCACACTTTGTTCACACTTTGCACAAACCTGACACAATTTTGACTGCCATTTTGCCATTGATGAAGTCCGATTTGTTTGTTCAGATAGTGTAGCCAATATCCATTCATGCTTGTCCCAAAAAAATCTGAAAACACTACACTAAAATAAAGGTTCTTTATTCTTGAAACTTGATGTCAAACTGACTGTCCCTTCCCAAAACATTTACAGTTGTATGTTGTCCAATATCCAGATTTGCCAGGAAACATCCCCGGATTTCTTCGAGGAAATGGCAGCATCTGGTCATGCCGATGATGAGCTTGATCCTGAGATCCATGCTCCTGTCATCCATGACACTATCACCAGTTCTCCCCCTGACAGTGACCTTCTAGGCGCTGTTCCCTTCAGCATCACTACAGAATCAGCCTTCCAGTTTTCAGAGGAGACGGTCCTTGACGAACCCACTGAAGAGGATGTAACTGATATCTTCCCCGGCCAACATGTTCCAGTCCAAGAAAGCCCCGTCCCGGTACCAGATCCCAAAATCACCTCCACTCCTGAACCATTCAGAGAAATAAGCTCCTCCCCGGATGTCTCTGACATTACCGCAGACATAAGCCCCGCCCCTAAGACCAGTGAATCTTCTGCATTCCCTGTGCTCGATATTCATGCTGATGTACATCCCACTCCTGAAACCCCGCCCCTGGCCCTGCCCTCTGAGGCTGATACAGGCTTTGGTTCCACAGCAGAAAGCCCCACCCCTGACAGCCCTTATCCAGAAACCATTGGTTCGGTTGAGACTGAGGAGGAGCCTACTTTTGAGAAAGAGGAAATAGAGCTGCCAGAGAAATTCCCGGATGTGATCAGAGAGCCAGGTATGATATTCAAAAATGTTTTTCAAAAGCTCTTTTCAGCTCTGTTTTTCCTTTCTTTTTCATGAAATTTACTTACTTATTAATAATACATATATACATATTATAAAATACTAGTATAATAGATTAATTAGTATATAAATATTTTTTTTGTTTCATAATGTGTATATATATTTATATATAAATATATACACATTATGAAACAAAAAAAAATATATATATACACACACACACATATATTATATATATATATATATATATATATATAATATAAATATAATATAATATGTGTGTGTGTGTGTGTTTGTGAAATAAAGACTATATGTATTACATATAAATATATATAGACTACATGTAAAATAATATAAATATATATATATATATATATATATATATATTCATAATGTGTATATATATACAGCTAGGGAAAAAATTAAGAGACCATTCCAAGTTCAGAAATCAATGTTAAGTGGTCTCTTAATTTTTTCCATAGCTGTGTATATATATATATATATATAAAATATAATATAATATATGTGTGTGTGTTTGTGAAATAAAGACTATATGTATTACATATAAATATATATAGACTACATGTAATGTAATATATATTTATATATATATATATATATACATACAGTACAGTCCAAAAGTTTGGAACCACTAAGATTTTTAATGTTTTTAAAAGAAGTTTCGTCTGCTCACCAAGGCTACATTTATTTAATTAAAAATACAGTAAAAACAGTAATATTGTGAAATATTATTACAATTTAAAATAACTGTTTTCTATTTTAATATATTTCACTAAGTAATTTATTCCTTTGATGCAAAGCTGAATTTTCAGCATCATTACTCCAGTCTTCAGTGTCACATGATCCTTCAGAAATCATTCTAATATGCTGATCTGCTGCTCAAGAAACATTTAATGTGTACAATTGTGCAAAATATTTGTGTACAATATTTTTTTTCAGGATTATTTGTTGAATAGAAAGTTCAAAAGAACAGTGTTTATCTGAAATCTAATCTTTTGTAATATTATAAATGTCTTTACTGCCACTTTTGATTGATTTAATGCATCCTTGCTGAATAAAAGTATTAATTTCTTTAATTTCTTTTCAAAAAAATAAAAATAAAAATTCTTACTGACCCCAAACTTTTGAACGGTAGTGTATAATGCTACAGAAGCTTTGTATTTCAGATAAATGCTGTTCTTTTGAACTTTCTTTTCATCAAGGAATCCTGAAAAAAAAAAAAAAAGTACACAACTGTTTTCAACATTGAAAATAATCATAAATGTTTATTGAGCAGCAGATCAGCATATTAGAATGATTTCTGAAGGATCATGTGACACTGAAGACTGGAGTAACGATGCTGAAAATTCAGCTTTGCATCACAGGAATAAATTACTTTGTCAAATATATTTAAATAGTACACAGTTATTTTAAATTGTAATAATATTTCACAATATTACTGTTTTTACTGTATTTTTATTTAAATAAATGTAGCCTTGGTGAGCAGACGAAACTTCTTTTAAAAACATTAAAAATCTTAGTGGTTCCAAACTTTTGGACTGTACTATATGTGTTAGTATATTTAGTTAGTATATATATATATATATATATATATATATATATATATATATATATATATATATATATATATATATATATATATATATATATATATATATATAGTATATTTAGTATAGTATATAGTGTATATATAGTATATTATTCATTTATATATTCAAAATATTTAGTTTGTAATGTTTTACTTAATTATAATTATTTAATTATCATTATTAAAGCATTATGCATTTGAATAATGAATTGTGTCGAGTTTGAGTAGATGTTAGAGAGTTTTAATGTGTTATATTTAAATGTTTAATATGTCATATTAAAATGGAGCAAAAATAGTTCAATTTATACCCACATTTACCATATTTCTCCTTATTTTCTTCTCTATCATTTAGAATCTCTTGGCGCTGAACTTCCAGCAGGCACCTCAGCAGATGATGATGGTCTGAGGTTCAGACATGTGCAACCCACCATAGTGTTGAAGCGAAGCTCCGATGAGGAGGAAGAGGAAGAAGAAGAGGAGGAGTTCAATCTGCCAGTGAGGAAAGAGGAGAAACAAAGTTTCTCTTTGAATCAGCTGATAATAGGCGCATTTGTCCTGCTCTGTGTTGGATCCTTCTTTTTCTCCAGTGAGTGTTGTGTTAAAGTAATGCAACTCTTAAGTCACACATTTAAACCACATTTTATAATTGTTCATACAAAGCGGTTAACATAGGACATCACACATAACATTGGTTGTGCATAACCACTGAGTGATTCGTATTTAGCCAATGGTTATGAATACACACCACATTATATGATAACGTAAGACCATTAAAATCCCATTTTCATTGGTTGTATTCATGTTGTTATGCCTCCAGGTTATGTGGTTGACCAATCTGATGGTAGGTTCATAGTCTGAGCTAGGTGGCAGTATATGCTTATGTTTGAGCTGTGGATAGGAGTTGCCCTCTATAGTGCTAATGGTAGAGTTTGTTCCCATAACATATTCAAACTTCAACAAATCAATTGGAAAAAAAAAAAAAAGGAACATTTACCTGAGGGCAGCCTCTATCATCAGCCTATATTATCACCCAGGATGCACTGCTTTACCAAGCAGCTTATTACACTTGCATTTTAAAGTTGAAGTGTATAATTTCTGTGCTGCTAGTGACACCTTTTGCCAAACACTCTTCAATTGCTCGGACAAACAAGTAGCTCCTCAAACGTACACTATTGTTCAGGCCACTCAAATAAACAGATCACAATTTGGTGTCACTTTTGGGAAGAAATTACACACTTTGCCTTTGTAATACTTTAGTGGCTCTCTTGCCCTGAAATGGCATAATGCTGAGATTCTGCTGATATGAAGTTTTACATAGATTGCCAGGGTTAGTAAATCAAAAGGCAATTCTTAATTAGGGTTTTGTGTAAACTGTCGAATTTGAAAACACGCACTACTGTACAAAATTTTGGGGTCGGTAACATTTTTTTTTCACGTTTTTGAAAGCAGCTTCTTCTACTCACCAAAGCTACATTTATTAAATGAAAAATACAGTAAAAACAGTTATATTGTGAAATATTATTATAATTTCAAACAACAGTTTCTATTTTAATATGTTATAAAAATGTAATTTATTCCTGTGATGGTAAAGCTGAATTTTCAGCAGCCATTACTCCAGTCTTCAGTGTCACATAATCCTTTAGAAATAGTTTTTTATCAATGTTGAAAACAATCGTGTACTGACCCCAAATTTTTGAACAGCAGTGTGTTAAAGAGAGACCTGGTTCATATATCCAGACACAACATGCCCATGAAAGACAATCTAACTCCAAAATTGTGTAACTGCTGTTGCATTAAATACACTGACTTTTATCATTTGAGTTTTTGACACTAACAGTTATATAATTCACTTCACCTTGTCTATGCAATTTTCAACAAACATTACAAATCCATTTTCTCTCCTGCAGATGATTTTGATGGTTCAGAACTAAGTGATCAGGTTGGTGCATTGCTTTACTTTGTCTTTGCTGTGCTCTTTTATTATTGGCAAGCATGTACAAGTTAATGTCACCTGTGGCGTTCTTTGATGATTTGTACCTTTTCCCAGGAACATCTTGATAAACTTGCTCAAGAAAATAAACAAATAAGCATATTGGAGGCTCAGATTGAGGTTAGTTCCCTCTCTACTCTCATAAAGTTTTCCCTCTTAATACCATGAAAGTGTTTGAGAGGGGTTTTTTTTGTATGCAAGTGCATTTTTCTACTAAGAGGGCTTAATGCACTGTCCATAGAATATACCAGGTGATTTTAAATTTTGAACTTAGGATATGTTCTTTCTTTGTCTTTTTCATGATCAGTCACAGAAACAGGAGTTGGACCGGGCTCTGAAAATGGCAACAGATATGCACAGCACTAAGAAAGGAGTGCTGGAAAATGAGAACACTAAATTGAAAGAACAACTGTCTGAACTGCCTGGTTTAAAAGACGAACTACAGACACTAAGAGCACGAGTTGCTGAGCTCACAAAGCTTACAGGTATGATGAGACAGAGTGGGAACGGCACATGCATAGTATTTGAATTGTAAAACCCAAATTAGCATATTATGAAAAGGGCTCTGATTCTACTTATAAATTTAACAGCCAAAAGACCTCTTTTACTTTACCAAGATGAGAATGAGCTTGTTAGCTATTATACTACCGTTCAAAATTCAGCAAGATAGTCCAGACCTTAAATTCTTTGAAAGTCTTTGGGATGTGCTGGAGTAGACTTTACAGAGTGTTTGACTCTTGCACTGTCAGTACAAGCTTTAGACCAAAAATTGATGGACCTCGTAATGGAAATCGCAACATTTATTTCCATTTAAAAGGTGCGCTATAACTAATTAAAGAATTAGTTCACTTTCAAATGAAAATTATTCCAAGCTTTACTCAAGCCATCCTAGGTGTATATGACTTTCTTCTTTCTGATGAACACAATCAGAGATATATTAATAAACATCCTGATGCATCCAAGCTTTATAATGGCAGCAAGCGGGATTCAACTTATGAAGAAAAAGTAAAACTCGCAGTTCAAAGTTTGCAAAGTTTTCAGTGTATTCTTCTATCTGTTTTTTCCCTCCTTCAGTTGAAGAAGATCTTCCACAACATGTTTCCGACTCTGGGTCTCCGCCTTCCACTGCTGAGTCTAGTCCAGAAGGAACTGAGAAACCCTGGGATAAGAAAGAGGAACTGAAGCGGCAGAAAGATCTTTTGGAGGAGAGCCGGAAGAGGCTGGAGGGAATGAAAAAACAGGGCTGGAACAAGCAGGGTTTGAGGGAGAGCTTGGTAGAGATGCAGAAGAGACTCTCGAAACAGGTGGACCAGCTGGGCAAGCGGGAAGACTGGAAGAGGAAACACCAGGAGCACAAAGGAGAAAAGAAGGAATGGGGCAGAAAGAAAGAACATGACAGTCGCTGGAAGAAGGAAGAAGCGGGGAGTGGGAAAGAGTGGAAGCATGGTAAGGACAAAAGAAAGGACCATCTCAAGAAGTACAAAGAAGAGTGGGACCACAAGAAGAATGAGAGAAGGCAGGAGAGGGAAAAAAGACAGAAGGAAAGACCTTGGGAAGCCAAACCTTCCAAGCATCATCAACACCATCACCACCATCACCACAAGGAGCAGGTAGACTTCTGGAAACACCAAGAGGAGAAGCTCAGGAGAAACCGACATCCTGCCGACGGCTGCCATGGCGTATCCAACTGCGCTGACGCCGAGGGGCTTGTTCCCGTGAAGCTTGTAGAGTTTCAGGACCTTCTTGAGATCTACCTAAGCAAACTAGAGGGAGTTCCTCAGGAAAGCAAGGAGTCTCTCAGCCGCCTCACTGCCCAGTTCTTCAGCGGCGGCGTTTTCGCTCACGACAGAATGCTCTTCAGCGAGTTTGCTGAGGACGTCGCGGATATCCTGGAAGACCTGGCAGATGGTTTAGAAGATAAGCAGCATGAGAATGACAGCGATTCCCTTGAAGATGAGATGGAGGAGTTCGAGAAAGAGGCACTGTTAAAGTTCGCCGCCCCTTTGGCGTAATTGGTGCTGCCCAACCCCAGAAACTCGGTTTGAACGAATGGAAAAAACACTAAGTGAATGAAAACAAAAAGAAACAATCTTAGCTGTTACTTTCCCCGGTCTTTACGGACTGTAGATGTAGTTTAATGCATTGTGTGTGAGGAGTTTCTCCCTTTGGAGTCTTGTCATTAGTGAAGTCCCACCTGTGCGTTGGGTGTTTTGTTGTAAGCTACCTCCGTTAGTCTTGTTCTTCAACGCCAAACCCTTTGACTCTTGCTTGCTGTGTAAAGAATCTTAAGCATTAAGTGTTGGCACATGAATGAAAGTGCTTTACTTGATAGATCAATCACCAAGTACATATGGAGTTGTGAACGAAATTAACACTAAACTGGGAAAGTGCAATGAGATTGGAAATGAATGTCCCTTTTTAGTTACCTGAGCCCCTAGAATTTACTTAAAAACAGGTATTTAGTTATTTAGGATCTTTTAATTTTTGTTTTTAATTATTAAAATCCTGGTTTCTTCACACCTACCCCTGATTTTGCTTACTAAGCTCGAGTCAAACTGGTTTCTTTTTAAGTTTTGTTTTCGCCAGAGGATTTAGAGGTCATTGTAAGCTTTTGGTTTTTCGGTTTCTACCCCAACTCAAGTTCTGCTCACACTTAATGTAAATGATAAAACAAAAATCTTTGAATGTTTTTTCCCTTCTTCTTTGAATTTGATATGTTAGCTTATGTGCCTTTACTAGTGAGCAAAGAATGCTGGTACTGAATGGTCAGCCCAAAACCACACTAATGAAATGGAAACAGAGTTTCAATAATGGATTTGTTTGCACTGTGGTGATGTGGACATTTATTTATATCCTCTTTCTAACTTAGGAAAACAGCCATTGTAATGAATCATCAAGATCATTTGATTATAGCTGTTATTGTTTTGTTGCACTCTTCTGGGATGAATACCATATAATTTCATGCCTTTTCTTCTCCAATTTGTAAATATGAAAGAAAAAAAAAAGTTATTTAATGGAACTGATAATTTAAGGTAAGTTATCATATGGCACAGTGATATTTAATATGAAAGAACATTTAGTACCATTTAAAAGGAAAGGTAATACAAGACCAAATGTCACAATGTATCAATATAAACAATTTTTGATGATTATTAAAATGATGTTCCATTGCCATGAGGATTCTTCTTTATTGAGGGATTGCATTGTTCATTTTATTGCTTATTTACAACTGACAAATCAGAAATAGGTGATTCCTCAAGGATTTCTGGTCTCATTTGTATTTTTACCTTTAAAAACCAAAATTTAAACTTAACTTTAAAATGATTAAATTCACCTTTTTCGTTTAATATTCTGCATACATGCACATTCAGTTTTGACCTCTAAAACTGATCTGTAGGAGACGTATTAATGAGGTCTTTGTATTTGTTCCAGCATGTTCGTTGATGCTGAGTAAGTCTTGATGGAGTTATCAGATGAAGTTTCCCTGATGAAAGATGTTTGGATTGACAACATTTAGGAAACCTGATAGGAAGGTGTAGAGTAATCAACTGACATGTTAGGTCATGCTTTGAAATAATCAGAAACAAATAAAAATAGTAAATTTTCTCGGTACCATAAACCACAATGCGGGGTGTTTGCTATTCATCTGTCAGATAAAAGCCATATTCTGGATTTCTATAAGTGTGTGTGTGTGTGTGTGTGGTCCTAGTAAACCCAATGTTGTGAGGACGAAATGTCCCTACAAGGATGGTAATACAAAAAATCTTTGACATTGTAGGGACATTTTTTGGTCCTCTTTAAGAAAACAGCTTTTAAGATGTTTTTTTAAAAATGTAAAAATACAGACATTTTTCTGTGTGGGGTGTGTACAGGTTTAGGGGATAGAATATACAGTTTGTACAGTATAAAAATCATTATGTCTTTGAAAAGTCTCCATAAAACATGGAAACCCAATGTGTGTGTGTGTGTGTCTGTGTGTACAGGTTTACCTATACTTCTGAGGGCCAAATGTCCTCACTTATATAGTGAAATATCATTACAACATATACTGGTTCTCACTAGTTAAAATAGCTTATAAATTGTCCCAAACACGTTTTTATTTAAATCTAGTGTTTTGCACGTTTCTGTAAGGGTTGTGTTTAGGGGTTGGGGTTGGGCAATAGAAAATACCATTTATCTGATATAAAATCAATGGAAGTCTATGCAATGTCTTCGCTAATATAGTGAAATAAACTTTTGATGTGTGTGTGTGTGTGTGTGTGTGTGTGTGTGTGTGTGTGAAAGAGTCTAAACTACTTTGCTATGGAAACATTTAAGCAGGAGATAAGAACATCCTGACTTGTGGAATGGAGCAGAGGGCGTGATTTTGGTTTTCCGCTGAGTTTGGTGGTCAGATGGAGAGAATATAAGGCGAGAGGTGGTCATTTACACATCATTCCAGACAGAACATCATTCCTCAGCTCAGGTAAGCCTGTGATACTTCTTCTGTTGTATATATTTTTATTGAATCACTTTTAGTGTGCACTAGATATACCTTTTTTGCCCCTAATTGGTTAGGGGTCACCCAAAGATGAACATCATTTCATCATTTACTTCCTCTCATAAGTATATTTTTCTTTGTGAGACTCAAAAGGCCTTGCCTAGCAGAATGTTCAAGCTGCACTTTTTCAAGGAAATTAAAGTGGTGTATCACCATCCACATTTTGTAAGAAAAAAGAAGCTTGGACATTTTGCTCCATTCTCCTTATGATATATTCACCTGTAATAGTCACAAAGGTTTAGAACAACATGAGAAGTGATGAGAATCTTCCCTACAAAATTTTTTTTTTAAAAATAAGCAAAATTCATTTTAACTGATCGCAATATTTTTTTTGTACATTACTGGTCTTGATTTATGTTTTTTTATTTATTATTCTTATTATGTTTTAACTTTAAATTAGGTTATTGTAAGTCACAGACCAGATCTGCCCATTAGAAAGGACTAACCTGTCAATTCCTTTCTAATCTCCAGCCACCTAAACCATCCTACTCCCAAAATCATGGAATCTGCCATTAACGTGCTCGTCGCCCAGTTCAAGATTTATGCCGGGAAGGATGGCTCTGCAAACACTTTGAGCAAGGAAGAGTTTCAGAGCTTGGTAACATCCCAGTTACCTAACTTCATAAAGGTAAGCCTTTAGAGTTATTATTAAAGTATAACAAAAGGTCAGTATACTTTATATTTATATTCCTCAATTCAGGTCTACACTTGATATTTTGCCAACAAAATGAAAATTTTGTCATCATTTACTCACCCTAAAGTTGTTCCAAACCTGTATGAATTTCTTTCTGAACACAAAAGAAGATATTTTGATGTTGATGGTCCCTTTTGACTTCCATAGTATATTATCCATACTATGGAAGTCAGCGGGGTCCATCAACTGTTTGGTTGCCGACATTCTTCAAAATGTCTTCTTTTGTGTTCAGCAGAAGAAAGACATTCATACAGGCTTGAAACAACTTGAGGGTGAGTAAACGATCACAGAATTTTTTGGGTGAACTAGCACTTTAACTTTAAAGTTAATTGGAAACCATTTAGCTCTTAGTAAGAACAAGGAACCAGTACATTGATCTTAAAAACCAATCATGTAACATCAGGAACTTTTTTTTTAAATCTCCACAGAACCATAAAACCAACTCAAAATGGTTTTTAATAAGAAGAGGCACGTCTGCTGAATCTAAGGTGCTGCAAAGAACTATTATTTTTTTAACTTACAGCTACAATTAAAAATGAATGACATATTTAAAAAAAAGAACTTAATAATAATGACAAAAGCACAACAAAATTACTAAAACCTTATCAAAAATTAAAATGAAAAATATATAAATAAAAACTAATTCAATCTATAAAAATATAACTATCTCAGTGATACTAAAGTAACACTGGTGTACAGCATTTTGAATTTTACTATAAAATTAATTATTTATATATAATTATATATATGTGTGTTTTAATATGTGACCTTTAATAGCAATATTTAGTGAATATTTAATGAATAAATGATGAATGAAAGCCTTTATAGTGTTTGTTTAGCATTCTATGTTGTCAGGCGAATGAACCAGAAAGTATAAGAGCACCATTTAAGAGGTCTGGTGCGAGTTATTAGTTAACCACATCCCAGTCCTCTAAAGAATTCCTTGTGAGTCACATGTTTGTGATTTTGTAGAGGAAATAGCACAAATCCTGCCTCCAAAAAACTCTAAAGTTATAGAAAGACCTTATACTGCTAGTGCGCATAAAATCAAACCGACTGCTTTCAGTATGTTTACATCTAAACTATACAAGAGACAATGGAAAAATGCCACATCAGAGCATTTTCTGTTTGGCCCATCCAGAACAGGAACCCCCCCCACACACACACACACACACACTAATAGGTCAGCAGAAAAGAATGCGCAGTAACAGTGACGATCACTAGATGGAGACACTATCATTACAACTGTCCCTTTTGTCTCTCCTCTCACAGAATGCCTCTGACCCAGCCACCATTGATCAGCTCATGAGTTCATTGGATGCGAATAACGACGGAGAGCTGACCTTCCTGGAGTTCTGGCAGCTTATTGGCAAGGTGGCAAACCAACATGGCGGCTTTTAGCCAGTGAAGAAATGTTTCTGAATGTCATCCAAATCACTTTAATTTTACCTTGTGACTTTCTGATGTAATTATAACATGGGCAGTGCTGTTAATGATTGCCCCGGGTGACGGCAAATAAAAGAAAGCTTTGTTTTATTCTCAAGGTAATCTTGCCTTGCCTCTTTATTGACTGTGTCATATAAGTTTCTCTGCTCATTTTCTCCCATTCTTTTGTGTAGCGCATCTGATTTAATAGCATCATTTTATGGTAACCCAACACCACCCTGAGGCCCTCAACTATCTTATTGCAGAGCGGTTTAGTTTAGATCTTCCACACAGTCACAGTCAGTTACGATTATGTCCTTATTGACACATTCAGTCGATATAAAGCAGGTGCCGACAGTTGCCTTGCTTACAGGTGTGGCTTGAGGAAAGGGCGTTGGTTTCTTCTGGATAATAAGGGAGATTTAGATCTTATTTGCAAGTGCTACTGAGCTAAACTGAATACACAAATTCTGAACATTTAAATTGCCTGAAGAACATTGGCTGTCAATACAAACCTGCCTTCAGAGATGCATCAAGATTTTAAACCTTATAGTCCAACTGGTTGGATAAAGTGGCAGCAGGGGGGATGAGATTTTAAATCTTCCCGAACATTCACAATAGACAAAAGTCTAAAGTGCACTTTGTAGCATAATCAAAAAGATGTGAGGTCAGGTGTGACTATAAGGCATGGCCATGGTCCACACAAAAGTACAGCAGTCAGTACAAACCACTTTACATAGGCGGTGCCTCTTGTAAACACAGATAATCGTAGTAACGTGTGGGCATTGGGATATGATTCACTATATGTCTTCCCTGAGGCCTGTTAAATGCTGTCTAAAGATTTATCTCAATACAATGCATTCCAGTTAACAAGAGTCCGGACGATATTAATTCCTGGGGCGTTTAAAAAATAAAGCACTTTGTAGTCTCTGTGAATACCGGTGTCAGAAATGTACTTTTTAAAAATATATTACAGGCAAATATTCGCCCCCTGTAACAGCTTTTACGTTTATTTTCTAAGCATATATAAACATGCAGAGTGTCATTTATTTATGACACATATATTTAAAATTCAAAATGTAGGCCTGTAATCTATCACAAAACATTCAATGCTGTTTATTTCGAAAACTAAGAAATCTACACAGCTCTTTACTATCTTCCATTATGGAGGATTTTGATCCAGTTTACAGGAAATTATTTATTTTATCTAACAGAAACCACTTATGTTTTTAGAGGCTTTATAAGACGAGAATATTATGAAATATACCAAACGTTGTAAAAGATAAAACAATGGCGCGTTTTGCCTCGAGGTTATTTTCTGACACTAGTGCAAACATCGTGCAGGTAAGGGTTAACGTTTTTGTACTTCCCACTGAAGCTCCAGACAAAACTCACCGTCCTCTGCCATGATTCCCAGTGATTTCTAGTGTGAAACTAGCTGCATTCAGCGGTAGACAACATTAAAAGTGTCAAATTTAGCCCTTGAATCATCTCAAAACTCAAATGTCCTGTTTAAAACAGCCAACTAAGTCCGTCCCCTAGTTGCCTTCCTCCAGGTACACGCCCTTTCATTTGTCAGTCAGGGGCAAAAAAAACCGTTTACGAAAAAAATCACGGAAGAGATTCGGCAGCGGTTCGAGTCTGAAAATTTTTTTTTTTTTTTTTTTTTTTTTTGGAGGTAGGAAAGAAAAGGAAAAGAAAAAAAAAAAGAGGTTTTACTGCAGCTACTGCGAACTGTCAATCCTCGCTGTCCCCATTTTAGGGTAAGTGCTCCTAAATTCGCTTCTTTCGCATTACCGACTCATTTAAACTCAAAACGTTGAGTTTTGAACTTGTACGAGTTTTTGTACAGTGTCAACGCCACGTTTTAGAAACACCCTCCGACCATCCTCAGCCAGCTGAATCTGAAAACATCTGCTGTTTTCACACTCAGCCAATGCGAATTTGTACGAATTTACAGAACTTCTGTGGTTTGAAGCGTTGCTATTCACGGCGTTTTTATTAAGAGTGCACACGACAACAATTACATGTAGTTTATACGTGAGTTCTGTAGCCTATTACATGGTGTTTTGAACGTATAGCTATTAAAATGAATATAATATTTTAAGGTTATTGAGAAGTTTACGTTATTTTGCATTTAGGCTTATTTAAAATTGAATATATAATAGGCTATTTTAAGATTATTGTGAAGGTGACTTTATTTTAAATAAATAATTTAAATAAAAATGTAAAAAGAAACTCGAATATAAATAAAAAGTAGGTCTACTTTATAGCCTAACTATATAAAGATAAATACACGTGTATAATTAATATTTAAAGTATATTTCTAATGTTATTGTAGTCATATTAGGTAATATTTATAGATTATGACATTTTGAGACTTCTATGCCAACAGTAAATCAAGTCTGACTCAACAGAAAAGAGAAGCCAATTTCACCAAAAGCTGTTTTATCCT
The DNA here is from genome assembly GCF_024489055.1 of Chanodichthys erythropterus. NCBI lineage: Eukaryota > Metazoa > Chordata > Actinopteri > Cypriniformes > Xenocyprididae > Chanodichthys > Chanodichthys erythropterus. The sequence goes on along the minus strand of NC_090235.1, from coordinate 6,335,669 downwards.
CGAGGGATTTCAGTTTGTAGAAAATAAGAACTACCTCAAGATTGTTCCCCACGAGTTTTTATACACTGGTAAAGTTGTTCCTGTGTGAATTTTTAATGGCGCACGCGAGCGGCGGGTATTGTCGTTACTGTGATAGAGCGCGCGCGTATCACGTTCACCCGTTTGGAAACGCAAACCTTTCAATCTCTTTTGCGCATTGGAGAGAAACTGTAGAGTGCACGAGTGTTAAACTGCATACGTCTGCCTCCCATTGTCCTTTTTTATGAGGTTGTTTGCACGGATTTATTTATTCATTTCGTCCAGGAACAGTAAAAGGTCATGTCTGCTTTGCAGAGACACTTAAGTAATGGAAGAAATCTCTCTTCATTACTTATTATTAACCATCCACGTGCTGTCTGTCTGTCTGAGAGAGTTTTGGGTTAAAGCCCGAGACTGTCTTGGGTAGCGCGCACGGAATTGCCAGGTCAGGGGCCAAAAACGTCAATAATTCACACGACTTCACGACTGGCACTGGATAGGGTTGAGACCCAGGGTTGAAGGAGTCAATAGGATCGGTGAACGGTGCCTATAGTCACTAGAAATATGATTGTGGAGAGAAGGTGTGTTAGAGTTGTGACAACAACACAGCATTGACTTCAACAGAGCAACGGCCCTTTGATCTAGGGTGCATGTAGACATTGTTTGTAGTGTGGATAAGGGCTGACTGTATCCTGACTGTACAGTAGGGGTTGTGACTCATAAGCTCTATTTAAGTTAGGATGCTGCTTTCTGTGTAAACAGGTGCTTGTGCACTAAACTGTGAGTTTAGGTCTCTTTATGAGAACGCTGTCTAGGTTGGCAGCTCATTAGGTTTTGAAACACATCCAGATAAAAGTTGCTTATCTTGTTCTTTTGAAACTAGGCTAATCTTTTTATTACTTAAACTGGTTTTATTGTAGTCAGAAATATTAGTTCATTAGATTATGCCAACAAAAGTCAATTTTCAGGGTCAAATCAGGTAAAACAAAACAAAACAACAGTGCCTAAACATCGTTTACATTTGCCTTTTTGGTTAAAGAATGCATAAACTAATATTTTTCATATGTTTAAATTTGTATTCTATAATATTAAGTTTAAATATAGTATATGGACATTTTATAGCCTAGTAGCAGACACTTTTGTAGCATGCAAAATCTTTCAATCATGCACTCTTGAAAATCAAGTTTCGAAAAGGGTGTTTTCACAGGGATGCCATAGAAGAAGCATTGGTAACACTTTACAATACGGTTCATTTGTTAAACATTAGTTAATGGATTAACTAACATGAAATAACAATGAGCAATACATTTGTTACTGTATTTACTAATCTTCGTTAGTGTTAGTTAATGAGAATACAGTTGTTCATTCTTTGTTCATGTTAGTTCACAGTGCATTAACTAATGTTAACAAGCTTTTAATAATGTATTAGTAAATGTTGAAATTAACATTAACAAAGATTAATAAATGCTGTATAAGTGCAGGTCATTATTAGTTCATGTTAACTAATGTAGTTAACTAATGTTAACTAATGAACCGTATTGTAAAGTGTTACCGAATCATTTCAGTGAACAGTCTTATAGTGTAAAGAACATTTTAAAAATCTAAAGAACCTTTTTCGTAATGAAAAGTTTCTATTGATTTTGAAGGTTCTTCATGGAATCGCTGATGCCAGTAAAGAACGTTTATTTTGAAGAGTGCATGTTATCATTTTAGGGCATCATAGGTGCAATGAAATTCAAAACATGTCTGTGATGCCCATAAATGAGGTCTAGAAAGGCTGCTTGCTAGGTTTTGAGATGTTCTCTTTGTTTTAAGACACTGTACGAGTATGTAGGGTTAATATTCGACAGCCAATAGGAAGTTTAATATAGTTTATTGCTGCGTTGTGACATCATTAGCTGAGTGTCTGTGTGCCAATGAAGTAGAAAACTATTTCCTGCACCATTCCACCTGACGTTAGTGTAAAAGAGTCCTTCTCACTTTCAAACGGCCTATGAAACCAGAAACTTTAATATGCGTACTGCGTCATCTCTGTATCTCCTTCTCTCTCTCGCGCTCATTAAATTAGGCTAATGGTCATGTTTCTTAATTGCTTACTACCTGCCGATGTGGTTATTACTGCTGATAAGAGGAAACTCTGTGTGTTTGTGCGTCAGCTAATTTGGCGGCATTAGAAACCGTCTCGGATGACAAGCACACCTACACAGATTTTGACCTGCAATAACAACCCGAAGGGCTTCTTTGACTGATGGATGTCACTGTGTTTTGTACAGCTATATGCAAATTATATGGTTCAATCCTCATCTTAACAAGCAAGCTGTAACGTTCTGATTAAGTCTGAATGACTTGCGTAAAGAGCAATGATTGGAATTCAAAAGATGACAAACCCTCAAAGTTGTTCTTTCTATTTCTCTGTGAGACACTCGGGTGTCTATAGCTCAAGATTTTATCAATGAAATGTACAATTTTTGAACGCACATTGGTTCATTTAATTCATTCTGCTGCTCTTATAACAGGAACATTTTACATTATTGGAACTTTTAGAGGAAGTTGACTACCCTACCTACTATTATAATATTGATTAATATTTAAAATTAGCTTTTATTTTTATATTTTCATTCATTCATTTTAATTTTATTTTTGTTAAGTATTTCTATATAGCTTTTATTTCAATTTTAGTCATTTTAATACTTAAACTTATTTATTTTAGTTAGTTGCCAAGGCAACATTTTTAATTTTTGTGTACGTTTAAGTGTTTCATGTAATATTTAGGCCTATATTTAATTTTATTTCAGTTTTATTTGAATTAGTAAAAATGTTTTTAATAGTTTTACCTAACAAAAACAACACTGCTATGGATGTCTTTATACTTGTTGCCGCTGCAATGTAAAAAAAAGAATAGTTGGTTTAACTTAAAAAAGCAAGTTTCCTGGCTGCTTTTTGAGTTCATTGAAATTGATTGATTGGTTTAATCAATAGAAACTCTAAATATTATGTTATCTGAACCACATTAATTACTGAAGTTGATTTGACAAAAGAAAAAAAATTGTCAAATCATGAAAATAATTGTTTACAGTGTGCATATATTAATCACACTTTAATAGAGGTTTTCGGAAATTACCTTAAAATCTGATCGCCGCATTTTCATGCCGAACATAGCTGAGTTATGACTGTCTGCACCTCATCAAAGAATCTGAGTAATGCCATCCTTTCATTGAGGCAAGCTGATTGGCTATTGGTATTTCCTTTGAAACTTTGACCATTCAGTAATAAAAAATTGTGTAGTGGAATGCAAGAGAGAGTGAACGTTTGCCCGCATGAAATCTTATACGTGAGAAAAGAGAAGCAATGCTGGTCAAAGAAAGGGAAAAGCAGGACTAAATTCTTTACATTGAAAAAGGTGTGGAGAGCAAGAGGAACAAACTACAGAAAAAAAAAGAGTGAGTGAAGAAAGAAGGGATGCTTGAGCTGTTGGTAATCCCTTGAGAAACATGAAGCCGCTGTGCGGTTCGGTCATCAGTAGATCAGATGACCTATCAAAGATCAGGACAGCCACTGGCGACTTGCCTCTTTCTTCTCTCTTCCCTTATCTGCAATTGACTGTCACTTCTAACCCTCAAGATTTCCATTCTCCACACCCTAGTACACTTTCAGGTAGAGAGTTGGCTCTAACATGTTAAGGAGCTTGTCACCAACCATAAATGACCCCACTTCTTCTTAGGGTTAGGGTTTGTGTAAAGTATTAAACTTAAATCAGACATGATTTTTCACCTGGCATATGATAAAACAAACGATTTATGTATTTATTTATGCATGGAAATTAAAGCTCATGTAACTTTACTCTAGAAAAATACTAATATTCCAAAAGTGTTTGTTATTAATACTCTTATTTAGCAAGGGTGCATTACATTGATCAAATATTACTATAAAGACATTTATAATGTTACAAAAGATTTCTGCTTCAAATAAATGCAGTTCTTTTGAACTTTCTATTAATCCAAGAATCCTGAAATAAAGTAAGTTTCCACAAAAATATAGGGAAGCCTAATTGTTGATTAATATCGAATAATAATCGATGTTTCTTGAGCAGCAAATTTCATATTAGAATGATTTTTGAAGGATCGTGTGACACTGAAGACTGAAATAATGATGCTGAAAATTCAGCTTTGCATCATAGGAATAAATTACGTTTTAAAATATATTTAAATAGAAAATGGTTATTTCAAATTGTAATATTATTTCGCAATATTACTGTTTTTACTGATCAAATAAATGCAGAATCGATTAATTGTTTATTCAAAAACAATAAAACAAATCATACTTATTTTTTGAATGGTAATCTACAGCAAATCTAAAAAGGAATATATTCCCTTTTTATACTGTACATTATAATGCTGTGATGCCTAAATTCACTTGTAGCACTTACAATTATTGATTTTTAGTTCTTAGTATTTTATTTTTAATTTATTTCAACAAAAAAGCATATAATTTTATTGGTCATTCATCGTCCACCAGCCAAAATTTTAATATCCATGCATCCTTAATGTCAGCTGTCTACTAAATGTTCTTTTCATCTTGTTGTAGAGAGAAAGCAAAGATGGAGGCAGCAATTAAAACCGTGGTGGGTGTCTACCTGAAGTCATCTAAGGGCAAGGAAAACCTCGGAGGGAAGGAGTTTCAGAGCCTTGTGAAGAACCAGCTGAAGAACATTGTGACGGTTAGAAGCTGCATTTAGTTTAGTTAAATCTAGCAAAACTTAATTTGATATTCAGCCATCATTCAGTTACCATATCTGTCTTCAGTACACTCGTTTTTTCCATGGCTACAGGTTGGCCCTGGTTTATTTCTTTTTTGAGCAGTTTCTTATTATCTGGACTTTGATGAGCTGAGCAGAAACCACAAACTTGTGTCCAAATAGTCATTTGCCATGAAGAATGCTGCTGTGTTATTTGCTCCGGTGCCACATTAAATTACAGAGGAAAACTTTTTGTGGCGCTCGTTCATCTTGCACTGTTTGTGCTACGGACATGAATGATTCCTCAAATCATGCAGCTTGTTGTGGAGAAGTGGACTATTAATCTTCTAAACAATCATTTTGCCTGGCAGACCATAAACGAGTGAAAAAACCCTGTAGATCAATATATTTCAAGTCACCACAAAATCAAAATTGACAATTCTAATTTTTTTTTATGGAATATTGCAGATTATTATAAATTATTTATCTGTACACATAATTATTTTTTATAATTCATGTGCCCTCGTTAACTTTGATCAAAATTGCTTCCCCTCCCTCTTGTAGTTGCATCTCTACTCCTCTCTAATGAGGTGTTTTTGGCGGCAATCTGTCACTCACATGAGATCGACCGATAGCAAACCACAACCATCCAACCATCCAATCAATCCCAATAGACAAAACTCCTACAAGTCCTATCCTACATTTTTTTTTCTTGTTCAAAACAAAGGGGAAAAAAAGGTTTCTAGAATGTTTTATGTTTTGGCAACAGTTCTTTTAACCCTAATTGATAGAGTGTGTAGCTTTTCATGTCTTAAACAACCATTTAGGAAGATCATGGCCGTATTCTAGGATGTCAAAACCAAGATTCATCAGGCTCAAACTGTGAAAGAATGGTTGGCAGAGAACATGAAGAATCATTTTCACACATGAACTGGGACCTCTGAGTCCAGACCTTAAATTCATTGAAAGTCTTTGGGATGTGCTGGAGTAGACTTTACAGAGTCCTCACCTCTTGCATTGTCAATACAAGATCTTGACCAAAAATTGATGCACCACTTGATGGAAATAACATCACAACATTTATTTCCATCAAGAGGTGCATCCATTTTTGGTCAATATCTTGTATTGACAATGCAAGAGGTGAGCACTCTGTAAAGTCTCTTCCAGCACACACAGAGGTGCCAGTTCATGTGTGAAAATGATTCTTCATGTTCTCTCCCAACCATTCTTTCACAGTTTGAGCCCGATGAATCTTGACATTCATCCTGGAATGTGGTCATGATGTGTCTTCCTGGTTGTTTAAGAAATTAAAAGCTACACACTCCATCAATTAGGGTTAAAAGAACTGTTGCCAAACATATAACATGCTAAACATAATAATCACTCCAATAACGATCCAGTCACACCTATTTAAAGGGTTGGTTCACCCAAAAATAAAAATGTCTGTCATTAATTACTCACCCTCATGTCATTCAAAACCCTTAAGACTTTCATTCATCTTCAGAACACAAATGAAGATCTTTTTGATAAAATCTGAGAGCTTTCTGTCCCTCCATTGACATACCTACAACTTTGACGCTTCAAAAAGTTCATAAAGAGATCGTAAAACGAATCCATAAACCGAGTGGTTTAGTCCAAATTTTCTGAAGAGACTTGATTGCTTTATACGATGAACAGATTGAATTTAGGCTTTTATTCACATATAAATATTTAAATCACACATCAGTTGTGTAAATGGAAGCTCAAGCTAGATTTGGAACAACATGAGGGTGAATAATAAATGACAGAATTTTCATTTTTGGGTGAACTAACCCTTTAAAACAGTGACTTTTTTTCTCCTTTTTTTTCTGGCTGTGTAGTGTACATCACAATAGAGAAGAAAAGACTACCGCAACTTCAGTTTCATGCCGACTTAAAAAAAACATTGTCGGAGCCGATAGCCTCATGGGCAAGGTGTAGCACAATTCCACTTTGGGTGATTCAAATTCGAATCCCAACTAGTGATCCTTTTCCTAAAAGAATACCAGACTTGTAACCACATAGCAACATGCTAAAAACCAAGTTTTCTCATGAGCAAGAACCATCTACATTTTTACAGAAAGTTTTTAGAACCTAGTTCATATAACATGTTGTATCACCATGAGCAGTTGAATCCATTTCAAATGTGAAATGACAGTCAATACAAGCTGCAAACCTGTTTCATTAGTGATTAACATCTGAGGAACTCTGTGTTTAGGGCTCAGAGGACAATGAGGCAGTTAAAAACATGCGTCAACAGCTTGACAACAACCAGGATGGGAAGGTCAGCTTCCAGGAGTATATGAAACTGATTGGCTATCTGGCGCAGGCTGTCAGCGAACAGCGTTGTTTGGAAAAAGAAACACAACCAGAGAGTTCAACCCAGGAGACGCAGCCTGAGGCGGCAGCCAATGCACAGGCAGAGCCCAAGGCAGAGCCACAGGCAGAGCCACAGGCAGCAAAGGAGGCGGAGAAAGAAGACGAGCCAGTGGTCGAGAAGGCAGCGGCCGAAGAGCAGAAGCCAGAGGAAGAGAAAAAAACAGATGTGGAACAGGAAGAAGCGAAAGTTGATGAGAATAAAGCTGAAGAGAAGATCAAAACAGAGGAAGCGTCGTAGGAGCTCGAGGAAGTCGAGATTGTCGCATCTCAAATGCTTCTCTGTTTGTTTTATTCGTCATTTTCATTGTGATATTTTAATACATACATTTGAAACCCGGCCAATACACTACCAATTTTATTACTGCAAAGAGGTGTAGCCTTCTTAATAATACTAATTTCTGATTGTATGCAAATTAGTTCATGCCTGTGATTTGTTTTGTAATAATAGTGTGTGTGTGTGTCGACAGCCGCAAATGTGACAAATGGCCAAAGGGGTGCAATAACTAATCATTAAGTCCTTTTGTTTGAGCCAGATTTGTTGTAAGGGTACTGCAACCACTGTGTCCCCGCTCCAATGTCTCCACAAATCATCCGTGAATGAAGAACAGACATCGTTTCATAGCAAAAATGCTTAAATTTAGGCATTATTAAATATCCATTATGTTTACTTTTTGTTTGTGCCACTTTCTATGACAGGGTTACTCAGTCGACTCCGGTGCTAGTCGTTAATGTACTATGTATTTTCCAGTGTTGCAGAAGTATAAAAATAGCACTTTTTTTCACCTTGCTTTTATTTGATGAAATGCCCTTCTGCAGGAATTTAACATATTCCGCCACCATTCAAATGTGGGACTTGCGTTTGTGGCGCACATGGGAACACTATGCAACCCACGTACTTTATAGTTCACATTTCTGGGCCTTGTTTGCATGAAAATAAACAAATTTGCTTTTGAATAACATAGTTTTATGGCATGCTTTCTGGCTTGTGTACTTGGATCTAACTCTCACATGCTGACGTTCACATGCTGTCCATCTTAGTGCTTTGTCTCAAGAGCTGGAATATCAGATGCTTAGTGTGCTTATGATAGCTGACGCTCAATAATTAAAAGCCTTTGGGATGGAATCCACACCAGGGGACCCTAGTGGCCCCGTGAGAGCCCCAAGACATCCCATAGTATTGGTTCACTAAGGTTAGACCCCTGAAGACAGTTAATAAGATGGACAAAAGAATCACACTTCAGTAATCACTCATTCACATAAACATTCAACCTCAAACTTTATTTTAACCATATTCGCCTCCACTTATTTTTCTTTTGCTGTTATTTTTTTTTTTTTATTGTAATAGGTCTGGATATGTTTTAATAGCTTTGTGAAATGTAAAATGTCTTAAAATCTCTTAAAGACTATATTAACATCAGAATTGACCAGTTTCACTTATATTTTTCACTTTTAAACACATTTAATACTTGTGATATGATCACAACTAGCATGTTAGCATATGTTTAGCGCGTAGCTAGATACCCAGTTAACACTTTCACAGAACTTTGGTTAGCATTCTGGCTAGGTTCTCTTAAACATTATTCTAATAACGTTTGTTCAAAGTTTTCTGGTCTTTAATAATGTTCCCAAAACGTTTATATATCATTCATGGAACTTTTTTTCCCCTGAAACATTTTATTTGGACGTTGGGCTAACATTTTAAATGTGTTACTGTGTTTCAAGTAATATTATCATAATGTTTGAAAAATGATGGAATGCTCCCTTAACATCGAATAACCAAGAAAAAAAAACATTTTAAAACATTAAAGAACAGCACATTTTGAACATTTAGAGAACATTCAGAAAAAATGTTTTATAAATGAGCTTAATAGGAACGTTAGCAAAACGTTTTTCGAGCATATTTTTGTTAGCTGGGTAAGTAGATACCGATAGATTCAATCTAGCTAGAATAATATTGATTAGTGACATTACAAATATTAATGTTGTATCCCATCATGCATTGGTTAGTCATGTGCAAGACAACCCTGTATGAAGGCCTGATGAGGAATCTTATCTTACTGTTCCTTCTTTAGACAACATTTAAAAGTAACATGTTTGAAAAATGATTAAAATAGAAGGTTCCCTCAACATTCATATAACCAAGAAAAAACCTTTTTAAAACATTAAAGAACTGCTCGTTTTGAGCATTCAGAAAACATTTGGTAATAACTTCTTAAAAATGAACTTAATGGGAACGTTAGTAAAATGTTTGTACCATAGAATACAGCTAGAATAATATATTGATTAGTGACATTACTAATATTAATGTTGTATCCCATCATGCATTGGTTAGTCATGTGCTAGACAACCCTGTAATGAAGGCCTGATGAGGAACCTTATCTTACTGTTCCTTGAATTTTTCACTAATTATCAATGATTCAATGAATTTTGATATAGCAACTAGGGTAAAGCCATAACATGCAAGAAGAAGAGACAGATGCACAGGTACTTTCACTATTTAGCCATTATAGCAGCTTACATAATACATCACATACTACATTATGCATTATACAGTTATGTATAGCCTACATCAGTGAGAAATCCTACGCTGCCTAAAACACTCATTTAGATCATGCTAATGGGCTCTCATTTATCTCAGGCTGTCATGTATATCCTGGCCATCTAAAACCGCCTGTTTACTTTGGTGTGTCCGACTCCAAAACAGTCGTGTCTGGTGTTGCCAGGCCTCACTACATTAGCATTATAACGTCATCACACCTTATTAACATTCATGTTTTGACCACACGTTGTTAATACTGTAAAAACTTCAAGCTTGATGTTAATTGTCAGTCAATCAGAAGTAGTTAACAGCTCTAACCTATAATTAACATGAAACTCTGTCTTTTGAACAAATGCATGAGCATTTCATTAAGTGCGCATAGCTAACGTAGCTGCTCAATGTAACCAACTGACCACATTTTCTGTCTTCATTTTCTATGCTGTATGATTGACCATCTTCAGCTACTCAACAATAAAGGACTGTAATGCAAACTCCACTGGCCTGTAGAGTCTTCTTGTGTCGAGTCAACTGGCATGACGGGGTCAAATGGCCCTTGTATTGGCAGGTGAACTAAATGAGGAGAGTATGGGAGGGGTGCCGAAACTGAAGATGCGGGAGATGCTCTTGAGAAAGGAGGGGGCCGAGTGAGTGATATTTAAACCCCAGAGGTTCTCTCTCTCCCCTCATCTGTGCTTCAGCTCTCCGGCTGTCTATCACTATCTCCTGCACTTCATTACAGACAAAGGAAGCTCTCCGTAGGCATTCAGGTAAGACAGACAGCTCAGGCGAGAGAAAGGACTCCTTTCTCTCAGAGCAGAAAGCTAATGAATGCTCTTCCGGATTGGATTATCTGTTGATAACTCTTTTGTTGTCTTATTCAAATATCTGTCCATAGGTCAGTGCTACTACAACTTTTGTGTGGAGTTATTATCATAAGATACAGATATAACCATGAATGTCTAGTCTAAGTTAGAGTTAAAGTTAAAGTCAATTAGAATTTTATTTGAACTTAATTGCCTTTTCCCCTGGATAATTCCCTAGATTTTACACTGATCTATCTATCTATCTATCTATCTATCTATCTATCTATCTATCTATCTATCTATCTATCTATCTATCTATCTATCTATCTATCTATCTATCTATCTATCTATCTATCTATCTATCTATCTATCTATCTATCTATCTATCTACCATTGTTCAGTGTAAAATTTGATGAAGATGTCTATGGTGTAGGACTATTGTCACACTTTTAAAATATATCCACATACAAAAAACGTAAGTGTCCCACTTTACCTGTATTCACTATATTACGTGCCAATCCTGAATATATGGTTATGTCTTTGATTTTGATTAATGTAAATGTCAGTTTTGAGACTATATCATCGAATGAGTTAGATTTAGATTAAAACGCATTTGTTTTTATGCACATAAATTAATCTCTCCTTCTTTACATGTCAAGGAACGGTCAGTTTCCTTAGTGTCACTGGGTCACTTGGTGTTTCGTTACCGTTCTCATCTTGGTTGTCATGGCATCGGTGTCCGTTCTATTCTGATACCACTAATGAGGATGCGCTTCTTGTTTCCTTCTACGTCCTACAAAGAAATGTGCCATAATTTCACCTTTCAGCTTATTTTTTTCCAATTGTCTTGTGTTTATTTAGATTATTGCCATTTTTGTCTGTCTTCCATTGCATTATAGCTTCCAGTTGAACTTTTTTAATGGCCTTGCGGGACATTAAAACTATTCTGACCTTTTTAGTTAGTGTCCATTTCATGAACAATGGTTCTTGGTTTTTGTACTCGAGAGCTGTAGAGTTCACCAGTATTTGTTTCAAATCCGCATGTCACCATTTGAGTTTCCTAATTAGGCACTCTCTTAGCTTAACTAATTAGTTAAATTAGATGGTGTAGTACTTCAAATAAAGAGCTGAGCACAGAGGCCTCATTAGAGTAACCTTGTCCAAAGTCTCAATTCAATTATGCTGCTATTTATAGTGCAGACATGTAAGAAATGGGACAACAATAATGCATTTTACCATTTACTTGATGTTATTCCATTATTTTTTACTTTTCTAATTGATTCCAGGAGTAATTTCGGTAACCATCCAATGCTGTCTTATCATTTCTTCTTCATTTTGCAATATTTATTTTGGTTCTCATTACTATAGTCTATACAGAACTCTGTCTTCCACTTAACTTTGGCCTCTATCCTAAAAATTAACTAATGGATTTGCTTTAGGATAATTTCAGGTGTGACTGTGTGTGTTTGCGTCTTCACGAGAGCCTCAGATTACTTGGACGAAGGTTCCCTGGGGAACTTGCCAGTAGTTTTATCTCCATTTTGACAGTTTTATGTTTCACTTGTGGTTTCCATTTGAGAGATGCGTCCCCTGTTACATGAGCAACAGATGATTTAGATGTGAGCAGGGAAGCGTTCACATACAACTAATGAGCGTTCAAGTCAGAGGCCAGAGTACTATAGACCAATTTATCTAATCATGCATTGGGTCAATTAAATTCCATCTAAATGTACCTATACATATAAAGATAAAGGGGTGACGCCATAGAAGAACCATTTTGAGTTCCCCAAAGAAGCGTTCAGTGACTAGTTCTTAAAAGAGCCATTATTTCTTAGCGCAAAGGACATTTTATTAATCTAAAAATCCTTTTTCCACTATAAAGAACCTTTTGTAAAATGGAAATGTTAATGAACATAAAAGGTTCTTCACGGAACCATTGATGCCAATGAAGAACCTTTATTTTTAAGAGCGTATGTCTCTCATAAAGTGCCAAACCTGCAGTACGACAATACTTAGAGGTCTAACGTTACCTCTCTGTGTGTCTTTGACATCAAAATGACCTAAACATGTTAAGTTGGTGTCTAGAAAAACCAAAATGCAGCCATAACAACTCTGAGGCAAAGCGTTCAGCCTTCCAGCAGTATTTTTTGCCAAATGCTGTTCATGCTCCAAAGTCTTTCTCATCTTCTGTTGCACCTCATCAATGACTGTGTCTGTTTCTACATGCGCAGTAGTTTGCTGAACCTGGAGAAAGAAGATCCAAGATGCCACGCTCAAAGTGTGATGTGTAAGAATGTTGCTTTTTGAGTGACAAACCCCTAATCAGAACCTCTAATTTTCCTCTAAATCAAATAAAACCCCCAAACAGTAAGGATATTATCTCAAACAAATGATTGAGAGAACATTTCACATTTTGTTTTCACCCTTAGTCCAAAACGTGTGTTTGTGCCAGCATTAATTGAGCCAAAGCTCCACCCATGCTAGTCATGTGACCATACATGCAGCAGGGTCTAGCGAGGGGCGCGCCATGTCGTTGTATCTAACCTTTGACCTTTTTAACCACCTTACAGCATGTCCAAAGAACCAAGCTCCAACTTGGAAAGCGCCATGCAGATGCTTATCAAGACCTTTCATAAGTATTCCGGAAAGGAAGGAGACAAATACACGCTCAGCCGAGGGGAACTAAGGGAACTTCTGACAGAGGAGCTGGGAAATTATCTTGGGGTGAGAAGAAAGCACATGCACAATTGCACAACTTTTGCAACCGGTTTTAATTTTATGGACTGCCAAATTTCAAAGCCAAAAAACAAAGAAGATATTAAGCAAATAATGGTGGGGCTCGATTTTATCCTCAGGGATTTTATTTGGTCATGCAAAGTGAGTGTTCCAAATCGGAATAGAAAAATAGGTTTGGGAGTGACTGGAAAAGTTACAAAGACAAACATTTTTTATTTGGATTATTATGCTCCAATACATTTTAAAAAATAAAACATTGAACATTTATTAAGAAATTAATAGTAAATAAATTAATAATTCAATTTTGACTACAATATTGTATTGACTTCTTCTAAACATATTTTAGAGATTTTTTTCATATTCCCTTCTACATTTTGTTAAAAACTTTCCACATAAAGTCTTCAGAACTTCTGCAAAATAGACTCATTTAAATACCTGCTAAAAATGAATGTGACACAACCTGTAACGCAAGTTCAGATTTGCATTTACTGCAAGTTACGGAAACACCCATATGATAACGGTTTACAGATTCAGTGAGCCTGCAATTATGTCTTATGTAAATATCATGTATGTGGATTCAGCTTCTGGCTCTTTCGACTGAAGTTCACATACATTCCCTTTCATTAACATTCCCAGAGTTCCTCCATTTTCCATCATAATATCTACTCAACTTCAAGAGTTTTCAGGGCTTCAAAAGGAAAGTAACAGCACATTTTGTCACTTTGGCCCCACTTTTATACATTATAAGCACATTTATATATACTTAAAGAAACAAATCTGTAGAAAAATTAAAATGTACCAGTAATTTTCTACCAGGACATTATTCATTGAATTTACCAACATTTACTTTAACCCTAAAACACAACACAATGTAATTCTAATTCTAAATACAAGTAAAACACCTCTTCATATTTACACAGTACAGATTACATAATCAGAATCCAAAAATTAAGTACTTGTAATTAGAGTATATTATGTTTTAAAATGCTCATAATCAGATTACAGTTACTTTTTTATTGATTACATATTACATAGGCTATTATACGCATTAATGTTGGTAAATGGTCACATGACATGCAGGTAAACATCAAAAATATATATATTTTAGTAAGTATTTTAATTAGTTTTCCCTTTGTATTTTCATATCAGTATGGTACAAAATAATCTCATTCTATTCACTTATGTGATGAACAAGTTAGGTCAAAAGTAATCTAAAATGTAATCTAATAGATTACATAATGTAATTTGTGTTATAAAAAATGGTTAGTTCTTGTCCTTGATTCTGATCAATAGCTGTGTTTTATCAAAGTCCCTTTAAGACAAGTCATTTCACTCAGCGGCCATCTTTGAAACGCTTCTCGGTCATCCTGGGCATCCATGCAGCTGAATGGGGAAACGTCAAATTCTCCAAAGCTGTTTGCCAAGCTTTCGATTAAACTTCATATTTGAAATCACCAATGAATTCTGACAACAACTGTCTCATAATTTGTTTTCCAAACGCTCGAATCATGACAAAAAAACTGTATTTTTAGGTTGGATCAAGCTAATGCGCAGACCTAAATGCGCGTCTCTTGTGCCTCATTAATGACCGCTGCAGTGACGCAATGACTTTACCAGTCGGCGATTGGCTCTTATTTTGAAGGCGGTACTTATTCCGCGTTACACTTTCTCCCATTCAAAACAATACGAGTGACATGTCTTGTGTTATTCTATAGACTTTGGTTTTATTCACGATAAAACACGGCTAGTATGACCGCTTTACCCAACGGTTCTGTGTACAACACCCTTAGCAACCACTCTTAGCAACGTAGACTGTATGTTCTCAATTGTTGAAGCTTACTGTCTTATGTAGAAGAGTTTATTACCTGCATTCAGATTTAGCATTTTCCTTCAGGTCAGTCCTATGTTCATAATAAAAAATCTGTTTAAATGTCCAATGTATTATCTTGTCCTTTTAACATTTAAGGGGTTTTCCCATGACTGACAGCTCTAGTCAAAGCATTCGTCAGTTGCGTCTTGTTCCGTGTTCGCAACAATTTAATCTTTTCAATATAAAAGTCTTTGCTACTGACTGACACAATCATAAAGACAGTCTTTGCCGCCATCTAATGGCGTGAAAATGTAACTTCTGTTGTTGTTCACGGTCAGGGACTATTTTTTTCCGGCGGAAGGAAGGCTTTAGTGAAAGTTTACTTCATGAAAGTTGCATTGATGCGTATTTCTGGCTTTAATATTTGTATTGTGTGGTAACCTTTTTACAAAAGCAATAAGGTATTCGAGTCTAGTGCTGTATCGTGAATAAGTCACGACTGAAGGGGTTGCAGGCACTCCACTTCGCCAAACAACGCCCTTCAGCCGTGACTTATTCACGATACAGCACCTTATTGCTTAAATCAGTAACAGACTATAATTTTTAAGTAAATTTTTTTATTTTCGTCTTCACACAGAACGCTCAAGATAAAGATGCGGTGGAACGAGTGATGAACGACCTGGATTCCAATAACGATGGCGAGGTGGACTTCACCGAGTTCATCATCCTCATGGGGGCGCTGACCGTGGCCTGCAATGACTTCTTCCTGGACAGTCCGCCGCCTAAAAAGCCTGATGGCAAGGGCGATGCAGCAACAGAGGAAAAGAAAGAGTAAAGAGCAAATGCTACAAAAACAGAAAGAGAAAACAGAGAGAAGTATTATTAGGTTGCATGGTTGAGAACAAGAGAGTGCACAAGTTTCATCCATTTCTTTAATCAGGACCGACAAACCTAGTTCCTGGAGGAGATTTCTCTGCTTTTATAATTCACCCCAAGCTGTTAATATACTTTTAAAGCAAAACTGACAAACCCCAAAGTTCGAAGACTTGGGGGTTTGACAGAAACACACATCAGTGCAGTGAAAAGGAGCTGGTTTGTCTAACGCTGAACTATTTTTTTTCTACTTAATGAGACGTTTTTGAGTATAAAAATCTTTCAGATGGGTGCCTTCTGCTTCATATAAGAACACATGACCGCAGACATTATATACAGCTGTTTTTGGATGAAGATATAGCAGCAAAGTGTATTATGAGTGCAATCAGTGGCTACTTACTTGTAAGTGTCAAAGCCTGTTTAGAGAGTAGTGTGTTATAGACAGTTATGAATGCTCATTTTTAATAATTCTGAACTGTGACTTGACAAACATATGTTGAGGTATTTATACTTAGATCTAGATGATGATGTAATTATAAATACCATTTACTGTTGACAGCAAGCAATATTACATCTAATTCATGGTTACCATAAATTCTGAACAGTGTTCATGATCTATGAATCTAATAATTCAGTGTTGGTTTGTCTCTTTCTTTGCATCTATTTTTTAGCCTGTTTTTATTTAATAATCAGTATGTATCTTCTGAATTATAATA
Organism: Chanodichthys erythropterus; assembly: GCF_024489055.1. Lineage (NCBI taxonomy): Eukaryota > Metazoa > Chordata > Actinopteri > Cypriniformes > Xenocyprididae > Chanodichthys > Chanodichthys erythropterus. Next base: position 6,319,042 of record NC_090235.1, on the reverse strand, counting down.
AACGTGCAACTGACCTCCATACATTCGTCTCATGTTATTTGTACTTTGATTCTTTGTTTTTTTATATACATTTATCATATTGAATGTAACAAATTGATTTCTGTTTTTATTATTTATCTCCCTTATTAGTTTAGTTCAGTTTACTAGACCACTGGCTGGTTTCATAAACTGCTTAGACTAGTCTTACAATTTAGTAATCTAATTTTTTCTTTCAAGATCAGTTACATAAAAAGGAAGATTGGTCTAATTTGAATCTGATTAACCCTAACTAATTGCTACTAAAGACAAAGTCTTAACTTAGCGGCTATTATTATGTAATAATAGGAGTTTACAAATTCTTGTTGTTTATTAAATTTTTTTTTTTTTTTGAGATTTCAGATAAAAAATGAATGTTTTTTTTTTACATTCACACACACCAGGTATGATATTACATCATACTTTAGATTAATTGTGATTTTTTTAATATTGAATATTGATAGTTAATCAAGTTTTGTGGTCATAATATATATTCAATCTTCAATATTAAAACAATCACTATATACAGCATATATATATATATATATATATATATATATATATATATATATATATATATATATATATATACATATATATATATATATATATGTCAAACCAAATTATTCAGACACCTTGAACATTTCAATCATTTTTGGTCCCAAATGTTTTATCAATTTTACTGGTAGTTCACTGTATGAAGAATGTTTGTGTATAATATTTCACAGTTTACTTTATTTTGCTATCTTCACTTACATAAATGAATGAAAAATATTAAAAATTATATCTAGTGTCTGAATAATTTTGGGTTTGACTGATATATATATTTATATTTATATATATACAGTCAAACCCAAAATTATTCAGACACTAGATATAATTTATATATAGTCAAACATTTTATGTGCAACTGACCTCCATACAGTCGTCTCATGTTTTTTGTACTGTGATTCTACTGTTTTTTTTTTATATATATATAAAAATGTATCATATTGGATGTAAAAAAATTGGTTTCTGTTTTGATTAGTTATCTTTCTGATTATATATTTTTTAAATATTTCAAATGAATGTTTAATGTAAAGTGTTTTTTCACATTCACATATACCAAATTTAATAATATTATATCATGCTTTCAAAAGCTGATCTAAAATCATGAAATTAATTCCGATAATTTTAATATTGATAGCTTTGATTTTTTAACAGTAGGAAAAATGTATGCATATAGTTTTGTGACCATTTCAAAAAATAAATATTTAAAATAATATATTTTTTTAAATAATGTAAATGTAATAAAAAGTTATTATTTTACATTTGCTTTAGTGCAATGACAATATAAAAGCAAGTTATTTGACATTATTATAATTTTGGAAATAGATTATAATATCTCAGTTAATATGTTACTCACACAGATTATTAAAGTTTGAAAGCCCCTGAACAGACTATTGATAAATGAGTCATTCTGACATTATATCATGCCAGGAACAATGGCCTGTTTGCATAAACTATTTTTTAAATCTTTGACTCCTTTTTTGGCAGAATAGTTGAAGTCAACTGCCTTTACTCCAGTAGTGCAGCAGACAAACCTTTGTTTAACGGTTGACTGATGTGTCAGAGATATACACCATAAATCCACAACAGTGGGGATTCCCAGTAGATGTGTGTAAATACAGTAAAGGTGCATGCTTGAGCACATCCTGGACTTGTTGCTCACTTCCGGCTCAACCTGTTGGACCTGATCTACAACTATAGCCGTGTTTACTCAGGCCTGTAGGCGAGAAACAATAAGCAGCAACAAACAGTTGTGTTTGAACAGAACAGAAAGAGCTGGAAAATATCTGTGGTGATGCTGCATTTATACTTCTAGAAGGACATTTGTGTGAAGCTCAGAGCTAATTACTTGAGTCCAGACGGTCATGTTGAATCAATTATGAATGGTATCTTTCATTTCAATGATATAAGCATTTACTGGTTCAGGTTACATAGCAACTGATCACATGTTGTTGTATTCCTTTTGCTCTATAGCTAAACAAATCTTCTTGTCACAATGGATCAGACCTATAGTGTGCTTTCTATAGGGATGCATGTTGAAGATGATGAGCTAAGCTTACACTACATAACCTCATGTCATTCACTGAGATCTAAATCAGATATGCTTGCTCATGCTGGCAATGACATCATCAGCGGGAAGGCTGTCACAGACCTGTGGTTGTGGACGGGTTGCATCAGCTGAAGCATGTCATGTATGCTAATAATGAGTTGTGTAGAAATGTTTAACATTTTTCTCTCTTCAGCATTGTTGCAGTGCCTTGGTACTGTATTATTATCTGACCTAATTGTTAACTAAATCCATCCATAAAAAAGTATTTGTAAATACATTAGAAAATGTATTTCTGTCCATAAAAAATGTAAAATTTTGTACCAAGGCTTCATTTATGTGATCAAAAACAAAGTAAATATTGTGAAATATTATTAAAATTTTAAGCAACTGTTTTCTATAATGTATTTTAAAATGTAATTTATTCATGTGATAGTAAAGCTGAATTTTCCGCATCCTTACTCCAGTCTTCAGTGTCACATGATCCTTCAGAAATCATTCTAATATGCTGATTTCAAGAAACATTTCTTATTATTAACAATAAATACAACCTATTAATGATGAAAGCAGCTTATTTATTTAGTTATTTATTTATTTGTGGAAGCCGTGATACATTTTTTCAGGATTCTTTAATGAATAAACAGTTCAAAAGAACAGCATTTATTTGAAATCTTTTTTAACATTACACTCTAAGAAGAAAAGGTTCAAAAATGAACCTTTTAAGGTTCCTGGCGATTGCAACTGTGGGGGAACCTTAAAGGTTCATTTTTGAACCTTTTTAAAAAGGTTCTAATTGGAACCTTGACTTAAAGGTGCATTAAAGCCTCATTAAGGTTCCATTTTGAACCTTTTCCTTTTAGATAGCAATAACATATATTCATAATAATTATTAAAATATAATATAAATTATACATTAACTATATGTCTTATATATAACTTATATAACTATATCTTAATCCCATTTCAAAAACATTGAATACAGAACACAATGATTGTCTATAAAATGTTTAATACATAAATATAATGAGCACAGGCACCAATGGACAGAAAAAAGGAATATTGTTTTTTATCATTGAAATAAATAAATAATCAAATAAATCATTTCATTCATTTATCTATAAATTTCCATCAACCTTTAACAGAATGTAGCTGAATATCTATAATTTTTATATTATTTTTAATCATTTAATTTTTAATTTATATATACTTTTTAAGATAATGTTTAAACAGGACATTACACAGGACATTTTTATTTTTCAAAGAATGTTAGAGTGTTTCTCGGCTTTGAAGCATATTCAAGGTTGAAGATGAAGTACATTGTGGTGACCTGGTCATATCGTCTACTTCACAGACCTTCTCCCCTTGCATCATTATTTCTAAAACAGACTGCATCCAAGGCACATCCATTTACAGTATATGCAGCACAGGGTTGGGTGTACGTGGTTCCTAAACAAGAAGAGAATAATGTTATATTCAATATAATATGTATGTATTCAATATAAACGTATTAAATGATACATAATTTCCATTATTATTTGCTTTTAAGTCATAATTTGAAATACAATTTTACTCACAACTGAGGGGACATTAAGGGCTGGATATCATGATAATATTTCCTTTGTGGAGTGATGTTTCATATAGTCTGTCCTCTCACTCTTTGTCCGTGTCATTTAGTCCTCTAAAAGGATTTGGTGATCTCCAAGCATTTGGTTTTCATTTTATCCAAGTGGATCCCAATGCGTTAATGATCTTCTCCTGAATAAATCTACCCACAAAAACATGTCTGCTATTCTTAAAAAACTTAAGTTGATTCTGTCTGGGACACTTACCCCAACTGCCCTTGACCTCTTTTGATACACATCTTGGTAAGACAGATTGTCCATCTACAAAAACAAAAGAAATATATTATTAAGCAAGTGCGTATAATTTTAGAGAATGCTGGAGAGTAAAAACAGTTCTCTATATTACCAGGTCTCTAACAAGCGAACAATTCAACAAGGTGTATTCAGCCATTGTTACAAAATACCAGTGCCCGGTTGCATAAAGCACCTTAAGTGTAATTTTCCCATAAGATCGCCCTTATGTTTCCCTTAAACTTAACGGTTATTTTCTGCAACACCCTTAAGTGTTACTTAAGGGTTTCTTTAGGTGAAACATCATAAACCCTAAGAATTTCCCTTAAGTAATCCTTTTAAAAACGATGTGTTGCATAAAGCCCCTTAACTGTCATTTCCCTAAGTATAACATAAGGTTTGGAAAACTTCACCTTAAGTGTTACAAGGAGTGAGCAGGTTCAAAGAGCTTTAAATGATACCAGATGAGGAATAAGGGTCTTATCTAGCTAAACGATCGGTCATTTTCTAATTTGTTTTTAAAATGTATATGCTTTTATATAAACAAATGATCTCCTTCAAGTGGTTCCGCCACTTCCGAATTCTTCAAACAGCATACCCTGTACGTCCTTCGCCTTCCCTATTCAACTTATGGAACCAATGCAGCGCCAGTTCCGTTTTTTTCCGTAAGTACAATAGGGAAGGCGTAGGACATACAGCATACAGCTTTTCAACTGAAAGAAAGACATGAACATCTTGGATGACATGGGGGTGAGTAAATTATCAGGAAAATTTTATTTGAAAGTGGACTAATTTAAGATATTTTTGTTGAAATCCAATGGCTCAGTGAGGCCTGCATAGCCAGCAATGACATTTCCACTCTCAAGATCCATTAATGTACTAAAAACATATTTAAATCAGTTCATGTGAGTACAGTGGTTCAATATTAATATTATAAAGTGACAAAAATATTTTTGGTGTGCCAGAAAAACAAAATAAGGACTTTATATACACACACACACACACACACACACACACATATACATACATACATACATATCAGGCATGTGATTAGCTAGAGATAAAAAAGCAGGAAACTCTGACCACGCACCCGAACCACGTCCCGGCACCTTTTTTTAAAAAATATATATTTTATCACATTAAAAGCTATGTCATATATTGTAATAATACATACTATTGTTCTGTAAAAATAAAAAGGAACATTTAATAATTACGACAATAATTAATATAATATAATATAATATAATATAATATACTAAATGTATTAATAGAATTGTTAATATTAAAGTACCTGCAAAATGTTTGGAAACAATTATTGATTTTAAAATAAGTCCCTTCTGCTCACCAGGGCTGCATTTATTTGATCAGTAAAATACAGTAAAAACAGCAACATTGTGAAATATTCTTACAAATAAAAAAAAGTTTTCTATATTTTATAAAATGTAATTTATTCCTGTGATCATTTTCAGCAACATTACTCCAGTCTTCAGTGTCACATCATGATCCTTCAGAAATCATTACAATTTGATTTGATGCTCAAGAAACATTTCTGATTATTATCAATGTTGAAAAGAGTTGTGCTGCTTCATATTTTTGTGGAAATTGTGATATTTGTTAGTTTTCTTTGAAAAAAAGGAAGTTCAATGAACAACATTTATTTGAAATTATATTACATGTATTTATCAAATATATTATTTATAAAGTATTAAATAGAAATATTCTGTAACATTTTAATTGTCTTCACTCTTCACTCACTTTATCACTTTAAAGTATGATGAATTAAAGTATTAATTTTTCTATTTTTTAAATCTTACCACAAATGTTTAAATTGGATTTCCACAAAAATTAAGCAGCAAAAACTGCGTTTTAACATTGATAATATAAATCATATAATATAGTATAGTATTATATAATATAAAAATCAGCATTTCTGAATAATCATGTGACACTGAAACTTCTCTTTGTAAACAACAAAATTATAAACGATTCTAATGACTAATAATGCGTTCCCAAATCCAAATTTAAACGTCACAAAGTAGCATTTACAGTTAATCGAAAATGAAAACACTACTGCTACAGCAAGCATGCAGCGCGTCAGACTATTATTTATATAACTAGGCTACATCACAGCCGTTGCAAATTATATATTAAATTCTCACCACCATTCATAAAAAGTTACCGAACACGTTTCAGCGCTGATTCTACTCGCATTTGGGGCGTTGAACCATTTGAACTCTTTTAGGGACCGTTCATATGTCGCATCTAAAAATGCATGGAAAACGCGTCGGCGCCGCTTTCTCCTTTCCAAAGCGCTCGGACGCTGCGGTGGCGTCTGCCGTTACTAAGCAACCATGAGCTGCGCTTTCCATGACGAGTTTGTTTCCGCAAAGGATATATGGATTTCCAGCACCGAAAATCACTTGCAGTAGCTTTGCCACAGCAGATTTAAAAATGTGTATCCGTGTACAGCTCTGATCAGATATTCCTACATCTTTGCTGACCTTTGTCCTGCAGATGGCGCCGCGCGGCGCTGGACCGTATTAGAAAACAAAACATTTTTGCGGTAATGCAACGAAAAATATTTAAGACCTATCGAATCTGAATTTAAGACATTTTAAGACTTTTTAAGGCCTTTTATTAGGAAAAATGTATTTAAGACTTTTTAAGGACCATCGGATACCCTGTAAATAGTGATGATGAGTGTGTCGAATCAGCGGTTCGGAGCGCCAAAGTCACATGATTTCAGCAGTTTAGTGGTTTGACACGCAATCCGAATCATGATTCGACACGGGTATAATGCTATATTCTGACTTATTCACACTGTTAAAGAATTGGATTCTCATGCTAAACGTGGCCAAAGTTTCAAAACACGAGTTGGACGAATGACGCTGTAAGAACTGTGGACGAACCAGACAAATGAATCATTTAGATGATTCTTTCAAAGCATAATTCTAATTCAGAATTGAGGTTCCGGCTCCGGACCGTCTGCAGATAAAGCCAGGCTGATTACTTTTACGACACATGCTTCCTGATAGCAGAAGCGACATACCAAAGGGTCACCCGAGAAGACAGAGAGACAATCCAGACCCTTTTGTTTCCTTACTTCACAGGAGAGCCAAAGAGACTGTTGAACAAATAAATCTGCTTCAAAATTGTTCCAACAATTTTAACGGACTTATCAAACATCTTTTAACTACATACATTTTGCATTATGTGTCCACAAGTACTACCTGTAAACAGTTAGGCTTTAAGAACACTCACAATTCGTGTAAATGCATTAACTCTTGACTGAATGACTGGAAGTATGCCTTATTTGGACTTAATTTGATTCTTTCTCCCTTTCCTATATTCTGACTTGAATGAAATCTGTTTAAAATGTATTGTATTTCATTTAATAGCAATTATGTTAAAATGGCACTCTGCTAAAGCAGAGACAGACCGGGATGTAACACTTAGGTTTTATTGGGGGCAGAGGAAGGCCCTCTTGAAACGGGTCAATGTCTGATTGGCCAAGACTCCTCAGAGGTGTGACAAACAACTCAGTTTAAATGATCATATTGCAAGATAGTGAATGGGAGAAGTTGGTTAGTAAACGAACTGGAGTTGGTTAGTTCTGGTAAGAGAAACCATGACCAGAGTACCAAGAACAATGGAGTAACAAGAAGAACAGACCAGCCGCTCATTAAAGCCATCCAACCTTCACTCACTTTTCTTTTCTTTACTTAATTTTCCTTTACCGCTGAAAGTCTCGTGTCCTACGTTTCGCCGCAAAGTTCAACCAACGACTTTTGCCGCTTCAACTCCAGCGACAAAGAGACTTCCTTCATTGTTCCACACGGACCTGATCTGGACCAATCATCGACTTGGGAAACCCCTCTCTGCACGACGAGGGAAATTCACCTTTAAGTCAACGCAAGCAAGTACCTCCAGACCAAAACTGAGCTGGTGCATAAATGAATGATTCATGGTTCGTTCTGTTCCTTGAAATGCATTGATAGGAATTCGGTTAATCAGATCACTCTCTCTCTCTCTCTCTTTCAAAACTCTTTCTCTCTCATTTCCTTCTTACTGCAACGCGTATGAATGTGTGTGTGTGTATGTGCGTGCCTTTGTGTTAGATTAGTTTGTGTTAGAATAAATAAAATCTCTTGTAGATTTTAAAAGGAAAGTGTCTTGTATTGTGTGCTTTATGATTTAATGTCTTAAACTGTGATCAAGTTACCGTGCTCTAATCAGTGTTTTCACGATTGTTGGATATTTATATCCGTTACAAGAGCTTATTGCGGCTCGAGCAAATGAACGCTGGACGAATCAGTTGCTCGGTCGTAATCTAAACAACTCTTTATAATTCCCTATAAATATTTCATTTGAGCTAATTTTACTTCCTAGGGTGTTTTCCCTACAACGGAGTACTGTATTTCTGTGCCAAAAATACTACACAGGCTTGTAGTAAGTGTTTTGAATTCGGCCATCACTAAATAAGTTGTTATTTCGTTTTTTTTGGCACACCAAAAATATTCTTGTTGCTTTATAATATTAATATTGAACCACTGTACTCACATGAACTGATTTAAATATGTTTTTAGTACATTAATGGATCTTGAGAGAGGAAATGTCATTGCTGGCTATGAAGGCCTCACTGAGCCATCGGATTTCAACAAAAATATCTTAATTTGCATTTCGAAGATTAATGAAGGTCTAGTTTTTAAGCATCTCATGCCATGTGTCACTTACCTGGCTCCTTACCTGTTTGTCTCATAATTGAGATCCCTCACCTTCATCGTCCTTTGTCTTCAGTCCAGACCAATCTGCTCACCATCATCTACAAATACAAAGAGACTGTTATCATCCAGCTAAGTTCATTCAACCTGTCATTATTCAATCTACTAACCTGTTTATTCTCCCCATCTCTGCCACCTGCAATAATAAACCTTTGTGAACTGTATTACCTCTGTTGTCTCCTTCTGTCCATGACACCATGACTCCTTTAAAAATAATATTATTTAAAATACTGTCAAAGGCTTTATGAAACTGCAGGGCTCTTTGACACGTTCTTACATACACTCTTCCAGTCTTGTCACTTAAGACTGGTTTTTGGTAACCAGGGCTAAACTAACCTTGTTGTATTGTTTGCTTGCTTTACCTGAAATTAAAGAAAGGCAATTTTACCCTCCATCTTTCTTTAAAATTATGCACTTACCTGTACTTCACTGTGGGAATTAACATATATATGTGCACATCTGATCAAACAGATTATTTTTTAACTCCATTTGCTTTGTGATAAAAAAAGAGAGTAATAAATACATTTTATAAAGAAAAAAATCTCCACTCTCCTCAAGTTTTTTTGTATTGCTAGTGGGGTAGCTGATAAATTTCTGGTCACCCTGTTTGAGCAGTACATTGTGTTGAGATTGATCCATGTGAAATACCAACTCAAGTCCTACAGAAACAAAAAACTGCAGAGAGGTGCATGTTATAATGGTACTACTAACAGCTCAGTAATTTGTAACGATAGCAATATAGTTTAGCTAAAAGTATGTGGAAACCTAACCATCACACCTATACAAGTTGATGGGCATCCCATTCCAAAACGGGAATGCAATATAAGTTTAAAGCAATGCAAGTTGTTTTGGATAACAGTGTCAACTAAATACATACATGTGAGAAAATGCTAGTCACTGAATTCTTCAGTACAACCTATTAAGTAATTAAAAAATGTTAATAATAATTAATAGAGGTGTCCACAAACTTTTTTTAAACTTTAAGAGTATATGTAATAAACTTACACATGAATGGTGTGTGTGGTCTTGGTAGGCATCTCAGTCTTTAGGTTTTCTTCTAATCTTATGAATTTTACTTGATCCTTCAATTTAAGGAATATTTTAGGTATCATAGTTTTCAGTTAGGTTCATTCAAGTGTCCGCATCAATTCCATTGTCTGTTAAAACAACAGGATTCATTAGGAGAATGTCATATCTGCTTAATTGTGAAAATGTCTGTTTTGCTGCAATGGGGAAGTTAAACAGAGTGTGCATTTTTGTGAGATAAACCTTGAAATGTAGGGATGATCACCTGGAAACTGTTGCCATCAACCAGTCAGCCACATGGATTTTCCAGTGAATCAGCTCTGAGCTCATTCTTGCCTCTATATGCAGAGAAATGTTGCAATTTAGAAAACAATGCGTTATAAAATATGAATAAAAACAAACTTTTCATTTTTACTAAATTCTCTCTCTCTCTCTCTCTCGGGCGCGCGAGCAAACACGCGCACACACAGTAAGGATAAAAAACGGGAAAATATCTTGAAATAGTACATGTGGAAAAGGTGTAGTAAGTGGTAAGTTACACCCGGAATTATTTCTCCAGGCCGTTAAATTGACAATATTGTGGCCGCATTAACACGACGTGTCTGCTTAGGCCCATCGTCATTTATTCATTATCACACACCTTAAAGTTATTATGACATTAAATAGGTGTTTCATAGCTTTTTCAAAAAGTTAATAGTTTATTTGAGACGTTATGTTGTCTTACCTCAGATTTTTGTGTCGTTCCGCTCAGTCCCACTCGGTCCCGCTGCTGCCGCTTCAAAATTTGTAACGGTTTTTTCCACGTGACCACTGACATCATTGCGCGAGAGAGACTTGTGGAGATTCAGTGCATTGTTGAGGTCTTAAAAATAGAAAGGCTATTAAGACCGATCTTGTACTCTCTAAATATGTTTAATTTGCATCCTTTCATGTAATATGGTCTCTTTTATTTTTATTTCTATTTTGTGTTGTGGTTATTGTTTGTCTTGTATGTCTATTTTAGTAGTGTTTTTTGTGTATCAACCCTGGCATAAACAGATGTTGTTGTATTGTATTGTTAATACTGAATAATAAAAAAAAAAAAAAAAAAAAGATTCAGTGCATTGCTTTGCGTACTAAAGCCCAGATGAAAACATTTAAAGCATTTTGAAGGATTTGCTCATTCATGCTTAAAAACGAAACAATATTAATAATCTCGTTTACTTTTAGTGAAAATAATGTACTTTTGAATTGCTAGTTATTTGTCAGTATTCTTATTTTGTAAAAACGTTTAGGCACAAGCAATCTCAGCACATAAATGATTAACAACAGTTGTAGTAAAAGCAATAGTAGTAGTAGTAGTAGTAGTAGTAGGCTAGTAGCCTAATGATAATAATAATAAACTAAATAAAGATAAAATAATCTTCCTGATGAAACCTTACACAATACAATTATGAAATGTTTTCTAAAACATGAGCTAATAACAAAGTAGATAAAGTTGGAACAGAAGGAGAGATAAAACACAAAATAAATTGCCTGTGCATCACACCTTACTCGTGATTTTTGCTCCAAAACTGCATAGTGTCCTTTTCAATTGGGGAATATTTATACGTTTGTCTAAGCGGAAGATATTGAACACAGTCTATTTTTAGGGCTAAGAATTTCACGTCACCTCTCCATTTGACATTGAACAGCTTCTTGTCCATTTATGAATGTAAAACTGAATTTTTATTCTTGGTCTTCTTAGTTTATGCTTTAAAAATGGTAAAAAAACATGGTGTCTTTCAATGTTAAGATGCAATTTATAGAAATGTGCGGGGAGGTCGGGGGGTACAGATGAAACACTGTATCGACTGTACACTCCATAGAATCCAATCATATTAGAAAAGGTACATAAATGAACCTTAACTACACACAGGTTCTAATATGAACCCTGTTACCACAACAAAGGTTCTAAAAAGAACTTCCAAATAACCAGTTTACCTGTAAGTTCAACTTTGAACCTTTTTGATAGTTAGAAGTTCATATTTGCACTATAAAGTTCTTTATTGAACTCCAAAGGTTCGACCTCTTCTAAGAGTGTATAAATGTCTTTACTGTCACTTTTGATCAATTTAAAGGGGTGGTTGATTATGATTTTACTTTTTTAACTTTAGTTAGTGTATAATGTTGCTGTTTGAGCATAAACAGTAGCTGCAAAGTTACAACGCTCAAAGTTCAATGCAAAGGAGATATTTTCTTTTACAGAAATTGCTTTTTAAGGACTACAACAAATGGCTGGTAGGGACTACAACAAGCTTCTTCCTGGGTTGGTGACATCACAAACCCCAAAATTTACAAAAACCTGCCCCTGGGAACACACAACAAAGGGGGTGAGGCCATGTTGGGCTGTTTAAGAGAAGAAGAAGAGTTGTTGTAGTAGGACTGCTTCACAAACGAGGGTCAATTCAACACTGGATTTGCACAAAAGCTAGTCATGCTAGTCGATGAGTTGAATCAACTCCACAGCAACTACATAAATTTATCCACTAACCATTCAGAAACGTCCAGTTTCATTCTAAAGGTTCTTCCTGAGTCTCTCCATCAGTGTCCGACTCAGGTTTGAACAATGTAAGGCTGAACACCGTTGCTGACAATCCTCATTTTGGCTGCGTGAGATTCTCCAGCTTTGTTGTTGTTGAGCAACCAAAGCATGAGCTGTTAAAGCTCCGCCCTCTTCTGGAAAGGGGGCCGGGAGCAGCAGCTCATTTGCATTTAAAGAGACACACACAAAAACAGAGTGTTTTTGTTCACATTCAGATAGGGGCAAATTTGACAAGCTATAATAAATGATCTATGGGGTATTTTGAGCTTGAACTTCACAGACACATTCTGGGAACACCAGACATTTATGAGATCTTGTAAAAAGGGGCATAATAGGTGCCCTTAAAAATTAAGCAAAAAAAACAGACAAATGTTTACTCTTACGAGCCGTCATGTATTTGCGAGCTTGAAGTGGGAATTTCTTGTTCACTTTCAAAATCTTGTAAAATGGGCATTATAGGTCTCCTTTAATGTTTCCTTGTGCATTTAATATATTGATTTCTTTAAAAAAGAAATTCTGCCTCATATTTTTGACAGCTAATATGTGTGGTTTCATCTTATTAATTTCTTTATTGCTACATTAAAACTTTTATCCGTGCAGGTCATTAATTCTGCTTTCACACAAAACAATTATAACTAATATACTATAAAAACATGTATGAACCAATAGTGATTTTGTCTTCCTCCACACCATAGCCAGTGTTCAGGACAGTGACAGTCTTTTGGCCATGGCTGAGGCTGTTGTGGCAGCTTTGATGTGGTGGTGTCACCTGACCGAGTCCAGCAGGTAACTGTAGTGCTCCATGTCACCGTTATCTGGCCAGGCTGTCTGGTCCAGCCCTGACTGACACCTCAGCTTACCTCACGCATTGAACGTCCCTACCACAGCCTCCATCTCTGCTTCTGACCCTCCCACGACAGACGTCCACCTGCTGAAGATCTGTACTCATGATAACAACAGCAGTGTCCATATCAGTGTTCATGCAGACAAACACGCACTTCCTACACAATAGTCGACCTCACACATTCACATGCAAATGATTCGCTCATTTATATGGACATGGAAATGCATTTGTACAGCTCTTTGTGAAAACTATGTTTGACATTTTAGGGTAAATGTTACACAGACAAACGTGAGATGTAGATTACAGATAGTAGATTACAAATACCAGCATAATCTCTATAGCATGTCCAATACTTTCTCATACTTTTTTGATACTGGATAGTAAAACACAGGTGAAAAACTACTACTACTACTACTACTTCAAAAATAATACAAAGAAGATAAAAAAAATATATATAAGGTTTGTATATATATATATATATATATATATATATATATATATATATATATATATATATATATACAAACCTGATTCCAAAAAAGTTGGGACACTATACAAATTGTGAATAAAAGCAGAATGCAATGACGTGGAAGTTTCAAATTTCAATATTTTATTCAGAATACAACATATGACATATCAAATGTTTAAACTTGTGTAAAATGTATAATTTTAAGGGAAAAATAAGTTGATTTTAAATTTCATGGCATCAACACATCTCAAAAAAGTTGGGACAAGGCCATGTTTACCACTGTGTGGCATCCCCTCTTCTCTTTATAACAGTCTGCAAACGTCTGGGGACTGAGGAGACAAGTTGCTCAAGTTTAGGAATAGGAATGTTGTCCCATTCTTGTCTAATACAGGCTTGTAGTTGCTCAACTTTCTTAGGTCTTCTTTGTCGCATCTTCCTCTTTATGATGCGCCAAATGTTTTCTATGGGTGAAAGATCTGGACTGCAGTCGGGCCATTTCAGTACCCGGATCCTTCTTCTACGCAGCCATGATGTTGTAATTGATGCAGTATGTAGTCTGGCATTGTCATGTTGGAAAATGCAAGGTCTTTCCTGAAAGAGACGACGTCTTAATGGGAGCATATGTTGTTCTAGAACTTGGATATACCTTTCAGCATTGATGGTGCCTTTCCAGATGTGTAAGCTGCCCATGCCACACGCACTCATGCAACCCCATACCATCAGAGATGCAGGCTTCTGAACTGAGCGCTGATATCAACTTGGGTTGTCCTTGTCCTCTTTAGTCTGGATGACATAGCGTCCCAGTTTTCCAAAAAGAACTTCAAATTTTGATTCGTCTGACCACAGAACAGTTTTCCACTTTACCACAGTCCATTTCAAACGAGCCTTGGCCCAGAGAAAATTCCTGTGGTTCTGGATCATGTTTAGATATGGCATCTTTTTTGACCTATAGAGTTTTAGCCGGCAACAGCGAATGGCACGGTGGATTGTGTTCACCGACCATGTTTTCTGGAAGTATTCCTGAGCCCATGTTGTGATTTCCATTACAGTAGCATTCCTGTATGTGATCCAGTGCCGTCTAAGGGCCCGAAGATCACGGGCATCCAGTATGGTTTTCCGGCCTTGACCCTTACGCACAGAGATGGTTCCAGATTCTCTGAATCTTTGAATGATATTATGCACTGTAGATGATGATAACTTCAAACTCTTTGCAGTTTTTCTTTGAGAAACTCCTTTCTAATATTGCTCCACTATTTTTCGCCGCAGCTTTGGGGGAATTGGTGATCCTCTGCCCATCTTGACTTCTGAAAGACACTGTCACTCTGAGAGGCCCTTTTTATACCCAATCATGTTGCCAATTGACCTAATAAGTTGCAAATTAGTCCTCCAGCTGTTCCTTATATGTACATTTAACTTTTCCGGCCTCTTATTGCTATCTGTCCCAACTTTTTTGGAATGTGTAGCTCTCATGAAATCCAAAATGAGCCAATATTTGGCATGACATTTCAAAATGTCTCACTTTCAACATTTGATATGTTATCTATATTCTATTGTGAATAAAATATAAGTTTATGAGATTTGTAAATTATCAAAGTATAACAATAGTAATTTGCACGGTTTGATGTGATCTGAGCTAAGCGATCATTACATTTAATCACCATTGGTAGCACGATTTATTGTAATGCTTTTGTTTCTCAGTTGGTCAGAACAAAAGTGGCAGATTTGTTACTTACTTGTTCAGATGACATTTTCCAGTGAAAATTCTTATTTTGGTCATATTTCCAAGACTACAATCTGTGATTCCGAAGTACAGTACCCACACCGATGTGGTGACTGACAGCAAACATTAGATTCATCCGCACTGAGGAGACATGCCGACGCACAACCCACGTAAAGCAACTGCAATTGCAGGTTTTGAACAGAGATGGCGACAAAGAGGTAAAACGTACAGACTGCGGCTTTAAATAAATGCTTTGTTCATAATGAGGAGGATGTTTTAAGCTCTGAAACTTGCATGTTTTAATGGCATAAAGACCTAAGCGCACGGTGTGTAATTCTTGTAATCGTGACTTTTTTTACTAATTGCTACGATTGCTTTACTTGCAGCCTACTTTGTCAGGTGTAATTTTGAGATTATGTCACATGTATTAAGTCAGTAAAAATAAAAGTATTAAGTAACAGTAAAAACACAATTACAAGATACCATATTTTTTCCCTCTTGTAGCTCACAGGCAAACACTAATTTACAGTAAAACGGGTTTCCCAAGGTCTCGTAGGACCATCATCTTTAGCTTTGGTTTACAGCAGGCCAATGCAACTACACGTTTTCACGTGTTTGCTGTATCCTTAACAGCTGGTTTCTCTGTCTCTCTCATACAATATGCTCGTGGAGGATGACTCTGTTCTTGAATTGGATCACTGCAGGCGTCACAAGAGACTGCTTATCAGACTCAGCTATCATGATGATGAAGTAAGAAAGGTAAAAAGAGAGGGATCTTAGCATACTGACTGAAAGGAAAGGGGGAGGGCTGGTGTCAATTCACCCCTTTTCCCTGCACGTTAAGTGTCTCTAATACCAGTGAAATGATACTGAGGCAACACTTCGCCCGTTTTTAGCAGCGTGTTTCCCTTCGGCTATCATGTATTGCTGCTATTCTAACCTTAACTTCGGGGGCCGTATAGACTTGTGTATATCTGATCTGCAAACAGTCATTAACCCCGTCGCCTCTGTCACCTCTTCACCTAACCTTCACTGTGGTCTTAACCTGCCTATGACAGCAGCCCTGGATTAACAATTAATCTCGATTTAAGGCAATGCAGACAGTAACTCAATCCTGAGGCTAAAATTAACACTAATGGGTCTTGAAAAGGGCCTGAGAATAGAGAAATCATTCATGAGGAGTGCTCAGGAAAGACACACCGGGATGATGTCAATGAAATTATTCATAACTAATGATCAAGGGTGGATCAGAACAAGGTGAATGAATGACAGTTTGACCCTGCACTTTTGGACCTTCACTGCATCTTGACTTTGCATTGTGTGATTTTAGGATTTCAAAGATCAGCATTCTGATCATAGAGACTTGAAACTTTGAAGGATGGTAGTATCCACCCTGTCTACATTGTCACTGAGGCTTGTCCCGATCGGCCTGACGGTGGCGCTACAGTGATCAAAAGTATGAAATTGCTCATAATTCCTAAACCGTTAGTTGCCGACTCAAGTGTTTATATTATATTGTATGTGGAACTAACAAAATAGATTTGAATGTTACCCTTGTAAAATTTTTGGGTATTGCGGGTATTTTTTTAAAACCTACATTTGCAAATCAGTCATAGATTTTTCACCCTTTCGGAAATAAAACAGTGCAGAAAGTTTCTCTGGAGTCTGATTGTCAATAGTTATCAAAAAATGTCAAAATTTCAATTCACGTCCGCAACAGGATGCCAAAATGTTCAAAGTGGGCATGGCCACTTTTACTAAAACATCTTGAACAGAATGAGATAATTTCACCAAACTTTGTACATGTATGTACGGGCCAGGGTTGCCAGGTTTTCACAACAAAACCTGCCCAATTGTTCCTCAAAACTAGCCCAAAACTAGCCCAATGGCATTTCAGGGGGGGTCCCATGGTAAAAATCGCATTCCGGAGGGTAAAATTTGCATTTTTGGAGGGGGTCCCCTGGTAAAATTTGCATTCCAGGTACTAAATATCATGTTATTTTGGGTCGATTCAACCCGCGGACACGAAAAACATCCTGCGGCAACAGTGTAAAAGTAGCCCCAAAACCGCAGACTTGGCAACACTGGTTCAGGCTTAGTTTGTGGTTGGGCGACAAAGCATGCGGCGACTGGCCACTTGGTGGCGCTATAAAAAACACGAAAACAGCTATTGCTACACAACAGTCAGTCCGATTGACTTGAGGTGTCTTGGTCCAAGGTGGCATGCTCCTAACAGACAAGGTTAATGAAGTCCGATCTGAATGAAACTCGCTGGGCCTGTTTGACTCACTCAACCTTGACAAATCCTCTGCAGCGCAACATGGACTCTCTAGGTCAGTAATTATAAAACAAAATGTGGTACTATTTTACAGTGCCGTAGTTACATTGTAACTCAAATAAGTACTGAGTACTATTAATTAACTACATGTACTTACTATAGAGTTACGGTTAGGGTTTGGTTTAGGTTAGTTACTTGTAATTATGCATAGTTTATTGTTATTACTATAGTAAGTACATGTAGTAACATGTAACTACGACACTAAAATAAAGCGTTACCCAAAATGTTGAATTCTTTTAATTTAAGTAGCC
Organism: Chanodichthys erythropterus; assembly: GCF_024489055.1. NCBI lineage: Eukaryota > Metazoa > Chordata > Actinopteri > Cypriniformes > Xenocyprididae > Chanodichthys > Chanodichthys erythropterus. The sequence continues at coordinate 6,301,087 of NC_090235.1, read as the reverse complement.
TTAACAAGGTCATTTAGAAAAAGGGGCGTGGCCAAGTGTACCTAAAAGCCTATCATTCCCAAACTTTGTGTCATTAGGCGAGCACATGTGACACATGATTCTAAACAAGAATGCAAACTTTTTTGAAGATTGGGCCATATGTGAAGCTATAACTGTTAAAAAGCTTTAAAAAACATATATTTACTTAATAAATTGCCTGTATTGGCTGTAAATGGACTTTTCCATCTGTGATCTAGGTTACAGGCTTGCTAAATAAAAGATAATACCTTTTTATGCATGTGCCTTAAAACGCTTGAACCCCGATAATTTCTGCTTGCAGCTATATTTAAAATCTTTATTAATATTGTTATAGTTATACTTTCCTTGGTGTAAACAGGCCTTAAGTGACAACAACATTATTGCAGAAAGAAGTGAAAAAAAAGTTTTCATAAATGTCAAAGATGATTCCACATCAAAGTTTTTCTGGAGCATAAAAAAAATTCAAAGTCTAAAACATTTGGATTTTTTAAGCAAAACTAGCAGGAACTAACTAATTAACTAAATAGTGGAATAATGCAGGATGAGTAGCAAAATGCCTGTGAATTGATCAAGTTACAGTACAGTTAAATCCAGTTGCTAATTTACAAGACATGCTAAGTTCATATATTATGCACCACTTATATCGTATTACTATGGGTGTACCTACCTAGAGTGCTATTTTTAGGGCAGTGTGAAAGTATCATCCAGTCAGTCAAAGCAGAAATGATTTAAGAAGTAAATGAAGTGACAATTATAGCTCTGGTCTTAAATTGGTCTTAAGTGCTGTCCTGTTACTTTTACAACTGATGCCTCAATGTTATTTCAGTGTTGGTTCTTTGTATAACCACTAGAGGCCGCCAAAGACTAACCTTTAGTTAGGCAATTTCAGGTCAATAAAAGAAGTTCAGGGGTTTCGGCTGGTGTGTACAGTGTTGAATCAACAACAAGAGGGCAGCAGAGCCAGTGTTATGATACATTTACCTGTCTACTTAGATCCAAAGCAGGAGAACAGTCAGTGTGAACAGTAGCTGTAGTGTGCTTGATGTGTTTAGTGATCTGGATTAGCTGCTGTTGCTAATACAGAGTCTGAACTGCAACTCTTCTCTAGTTTGCTTCCTAATCTAGTAGTCAATTAAACCTGGCATTGCATTACAAATATTGCTGGCTTCTTGACTAGTCGCTTTGGATAAAAGCCTCTGCTAAATTCATAAATGTAAATGTGAAGTTTGTATAATACTGATCTGTCATTCTGCCATTTGTGTTGCAATTGTTTAATTTATCATTTGAGTTTGGGGGAATGATCCTGGATCAGTAGGGAAAATGTATCTGGATCCATTAATGCATTTCTTTTCTGACTCAAGATGGTGACAGTTGTTTATTCACATCTGAATATTCAACAAAACGTTTTCATAAGCATTAATAATAATAACATATAATCATTAAATGACTCTAAAAGTAATTAAGTATTCTATTTTTGAGATCAATGTTTACATAGGCTAACCTACACTGGTTTAATTAGGCCTACAACTCTACTTTAGGTATTGACAGAAAATATTTTATTTTAAAGACACTTTTTTCACTCAGAACAAAACATAGACTAATCAAAAAGAAAGATAGAGGACTAAAATTTTAAAAATCAAGTTCAGTGTAACTGACGGCAGTCGTAAAACTACAACTCCACTCATGCAGCTGAACCATAGAGCTGAACATACAAGCATTCAGACGCGTCTATAACTGAATCGGGGGTTAACATTTTCTTTTTATAAAACTGTCAGAGTTAATTTTCTCCAAAATTCTATGCATAAGAGCATAAACAATTTCTAATTGTACCATTTTACAACACCACTAACTGCAGTGAACAGATCGCAAAATACACAACGCAGAATCCCCCCCTGCCTCATAAGCAAAAGTGGTATGATCTCGCACAGTCCAAAATGTTTATTACACGGGGGCGATGAGAAATATCTTAAGCAGTTAGCGAAACATTATCAGACATTTATTATATTTACCTCGCAAAAAATGCCCCCAAAGTTGCCTTAAATACGAAATAAGTGTATGATATCACTCTAAACGTAAACATTTACTGAAATCGCTTACTTGTTTTAACCCGGCCTCCCCTGTTTTCCACACATGCCCTGCGCGAATCGACTCCGGCTGTCCCTCTTTGTCCGGCAACGAGTAGGCCGTAATTAACATGGCCAATTTCGCGTTTGGGGATAAATATTAAATCGTAAGTCTATTTGACATTGATTGTTTGTCATATGCGGGTTGACATCCATGTCTTGATGCAACAGTCAGGTGTATATGAATGAGCTGTGTGAGCAACGTTTAACGTCTTTACCTTGCTTGCTGATGGCTAAATGGCTAACGATAGCTAGATCGCGAATTCAAATCACGTTTGAATTAAATTCAAACCCTTAATGCGTCATTTACAGTCGCACTGCACGTTCGAATCTAACGCGGTTTAAAATGGGGAGAAGAGCTTGGTATGCTTGTATCTAAATGTCATTTAGACAGCCATCCAGGTAGAAACACATCTGTATGTGATCACATTACAGGCAGGCAGATGTGTATTCACATTCAGTCCATCCCAATTACGACTGTTTTTTTTTTATTAGTAACTCAACATTTTCAGACATATCTGCGATGCTCTACCAGATCGCTTTATTATTTGGGGGTGCATGCATGTAAACGTGCAGAGATGACAAATCCGACTCAAAACATTGATGCATCCTTCAGACATGTCGCTGAGTAGGTGCCTGACCTCACTGGCCCATCGCTACAATTAAAATTAAGCAATTCACGCGCAATTCCTGGGGCTGCGGGGTGATACTCGTTGGACCCGAGGAGCTTTTCGTCAAATAAACTAATTTCTGTAAATGAACGGTGTCATGGCACCGCACCAACAGTCATTTTAATGGCGGGACAGCAGGCGGGACAGAGTCAAGGAAAACGAGGCAAAGGTAGGAAACTGTCAATCAGCGCATCTCTGTGTCCGAGCGGGAATCCACACAGCTGTGGCTGCAAATCTCCCTTTTCCCTGTCCGCACATGCCTGAATGTTCGGTGGCCTTGTTTTCGTGGGGATCTGTCTTTGGGTAGCTTTATGTCAACCTCGCATCACTTGTCTATTTACGCGTGCTCGTGGGTTTTTACACACATTGCATTCAACATTTTTCCAACGTATTTACCCTAAAGCAAGCTTCTTACCTTTGATCAGGTTTTGGGATTTCTAAAGGGTTGCATAAATGTTCATCAGCTTTAGAGTGTTGTCTTCAATAGAGATAGACAGATATTGCCTTTTTATGACTGCCTATTTTTACGACAGATTGTGACAGAAGTGTCTGATAACCGATATGCAGAAAGTTTTTTTTTAATTTTTAATTTTTGTTTTGTTTTTGCTACAATTAAACATTTTCATATAAAAAACATTTTATAATTTTGTTATATGAATTAACACTTTTTATTATGCAGTTATATTTATGCATTTTTTTGTGATCTAAATGCTCCAAATTTATTTTCATATTTATTTTGATCCTTTTAATTGTTAATCTACATTTTTCACTTCAGATTATTCGAGATGTTATTCAATAATTATTTTTAAAACTACATTTAAGTGACTTTACCTGTCAATACCATTAGTTAGGTGGTAGTCTTTAGCATGTATTAGCAAACCTAATATTACAGTATATAAATAAAAATATCAGTCAAATTATCAGTTTCTCTCTAATCTTTAGTTTCTTGTCATAATGTTTAATAACATGGGATACACATTAATAATCTATATTTTATTATAATTTGATTGGTTCTAAAGAAGTTTGTGTTTATCGTAGGTACTGAGTTGTCTCCAGTTTTTGCACAAAAGTATAATATAAATAAAGACTTGATCAAGATAAAAGACATTTACACTAAGGTTCACAGTTAATGCACACAATGAGCATGTAAATGACCAATGAAATATAGAACATTATTGCTTCCTAATAGATTTTTGCACTTTGTTTGATAGAGCTCTTGCTCTAACACCTACTCCACGCCCCCATTTTTGTTCATTGTTCCCCTTTTTCCATTTCTGCCTCTACAGGTTCCCAGATGAAGAGCCCAGAGAAAAAGAAGAGGAAATCCAATGCTCAGGTTAGTTTTTGACTATTTGGTTTTAATGTGTTTTATTTTAGATGTAGCCTCAGTTTGTTGTGACATTTGCAGTGTTATTAATCTTTTAGTTGTCTGACTTCCTCAAGCCGAATATTAACAAGAATTGCATTTAATGACTATTAGTGCATTAAGAATATTAACAATGTATTAATTGAATAAAATATGAGAAATTAAGTAATTTAGTGTCACCAACTCATTTTCACCCTTTGTATGTCCTGTTAGGGGGCGGCTTTCTCCCACCTCTCTGAGTTTGCTCCCCCTCCTACTCCAATGGTTGATCACCTGGTGGCCTCTAACCCTTTCGATGATGACTTTGGTCCACCGTCGCGATCTGGAGGAGGGGGTGGTCCGGGTGGTGCCTCTTTTCTACCCAGCCCAGGGGCTGGTGGAGGTGGTTATGGTGGGCCCGGTCGAATGGGAGGAGGTATGGGATTCATGGGTGGCCCTGGAGGACCTGGAGGTGGACAGCCTGGTCGGCGACCCCCATTTGGTCCACCAACGCCAAATGCTGGACCACATCACCCTCTTGGATTTGGGGGCATGACAGGCTTTGGAGGTGGTGGAGGCGGAGGAGGTGGTGGAGGAGGATTTCCACCGGGAGGCCCATCCCAATTTAATATGCCACCCAATTTCAGCCCTCCCATGCACCCTGGACAGGGCTTCAACCCGATGCTGTCACCTGGAGGAATGGGTGGCGGTCCAGGAGGTGGAGGAGGTCCGCCTCATCCAAGGTTTGGGATGCCTCAGCAACAGCCTCCACATGGACAAGGTGGCCATCCCTTCAACAGCCCACCCTTACCTGGCGGCCCTGGCCCTCGAGGGCCCCCGCACGGCCCTATGAACCCTATGGGGGGAATGGGAGGTGGCATGAACATGATGGGAATGGGTGGTGGAGGTGGTGGGGGTAATATGGTGGGTGGACACCCTGGTATGCCTCCGCAAGGACAATTCCCTCCTCCACAAGATGGCCCGTACCCTGGATCAAGTCCTCCTGTTGGTGAAGAGGGAAAGAACTTTGGTGGTGGTCCACCTGTTCCCTCTCAACAGCAACCACCTAACCTTAACCCCTCCGGTCCTCCGTCCAACAGTGCCACCCCTGGTCCGTCTCCAGCCCCTGGACCTCCACAGCCTGGAGGAGGTTTCCCAGGTCATCCAGATGTCCCACAACCCAATCCCAACACTCCAGGACAACCCCAGTCGGCTCCTCAACCCCCCAATCCCAACTCGTCCCCCACAGGCCCACTTAACGGTCCCCAGCCTCAACAAGCGCCAACCAATCAGCATCCTCCACCCAACTCCACTGGCGGTCCCGGCTCCAATACTCCATCCAACCAGCAACAACCAACGCCACCAAACTCTGCTCCAGGGTCAGCATCCTACAACCAGCAGAACAACACTCCTGGAGGTCCATTGCCAAACCAGCCACCCAACTCCAACCAGAACAACCTTAATAACAGCAGTGGTGGGAACACCCCAGGTAGCAACCCCAATCCTCCATCCAACTCCAACTCTACACCCAACACCCAGTCCCCACTTCCCAGTGGACCCGCTCCACCATCTGCTGGCCCAGGCTCCGGTCCCCCAAAGCTAGGAGGAGGCATGGTGTTCCCTTGTGGCCTCTGCTTGTCAGAAGTGCATGATGACCAAGAGGCCATCTTGTGTGAGGCCTCTTGTCAACGATGGTTCCATAGAGACTGCACGGGGCTAACTGAGCCAGCTTATGGGCTGCTAACCAGGGAGAGTGCCGCGGTGTGGGCCTGCGACTTCTGCCTCAAGACAAAGGAGATTCAAGCGGTTTATGTGCGCCAGGGACTGGGACAGCTGGTGGCTGCAAATGATGGCTAAACGAGAGAGGAAGAAGGGGGAAGAGGGATGTTTGATATATTTCTTGGTGCTTCATGTCTCATGTTTCACGGTGAGGAAGTGAAATGGAATTGAAGAATAAACCTGAGAACCAGAGGAGAGGAGACATACGGATAAAACCGAACTTCTAAATCTGATGTTACTAGTTGCATTTGTTTCTTCACAGCCCTCTTGAGCACTTTTAGGGCCCATGTCTCTGAATGAAACGCATTGTACCATATATTGGAAATGTTTGTATATAAAATATCATAACACATTTTCAAAATTCAGCTGTTTTTGATGTTACACTCAATGGTCTTCATTTCACCTTGGTGACAAATTTGGAGAAGCAGCTTGATTCTGGCTACAGTGAAAAGCAAATTTCAATGCGTATGTACAAGAATTTAACCTTTTGTGTGATTATACACATGATCAGCCCCCAAAGAGCTGTCCAATCTTTTTTTCTTTTTCTTTCCAAAATCCAACTTGTTGATCTGCAAAGCACTGACGCCAACTTGCTACCTCAAAATTTTGACATATCTGGCTAAGAATGCTTTGATTAAGGCAAGAGTGTACGGTCACCACACAACCTCTCCTCTCAGTGATCTCCATTTCAGTATATCCAAAGGAAACCGGCAGCGTCCTGAAAGACATATAAGACATGTAAATAATCATTTCACTGTGTCTGTTGTTGAATACATGGGCAATCTGACAGAAAGTGGGGTCCTGCGATTTTTATCAATGAGAACTCTAGATTGTTTCTCTTCATGTTGAGTTACTCAATGTTCTTGACACAAGTGGACAATGATGGCTGGTGGCATAGCCGATAGCGGAAATCATATCAGTGTATGTAGTCTTTGGATTGCATGTAAACCAATGCAGTACTTCGTCAGAACTGTTTAATCGTTACTTTTACTGTTCCGATTAGGCCACATCCTGGGCTATGAAGTAGACCAAATAACAGAACGGAATCAAATGTTGTCGCAGAGAATTTCTTTAGTTTTTATTTCTACATTTCTGTCCAAGTTGCCTTTTTCTTATTTGTTACTCTTCATGTACCTGTGTGTATGCTGTTCAATGTGCTTGCTCTGGTGCCCTCCATTTGCCAGCAATGTGCAGTAATATGGGGGGTGATCTGGGCTCTGGCTCTGTACTGAAAGAAGTAAACTGAATTGTTTTTTACAAGCCTTTTTTGGTGACTTTTTATTGTATTAAATTTGGGTTGAAAACCCTCTAAATTAAGTCATGAAGTTAAAGATATCTGTTTTCTTTAAACATGTTCGTTTTGAAGGGAGCTAAAATGAGATTCTCTTAAGTAATATTCAAGAAATTTCTTAGAAAATCATCATTGGTTCCTTCTGAAATTTCCATATTCATTTTTTGAATGTCAGTTTTCAATTTGAGTCAAGTCTGGTTAACTTTATTTCAAGAGATAATGTTTTGTTTAACCTAGAATACCTCAGTCTTGCATTTTGAAGCTGCTATATTTTTAAAAAGGCTTACTAAGATGTTGCTATGAAAGCACTGCAACAGTTTGTAAAGCATTTGAAAAATTGTGATAGTTGTAGTACTTTTTAGAGACTTTTCAGCAACTAATTTGAGTTTTTAAAATATTAAAGTCTTCTGAAGTTACCACAGACTTTATTTCACTCAAAAAAATAAGAACTCCCTTTCTAAAAAGCAGCTGGAAATGGCTGAGGAAACGAATGCCTCGAAAATGCATGTTTTTATCTGGGTTTTGTGGACTACCAATGAATGGCCTAACTCATTAAACCAGAAGAACAATTGTATAAAACATTATTTACACAGGAGTTTGTTTTTCTATCTTTTCAGAAATTAGCCCCAACCTATGAAAACTATCAACTCTTTATCATTTTTTTTTTATTAAAAGTAAAAAAATCACATTGTTTATTTTGAACATAGCATACCAATCTTTATAACAAACACTGAAACTTGTGAATGTTTTAAAATTACTTAAACCATGTTATTTATCACCTTAAAGGGTTAGTTCACCCAAAAATAAAAATTCTGTCATTTATTACTTACCCTGATGTCGTTCCACTCCCGTAAGACCTTCGTTAATCTTCGTAATACAAATTAAGATATTCTAGTTGAAATCCGATGGCTCAGCGAGGCCTGCATAGGGAGTAATGACATTTCCTCTCTCAAGATCCATAAAGGAACTAAAGACATATTTAAATCAGTTAATGTGAGTACAGTGGCTCAATATTAATATTATAAAGCGAGGAGAATGTTTTTGGTGCGCCAAAAAAAAAACAAAATAACGACTTATAAAGTGATGGCCCATTTCAAAACACTCCTTCAGGAAGATTCGGAGCATAATGAATCAGTGTATAGAATCATGATTCAGATCGCATGTCAAACTGCCAACGGCTGAAATCACGTCACTTTGGCGTTCCGAACAGCAGATTCGATACACCGATTCATTATGCCCCGAATCTTCCTGAAGTAATATTGAACCACTGTACTCAGATGAACCGATTTAAACATGTTTTTAGTACCTTAATGGATTGAGAGAGGAAATGTCATTGCTCCCTATGCAGGCCTCGCTGAGCTCGGATTTCAACTAAAATATCTTAATTTGTGTTGAACGAGATGAACGAAGGGGTGTGGAACGGCATGAGGGTAAGTAATAAATGACAGAATTTTCATTTTTGGGTGAACTAACCCTTTAACATAAGAGTTTAGGCTTTTTAAAAAACAAAATATATAACCAAAATGCAATTTTAACGGAAACAAACAGTGGGGTCGAGTTTCTTAAATTGGTTAATGGACGGGTCCTGAATAATTTGTATTAGATTGACGTTGGATATCGGCCAATAACGTGTTCCCATCAGACGGCCTTGGGACAACTCTCCAGCCAATGAGAACTCAAGAGGGGCGGACCGATGACGCAAAGGCAACAGGTTGTTTCGGAAAAAAAACGCACTGACAGTTTTGCATGGACGATTCATCCTCGTTCTCAACTAGAAGTTTTTATAGCGACTAAACCTAGAAAGGGCTTCTTTATTATTTTGTGCCTTCTGAAGGTCATAGTTAAGGGTTTCGGAAATCAGGTAAGCAGAAGGAACGTCTTTGTTTACTCAGCTGTGTATATTTGCCTTGGGCTTTTTGTTTTTGTTGCTGTTCATGGCTGCGGGTTTGTGTCCAGCCTTTGAGTTCGTATAATCCATAATCACATGGCTTCAAATTTACGCTCAAGTTCTGCTGAGCGAAGCAGATAAACACCTGTTGCTTTGTGTTTGAGGGCTGCAGGCTGGATTACTGTGAAGATGCGCTGGTCAAGGTTGACTCTGAAATATAATAAAGTAATTATGACTTTGATCTACTGGGATCTCACCGGGACCGATCGGCATCATTTCTGTAAATTGTTTGTAGACAATATTGCGCATCCCAAATGAGTGGAAGGGGTTTTCGGTCTCATATAGCCTATTGTATCTGTGTACCTTTGTTTCTGTCTCTTCAACAAAGTCAGAGGACAACACAACTAATCAGTGAATCCAAATTGTAGCCATACAATCTTAACTGTATTATTAATGTAACTTTAACCCTGTATATTTAAATAACATGTTGGTTTCGATCCCACCGATACTGACTGACTTGCTGGGTGGGTGTGACGCAATTTACAGGACTGAAACAAAAAAAGAAAAAAGTTTCATTCTGCATTTTGCCCGTGCTTCCTCATCTCTCTCAAGTCTAAGAATATCCGTGAGTAGAGAAACTTCGGGATGTAATTTAATATTTTGCTCTTGGTTATTTCCAACACTGTTTAACATACTTCTAAAGGACACAATAACTCAAACTTAGCCTCAAATCCAAATTCTATCCTGTTCTTTATAGTACAATAAACTGGCACATAAAATATAAACAATAAAATGACAATAAGTCGTAGTCCTCATCGGCAAATGTATGGATAGTATTTTGCTTATGCCTACTTGTTCAAAACAGTTTCTCAAATGAATATTGTTTTGTTCTTGTTTATTAGCTTGTTTATCAGTTAATCAAGCTACAGTATTTTGTCAACAAAAACTAGCCAAAAGCTATCATATTACTCAGTTGGAGAATTCAGTTGACAATAAGCAGAGAGATATATATCCAGTTATGACCGAGCTCCTGATATAAGCTTAAAGGAACACTCCACTTTTTTTGAAAATAGGCTAATTTTCCAACTCCCCTAGAGTTAAACAGTTGAGTTTTACCGTTTTCGAATCCATTCAGCCAATCTCCGGTTCTGGCGGTACCACTTTTAGCATAGCTTAGCATAGTTCATTGAATCTGATTAGACCGTTAGCATTGCGCTTAAAAATGACCAAAGAGTTTTGATATTTTTCCTATTTAAAACTTGACTCTTCTGTAGTTACATCGTGTACTAAGACCGGCGGAAAATGAAAAGTTGCGATTTTCTAGGCTGATATGGCTAGGAACTATACTCTCATTCCGGCGTAATAATCAAGGAACTTTGCTGCCGTATCATGGCTGCAGCAGGCGCAATGATATTACGCAGCGTCTCTCACAAACGTCTCCATGGTTGCAAGGCACGTTCCCTGTGCAAGCAGGGGCTCACGGGTACTGCGTAATATCATTGCACTGCTGCAGCCATGGAACGGCAGCAAAGTTCCTTGATTATTACGCCTGAATGAGAGTATAGTTCCTAGCCATATCAGCCTAGAAAATCGCAACTTTTCATTTTCCGCCGGTCTTAGTACACGATTTAACTACAGAAGAGTCAAGTTTTAAATGGGAAAAATATCAAAACTCTTTGGTCATTTTTAAGCGCGATGCTAACGGTCTAATCAGATTCAATGAACTATGCTAAGCTATGCTAAAAGTGGTACCGCCAGAACCGGAGATCGGCTGAATGGATTTGAAAATGGTAAAACTCAACTCTTTAACTCTAGGGGAGTTGGAAAATTAGCCTATTTTCAAAAAAAGTGGAGTGTTCCTTTTAAATAATCGGGATTGGCTGTTAAAGGTGATAAGAAAACCATAATCCTTAAACAGAGCATCACTAGTCTCCTTTTGAGAGTACTGCTTTTTTCTTTTATAAATATGCCTTTTTATTTCTTGTTGTGTTGTGTTTATTATTCTTTACCTATTATGCACATTAGCCTCGTCTAATGGCCCCAAAAAGCAGTTGGCTGTGGCACTCTAAAAAATGTCAAAATGGCATTAGATTACAAAATATCAAAGTTGCATTTGTATTAAAGAAAGGTAGCACACACTTTTCAAGCAAAACATAAATTAATATTTGTACTCTTCAAGACACTTTCTGGTTGTCACATGTTTGTGGAACATGTTCATGTGGTTATTCTGTTAGGTCACCTGTGTAAACTTTTGAAAAATTGGGTAAAAGTAATTTAAAAAATGGCTCAGAAAAATGTTAAAAGTTAGTTAGAAAAATAGCATAGCATGATTTTCAGATGGCACACATGCCACTTGGTTAAGAGTCTATTTTTTTGGGGCCTGTGTAAATTCATTTACACCATGTTTGGTGACAGTTTGGAACTATTGAAAAGTAAAAGTTGGGCTAAAGACTGTGTTGTCATAATTGGCAAAATATTTTACCCATTGTAGTGTCAAACAAGACAATGAATGTATTAAAGCCAACTAGTTTCAGACATAAAGTACCCTCAGGATACATTTTCTTTTAAAGAGAGTGAAAACAGATACATCTCAAACAAATCTGTTTTGGGTTTTTGTAGCAAGAAGCTACCAACCAAAAAAAGAAGAAAAGTGCAGTCGGGTGAGTCATGTCAGCGTACAATAATACAAACCTAAAGGATCTATTGTATTGATAATTTATAACATACAGTGCATACTGTGTTTGTTTGTATGTGTGTGGTTCAGGTATTCCATATGTTATGTCCCTAAGGATAGTAATACCAGAAATCTTTGGTCTTGTGGGGGAATTTTTAGTCCCATGAGGAAAACATCTTATAAAACATACTAAATTATCATTTTTTGAAAAAAAAAAAAAAAAAAAGTTTTCAAGTGAGTGTTGTGTTTAGGGTTAGGACATAGAATATACAGTTTGTACAGTATAAAAAGCAAATCGTCTATATAAAATCCTCATAAAAAATGTGTGTGTGGGTACACATTTACATAATGTTTTTTTATGTGTCTATAGAGTAGATACTGAGAATTTTATTTTTAGAAGTTTGAGTGTGGTTTGAGTGTTGTTACTTTCCAGGTTATTAACTGACCAAAGGAAAAAGGAAGTAAATCCAAATTATTTGAATTTAAAGTCGCATGAAATGAAAATCCTCTCTATCTATATTCTGAATGCTTGTTATAGATCTTAATGTGAATAATTAATTCATGCATGTGTTTCTTTTCTTTTTTTTTCTTTTTTTTTTATAAATGTTTTGACATCGTAATCAAAATGTCATAACTGAACCTTCCTTTGGTGAAAATGACAAGCTTCTCTCTGGTGACGTATGCCAGATCTTTCTAATTATTTAGTCTGCTTAAACCCCATCATGCAAGCTCACGTTCATCTGCCTTCATCTCTTTTTGAGCAAGCAAGTGTTCGTCCTACATTTTTTTTCTTTTTCAATAATCACTTACACTTGGATGTTTGTTACAATACAGAAGAAAAGGTCTTTCGCTACTTGAATTCTATACAAAATGAGTGATATGTGTGATGTGACAAAATATTAACAGTAGTGTGGCTGAATTAAAACGAATTGAAAATCGAAAGCTATTTATTAACAGTAAAACGGAGTATTAGTAATAAAAGTAGTAAATAATCACTAATTAACATGCTAAATTATGTGCTATACCAATTAGAAATATATATATATATATATATATGAGTTAAACTGTGTCAGAAAAAAATAATCTTAATTATGTCAGATAACATGGTCAGGTCAAAGTGTGAATAATTTTTGGTTCCAAATTTGTAACATTTTTACTGGTATTCCACTGTATGAAGAATTTTTCGGTATAATATTTCGGTTTACTTTATTTTGCTATCCTCACTTACACACTTACACTTATATTGCTGCTATTTGCTAAAATCAGTTAAGTTCTTTTTTTTTTCCTCATTAATGTACACACAGCAAGCCATATTGACAGAAAAACACAGAATTGTTGACATTTTTGCAGATTTATTAAAAAAGAAAAACTGAAATATCACATGGTCCTAAGTATTCAGACCCTTTGATCAGTATTTAGTAGAAGCACCCTTTTGATCTAATACAGCCATGAGTCTTTTTGGGAAAGATGCAACAAGTTTTTCACACCTGGATTTGGGGATCCTCTGCCATTCCTCCTTGCAGATCCTCTCCAGTTCTGTCAGGTTGGATGGTAAACATTGGTGGACAGCCATTTTTAGGTCTCTCCAGAGATGCTCAATTGGGTTTAAGTCAGGGCTCTGGCTGGGCCATTCAAGAACAATCACGGAGTTGTTGTGAAGCCACTCTTTCATTATTTTAGCTGTGTGCTTAGGGTCATTGTCTTGTTGGAAGGTAAACCTTTGGCCAAGTCTGATGTCCTGAGCACTCTGGAGAAGTTTTTCTTCCAGGATATCCCTGTACTTGGCCGCATTCATCTTTCCCTCGATTGCAACCAGTCGTCCTGTCCCTGCAGCTGAAAAACACCCACACAGCATGATGCTGCCACCACCATGCTTCATTGTTGAGACTGTATTGGACAGGTGATGAAGTGCCTGGTTTTCTCCACACATACCGCTTAGAATTAAGGCCAAAACGGTTTTTCTTCTTGGTCTCATCAGACCAGAGAATCTTACTTTTTCACCATCTTGGCAAACTCCATTCTGGCTTTCATGTGTCTTGCACTGAGGAGAGGCTTCCGTCGGGCCACTCTGCCATAAAGCCCCGACTGGTGGAGGGCTGCAGTGATGGTTGACTCTCTACAACTTTCTCCCATCTCCCGACTGCATCTCTGCAGCTCAGCCACAGTGATCTTTGGGTGGTTCTTTACCTCTCTCACCAAGGCTCTTCTCCCCCGATAGCTCAGTTTAGCTGGACAGCCAGCTCTAGGGAGGGTTCTGGTCATCCCAAATGTCTTCCATTTAAGGATTATGGAGGCCACTGTGCTCGTAGGAACCTTAAGTGCAGCAGAAATTTTTTTGTAACCATGGCCAGATCTGTGCCTTGCCACAGTTCTGTCTCTTCAGGCAGTTCCTTTGACCTCATGATTCTCATTTGCTCTGACATGCACTGTGAGCTGTAAGGTCTTATATAGACAGGTGTGTGGCTTTCCTAATCAAGTCCAATCAGTATAATCAAACACAGCTGGACTCAAATGAAGGTGTAGAACCATCTCAAGGATGATCAAAAGAAATGGACAGCACCTGAGTTAAATATATGAGTGTCACAGCAAAGGGTCTGAATACTTAGGACCATGTGATATTTCAGTTTTTCTTTTTTAATAAATCTGCAAAAATGTCAACAATTCTGTGTCAATGGGGTGCTGTGTGTACATTAATGAGGGAAAAAAAAATGAACTTAAATGATTTTAGCAAATGGCTGCAATATAACAAAGAGTGAAACATTTAAGGGGGTCTGAATACTTTCCGTACCCACTGTAAATGAACTATAGTGTCCTGCACCCACTAGTAAAAATATATCAAAAATATTAAATAAATCTGAATAATTTTTGGTTTGACTGTTGTTTACAATGCACTTATTTTACATACATGTACTTGTTTTTTATGTAAGTACATAGTAGTTAAGGACACGTAATATAAAGTTTGACCAATTAGATAGAAACGGTGCAGTAAGTTGGTTAAATACAAAGAAATCAATCATCACATCACATGCTTTATATAGTCATATGTGCAATACAGCTTTGAATGTTAACTTTACTGCTTGAATAAAAAAAGATGGCACAGAGAACTGATGATCTAGTCGAGTAACATTCCTCCAAGAACAAACAGCCATTCTGATGGTAGGTGGAACCTAGTGCCTTGTGGAGGGTGAGAGTCACGTCCACATAACTATCCAAACCTGGAAAAAATAGAACTGCAAACAGTTTTCATTTGGCTACTCAGTATTTTTGTCTGAGACATATATGACCTTGTCACTTACATTTTGTCTTAAGAAAAAAATGTACAGTTTTTCCCGTATCTAATGTGCTCCTTTAACCAATGCGAAATCACATGGTTCCATTTTGCAGGAATGCTTGGAATCCTACCTATGTGAGAAAGACAATGGCTGACTTTGAGTAGCTAATCAGTCCTAATGCCTCAACAGGGACACTGACAGTTATAATGTAACCAAATCCCCCCCATTTCAATAAGTTATTCATTGATAGACCAGGGTTTATGGACTGTTATTTTAGATCTCAATGTCTTTGGAGTTTTTGCCCCCAGCATTATAAGCATACAGGATGCAACATTCTACTTAACACACAGCAATTCTTCCATAATTATTGATTTGCATGGACACTACAGATAGAAATGGTTTCAAGACTTCAAGCAGAACACGCCGTCTGATGTGTTGTAAAAGAGGGCTTTAGACGATGGATGCCCTGCATAGCTGAGGATGTTTTCTGCATCACTTGTTTTGTACAAAAGAGCACATATGCGTCTCTATAAACACCAGTTACTCAGCAGATTAGGCTCGCCATCTTTGATCCTTCTCTTACCGCTTACCGCTTTGATATGATTTGAGGAATGTTGCCTTCACAGCGATTGAGCTATTTTTGAACTAATGGTAGTGCTCATTCATACTGGAACTGTGTTCTAGGAAAACGGGAAGACAGGAAGCAAAGTGGAATGTGCTAGAACCTGCTCCTACCAGCAGGCACACCTGTTTGTCACACACAAACAATATCTTTCTCTTTACAAACGTGAGAAGACTCTCTCAATACCCATGCTGATACCTGATAGCTGTGTCACATGCAAAATTGCTTCATATTTCTATTTACCAAGATGTGACACTATTTCAAGCGGTGGAGAGAGGATTGTCAAAGGGTCTCTTGGGAAATTAGTAATATTTATTGTCCAACACAAATTTAAAGTGAGCCAAGATGGAAGCACTCAAGTCCTATAGGACTAAACGATCAGACTGTACATCTAACCAACACAACCTTGTTTTCACTTGTGAAAAATTAAATATGTCTACCCTGAATTGGTCCATTGCTTTGTAATTCATGTCTTTGTGTATCTGTCCCTCTTTGGACTCCTCAATTGGCCCACCAAACAGTCTAGCTTTTTAGTAAGGTCTCTAAACGGACTGGTGCACTGACTTATTAAATTCTTTGTCTTGGTACCACAGCAGGTCACAATGAGTTCCCTCTCAGCAGACAGGAAGCCCCCTCTGGACTATGGTGTACAGATTCGCTTCATCAAAGATTTGGATGATGCTGGCGGAGGGTTCCCAGACAGGAGTCGAATGGCTGGTGGAGTTGGTGGCGTCACCAATGGGATTTCGCCATCTAAGTATGGAGTAGCTGTGAGGGTGCAAGGCATTTCAGGGCAGCCATACGTGGTGCTCAAGGATGGAGAAAAGGGTGATTCTTATGGGGTACAGCTGAAGACCCAACCACAAATGCAGAGCTCAGCCCCAGTTATCTCTCAGACTTCTCCGTACAGCACCCTGCTTCTGGGACAAAGGGAAGGGGCTCGGACTCCCCAGGGTTCCTATATTCCGACTGAACAACCTAGCTCTCCTGACGAGGAATATGGGAGCCCCTTAAGGAGGCCACCTGGTGATGGACAGGCAGGGATTCAGGGAGAAGCTGAGGCCAGGACTACAGGACGCCTCACCCCTTCTGCTCTTGCTCCTAAGGTGAACAAAAAGGGCGATGATGGTTTTAATGAAGCAGGGCTTAGGAAGGTCAAGCAGAATGGGACTGGGAGTAGTTTGAATGGGACAGGCCTAAATGGATCGGTCCCTCCTCCCCCAGCCTCATTGGATGAGGACCAAGCTCCAGCTATAGACACCAAGTCATTAGCTCCCATTAATAAACTCATTAGCCGGTTTGGTGGTGGTAGTTCTGGTGAAGTTCCCAACTTAGAAGCCCGAACTCGGCCTCATCTTGATAAACGAGCTCGGTCTCATAGCGCGGATGCCCTCAACACACCTACTAATGAGGCCCCACCAACTTCACCAACAATAAACCCCTATGCTTCTATTACCCCAGCTGCAGTGCCCAAACTCAGCTCACCAAAACCATCAACCGGCAGTCTAGGACGAGACTCCACATCTGTGGCTAAAGTGGCTGCTGTCCCCAATTCTAAACCTCTCACTTTTAGCCAATCACCAAAGCTGTTTGTGCCCAAGGAGGCACCACCTGCTATACCAAAGAAACCAGTAAGTCCTCAATATCTTTTTCATATTATAGCCTTTTGACCTTGTTATTTTTAATTAAAATGTCATAACTGAATCTTGTGGTGCCAATGACTTTTCTTTGGTGACATATGCCGAAATTCACCAATCATTTAGGGTTGTGGTTTCCAACCACGTTCCTGGAGGCCCCCAACACTGCAAATCTTGCATCTCTCCTTTATCTGACACACCCATTTCAGGTCTTGGAGTCTCTACTAACAAGCTGATGATCTGAATCAGGAGTGTTTGATTAAGGAGACTTGGAAAAAATGCAGTGTTGGGGGACCTCCAGGAATGTGGTTGGGAACCCCTGATTTTGGGTATGTTCACACTTGGCATGTTTGGTTTGATTAAAACGAACCCTGGTGCGATTGCTTCGATAGTGCGGGTCATTTGACTAAATGTGAGCGATGCCATCCTGCACCCTGGTGCGCACCAAACAAGCGGACCAAGACTGCTGAAAAGATGGGTCTCGGTCCACTTCTAAATTAACTCTGATGCAGTTTGAATGAAATATGAACGCAACATGGAACAAAGACATGTAAACGAACCAAAAACAGGACATGATGTCACAAGATGTGACCCTAAAAAAGACAGAATGCTCAAGCATACTTGTTTTTTTCATCACAGTCGTGAGTACAGTTCGGTACAGGAATCAGATCCACATCTCCTTGCAGCAGATCTTCATTTGTGTGTGTGACGAAGGGATTCCTGCTCCTGTTTTGACCCCTTTACACATTTTATAGGTTCTTCATGAGTTCCCAGCTGGTTAAAATACCATATCATATGTAGGCTACACATATACAACGACTGCATTTAGCCCAGCACACAGCATTGTTTTGGATTTTTGGTAAGTCATGAAATATATTCGGTGATAAAAAAAATGCCAATGTGAACGCTAAGTGGACCAGGACTAAATTATTATTTTTTTTTTTATCTGGACCAAACGAACCAAGTGAACCAAACTACAATTGTGAACACACCCACAGTTCGCTTAAACCCCAACCCTCCAAGCTTGTGTTCATCTGCTACACCCAGATCTATGTCACAGTATGAAAGAAAAGATATGCTGCTACTCACTTTTCATTGTGACTTTAGCTTGGCTAAAAGGATGGAAAAAATGTTAAGGGGCATATGCATCCTTTTTTCTTTTTTTCTTTTTTTTAAAGCCATTCAGAAAGTTTAGCCAATCAGAAAAGATCTCTGCTTGTTAATAATTTTTTACATTCTAGATTGCTTGCATCAAGTTGATTAACATGCCTTTGGAGGGCAGAACTTTGGAAAGGATGTAATCTTTCACCAAACTTACACCTTTTTTGATTGGCTTATTTCTCTGAACATCTATTTTAGTGTTGTCTATTAGGTAGTAGGGACATTTCATGTATGGTATTTTAAAAATAATGATCGTTTGACTCCTTTTTTTCAGGTAACACCTGATCTCATAAAGAGCCAGACCACCAGTACAGAGAATGGAAATGGAGAGGATGCCCAGACCAAACAAGCCATTTACAACATACTTAAAGAGGGGTATGTATTTTGCAGTATATCACGTTATTTTAGTCAATGCAAAAAGACAGACCTCATGCTTTTCTAAAAGGTTTGGTTTCACATAGCAATATTACTGTTAACAGCAGTAACATTTTAGGAGTGGCTCAAGAGAATTGAATAATATTTTGTAAGCTTATACTCTGTATTTCTCATTCGTAGAGTTAGGGATTAGAACAAATAGCAACATGCTAAAAATCACTCTGAAAACTTTAGTAATATCTTAGCATTCAAGCAGAGTATCACAATGCTCAAAACCACTCAAAGCACCTTAGCAACCGCATAGCAACCCTGGCAATCATGCCATCTTAGCATTTTCCAGTAGCACAAACCTCTCATGTTTTCTTCAGGACATGCCATAATCATTTTTTCTCTGGTTCATTCGATTTCCTTTCATATTTAACACTAGGTCTATTGAGAGCGAGGCAGCCATCAAACGCAAAACGAGTCTCATTCATGAAAGGTTCTGTGAGGTGAAGGTAAGCATGCTCGTGTTCAATAAATCAGTTTCCCAGCACTGAATAGTGCTCAGCAGCATTTGCTGAATGAGGGAAATACATCAAGAGAGGGTGTGTGTGTGTGTGCGTGTGCCTATATGTGTGTGTGCCCATGGTTTGCGTATCAGTCCCTGTTTTGCATGAGTGTATTTTGAAATTGAGAATGTAACACAGAAAGACATTCTGATGCTGGTTCTCATGGCACACTAGAATGAATTATCAATGAAAAACCACTTAAATTTTGTTCCTTAAAGTTTGTTGCTCATACAAAGCTATCATATGACTACAGAATACTTAATGATACTTTAATGATACTTAATGACCACTATAATGTTACTTTAGTGGTATTTTTATGTTCTATTTGGTGCTAAACAGCCCTAGTCTTCATTCATAATATAGACAAGTGGTCAGAAAAACAAATTTTATTTTCCACAGAAGAAAAAAAGTCATTCCGGTTTTGAAAAACATGAGGGCGAGTAAATAATTTTTATTTTGGGTGAAGACAGAGAGCTTCTGTATGTTCATCTCATCTTCTTGTTTGTACATTCATGCATAGACTGCGTGTCTGTATAATATTGTTAGCCTACGTGTTTGCATAAGCTTCCTGTGTGTGAAATATCCTCCTACAGTCTCTTGGCAACCGTCGCATCAACGAGGAAAGCTGATTAGGGCTGCGTGGTCGAGAGCTCGCTCTTTGTGATCCATCAATAATTAAGTTACACTGGAAATGGATACCTGTGAGGGAGGGTTTCCCCTGGACCTGGGGGCCCTCAGCATGTCTATTTGGGTTACAGTTTTAATGGGCACTCGTTGTACGGCCTTTTGCAGTTATATCCCACTGAGCGCTCGTCCATGCATGATAAACTCTGTTGATGTGGGCAGTATTGCCGGGAGACGTTGTGACTGTTGTTAATTAAGCTCATTAGCGTGGAGTAAACCTCGTCAGATGCTTGGAGATTTTAGTGGTTAGACTGTGATTATACAGCCAAACCAAAAATTACTCAGACGTTTTTGATATTTTTGGTATATTTTTACTAGTGGGTGCAGGACACTATAGTTCATTTATGTAAGTGAGGATGGCAAAATAAAGTAAACTGTGACATATTATACCCACAAATTCTTCATACAGTGGACAACCAGTAAAATTAATAAAAATTTGCAGCCAAAAATTATTCAGACACTTTGACCTGACCATGTGTTATCTGACATAGTTAAGATTAATGTTTTCTGTACACGATATACAGATTCACGACCTCGGAAGCTAGGGAGCTGATTGAGACGCACCCATTAATTTTACCTTAATGTGTTCTTTTTTTATTCAAGAAGTAACTTTAGATCCTGCAACACAAGAGGTCAGTTCAAATGACCTCATAGTAGCCATGTGTGGTCATTATAATGATGGCAACAGCAGTTGAATGCTCTGATGGGATATCCTAGAGGACTGGGTTATTTGAGGAGCAGACAGCTTGGCTACAGGCTGTGTGTGTGTGTGTGTTTTTAAAGATCTTTCAGATCAAATTATTTAGTTTTATGTTTCAGTGCATTTCCTCATTAAGATCGGCAACATGCATTAATAAGATGATTCATTTAAAACGTATCTGTATCAAGAGTCAGTCAGAATCTCCCCACAGCAGTTTTGTGAAGTATTATTACTAACTAATAAGGTGATTGACAGTAAGAATAACTAGTGAAGTGTAGATATGATAGAGACAAGACGTATTGATTCCTGAGGGGAATTTCAAGGCAAAATTGCTGGTGTAATTTGAATGCATAGCCCCGAGACCACACCAATCATCCTCCTTGTAGAAATATGCATGTTTGTTTCGGGCCACAACTTGTATGAACAAAGCTACATGTGTTCTGCTTTGATAAGGCCTATTGATTACAAAATGAAAGACATTTTATGGTTCCAGCACAGTAGTTACATTTTTTAGGTTCCTCTTCATATCTAATGTTTAAATCACCCAAGGAATTCTTTCTTTATTGGTGGAGGTTTTAAAAAACAATTTATTAATATTTGTATATATACAGTACAGTCCAAAAGTTTGGAACCACTAAGATTTTTAATGTTTTTAAAAGAAGTTTCGTCTGCTCACCAAGGCTACATTTATTTAATTAAAAATACAGTAAAAACAGTAATATTGTGAAATATTATTACAATTTAAAATAACTGTTTTCTATTTGAATGTATTTCACAAAGTAATTTATTCCTGTGATGCAAAGCTGAATTTTCAGCATCGTTACTCAAGTCTTCAGTGTCACATGATCCTTCAGAATCATTCTAATATGCTGATCTGCTGCTCAAGAAACATTTAATATGTACAATTGTACAAAGTATTTGTGTTCAATATTTTTTTTCAGGATTATTTGATGAATAGAAAGTTCAAAAGAACAGTGTTTATCTGAAATCTAATCTTTTGTAACATTATAAATGTCTTTACTGCCACTTTTGATTGATTTAATGCATCCTTGATGAATAAAAGTATTCATTTCTTTAATTTCTTTTCAAAAAAATAAAAATAAGAATTCTTACTGACCCCAAACGTTTGAACGGTAGTGTATAATGCTACAGAAGCTTTGTATTTCAGATAAATGCTGTTCTTTTGAACTTTCTATTCATCAAGGAATCCTGAAAAAAAAAAAAAAAAACGTACACAACTGTTTTCAACATTGAAAATAATCATAAATGTTTATTGAGCAGCAAATCAGCATATTAGAATGATTTCTGAAGGATCATGTGACACTGAAGACTGGAGTAACGATGCTGAAAATTCAGCTTTGCATCACAGGAATAAATTACTTTGTCAAATATATTTAAATAGTACACAGTTATTTTAAATTGTAATAATATTTCTCAATATTACTGTTTTTTACTGTATTTTTAATTAAATAAATGTAGCCTTAGTGAGCAGACGAAACTTCTTTTAAAAACATTTAAAAACATCTCTGTGATAAAATCACTTACTAATCTTGTGAAAAGTTATTCATTCTAATTCCTGTCATAACCACGTACAGCCAGTAAACCCTGTAACTTTCATATAAGGCACGCAAGATACCAGGAAAGAGTTTTTACATGGCCAAAAATCTTTGACGAAGAATTTACGTCAGAAATGTAAAGCCTGTTCAGCCACCTTGAACAGTAATCACACTGGTGCAACTTAAAACTTTACAGCTTCTAAAACATTTTTTATGGAAAAATAAGTGCTTTGCTGAAAATATGAGATGTCCAATTCTGTTTTTAAACCTACTGGAATGTCTTTGCCCATAGACTTCCATAGTAAATGCATCAGTGTAAGTTTGACATTTGTTTGTGTTTAGTCTGAGTTTTCTGTGGTAATCACCAGCTTGCTGTCAATAGAGAGATATTGGTTTTGAACCCTAATTTTTGAATCTTAATGGGTTTTGGTTTTCCACAGAGTCCTCAGATCTTAGTGACTGACAGCAATATGAAGACTGAACTGGAGCAGGAATTCAACAAGAACACACAATTACAGCAACTACTCGACAAGACCAAGAGAGAACTGCAAGAAAACCAGGACCAGTGAGTCTCTGGCACTGTTTCCACCTGGTATTAAGATGCATTTTGGTCGATTGGATAACAAGTGGACAATGCTAAAAACGGGTGTAAACCGGGACTAAAATCTTTTAAGCTGGTCCATCTTCGACCTCAGAGGTAGTCGAAAACGCATTAGACCGGATTGCTTTCATAGTGTAAACGCTCATGTGATCGAGTGCGTTCAAACAGCCACTAAAACCGCCTTCTCCGCCTACTGATTCAATGCGTAAACATTATGGGAAGCGCACTAGCCAGATGGGATTTTGACTTGGCTGAAGACCCAAGTTTGGTTTGAAGCCAAAAAACGTACCAAGCACTATTCCTGATTTTTAACACGCACTCATCACAGCGTTTGGCGTAGTCTTGTGGCTATCAGTGCAGAAACAAAAACTGATGCTCTTCGTATGTTTTTTCTTTGTCTCCGGTCACAATTGCGCAAGATTATTTTGTCCATTAGATTGAAAGATCTGAAAAAACACATACATTTATTTACCCGCCCATAG
Organism: Chanodichthys erythropterus; assembly: GCF_024489055.1. Taxonomy (NCBI): domain Eukaryota; kingdom Metazoa; phylum Chordata; class Actinopteri; order Cypriniformes; family Xenocyprididae; genus Chanodichthys; species Chanodichthys erythropterus. The sequence continues at coordinate 6,277,657 of NC_090235.1, read as the reverse complement.
ACCTACCCTTAAAAGAAATCAGGACAGAAGTGGTTGAAAGTGGACAAAAGAGACTAGGCATAAACGGGTATGTTTCTGCCTCATCTACTTGTGATCTGATTGACTAAAACGCATCTTAATACAGGTGTAAACAGGGCCTCTGTGTGCCTTATCAAGATCAAAACATGAAGCAAATGTCCATTTCCAATAGAAAATATATCTCTGTCATGTATAGACTTTTGATTGGATATGTGTGATATTTTCTTTGTCTTCAGAATGGTGGAGCTGCGGATGGATAGGGAGGTGGCGGAGTCTCGCTTACGGCAGCAGGAGGATCAGCTAGCTCAGCTCCAGGAGGAACTCAGACGAATGATGGAAAACTCACCTCAGTCTGACACAATGCAGCTGGTACGCATGATTGTAAATAAATTAATCCCATCCCATCTCAACCCAACCCATCCCCTCCATCCCTCCATCCATCCATCCATCCATCATGACATTAATCCAATCAAGTGTGTCCAAACCTTTGGAAAAATATGTATTGTGAAGGTGGAATTGAAATCGAATTGAATTTGTTTTTCGCTAATCATTCTAGTTTCCTTTTCTCTTTAGGACTTGATGACGGTGCAGGCAGAGCTGTCCGAGTCTCAGATGCTGAGGCAGAAACTGGAGGACACACTGAGACAGAGGGAGCGAGAACTCACCGCTCTGAAAGGGGCCCTGAAAGATGAGGTAGAGTCCCATGATAAAGAGATGGAGGCCCTGAGAGAGCAGTACAGTCAAGACATGGACACCCTGCGTCACAGCATGGAGACTGTCTCACAGGTGAACATACACTTCCAAGACAAATCCCTTCAGGGTGATTCTCACATTCCTAGTACCTGCTTCAAGAGGATGTTTTATTACTTGTCATGTCATGCCTGTTTAGTTGAACTAGGCCAGATACATTTGGCTTTGTGATCTATTTGGTCGTCTAAACGGTTTCATGAATCTGAGTGGGTGCAATAAAGTTTTCACTGTTACCTCCTGATTTTGTGTGTCTTTTATCTGCAGTCTCAAATGGAAATCGAGGAGGAGCGTCAGAAGGTGAACGCCTCCATCTTGGCTCTGGAGGAGGAGCTGGAGGGATACAAAGAGCAGAGCGACCAATGGAAGGACCAGCTTAGCTCCACCAACCGAGAGTAAGCTCTGACATATCATACGTCAACATTGGGAGAATGTTTATATTGGTGATGCCGAAATTTTGGTGAATCCCAACAAAATGAGTGATACTGACTATTGTTGATGCGATGTGGGTGGGTCCAACATCAAAATTAAAGGTGCCCTAGAATCAAAAATTGAATTTACCCTGGCATAGTTGAATAACAAGAGTTCAGTACATGGAAAAGATTGCATTGAGTTTCAAACTCCATTGTTTCCTCCTTCTTATGTAAATCTCATTTGTTTAAAAGACCTCCGAAAAACAGGCGAATCTCAACAAAACACAGACTGTTACGTAACAGTCGGGATCATTAATATGTACGCCCCCAATATTTGCATATGCCAGCCCATGTTCAAGGCATTAGACAAGGGCAGCCAGTATTAATGTCTGGATCTGTGCACAGCTCAGACTAATCATCAAGCAAGAACAATAGCGAAAAAGGGGGGGAGCGTGCAATTTAAAGGGGCCGTGCGCTGAATCGATGCATAGTTAATGATGCCCCAAAATAGGCAGTTAAAAAAATTAATAAAAAAAAAAAATGGGGTATTTGAGCTGAAACTTCAGACACATTCAGGGGACACCTTAGACTTATATTACATCTTGTAAAAACTGGTTCTAAGGCACTTTTAAAGAAAAGTTTAACTTTATGCAGATGCAATGTGATTGCAGTAAAGCCTACCAATAATGTCAGGACATCCAGCATTGGGAACGGCCACTATGACCAACAACACAGTGACCTTGCAATCTTAATCACTTAAAACACTGTGTTTTATAATTTCTTGTAAGATCTTAAGGTGTCATTCCAAGGTTCAAGTCCGTATTTGTCTAAGGAGTCAAGTAATTCATCTGTAATCATATACAAACAACCTTGTGACCAACACCCTTTTTTAACATTCAGTGTAATCCTGAGGACTTCAGTATGTATGATGAATGTTTGGCTAAAAATTTGTTTCATCCTGTGTATAATATATATATAGACCCCAAATTTCTAAATGGTAGTGTATGATGAGAAAAAATAGATGTTTTAAAGGAGTTTTAATTTGACCTGAGCTAAATCTCATAATCTTGTCCCACAGGTTTCATTGATAGTTTTTTATATGTTGTCTTAGTTTGTCTGCATTTTTGTGTGTTTTATGAGTTTCATGCTATGTGTTCATGTCAGATATGCTCATTGAATGTTCATTGTTGTCTTTCTGTTGTATGTGTTCACTCTTGGTTTGCCAGACGAGGGCAGTGCAGCGCATTTCAAAAGTGAGACAGAATCCTGTAGGCGCACAACCACTGACACCACAGGCAGAAATGACTCATCTAATCAAATTAACTATGATTGATGAATTGTTTTAGTTTAAATTAGTAATCTTTCATAGAATCTGGCCCTAGTTATACTGACACACTAAACTAGAATCTATTAACCTGGCTTCATTTTGGCTGCAGGTTATAATTGCAGGGATAGTTCACCCAAAAATAAAAGTTCTGTCATCATTTACTCACCCTCATGTTGTTTCAAACCTGTATACATTTCTTTGTTATGCTGCACACAAAGGAAGATATTTTAAAGAATGTCTGTAACCAAACAGTTGTTGTAACCAAACCATTGACTTCCATAGTATTGGGGAAAAAAAGTCATTGGTGTCCCACAATTGATTGGTTAAAAACATTCTTCAAAATATCCTCCTTTGTGTTCAGAAGAACCAATAAATTTATGCAGGTTTGGAACAACTTGAAGGTGAGTAAATGATGACAGAATTTTCATTTTTGCATGAACTATGCCTTTAAAACTAATCAAAATCCTTCAATCTCACTATCTGAGCTTGTACATCAAATCTAATCATACAATACTTGAATTCTACTAATATGTCAAACCTTCTTGTGCAGGCGATCAAAATGGACGCTCATGTCTTGGTCAAATCTTTTTTAATCATTTCAATTCTGTTTGAGATTCTGAAATAATACATATTCTTTTATAATGTTGATTCGACCATAGGATTAATTATTTTAGTGGCTATCTGCACTAACATTGGTGAATGTGGTATTGTGTGTTGCTGTGTTTTAATATGTGTTTGTCTCATTGGACAGGCTGCTGCAGGCTCAGCAGGAGAAGAAGGAACTGGAAGAGAAGCTGCTCACAGTTAAGAAGCAAACTGATGAAACGGATTCAAACCCTTTAATGAAGGTAAGATACATAATAAAGTGCCACAATCCATTTTCTCTGTTCAAAAAGATTCATTGTAACACCCAGGGCCGGCGATTGCTATGGGCGACCTAGGCGGTTGCCTAGGGCGACAAATATGTTGGGGGCGCGGGCGCCCTCTAGGTTCGCCGTTACGTTACGTTAGGTGCGCAGTTGATGAAGAAAATGAAGCGGTCTAATAAACCCTCCGGTGCACAGGGACGAAAACGGAGAAAGATAAAAGGAAAACCCAGTATAGAGGTAAATCTTCTCATCTCAGCCATTAAGGTGTTAAATGAAATAAATGTGCTTAGTATTGTGCATCATCACCTTGAACTAGCGGTTAAACGGATTGTTGTTGATCCGTGATCCGTTCGGATCAAGCCCCACGGTTCGGGACGCATGTGATTCACGGATCATTTGCAAGTATCACCGCAATAGAGTGAACAGGTTATAATTTGAACGTGTTTTGTTTTGCTATTTCACACATTAAATAGATATAAAACTATTCCAGCGCTAGAAGAGGAAAAAGAGGATTTAATTCGGTATCGCACGCAGGTGTTATCGGTACGCGCAGACGCGTATACAAGGCTCGCGCGCACAGAGAGCTAGAAAGAGAGAGAGGCGCGTTCCTGATAGCTCTTAAACCCTACATTAATTTCTCTTTCGCGTCCTCAATGCACTTGGATGGTCACATACACACGCATTATGTCAGTCAAAATAATAAAGTATTCTCGAAAACACATTCGGTTATTTCTTAATTGAACGAGGTGAGAATTCGGAATCGGATGTGTATCTATCGGATGTGCGCGTGCATGGAGTCTTACTCTTAAAGTGACAGCAACCTAAAAATACCTGCGGTTGTCTGTCATGTCAAACAACAAAACACAGCTTTAACAAAGATTAATCTATATTACATTACATTTACACAGTGAACAGTTTCATTTTATATTTAAGAACTCATATTTTATTTGTAACTTTATGTTGCATTTATCTATGCTTGTAGTTGGTGTATAGTATTTGTCCTTTGGGGGGAGGGGGGCTAGGGCAATCTCGCCTAGGGCAACCAAAGGGCTAGAGCCGGCCCTGGTAACACCTGTCAATATATGGTGAATGCTGTATTTTGAGACCTAGATTTGTTTTAGAGCCTGGAATAACAGTAACTTTGCATCTTCAGGAGTTACAGCGGTGCCGAGATGATTTAAAGAAAGCTCATTCAGAAGTGGAAAAACAGAAAGCAGAGGTAGCAAAAAAGGAAGAAGAGCTTAAATCAGCAGCAAGAGCCAATGAGAAGCAAGAGAAGGAGCTGAAGGCAGAGATTGACAGACTAAAGGACCAATTACAGAAAGACAAAGAGGAACTTGCTAAAGCACTGGAGAAAACACAACAGGTAATTCTAAAAGGTGTATTGAATTCCTTTTCTTCTATATTTGCTTTTGCCTTAACCAGCCAGGTTTATTTTGTTTGCATCGTGTTAGGAAGCACCGCCCACACTGAATCTCATTGGTCTAAAATCTTGCCAATCTTGTGAATTTTAAAGTGCACCTATTATGCTATTTTAAATGTTCCTAATTTTGTTTTGGAGGTCTCCTACAATAGATATACATGCATCGAAGGTCAAAAAACACATTTTACATTGCACATCACATAATTTCTCAAAGAGTCTGAAAATGGTTTGTTCACAGACTCTGTCTCTCTAATCCCCTCCTACTCTGCTCTGATTGGTCAGACAGCCCAGTCTGTTGTCTATTGCTTACAGCACATGTCGGAAACGAAACACCATTACCACAGGGTGTCTCTTTTCCTTATCAATTTGACCCCGAGTCCTCATCCTTTTGAAGTTTGCTTTGGCAGCGCAGAAAACGACGTCTTCTCGACATGTTGACAACACGAACCAAACTCTTCCAGGCCTCAGCTACAACTACAGTGTTCGAGGGCGGGTCAAAGTAGACATTGTTCGAGGGCAGCTAAAGAAGTTACACAGGCAGTGTTGGAGAGAGTTACTTTTAAAAGTAATGAATTACAATATTGCTTTACTCCCTGAAAGTAATTAATTGTGTTAGTTATTTTTTATGGAAAGTAATGCATTACGATACTTTTGTTAATTTTTCTCATCTGGGCGGGGGTGTTTGTTTGTTTGTATGTATAACATCAAAAAAGTTGTTTGGCAAATGTAAAGGCCCTTTCACACCAAAAGTGAAATGAATAAGGTAAATGCTCACATTTAGTCTAGAACTAGTCTAGAATAACCATATTTACTTGGCGTACACATTGCCTCTGCACTTACTCCTGATTTCTCTCAAAATGGGGACAGGAGAGCTGTCAGTCAATAAATGGGAAAACAAAGTAACTTGCATTACTTGTTTGAAAAAGTAACTTAAATATTTTGTTGGAAATTTAAAAGTAATGAGTTACTTTACTAGTTACTTAAAAAAAGTAATCTGATTACGTAACTCTCGTTATATGTAATTCGTTACCCCCAATGCTGTATGTAGGTATGTAACAGAAATTGAGACTGGAATTGGTAAAAATTTAGCTGATAATAACTTTTTGTTGTGCACTTTGATGTTTTACATTCACAAACGGCTATATTACACACTGCCTGAAAGGTAATATTTGAAAAAGCATAATTGGGGCACTTTAATAAGCAAATATGTTCTGATTGATTGGGGTTTTGTTGCTTTATACAGCTTCTCACTTTTCCTTGAGGAAAAGTTCTAGCAAATTTAATTTTTGTCCCCTTAATCTGTTTACATCCTGTTCCTGTAGCCCTTAATGTCAGTGCAATCTCCGGATACTGAAAGCAACCTAGAACTTCAAGAGGCCAATGCTCGCTTGAGAGAGAGAATAGCCCGCATGGTAAAATGTTCCTAAAAATATTCATGTAAATTTATTAGCATTTTATTTTAAAATGATTTGTATAACTATATCCATACATCTCATCTTCTTTGAGTCTTCTATGTACAATTAATTCATTATCTTTAAACTTTCTTTTCCTCCTGGTCTCCAGACACGCCTGCAGTCCAGCGTTCCTGACAGTAGCTCCACAGATGTTCTGGAGGAGGAGAACCGGAGCCTGAGGAACCAGCTGGAGGAGTCCCGGCGCACAGTGTCTCGGCTGGGTCAGGAGAAAGACGAGCTCAACAAACGGTTGGAGGAGAGGGAGAGAGAGAGAGAAGCTCTGAGACGAGGCAAGAGTGACCTAGAGGAGCAAAAGAGACTGCTGGACCGATCTCTGGAGAAGATTAATAAGGAGGTGTGTGTGTGTTTTTTGTTCAAATAAACAAAAGCTTCTATTTATTAATTTATATAGTAACAATCCCAAACTTTTAAACGGTAGTGTTTGTACAAACTATTTTTTTTTGTCTGTGCTTTTGAAAGACGTGCTCACCAAGACTGTATTTATTTGATCAAAAATACAGTAAAAGCACTGATATTATGAAGTAATTTCACAATTTAAAATAACTATTTTCTATTATAATATATTTTAAAATGTTATTTATTCCTGTGATGCAAAGCTGAATCATTTCTCCAGTCTTCCGTGTCACATGATCCTTCAAAATTAATTCAAATTTGCCGATTTGCTGCTCAAGCAGTTGCTGCTTAACATTTTTGTGGAAACCCATGATTCTTTGAATAGAAAGTTTAAAACAACCACATTTATTTGAAATCAAAATCTTTTGTAACATTATAAATGTCTTTACTGTCACTTTTGATCATTTGAATAACGAGTCCCTGAACAAAGAGGGGTCAATATCAAAAGTAGCCGTCAGTATCTGGTAGGGCTGGGTATCGATTCAGATGTTCCAAATCGATTCGATTTTCGATTCAATTTTATGTGAAGGTGGCATCAACGTTGACAAAGCACCTGAAACCGCCATTTAAGCACTGAATTAATGAATGACAGGTTCGCCTCTTGCTCTTTGGTGACATCGCGCAAGGCAAATAAGAGGGTGACATCTAGTGGAGAAGACTCATAATTAGATTAACGTTAATCTTACGTTCAATGTTTGCGGAAATAAATATGGGGGAAAAAAATCGATTCGTGGCCTTTGAGAATCGATTTTGAATCGACCACATTTTAAAAAACGATTAATCGAAAAATAGATTTTTTTTTTACCCAGCCCTAGTATCTGGTGTGTCCGCCAGCTGCTTTAAAGGGATAGTTCACCCAAAAATGAAAATCGTCTTCATTTACTCACCTTCAAGTTGTTCCAAACCTGTGAACACAAAAGAAGATATTCTGAAGAATGCCAGTAACCAAACAGTTATCTTTTGTGTTTTTTGTGTCAGAAGAAAAAAATTCATTAAATGTAATTAAATTTCTGTCTATGGAGGAATCCGAAAGCTCTCGGATTTCCACAAAAATACCTTAATTTGTGTTCCGAAGATGAACGAAGGTCTTACAGGTTTGGAAAGACATGAGGGTGAATAATTTAATTTTTGGGTGAACTAACCCTTTAAGTACTACAGTGCATCTCGTCCTCAAGGACTGCAGCAGATTTGCCTGTTCTTGCTGTGAGATGTTACCCCACTCTTCCAAGGCATTTGCAAGTTCTCTAACATGTCTGGAGAGACGCATGTTTACACGTGGTTTGGCACTGCAAGAACGATCAGCTGTTCTTCCCTGTCTCCCTGCCTTCTTGTCTTACATTACGGACATTTCAGTTTGACATTATTTATTTATTTTTCCAATAAAGATCTGTAAAGCTTATTTGTGTTTTACAAAAATATATTTAGAAAACAGTATCCTGAAAAAGGGATATTTCTCTTTTTTTGCTGAGTTTATTTGTTATTTGATGTTTTTCTGTATTTCTTTTTATCAGATGGAGGCTATGATGGGAGATTCACGTCAGTCGGTGCAGGTTCTTCAGTCTCAGCTGGATGAATTCAGGGATCGTTCTCGTCGAGAGCTGCAGGACGTTCAGAGACTCAGTAAAGACAGGCTGATTGAGCTACAGAGAGCACAGGCCCTCCTCAAGACCACTCAGGAGGAGGTGAGACTGACCACGTTTCACTAGTTACAGTGTAAAAATACAACATTAGTTTTTAAAAAAAAAAAAAAAAAAAAAAAAAACAATTATAGCAAAAATAGTTGCATCCTTTGGAAAAAAAAAAAAAAAAAAAAAAAAAAAATATATATATATATATATATATATATATATATATATATATATATATATATATATATATATATATATATATATATATAAAAATGTTCCTACTGCCCCCATCCATCAGCACAGGGTCCATTAACATCTATTGTTGTTAACTTTTGAGCCCCAAGGTTTCTTGAACCTACAGCTTTTCAGTTCAGAGTCCAGATCACACCAGAGAATCTTAGTTTGTGTATGTTTCTCAGGTGTCTCGTCTGAAGAAAGATCTGCTTTCATGCTCAGAGGAGAGGGACAGCGCTCAGCTGGATAAAGATCTACTGAGCAGTCGTCTCAAACACCTGGAGACTGAGCTGGAGACGGAGAGAAGCTCACAGACGGACCGCAGCAGAGAGATCCGCCTGATAGAGGTAACTGTGTGGGTTTGGCACCGAGACTTTTGAGGGGACCAACTCGACAGCACCCAGTCTCTTCTTAAAAATGTTTTGGAGGCTTCATCGAATATTCGTGTGATCAAGACTGACAGGAAATGAGAACAGGGAGATGCTTATTAGGTCATTGCAGTGATGTATGTAAATGTAGTTCAGAGATTTTTATGAAAGTGCTCATTTTTGTTTTAGGACAAAGTGAAGACATTAGAGATCGAGTTAGACGAGGAGAAGAGTGGAGCGGAGCTACTGAACGAACGCATCACTCGCAGTCGAGAGCAGGTACATAGACGCACGTTAGTTAAAGGCTGGTTTTCATTTATGTCATATTTGTTTTTGATTTGTTTGCAAGCATAGGCTGTACGCAAGCAGAGATATAGATTTAGAATATTTTTTTTTCTAGGTGGATCAGCTTCGTTCTGAACTGATGCAGGAGCGTTCAGCCCGACATGATCTTGAGATGGATAAGAGTGCACTGGAGAGACAGGTACACACAAACACCTTTTTAATGGCTTTAATTAAGATAATTACTTTAGAAATACAGTGGCATGAAAAAGTATGTGAACCCCTTGCAGAATCTGTGAAAATGAGAATTATTTTAATAAAAAAGAGGGATAATAAAAAATGCATGTTATTTTTTGTTTAGTACTGTCCTGAGTAAGATATTTTACATAAAAGATGTTTGCATTTAGTTCACAAGACAAAACAATAGCTGAATTTATTAAAATAACCCCATTCATAAGTATGTGAATCATTGATTCTCAATACTGTGTGTGGTTACCTGATGATCCACGACTGTTTTCATGTTTTGTGATGGTTGTTCATGAGTCTCTTGTTTGTTCTGAGCAGTTAAACTGAGCTCTGTTCTTCAGAAAAATCCTCCAGCTCCTGCAGATTCATCAGTTTTCAAGCATCTTCTGCATATTTGAACCCTTTCCAGCAGTGACTGTATGATTTTGAGATCCATCTTTTCACACTGAGGACAACTGAGGGACTCAAACTCAACTATTAAAAAAGGTTCAAACATTCACTGATGCTCCAGAAGGAAACATGATGCATTAAGAGCCGAGGGGTGAAAACTTTTGAACAGGATGAAGATGTCACAATTTTTCTTATTTTGTTTAAATATCATTGTTTTTCATTTAGTACTGCCCTTCGGAAGTAACAGAAGATACTTGCATGTTTCCCGGCAGAAAAATTAAGTACAATTTAACTTGATATTGGAATTCAAAAGTTTTCACCCCTCGGCTCTTAATGCATCATGTTTCCTTCTGGAGCATTAGTGACTGTTTGAACCTTTTTTAATAGTTGTGTTTGAGTCTCTCAGTTGTCCTCAGTGTGAAAAGATGGATCTCAAAATCATACAGTCACTGCTGGAAAGGGTTCATATATGCAGAAGATGCTTGAAAACTGATGAATCTGCAGGAGCTGGAGGATTTTTCTGAAGAACAGAGCTCAGTTTAACTGCTCAGGACAAACAAGAGACTCATGAACAACCATCACAAAACATGAAAACAGTCGTGGATCATCAGGTAACCACACACAGTATTGAGAATCAATGGTTCACATACTTATGAATGGGGTTATTTGAATAAATTCAGCTATTGTTTTGTCTTGTGAACTAAATGCAAACATCTTTTATGTAAAATATCTTACTCAGGACAGTACTAAACAAAAAATAACATGCATTTTTTATTATCCCTCTTATTTTATTAAAATAATTCTCATTTTCACAGATTCTGCAAGTTGTTCACATACATTTCATGCCACTGTAAGAAGTCTTTTTTTCCCTTTAGATGATACCATGAGGAGATAATGCCTTATCCTTTTTTCCATTTATTTATTAATTATTTGGAGTTTGTCCCAGATTTTTTATTTGGAGTTTTTCCAGCTTTTTAAATTTTTTTTTTTATTATTGTTTCTAAATGTATTTATTGTGTTTTTTTCCAGATTTATTTATTTGTTTATTTCCTCTCTTTAGGTTTATTAGGTCAGCTAGACCAGAAACCAAAAAAAGAAATATGTTAGTTTAAAAAACATGAGTTTAATGCATGATTAACAATCTTTTGTCATCTTAATTGTTTTTTTAAGTGTTTAAAAACTTCTATTATTTGTCTGCCGTGTCTCTTGGTCTCTCAGATAAAGGAGTTAAAGTCTCGTATAGCTGATATGGGCACTCAGACGCGTCCCTCTGCTGGGGTCACCATGCTAGAACACAAGGTTCAGGAGCTGGAGGACCGTTTGCGCAGTGAAGAGAGGTACACACACAGTAGTGTTGTCAAAAAATGTTAAAAATGTGATGATGCCAGCATTTCCCCCTAGCATTTTAAGCGCTGTTGGGCTTGTGGTATCTGTGTTAGCATTTGGTGAAGAGCATCAATGATGTCTATTTATTACACTGTGTTTTTGAAGCGTTGATCATTGTATCCAATCACAGACATATCTGTTGAGCGCATGAACACAATGGCCAATCAGAGGCGTTTAAGGATCCACTCAAAATGCTAGGGGGAAATCACTCACATTTCGTCACAATCTCGTATCAATTTCGTACCGTCACATTTTTAAAATTTCAGTACCGAAGTTGGTACTTTTGACAACCCTTGTAGAAATACTCGACAAGTACAAACAAACACTCCTGTCATGAATCGGCATCAAACTGGGAATTAATAAATCCACTGCTTTTTGTGCATTTAGGGAGAAAAACACCATTCTAGCAGCTCAGAGGAGATTGGACAGGAAACTTAAGGACGTGACGGCCACACTGGACCAGGAGCGAAATCAGCACGCTGAACAGAGAGACCAGGCAAGCACACACACATGTAGTTTTCATGTACTTTAGAGTATGTACTTGATACACTTTGAAATGAAAAGTTGTTTTTATGTTAATTTTCATTTTCATTTTGTAAATGAAGTGTAGTTATAGCTAGACAAGAGGAGGAGTGTGTGCATCTAAACAGCTGCTGTGTCTCTCTAGCTGTCTTTGCGAGTGAAGGCTCTGAAGCGTCAGGTGGACGAGAGCGAGGAGGAGGTGGAGCGTCTGGAGGGCGTCAGACGGAAGGTTCTGCGGGATCTTGAGGAGCAGCGGGAGCTGCGGGAGGCGCTGCAGGCTAAAGTCAACACACTGGAGAACGAGCTCAAGTGAGTGTTCGTCACACATCCATTTCAAATAATTAGGAATTAATGTATTAATGTGTGTGTCTATTGTATTAATAAGGATAACAGCATTAAGCTTGAACATATAAATATGCACTAAATATAACTAATAAAATATATTTATACATTTTAACTTTCTGTTTACATTTTATTAAAAATATATATATTTTAATTTATAAAATGTTTATAAATTCCAATTCATAAAATCGAGTTAAAACAAAGTGAACAGCAGCATACCAATATTGTGTGCATATCTCAAATGAATCTGTTTTTTGAACTACTTCATAAAATTGGACCCTCCAGGTGAACCATTTCACTCAAATGAATCTGATTTCCCATCATTACATATAGAGAAATATTATTCCACCAATTTGCTGTTACTCATTGGATAAAGTAGGTTGAGACAGGAAAAAGCTGCACTTGTCTGAGATAATGCAATAATACTGAAAAACATAAGAGTCAGTAGTGTCGCTATTTTAGGTAGTTACATCCCACCATTGATATCACATGTATTTAGGCCCCAATTGTGTTGAATGAACATGAACTTATTTATATTAACATTCTGGCCACTGGAGGGTACACTTACAATACTGATCTGCAGCAAATGTTTGTCTCTCTAGTCTAATGTGTGTGATTGTTTGTTTGTTAGGAGGAAGGTTCAGCAATCACGGCGTCCAACTCTGGGAAGTGCCTTAAGTTCTGAGGAAGAGGACAGCTACTCTGACTCAAAAAGCATCACGTCTATTCTCACGGAAACGCCACTTCTGACCACCAACTGTTAAAGACTGAACGAGAGGGGAAAATATCTTTTGCACACGTTTGATTTGTGTTTTCTTGTAAATTTACAAATAACAAGACATGATTTTGATCATATGTATTAGATTGATCATATGTATTAGACATGAAGGATAAAAATGACATGAATTCAACATTCTGAAAAAGATGTTGCAGACTGCTAGCCTTTTCAACAGGAAGTGATGTCAGATGTCTTTGACACGGGTTGACGGGTTAGACTGGTTTAAGGGCCTAATAAAGCAGTCAGTGTGAAGATTTGTCAACCAAAAGCTCCTTTAGTATTGCTTTTGCTGAAACTGGTTAATTCTGAAGGAAATTAGTTTTTTGTTCTTGCTTCTGTGTTTGAGTGTCATGTTCTTTGTTTGTGACTCACAGTACATTTTATTTCTATATTTCATATTTAAATGTGATTAGGATTAAGGATTTTAACGTTCTTAATCGTATTATCAAAATTCCATGTGGTAATGGAAAAAATATCAGTGAATAATTGTATCTTTATACATGATGGTTACTTTAGCTTAAAATTATTTTGAATCCTCACGAAGAGAGGAAATTTCAAATGAAACACTGTCGTACGTTGTTGCCCTATTATCTTTAATGTTATGCACTAGTATAAATAATAATGAAGGACATTTACAAGGCTTCTTTTTATGTTGCTTTTAATTTCAGAAGTAAGCTTGCAATGTGAATGACACCTTTTGTGCCAAGACCAAAAAAGGAAAAAATCTTGTGATGTAATGGCTTCAAAAATATATATATTTGCATTCAATTTTCATACATTTAGACAGCAAATAAAACTTTTTTTTTTTTTTTTTTTTTTTTTTCAGAGAAATGTGTGCTGTACTGTATATTGAGATTTACCAAAATGTACATTTTCAGATAATTTGTAACTCTTAAAGAACTGATTTGGACAACAACTTCATATCACACTGTACAATATTAGATATGTATATACTGTCCTGCGTTTAAAGATTATCTTCCACAGTAAACATTTTAAAGTACTTGAATGTTTGTCACATTACTCTGTTTGACATTTGTCTGACACATCTTTTTGATTAACTGAATGCTAAATTCTTCTGTAACCCTGTATCTTCCCTTCTATAGACACCATTCTGCATTTTTTTGTTTTTACCATAAACAGCAAACACTTTTATTTATCATTATTTAGGTTGAACTCAAAATACAGGTTTAGCCTTAAAGGGAACCATTTGAGTGCACTTCAATACCGCTCAATCGAAAACTGTGTTCATGCATATGGGTATGTGCTTTATATGAGGAAGCATACTTAGGCCGTGTGTCCACCTAAGCGTTTTTTCCAGCTGCTAGCGTATTTTTTTCAATTGTTTTCAATGGGAACGCCGCGTTTTTTAAACGCCGAGAGCGTGAGCGTCTTTTTCACGCTCAAGCGCTGAGAGCTGGGCGTTTTTTACTGGTCGCCTCGAGTTGAAGAATGTTCAACTGCTGCGCTCATCACTGTCACTTTTTAGACAGCCGTCCAATCAGAGTGGAGGAAGAGCGGGACAAATACAACTCCGACCAACGGTCACATTCTTGCTGTACAGCGACATCAACAAACAGAAACAAAATGGGTGAGAAATTAATATTGCTGGTCTCCGAACATAGCAAGTAATTCCACATTGTGTGAACATCTTTAGCCTGAAACAAATTATCTGCAAAATCAGTTATAAGTAACAGTGACGCGGATATTCAGTATCATAGCAACAAAGCGTCTCAACGGAAAAAAACGCTACGCTGCAGAAGCGCTCACAGACGGGCATTTTAAGCAGAGGGCCTAGCGTTTTCAGCTGGCTAAAAACGCTCTGGTGGACACACGGCCTAAGGCTAACTTTAAAATGTCAGACTTCAGAGACCAAATAATGACAATCAAGAATAAATTCTACAATTTTATTCAGTAAATGGTTATAAAATGTTTTTCATTGTTATTTACTCTTTTTTTATTCTTAGTCTACACATTACAATGGCAAATGATTTACAATTACACACAGTATGATATTTGGTAGAGTCAGTGAATTTACAATACAGTAGAAAAGAAATATCTCAGCTACTCTAAAGCCTGCCACAAAGATAAAAGTAACTGTTAATCATGCCATGTTACAGAAGGTCATCCATTATTTTTTTTTCCATCCAAACAATGTTTGATATTAATTAGAAATAGAAAAAATATTCTTTGATTTTGTTTGCCTATATAAATTAAATAAAATTGGGTTAAATACTTTAGTTGACATCAATGCCACACAGGTTTATCAAAATCATTGAAAGCTCTATTCATGATTCACTGACTATTTCTTCATTGACTGTCATTTAGCAAACTAAATGTACAATATTTGACATCTCCATATGCCAGGGTCAAGTTCTTTTGCTCAGTGGTTTGAGTACTTTGCTTGTGTTATTTACAGGTATTATATTTTTTATATTTCTGAGGTTCATTGATATTGGCCATTGTTTCCCCCATTCTTTTGGATTATCTCCGTTTGAATGTATCTTCCAAGCATTTATTTGCCTGATGTACAGAGATGTTATACCAATCACGAGGTATGTCAGCTGGTTTTAAGTTATATATCTTGGCAAATTTTGTGTTGTACTTAGCAAAGATGTACTTCCAGAAGTCAGTGGCCTGAATACTAGTGTCAGGCTGAATCCTCCAGTCCGGATAGATCTGTCTGTATTCCTTATATGGATACCACTGATATCCTGTGTCTTTATGTCGGAATGATACATCACTAGCAACAGAAGAAGAACATATGTCAGGGACTAGTTTATTGGTTTCAATCCAGGAATAGTAACCAATGCCTTGTGGCCGATGGATAGAGACAAAATGATTTGTATGCTTTTTTCCTCCAGCTTCACAAGGTGCACTGCAAAATGGACACTTTTTCCCACAGCCAAACACTCTGCTGAAGAGCACCTCTTGAGGTCTGTTCACTTTGAGTTTGGTTAGCTTATCTCTTACATTCCTTTCACCACATAGCTGATCTTCTAAGCACTTGTGCATTTTGTCTAGTGATGATTTAAAGCAGTCTATAAACTCGGCAGGGTTAGAGTTGTATAAAGCCAGAGTTGCACTGAGGGTGTCAGTTGGTGTGACCAGCTCTTTATTAAGACTTTTGAAGACATTGGTCACAAAACTGCATATGTCTTCCTTTGTCTCTGCATTTTCAACTGCTTCCTTGATTTTGTTGATGATTACGTTCAAATGCTTCATCTCCAACTTCAGAAGAGCCCCTTTCTCTGAAAAATGTTGAATAATCTTCTCTGAAATCCAGTCAGTCACAAACTTTTCATAGTTGTGCACATATTTCAGAATATTGTTGAAGTCTTCATCCTGAAGCAGCTGTTTTAAAAGTGAACACTGGAAAAATGAGCGTGTGCAAAAATTAAGCCCTCTTTCACCTGTCAACATTTCATCCACAATGTCAGGTCCAAGACGTTTCTGGATGTAGTCCATCACGGCAGGGGCGAAGCATTGTTGGGCACACATCTCTGCTTTGTTCAGACACTGGTCACGTTGGTAGTAGAGGTCTTTAAAGTCAGCTAACCATTGCTCCTTGAACCTTTCAAGAGATGTCAAAGGGTCAGTTCTCTGTATGTAGTCATCATGCATTTTCTGGAAAGCTCTTGCTGCAATCCCGCAAATGTGGATCTTGAGAGATGCTTCGATTTCAGGACTTATCTCTGTATCCTTGCAGTCTTCCAGTTTCTTGTCAATGAAGCACAACAGTTCTTGTATTTCAGCACTATAGTCTGATTTTGGTTCGGTCTTATTCGTAATAAATGTTTCACTCTGAAATATAATTTTTTCGCATGTCAGTTGTATTAACCTGTGCTTTTTATTTCTCTCTGCAGGCAGCAGAGATTTAGAGATTCTTGTTAGTAAATTCATTTTTACAGTCATTACAAAAAAAGGTTTAGTTCCGCACTGGTCTAGACTAGTGACATTTGACAGCATCTCACGTACGGCTCCACCTTTCATTTCCAAGTTATTATGTAAGAGACTGTATGTTTCCTTCACCACATCTTGCCTTGGTAGTGCTGTAAAAGAATTCTGCTTCACAATATCAATCCATATTTTTTCAAATTCTTCATTTAGTTCACTGTCAGAGAGTGTATTTGTTCTATTCCTGCAGTCTTGGATCAAGTTGAGCACTTTCTCTCTCATGGTATCTCTCTGCTTTTGCTTTATAAGTTCCACTTTTTCAATTCCCTTCTGTATCAAAACAGCATTCTCCAGTTTGTTTCGTATCTCCGTCTCTGTCTCCCTTTGAAGGCCTCGTGCACTATTTAAAAAGTCCTCCTTGTGATTTTCAACAAGGTGTGCATGTTCCTCCTCTCTTTCAAAGTATTGCTGAATTATATCTAAAAGTTTTTTCCCCTCTTTTTCCAACTCATAAGAAGCTTCACATTTTAAAGCAGCCAATAATCTATCAACGTTAAGTGCGTTTGTTGACTGCACTGACATTACACCCATATTAGTGATTTTGGTTTCAGACTTTGTATACCAGTCAATCATGTGCTTCTTGAAGGCCCATTCCCAAGAGTTAAACTCAGCACAAAGTTTGGAGTAGGCTTCAGCAACAAGGCTGTTGCGAAAACTGAAAATAAAGCTTTCAAACTGGACAGCCTTCCAGAGACTTCGAATCCATTCTTTAAATACCATGAAGTCTTGTGCCGGAAATTTTGATTTCTTCAAAATGTCAAGTATCCCATTCTTGAACTTACTCACTTCTTCACTGTAACCGGTACTAACAGGAGCCATTGGTGGTACTCCAAGCCACAATCCAGGTATGTACCAGTTGTTTCCTTCAATGTTATACTCTAGAATGTCTGTAAATTTCTTGTTGGTGCCCCTTTTCTCCATTTTAGCAGCTGCTTGAGTCATAATGTCTAGCTGTTGAAAGAAACTGATTCTCTCTCTCAAGGTCTTTTCACGCACAGCAACATCTGCTGTGTTCTGGTGTGCAAAATGACAACAGGGCCTTTTCCCCACCTCTGTCATACGAAGAAAGGCATGGACAACAATTTGCAGAGTGTCTTTCATTTCAGTAGCATTTTCCATGGCAATGTTGACAATAGTGATGTCGCTGAGTCCAACAACAAGGGTCGCAAGTTCGTTATCATGCTCATAACTATCAGCCAGTTTTTCCAACTCTGGAGATTTTAACCCCTCGGTGTCAATCACAAGGATATAGTCACATTGAAGCTCTGATCTGAATTCCTCAGATACGTCTATTAGAAGCATGAAGGCGCCTCTTGTGCATCTTCCACTGCTAACAGCAAACTGAATTCCAAACATTGTGTTGAGGAGAGTAGACTTCCCAGTGCTTTGGACTCCTAAAACTGTAACAACTCGTATCTTGTTGTGAGGTGATGTCAGGTTGTTAAGCGCCGTAAGCACATCTCCAATCCATGTCAGTGGAATGTTTGATGCGTCTCCATCAATAAGTTCTAGAGGAAACCCATTCAGCATCAGCTGAGCACATATTTCTGGCAGTTTCTTCAGGTTAATGTTCTTCCAGTCTCCCTGAAAGTGAGCTGATTCATAAAGTTGACTTAACTCTCTCATGAAGTGTTGGACTCCTAAAGAGCTGCTGGAAATCTGATTATCCAGATCTCTGAGACGTTCTTTATCCTCTGTGTGATTCTTACATGCATCCCTATACTGCTCATCAAGCCTGGATAGATGCTTTCTTGTTAGACTATCCAAATTTATCTTCATCCATTTGAGAAAATACAGCTGTTCATTCGGGGAGCAGCTCAGGCCAGAAATGAATAGAGATACTGCTTCTCTAATGCTGTTGCTTCCTTGTTCCTTTCTTAAATGTTCAATTTTACTTTTAAGTTCACTCTTGTAGTGCTCAATGTTTTGTTTGTTTGCCTTTCTGAGTCGACACATCTCTTTCTCCATTTTAGATATCTCTTTACACAGTTTCCCTTGCAAAGGCAACTGCCTTGTTTTATATTCTAGTATATCTTCAATGTCTATTGTGATTCTGTCTGCCATTTTCTTTGATTTTTGACACATGGCATCATTTTCATCTACAAGAATCCTCAGATTTGGTGCAATCTTTGACATCTTTTCAATGCTCAATTTTGTAGAATCTGCAAGTATTTCAGCAACAGTCTTCTGTAATGTATTGACAAATTCATCCTCATTCATGTACCCATCCTTGATGATTACTGAGTATGTTTTGAGCTTCATCTGTGCCAAACTGTGTTTCAAATTGTTTCTTGATGTTGGATCATTTGTGGTGCAAACTAGAACCAATTTTGATCTGTATTGCAGGGAACCCAGAAATGTCTGGTGTGAATCCAAATCATCGCAGAACAGAAAAACTGCAGAAGATGTTTGGCACAGGAAGGCGAATTGGACCTGAAATAGAGAAACATCTCCACGGAGATTAGCAAAGGCTACAGGCTCTTTGAAAATGTCAATAGTTTCCTTTCCATTTGGGAGATACCAGCTCATTTCAACAAGACCATTAGAGATCTTTCTTGGAATGTTTGCATTTAGACAGTTCCAATGAATAAAAGTGTCATGATTTTGCTGACTGTTGCTAAGGAGCTTGTTCAGACACTGTGATTTAGATAGATTGTTTTTTCCAAGTCTAACAAAAGAGACCAGGGGCAAATCAGTTCGCACAATACTGTTTTCCTCTAAACCACGGGATCTAAATTGCTTTGTTATGTCCCTCAAGGCCCAAAGCATCAGAGTGCACTCTTTCGTGTCACAGTCTGGCAGCAGCAAAGGCACAGAGAATTGACACATTGACATTTTTAGAGCCATCTCTTGCTGGAGGAAAGGATCTGCACAGTGGAACAGAGCTGTGATCAAATCTAGTGGATTTATTCCTTTCTGATCTTCATAGAAACCAGTAGATGTCTGCACGGTATTGATGCATTTCTGTTCACGTATTTTAGAGCTACACTTTGAAGCACATTTTCTGGCTGATGAATTGACCATCATGAGCTTTCTGAGGAAAAACCAAGGCAAAGATGTAAAACTATCTGCATTTTGGCCCATATCTGATGGTTTCCTTATTTCCAACACAGACTTTAAAGTCAGTTTATTCTTCAAGTAGTGGTGTAGTCCCAGGTCCCTTAACACAGATTCCATATTTATGCCTGCAATGCAAGGTTATACAGTTTATTTACCTGATTCAAATCATAGAAAGTAATGATTGAGTGAAATGATTCACTCTCTGATGAAAAGACCAACATATACTGTATGTTTTGGTTGCTGGTGTCCCAAACAAGCTTCGTAGTTTTCTTTTTACATTCCTTTGAACAATTTAAGCTGCATTCAGGTAATTAATTTGATCAATTCATACATTTCTTGTTGGTTGAACACATGACCTTGACATTACTGGTATCGTGCTCTACTGTTTGAGCAACAAGCAGCACCAAAGCAGCACTAATATGCTGGTCTTTTCAAAAGGGCCATATTGGGCTTATTATTTGGTTAGAAAAAAAGTAATAACTCACTTGTGCTATGTGTGATTTTTACAGGAGTACTCTCAAGTTTTGTGCCATTTAACTCAACTACAGTACAGACAGAGAAGGAATATTCAGTTCCTGGTTTTAAACTTGACACATTAACCTCTGCCTTATCTGTAAATGCTTCCATTGCATTGGATTCACTTCTCCACATCACCCTGAATCCGCGAGGAATGTTGTCATCAATAATAGGATCAATCCATTTCAGATAAACCGAAGTTGCTTCATTTTTGATCTGTATGTTTTCAGGTGGGAGTGGCTCTGTAGGGAATTATAAAACATCATATCATTTTGTGCATAATTCACTTTGTGGATTGGATAAATATTATAAAAATACACTGGCTGTAAATGAGCAGCCTCCTAAAACAGTCACTTACTTGTGTGGACGATTAAAATGGCTGGTTCACTCTGTTTGCCATTATTCAGTATTGCGTTTATTGTAGCTTTGTATTCAGTAGCAGGAAGAAGATCTTCTATTAAAGTGTTTTTTTCATTTGATTTCACAGTGACTGATTCTGTTTTCTCTTCATTTTTATACATAATCACTTGAAATTTGTAAAGACTGTGATCCATTTTTTGAGGTGGTGTCCAATTTAATTTTACAGTTGTTGCATCCTCTGACACATATTCAAAATTCTCAGGTGCTGGGATTGCTTTGGGGAAAAACAATACATGAATAAATGCAAAGAATAAATAATGCCACCAACCTTTGCAACTTTTTGTGTAAGTTATATTGTTACATAAGTAGGTGGCGACAAGTCTTTATGAGTGAGTCAATGAATCATTCACTTAACCGATTCGTTCAAAGACACTGATTTATTCAAGTTTCTTGGGTGAGCAATTTATTTTTCAATGCATTATTCAGAACAACATCACTCTTGCTTTTCCCATATTGCTTAAATAGAGTATAATGTATCATTGAGTGTTTTCAAATTTAAGTAGTCAACATAGATGAGATAGCGATTGCTATAAATATGAAGAAACTAATGAAATTAAGTGTAAAAGACTTATAAATTATTGTTTAAGGAGAATTAGACATTTAATTAGAGAATCAGGCGTAATTTTATAGTAAAATATAATGAGACTGTTGAGTCCCCACCCACCCCCACTACTATTCATTATATAGTCCATTGTTCTAAAGCCAAAAACAGGTCCAAATGTGAGGAACAGGTCCAAATGTAAATGATTACTCACAGAAAACACACCTGCAAACAGGTGGAAATGTGGTGCTCAGCCCCATTATAAGGAGAATAGGCAAAGAAGAGTAAAACTGGCTAAACCTCATTGGCCTTCGTTTATCGTCAGCATACCAAATTTGAATATGCAGAAAAGGTAGCCACCGTGGAAGAAATACATATGGTGGAATGTGACATTATGAGGCCACTTCAAATCAGTTAAATATTTTGTCTGATTTCTTGATTACTAAATATTGTTATGTAAAAGGACTCATTTGTAAAAGTGCTGTTGTGGAGTTTGCATTAGCCTACTTATTGACAATTGTAATATATAGTCTATTAATGCATTTATTTTTGCTTAACACAACTGATTGTCACTTTGCTGCAGCTGACTGTATCATAATGTCTTAAAGTTGTTTTTTTTAATGGAATATTGCAGTACTTATTATAAATGATTTATTCGTACACATCATTTTTTTAAGTTCATGTGCCCTTGTAATTTTTAACGTCTGCATGAAATGGAAGCTGTGACAGTCTTTGCTGTGATAGTTCCTATTGTGACATATATCCGAGTGAAATAGCTTCGACTCAAACAAGAAAAACTCACTTGATTTTGTCCATTAGGAATTGTTTGGATGGTTGTGGTTTGCTATTGCTGTGATGTGATCTAATGTGAGTCAGGTATAGGTCTCTGCAGGACAGTAATGGCAGTTACCAGAGCAGTGGGCCATAATGAACGGGCATTTTCAACTGTGTGATTTGCTCACATCACAGTGACGGTTGTGTTTTAAGGTGGGGTCAGGTAAGGGGCATTATTTTCAATGCATGATTTAGAAACAGATTTATCAAACACCAGTTTGAAAACGCTCACATTTGTTCTGCAGAGACCTCAATCTCATGTAAGTGACATATTGTCCTGACAAATTATGTGCCTGGATAAATCATTTATAATAAATACTGCAATATTTCACAAAAATAAGAATTGCCCATTTTGATTTCATAGTGACTTTAATCAATGTAACAATGTAACTTATCTTCTTGCATGTGATCACAGAAATAGCAAACCACAACCATCCAATGACCCAAACAGTGCCGATGGACAAAATCAAGTCTCACCTACAGTTTTTCTTGTTTAAGAAGCCACTTATCTCGGATATAGGTCAAAATAGGGAAGAAAAGACTGTCGCAACTTCTGTTTCACACTGAGTTTCCGTTTCCCATATAATCTTTAAAATTTGACATGCTATACTTTCCCAAAGACTTTAGAATGTGCTTCAAATACACATAAAATGTAAAGAATGAAGAATAACAACAACTCATAGTAGGTCTTTTCATGACTTTGGTTCCGCTATTATGAAAACCACCCCCCCCCCCTCATTTGCTAAACCCAGATAAAAAAAAAATCTATTTTGATCTCATTTCTCAGCCAATTTTTGCCCCATTTATCCCATTTTTCTTAGCCAAACAATACACAGTGACAAATATAAAAGAATAGCTTGCCATAGTTTACCTGTGCGCACAAATGCAGAGAAACTCTTCTTTTCCTCAATCGCCACTACTGTGATGTTATAACTTGTGCCAGGCGAAAGCTGTTTTATCTCAAAGTGGTTTTCATGTGTTGTTTTAGTATAATCTTTTTCTTCATTCTTCCATTCAATCTGGAATTTTTGTCGTCCATTTGCAGCTGTATCCGGATCTCCCCATTCTAAGTGTACCGAGTGCGGGCCTACATCAGTGAATCTAATGAGACCTGAGAGGAGAATATTTGGAAAAGAGATTAAAGATCAGTGCCTTTGTTAAAGATGAACTATGTAACTTCTCTGCCACTGAATGGAAAATATAATGTTAGCTTATTTTGTTTTTAAATCCCTTATCTGCGAACAGATGGTCCTGCCAAAACTGGTTCAGCCAATGTTGCTGTTTTTGCCTTTTTGTGATGTGGAAATCAAGGTGCCATAGAGCCACAGTGTTTACAGGTTTTAGGGAAATCATCCCACACATGACTTAAAGTTTATACATAATTATATATAATTTATACATAATACATAATAGAAATTGCACATTAAAGCATGAATACACATAAATGATTAAAAAGAATTTAAATAATTTTAAAGAATTTAATTCCATACCTTCAGTTTCTTCTTCATCATTGTATGTTCTTGTATTCCTATTGTTAGACAAAACAAAGGTATTCACAAGGTATTTAAAATTAAAATAATTAAAATATAAAATAATTTTCTTTTCTTTATTTGATTTCAGTTTACCTTTTAACATCACTGCTTTCATCATGGTCCTCCATCTCTTGCTTCAAAGCCTGCTAGTTTTCTTTGAGGTAATATTTTAATAATAATATTTATTTTAAGACATCTAAAAATGTAATACTCATTCAATCTTACAAGAATGTAAAAATAATTAAAAATGTCCATTTTAAAATTACTCATTTGTCTACTTATGTAATATGTAATAATATTTATGCATTCTGATTATATAATTTTCAAACAAATATTAGAGAAACATAATTGAATTTTAAATACATTTTACTTGACTGTTAAAAAACATGGTCTACAATAACTCAAATTAAGAATATACTATAATACTCACAAGTTGATTCAGTGCATTTTGAGAGCTGCATCTTCCTTGAGATTCAAAAGACAAAATGATGGTCTCTATGTCTCTGTCTTATATACACTAACCAGCAAGGTAAGACTTTCGGTTTTTATTACATGAGCTCAGTTCTTGTCATAGGTGTGGGGGTTTGGGGGTTTAACTGGTCAGACTGGTTTACACTTACTGGAAACGAACACAACAATTTTGAATGTTAGGTATGAGGAAGATTTTGGAATTGTATGCTGGGAAAGCAGTGTAAGATTAATATAAATCAAGAAGCAAAATTACAAAACCCGCTGACACAAGAATTTTTTAGTTGATGCAGAGGAATTTTTGGCAGTGAGCACATACTGTTAAAGTGAAAGGTCTTTCAAAGTGAAAAGGTTTGTGTTTGTTTAATTTGAGCTTATTGAACTGCAAAATGGCTGAAGCTTAAAGCTGCGCTCCTGAAGGCCTAATAGACAATGACATGTTCCCCTCAATATCTGTGGTAGAAAACGCCTTGTACAAAACATCCCAATGATGAGTAAACCACTAGAGTCACATGGATTACTTTAATGATGTCTTTACGAGACTTTACTACCTTTCTGGGGCTGTAAAAAATTACTTTTCTTTTGTCAAATCGACTTGGATAATTAAAGTTGTTCAGATAACTTATTTTGAGTTTCTGTTGATTAAACCAATCTCCTTTCATGGTATTAACTCAAATGTTTTAATTTTATTGAACTCACAATTTTAAGGCAACCAATTTAAGTTAAAGGTGCCCTAGAATTGACATTTTACAAGATGTAATATAAGTCTAAGGTGTCCTCAGAATGTGTCTGTGAAGTTTCAGCTTAAAATACTCCATAGATTTTTTTATTATACCATGTTTTAACTGCCTATTTTGGGGTGGAATTAAAAATACTCTCATTTCTATAATGTACTTAAAGTGCTCTATTTTCTTGCACTAATTTTGTACTTTATATACTATCTCTGTATTTAAAAGAAATGTATTAAGATACAACTTATATACATTTGAACCCGCAGTGTACTACAAGTGGTAACTAAATACATTTTTTAAATACAGAGATAGTATATTAAAAGCAGTTTTAGTTCATATTTCATGGTCTCTCAAAATAGCTCAATTGAGTACACTTAGATGTTCTTAAGATTATCTTAAGAAGTACTAAAGAATAATTTTTAGTATATTAAGTACAAAATTATTGCATAAAAATAGGGCACTTTAAGTACATTACAGAAGTGTACTTTTTTTTCACCTGGGCATCTCTATCACCTATTCTATTGACTACACCACCTTTTAAAAAAGATGCAGTACAAACTGTATAGTAATGTAAAATATGAAAATATGAATTTTTTTCATGTTTTCTGGCAAATGTGATTGCTGTCTTTCCCCGAAACGCTTCACCTTCTTTTAAAGTACATTTACATATACAAAAAGTATTACAAATATGTCCTCTTATGTTATGTGCTACAGATATTTTCCTCTTTAATAACCACAAACTGGTCAGACCAGCACAGAAAATGTTCTCTAGAAAGGGTCAAATACCAAAGATTGCAGCCATGCTGAGAATTCACCTTGACTTTAACTTTGATGGAACTTTGATAAAGCACACTAGTGTAAACAGAAATGTGCCTGATGGAACAGTCCTGGTCAATGATCAATGCCTTTCCTTCCGTGTGTCCAGTTGTGACCACCTTCAGGATATCTTTGAACACCCACATATATTCATACACAGAGTTTTACATGCATGGTTATTACATTACATGCTCCAGTCTTTGTACTGTATTTTTGTATTTATTTTTCTGTTATTTTCGGGAGGTACTGGGACAGTGATAATAAAGGCAAATAGCCCACATCATGCCTGAGTCTGTAAACGGCCGTTAACAAGAGGCCAGAGTCAATGAAGACAGACGCGAAGAGGAGAAAAGTCTGCAGCAGGCAGAGCAGCTCACTGTTCACAATGCTCGAAATATAGGAAGAAAATATAAATACTGAATTGGGGGTGAGGGGTTATATGCAGGGGTGCACATAACTTTTTTGGTCTGGTTCTCAAGGCAGCACCTGGAGATGTTGCTTGGTACTCACACTTTGCTCTCATCACTATCTTCTTTTCTCTCAAACATGGTAGATGATGATGATTTTTTTCAATTAAATTTAATTAACATTAATAACACAGACAACAGCAAGAATATAACGCTGCTGTCAATTTAAGACAGAATGCAAGGTACGAATATACTGACACACACCCGGTAACTGTTCACTAATGATATAACAGAAAATACAGGTATTTTAACATAATTTTGTGTGTATGTGTCCCTTCAAGCGAAAGAAAATGCGAAAGAGGAATCAATTCAGAGTTCGAGTGCTGTCTGAAACGCGCCTCTCTCTCTCTCTCTCTGCATGTGCGTGTTTTCAGTGTGTGAGGCAGTGAGCACAGATAACAGCTCGCAAGTCCTGATTTTCGCCTCTTCTTCTGCTTTTAAAATTGTTTGGCGAGACAAAACACTTCAAAATGAGAAAACTTTCACTCTATGATGGTTAAATTTAGTAGTTAATCCGTGAATCACATATGCGTGCAGAACCGTTGGAGCTTATCCGTACGGACAAAGAACACTAACAAGAAGCAACACTTAAAGGGTTAGTTCACCCAAAAATGAAAATTCTGTCATTACTTACCCTCATGTCGTTCCACACCCGTAAGACCTTCGTTAATCTTGATCTCTGCATTGGTTACCGTTCTGTGAATGATATCCGCCTGTCCTGAACTATTGCCTGTTGTTTGACCACTGTTTTTCTGCCTGCCTCTGTTGTTCTTGTTTGCACCTGTTTGACCCTGCCTGTATGACCACTCGGTTTCTTAATAAAGCATGCAAATGGATCCCAGTCTGAGTGACGATTCGTTACAGAAGACTCCTAACCAAGATCCAGCTGCTTTTTCTCACCCATGTGCCACCATGTCTGCCCAGACCAGTCAGCTTGCTGCTTACCAGCATCAGCTCAATCGTCTCACCAACAATACTGAGGAGCTGATCAAGGCGATTCAAGGGTTGCACACACTTCCCCGGCGCAATCTCCACCATCTGCTGCAGCCGCCATTACACACACAGCAGGGATGCCAACGCTGACAAACCCCTGCCTGTCTCTGCCTGAAAAGTTTGACGGTGATCCAGCAAAGTGTAAGGGATTCATACTCCAATTCTCACTCTTCATTAATCAACAACCAACCATGTTCAGCACTAACACTAGTAAGATCGCTTTGATTTGCTCATTGTTTACTGGAAGAGCACTGGGTTGGATAATGGCGGTTTGGGGAGATGATGGATCTGCTTTTCCCATGTATGAGTGTTTCTTACAGAGGTTTAAAGAGGTGTTTGATCATCCCAGTGATGGCAAAGGGGCTGGTGACCGTCTTATGGAACTGACCCAGGGAAGGAGAACAGCGGCTGAATATGCTTTAACTTTTCGCACACTCGCAGCACAAACCAATTGGGTGAGTGACACGCTGAAAGTCTGCTTCCGGAGGGGATTGTTGCATGAATTACAGACCGAGTTAGCCTGCCGGGATGAGGGTAAGATCCTGGACCAATTCATTGAACTCACCATTCACGTTGATAATCTCATCCGTGCACGTAAAGATGGTTCCAGACGCAATGCCCGTACACCTCCACCGATTGATTCAGAAATCATTGAACCCATGCAAATTAATGCCTACCACTTGTCCGAAGAGGAGAGAAGTCGACGTGTCACTCATCGTCTGTGTCTATACTGCGGCAGTCCTGGTCATATGAGAAGCAACTGTCCCGTATGTTCACGTCCTGAAAGCTTTCGCTTGGTGAGTGATCCAAACCCATTTTACAGCTCAGACCCATGTGTTTCAGTGCCCATCACTCTATTGTTTAACAACATTCATCTAGAGACTTCTGCACTATTGCACTGTAAAAAAAAAAATCCCGTTCTACGGAAAAATACCGGCAGCTGTGGTTACCAGAACAATACTGTAAAAATGACATCAAACCGTAAACATACTTACAGAGTTACATGTGAATTTTACATTTTAAATCTGTTAAATTTACGGTAAAATAATGTATTTCATTAACTGATATAATGTTAATTTACCAACCTAATGAAGTACTAATATCTGTTTTAAACCTTTATAATACACTGATAATCACCAAACACAATGGTGATGAGAGTCACATGATGAATCAAAGTTCATCACAAGCAGATTTTCCACAAGCTGAGGAGGATAACACTAACATATAGAAGGTGCACACAGTGTCATTCACACACACACTAAACACCATCATGGTAACATGCATGAAATTTTAAAAATGCAATAAACATTAATTTAACAACATTAGATGTAACATAAAACCCTAATGTACATAACTGATTAGAAAAAAAATGAGAAAAACTAAGAAGAAACAGAGTTATTTCAACAAAAATATATAAAATGTGAAGTATCACGCAGGGAATTGTGGGAATGTCAATATACGGTTTTTCACTGTAAATTTTACAATGAATTGTTATTTTTCACTTTGTGACGGTGCGGAAGTTCACGAGCCTTCCAGCATCCGTGCCCATATTTGGAAAAAAAAATTAAGAGAAAACTTATAAAAAGGACATCAACTTGTAGACAGGATGTGAAGTATTCGAGAGAGGAAACAGAATTGACTTACCTGGTGAAGCAGCTCCTTCGTGACGCGCATCGCAGCATCTGCCATGGCTAAACTGGAGTGAGACCAAGAGGTTTATTGCTAATACTGGCTACGGAGCAAGATCGTGTTGTTTCCCTGCAGAAGATTGCAGAATAATTCGCACCAGCTCTTCTGAGACGACGCGACTCGCATCTGCCGTGGCGAACGAGTCGAGTGAACAAAGCAAGGCCTTACTCCTAACAATAGCTGCAGACCTGTGCTGTTGTCCTGCAGAAGAGCGTGTTCAGGTATCCATCTCCATGCACGTCCTCTGAAAACGCTCAACTCTCTCGAAGGCCTCACCACAAACAACAACCCGCACGCACACACAAACCAAAATATACACACACACACACATACTATACAGAGTCCCGCATTCACATCTTTACTTTCGTTATCGCCTGTTGGCATATTGTTTTTTTTCTGAAGTTGAACTGTAGGGTTTATTTAATCCATTACTTGCTTCGCTTAGTTTCGCTTATTTTTTTTATTTTTTTTGTGTGGCTCATTTTGGAGTTATAATGTGGAGAAAAACTGGACACCTGGAACGGTG
Source organism: Chanodichthys erythropterus (assembly GCF_024489055.1). Classification (NCBI taxonomy): domain Eukaryota; kingdom Metazoa; phylum Chordata; class Actinopteri; order Cypriniformes; family Xenocyprididae; genus Chanodichthys; species Chanodichthys erythropterus. The sequence continues at coordinate 6,248,269 of NC_090235.1, read as the reverse complement.
AAACTTCCCTTACTACTACCCAGGACGTGAATATATGGAATTGTTTTTTTTTTTGTTTGTTTTCTTGCTGTTATTATTTTGGTTGAATGTGATCACTGTGGTATATATATACACATTCACTTGAACTGCATACCTGTTTGTCTCATGATTTGAAGTTTTTTTTTTTTGTCATGTAACTGGTATATTTTATACCTGGCGCCCGAACATTATTTGGTTAAAACCAAAAAAATTTAAAAGATTAATTTGGATGGGCTGCCACCGTTACAGAGTGGCGCCTGAAAAGGGACTTGAACATTACATTTTTGTTACTTGTTGAATTGGTTGTTGAATTACAGAACCTTATGGTAAATTCTTGTGTGATCTAAACACTTGATGTGTTTTTTGTGAACTGAAAAAAAAAAAAAAAAAAAAAAAAAAAAAAAGTGAAATTCTACTTTGTACATTCTGCTTTTGCTGAAATTGTGAAAATGGGGGGAAATTGTTGAAACTGTACTCCTGTATGTTGTTTTTCTCTGACCCCTTGTGCCCACAAACTGACAGACACACATTCCAAATCACTCATCTCATTTATTGATTATTTGCATAACATTTTACACATTGACACACCAAACACAAACATGGCCACTTCTACGCCTCCTTCAACCCCCTCTCCAACTACTTTTGTGGACATCGATCCACCTCCAGACATATCCACCCCTGTCTGGCTTCCTGAGCAACAACTGCTACAGCAGCAACCAAGAGTTTACCCACTACCACATGTCCCCACCTTCTATTCAACACCCACTCAGTCCAGCAGTGCTCTGCCTGGAACCCATGTGCGTTTTGTCTCCCCAACACCAGATGTCAGTCCACCAGTCCAAGTTCCCACCTGGCAAGTAAGATCAGATCCCATGCAAATATGCACCTCTCCTGACACTTCCCCATCTTCAGGAGCTCAGCACGAACTGCCTGGTTATCTTCCAACTCCTGGAAAAGACATACAACATCTTACCACACAAGTACAAGGTAATTGGGACAACCTGTTTGACATCATGAAACAGCAGGAGAAAGCTGTGAGTGAACTCACTCAACAGCAAAAAACTGCCACTTCCCATAGTGATAGACAACTTGGAGACCTGACTGCCAAAATGGAGGCCAACCAACAGAAAATTCTCACCACATTAACTGCAACTAAAGCTGATTCATCTGATTCAGATCAACTTGTCAAAGCCATAAAAGTGATGATCTCACAGGAATTACAAAAAGTGGAGTCTACCTTGATTGCTGAAGTCCGGTTTATGGTGGATCAACTTCAGGTTGAAATTCAGAGAGACCTCAGAGATACCTATAAGAATCTTCAAACAGATCATGAGCAGCTTTCCACTGAATGTAAACAGTGCATCACCCAGGTTGACAAGCTTGCTACCCAATTAAGTGAACTTCAAACAAACATGACGAAAGACTAACAACAGTAAAAGGAAATGTCTGATCACCTAAGTAAAGGGGTACAACCACCACCTATTGCCACACTTACCACACCATCACCACTAGAAAATGTCCCAGAGTGTCCTCCTATACCTGCTGGGAAAAGTGACCATTTAAAGTTGACCTTTCCCACATTTGGAAGACCGTCTGATGACTGTGATCCTTTGCTGTACCTTACACAGTGTCAGGACTTTTTGGCATTGCACCCACTTTCAGAAACTGACATCCTGGCAACCTTCCGAAGCGTACTCAATGGCACTGCGCGTGACTGGTGGGAGGTCGCCCGATCGTCAGTAACGACCTGGAATAACTTCGAGACTGCTTTCCTCTCAGCATTCCTCTCAGAAGACTATGAAGATGAGCTGGCTGAAAGAGTCCGCACGAGATTATCAAGGTGAGAGAGAAACCATCAGAGATTTCGCATTTACACATCGTGCTCTCTGCAGAAGATGGAAACCTTCCTTAACTGAAATTGAAATGGTGAACATGATTCTCAAAAAAATAAAACCTTACCTCGCCAGCCAGCTACGTAGTCGGGTGAGTACCATGGAAGAACTGGTGAAACTGGGACATCAGATAGAGAAAGACCACGAGCAGCAACTGCAGTATGAAAGATGCATGACCAGAAAACCACCACAAGAAGCCATTCAAAAACCCCTCACCAATAAAAAAAACTGTTCAGCCTCAAGTACAATGCTGGAGATGCAAGGGACTTCACTCACCTGGTTGTTGTCCACTTTATTCTAACGTTAACCCATCAAATCAACCTGCAAAACCGCAACATCCTTTCACCAGTCAACGGCCACTTCATTCCCGTAAGTCTGGAAGTCAAGCAATGAATAATTCGGTGACTGCTACAACAAATAAAATGTTGTCGACTTCCAAGAAACCTACCTCTAAGCCAAAACCTGTTACTTCTCCAGTCATCCCTCAACAACTGGTTGTTCCAGTCCGCATCGGTGGTTGGTCTGGAAAGGCCATAGTAGACACAGGGGCCAGCTACACCATGATCCATGAAAGTCTGTGGCAAAAGTTTTCTCCGCAAGAGAGCCTCCAACCTTGGTCTCTTGGTCCATTGTATTTAGCTAATGGTGAAGCAGAGATTCCCTTGGGGTGGTTTCAATTACCAATTCATATACACAACAAAACTTTCACTTTACCTGTTGCTGTCCTTTTCCCCGAAGGCTCTTGCCTATGCTGTAGTTCTGGGACTGGATTTCATCTTCTTCAGTGGCCTGCAAATCAATGTAATTGATCAAAAATATTAATTTAAGTCCACACCACAAGAAGATTATCCCTTTTCAACCAGGAAATGCCAGTGTTCCTGATATAAATCCTCAACGCCAAAAGACAGGACATGTAAAGATGTTTAACCAAAGCCTCACCCTGTTAAGTTTTATCCCTCCACCACAACCTGTATGCCGATCCTCACCACTTGACAGTACAGATGTACAAACTTTAATTGACAGTGCTGTGAGTGAAGCTCACATACCTTTTTACTGACAAAAATACCTTGAGAGGAATCCTGGAGTCCAACCCTCAAACATGTTCTCTTCAACCAGGTCGTACAGATGTCCTCCAACACACTATTTATACCCAGCACCCAGTGCCCATTAAACAGAGACCTTACCGCATGTCCCCTGGTAAGCAAGCAGTGGTACAAGAGCAACTTGTGGAGATGTTGAATGCAGGAATTGTGGAACCCTCACACTCTGGCTGGGCCTCTCCTGTGGTCCTTGATCCAAAGAAAGATGGTAGCCTTAGATTCTGTGTTGACTACCGTAAGCTCAATGCTATCACAGAGAATGATGCTTACCCAATTCCCAACATGACTGAAATCCTTGAATCTTTCTCTGGAGCAGCCATCTTTTCAACAATTGATCTCAACAGCGGCTATTGGCAGGTGGCCATGGACCCCCAGAGTAAGCCAAAGACAGCATTCATCACTCCATCTGGGCTCTTCCACTTTAATGTCATGCCCTTTGGGTTGAAAAATGCACCTGCAACATTTCAACGTTTGTTAGTGTCAATGGTATCACTGCAGATTCATCCAAAGTGGAAGCTAGCAGATCTTACCCTGTGCCACGAAACATCAAAGAAGTCCAGCGCTTTCTTGGATTAGCGGGATGGTATCACCGTTTTGTCCCCGACTTCTCCAAAATCGCAGAACCCATCAATGCACTGAAAAAGAAAGGACATTCTTTTCATTGGTCACCTCAATGCCAGGAAGCTTTTGAAAAATTGAAGGCTCATCTCACATCACCTCCTATTCTGGGCCATCCAAATTTCCAACTTCCTTTCATGGTTTATACCGATGCCAGCGATACCGGACTCAGTGCTGTTTTAACAACGGAAAAACCAAGGTCTGGAGAAAGTCATTGCATACGCAAGCCGCACCCTTAAAGCTGAATCCAACTATTCTGCTACTGAGAAAGAGTGCCTAGCAGTCGTATGGGCACTTGAAAAATGGCAGCATTACCTGGAGCACAAGATGTTCACTGTTGTCACCGACCATACTGCGCTACAGTGGGTCATGGGTTCCCCGAAAACCACCAGCCGTCTCATTAGATGGGCCCTACGATTGCAAAGGTTTGATTTCATCATTGAATACCGAAAAGGCAAACTGAATGTAGCACCTGACGCTTTGTCCAGGATTTCCAGCTTACCTTGTTGCAGCTTGTACTCCAGTCAGGAACAGGCTGTTGAATTTCCAGTCTCTGCTGTGTCAATTTGGGAGGAACAACACAAAGATTCTGAAATTATCAAGGTGTTTAAAGCATTGGCAGAGAACAACAACAACCACAACTTGAAGGACAAATATGAGGTTAGAGAGGACCAACTGTATCATAGGACCCACCTGTCAGATGGCCAAGTCCACTACAGAGTGTACCTGCCTCGCAGTCTCATACCAGCTGTCCTTAAATACTACCATTCCCATCCTTTAAGTGGCCATGCAGGTATATATAAAACCTACAAACGTCTGCACAATGTTGCTTTCTGGCCAGGGATGTGGACTGCTATCAAACATTATGTTAAGTGTTGTACCAAATGTCAAACACTGAAAAGTGAAAACCAAAAACCGGCTGGCAAACTACAACCCGTTTCTGTGTCACAACCCAACAAGATGGTGGGTGTCGACATCATGGGGCCCTTGCCAAGCAGCACACAACGTCAAGAGTACCTTTTGGTTTTTGTCGACTATTTCTCTCGCTGGGTTGAGTTCTTCCCCATGTGCAACGCTAATGCTCCAACCATAGCGAAAATTCTCAGGACTGAAATCCTCACCCGGCGGGGCGTTCCAGATTTCATCTTGTCTGACCGTGGCACCCAATTTGTTTCCTCCATATTCAAAGAGCTGTGTGCAAAATGGAACATCACTCAAACTAACGACAGCATATCATCCACAAACAAATATGACTGAGAGGGTTAACCGAACACTGAAATGCATGATTGCCTCATATGTGGATGACAACCACAAGAAGTGGGATCAGTATTTACCTGAACTCCGTTTTGCCATGAACTCAGCAGTACAGGAGAGCATTGGGATGTCCCCGGCAGAACTTCAACTTGGAAAGAAACTGCACAGTCCCATGGATAAATTACTCCAGGGTAAATGTCTTTTACCATCCACTCCATCCTATGATGTTGTCAACCATCTTGCACAACTGAGGTTGAAAGCAGATGAGTGCTGTAAAAAAGCCCAAAAAAGACAGCTCAGAAGTTACAATAAAACCCGGAGAGAAGCCTCATTTGAGGAAAAAAGTCGTGTCTGGTTAAGAAATTTTCCCCAGTCCAGTGCTCAACACAACTTTACTGCAAAAGCCCTTTACTTTACTAGCCCCAAAGTGGAAAGGACCTTACCGGGTATTAAAACAGTTAGGCCCACTGAATTACCAGATAGCACTGGAGGAAACCGGAGAGGACGTCCGTACAGCTCACATATGTAACCTTAAACCATGCTACCCAACCTCAGAAGAGTTTGAGTCCCAGGAAAGGGAAAAACTTAGACAGTTATTCCAGCAAAGCTCAGATGATGAAGAATTCTTGGGCTTCTAAAAAAAAAAAAAAAAAAAAAAAAACCACCTGTTTGTTTGTTTGTGGAGAGTGTGACGGTGCGGAAGTTCACGAGCCTTCCAGCATCCGTGCCCATATTTGGAAAAAAAAAAATTTAAGAGAAAACTTATAAAAAGGACATCAACTTGTAGACAGGATGTGAAGTATTCGAGAGAGGAAACAGAATTGACTTACCTGGTGAAGCAGCTCCTTCGTGACGCGCATCACAGCATCTGCCATGGCTAAACTGGAGTGAGACCAAGAGGTTTATTGCTAATACTGGCTACGGAGCAAGATCGTGTTGTTTCCCTGCAGAAGAGTGCAGAATAATTCGCACCAGCTCTTCTGAGACGACGCGACTCGCATCTGCCGTGGCGAACGAGTCGAGTGAACAAAGCAAGGCCTTACTCCTAACAATAGCTGCAGACCTGTGCCGTTGTCCTGCAGAAGAGAGTGTTCAGGTATCCATCTCCATGCACGTCCTCTGAAAACGCTCAACTCTCTCGAAGGCCTCACCACAAACAACAACCCGCACGCACACACACACCAACCAAAATATACACACACACACACACACACACACACACACACACACACACACACACACACACACAAAATACAGAGTCCCGCATTCACATCTTTACTTTCGTTATCACCTTTTGGCATATTGTTTTTTTTTCTGAAGTTGAACTGTTGGGTTTATTTAATCCATTATTTGCTTCGCTTAGTTTCGCTTAGTTATTTTATTTTTTTCTCTGTGGTATAATTGCATTGCAATTTCTTTGATTGACCAAAAAAAAAAAATATACATTCACTTGAACTGCATACCTGTTTGTCTCATGATTTGAATTTTTTTTTTTTTTTCATGTAACTGGTATATTTTATACCTGGCGCCAAAACATTATTTGGTTAAAACCAAAAAATTTAAAAGATTAATTTGTATGGGCTGCCACCGTTACAACTTTCAAAAACTGTGAATTTAATGGTATTTTACCGTAAAGTTACATTAAACGTACCATTAGATCTATTACAGTTATTCAACGTATATAGTACGGAAACTTTCTGTAAATCAATCTACAGTTTTTTCACCGCAGCATTTTTACAGTCTTTTACGGTTAAAATCACGGTCATTTTTTACAGTGTGGATTCCGGGGCAGCGGGGAACTTCATGTCTCAAAGCTATGCACGACAACATAAAATTCCAGTAATTGAATGTGTCTCTCCCCTCACAGTGTAAGCAATAGACGGTCGGCCGCTGGGTTCAGGATGCATAAAGCCCCATCACCCGACCGTTAACCATGCAGACTGGCATCTTTCATACTGAATGCATTCAATTCCATATTCTGCCTACCTTTACATCCTCTATTATACTGGAATTGCCGTGGCTCCGCACCCACAATACACACATCTGTTGGAGAGAAGGAAAGATTGAACACTGGAACAAACACTGTTTAACCCATTGTCTGCCACAGTCAACCTCTCTCTGTATCAGATCCATCCAGGCTGCCAAATCCCCTGAAACCACCTCTGAACTCACCTCGGAGATTCCCTCTGAGTTGCAACTCCCCAATGAATACCGAGATCTGGCCGTAGCCTTCAAGGTACATGCATCCCAACTTCCACCTCATCGCTCTTATGACTGTGCCATTGACTTAATCCCAGGATCTACTCCACCCCGAGGTCGTATCTTTCCACTGTCTCAGCCTGAATCAGAGGCCATGAAGAAGTATAAATCGAGGATGAATTGGCCAAGGGCTTTATACAACCATCTACCTCTCCTGCATCCGCCGGATTCTTCTTCGTGGGCAAGAAGGACAGGGGTCTTCATCCTTGTATCGACTACTGTGGGCTGAATGAAATTACTGTCAAGTTCTGCTGCCCTTTACCCCTTGGAACAGCTTCGCATGGCAAGATACTTCACTAAACTGGATCTCCGCAGTGCGTATAATCTGATCCGCATCAAGGAGGGTGATAAATGGAAGACAGCATTCTCAATGACTACTGGGCACTACGAATACCTTGTTATGCCCTTCGGGCTGGTCAATAGTCCGTCTGTTTTCCAGGCATTCATCAATGATGTATTCAGAGATATGCTGAACAAATTTGTGATTGTGTATATTGATGATATTTTGATCTATTCAGATTCCATGAAGGAACACGTCAACTAGGTCAGACAGGTGCTCCAAAGACTTATCCAGTTTCAACTCTACGCCAAAGCTGAGAATTGGGAGTTCCACAAAACATCCACATCATTCCTCGGTTACATCATCAGTCCTGACGGAGTTGCCATGCATGAGAGAAAGGTCACCACCATCCTCAATTGGCCCTGTCCCAAATCACTCAAGGAATTACAACGTTTTCTGGGGTTTGCCAATTTCTAGCGCCGTTTCATTCGAAACTTCCGCACCATTGCCTTCCCGCTTACCAGCATGGTGAAGAAGGGTCAGAACATACTCACATGGACTCCATTAGCCATCAACGCCTTGCAAGAACTGAAGGAACGCTTAACTTCAGCTCCTATTCTACATCATCCGGACCCGTCTCTCCCTTTCGTCGTCAAGGTGGATGCATCTAACACTGGTCTCAGGGCTATACTCTCACAAAGACAAGGTAACCCATCCAAACTCTACCCCTGTGCATTTCATTCTAGAAAACTCACAGCAGCAGAACGTAATTACAGCGTTGGAGATCGTGAGTTACTGGCTATGAAAGCAGCGTTCGAAGAATGGCGTCACTGGCTGGAGGGAGCTACACATCCTTTCGTTGTTCTGACTGACCACAAAAATCTTGAATACCTGCGAACTGCCAAAAGACTCAACCCATGCCAAGCTCAATGGTCCCTGTTCTTCTCCAGATTCCACTTCACTGTAACCTACCGCCCTGGTTCCAAGAATGTCAAAGCAGGTGCCCTGTCACATCAATCCGAGGGTGAGAATCAAGACCAAAACCATGAGACCATTTTACCTACTTCTCTTATCGTTGCACCTATTCAGTGGGATATCATAACGGAGCTGGAGCAGGCCAACGCCGAAAATGAACCACCGCCAGAATGTCCACCAGAAAAGATCTTCGTGCCCCTAGACTTCTGCAACCGCATCATGGAGATGGTGCACAACTCTCCCGCATCTGGTCATCCAGGCATCGCTGCAACCCTACAACTCTTACAAAATCGGTTCTGGTGGCCAACCCTACCGAAAGACTCTACTATATTTGTCAAGTCATGTCAAGTCTGCCAGATCAATAAACCCTCACACCAACCACCCGCTGGCTTGCTGCAGCTGCTACCTCTTCCTCAAAGTCCCTGGTCCCATATCACCGTAGACTTTGTCACTGATCTTCCCTCCTCGAATGGAAACACCGCTATACTCACTGTTGTGGACCGGTTCTCTAAAGCCTGCCGCCTCATTCCCCTCTCCAAGCTTCCCACTGCCATGCAGACTGCTGAATATCTGTGTAATTGGGTCTTCCGCATTTATGGTCTCCCAGAGGACATAGTATCCAACCGGGGTCCCCAATTCACTTCTCGCCTCTGATCAGCCTTCTGCCAGGCCCTCAATATTAATGTCAGCCTCACCTCCGGCTACCATCCTCAGTCAAACGGGCAGACAGAGCGTCTGAATCAAGAACTCACCCGCTTCCTACGGTCTTACTGCAATCACAATCAGAACGACTGGTCCCAATATCTGCTATGGGCAGAATATACACAAAATTCCCTACACAAACCAGCCACCGGTATAACGCCCTTCCAGTGCATTCTTGGATTTCAACCGCCACTATTCCCATGGTCTGGAGAGCCCACCAACGTACCGGCCGTCACCGACTGGATGAACCACAGTGAAGCTACCTGGGATAGAGCTCACACCCACCTACAACATGCTAAACGCTGTCAGAAAGAACAAGCTGACCGCCATCGCCGCCCAGCTCCTACATATCAACCAGGTCAATGGGTATGACCTGTCTACAGGAGATCTCTGCCTGAAACTCCCTTGCAGAAAGTTGTCCAAGGTACGTTGGCCCATTTCAGATAACACATCAGATCACACCTGTTTCATTCCATCTTGCTCTGTCTTATCACTTTCGTATCTCCCCTACATTCCATGTTTCCCTGTTTAAGCCTGCCGATGGTCCCAACGAGGAGGGGGAGGGGAGGTCTGGTGATCAGGGCCCCCTACCCATTCTGGTGGAAGGCGAGGAGGCTTATCAAGTATGTAGTCTACTGGACTCCAGGCGCCGAGGAAGAATTCTTCAATACCTGGTTGACTGGGAGGGGTATGGCCTGGAGGAACGTTCATGGGTCGATGCGGAGGATATCCTAGACCCCAACTTAGTGGAAGAGTTCCACACTCACCATCCGGATAGGCCAGCTCCTCGCCCTCGTGGAAGACCTCGATGCTGGTTGCCTCCTCACGCCAGGAGGCGTTTGCGCGGGGGGGGGGACAGAGACAGAGCTCCTCTGACCATCGGAGGGAGCCCTCACCTGAATACTAACATACACCCTTATCACACTATATTTCCCATTAGCCCGTACCTTGGACTAATTACACTCCCAGCTGACACCCATTACCTGGACTATAAAAGACTGCCATACACTTCTGCCCATCGCAAAGTCTTGTTTTGCCTTGGTGAACATTTCTGAGCGTTTATTTAGGGCATTATGAATTTGTTAGCCAATGAATCAACAATTCTTTGTCAAGGAAAAGAAGCAGGTGAAGAATTAATCTGTTCTCCAGTACAAAAAAAAAAAAAAAAAAAATTTTTTTGGATGGTTGCTAAGGCAGTGTATTAGAATAATGGTTATTGTCAGTATTTAAGAAATCGAAGCTTCTAGATGATTTAGAAAGGGATGAGGATATGAAGCTCTGGGCCCAATTGTTCAAAAGTATTCTGAATGAATTCTGGCTATCTTGAAAAAAAATATATAAAAAAATCCCTCAGTTCCTCAGCTGATAAAATTAATTGTATTTACAGCCTTTATGGCTGTTGCAAACTTTACCAGCCAGCAGATGGCGTTGTTGTCAATACACTGAGAATCTTTCCTCTGTGCAATCAGGTGGAATCCTCAGGGCTTAGTTGTTTGAAAAGTTTAATTCAGATCAGAATGATCTGTATTTGGAAATCCCATGTTTGGCCCACACATGATAAAACAATGTTTTGCTTTTGGAATGGATCTTTAATTACTTATTTTGCATTTAGACTCTTGAGCACAAAGTATCTGCATTCTGAAAAAAGTCATTGGTGCATGTCAAATTGTTTAGTGGATTATTTTTCATTATCATTTATCCATACCGGGTGTATACTTTCACCCACGTAATGTGTATGAAGAAAAAAAAAAAGCTGGATTTAAACAGGCAGTAGTGGACTCATTAAATTTACTCAAACTAGAAAACTAGCACTCAAAGCAGAAACAGAACAACCAATATAATGTGATACGAACAGACAAATGAACTAAACAAAACACAGGGCTTAAACAAGGCAAACTAATCAACGATAATGAACAACAGGTGCAAATCATAACCACATCTATCACGGACAGAAGAGTAGGAGACAACAGGTTCAGAGGTGAATGAGTTTGACAAACAGCTTGAGAATGACAGATGATCAGGGGCCTGTACCATGATAATAGTTGAACAAACTCAGTGTTATAGGATTAGTTTCGAGTTGACAAAACCAAACCACTCCAAGTACACTTAGGCCTATGGAAAATACTTGTCTGTGAAGGAGGACAAATAAAAGAAATGATCTTTCTCCATCAGTGCAAGTGACAGTTGTGAAGTTAGTTTATATATAGTTGATAATGTATAGCGATAGAGACTCAAACATACAAGGCCACATGTATGATGTAGTCATATTTAGTGAGGATATTTACACCTTATTTATATTCCATATGATCTAATATTATATATATATATATATATATATATATATATCATTGAAACAAAATGCTTAACTTTTACTAGAAATGCGTGTGTAATGGATTAATAAAAATATAGATCATAACTATACAAATAATAATCCTAAAATAATTCTAAGTAATTATCATTAAAACCAGACAATTTCATCTTGCAAGAGAAACTGGGGGAGTGACTGGCCCAATTTCGGTTTGAGATCTCTGAACCAGAACATAACCTGCCCCAGAGCAGGTTAGCCGTGGAGCGCAAGTTACCATGGTGATGAACACTGCTAAAAGCCAAGTCACTTTCATGGTACCTAAAACCCACGATTGGCGCAAACTAGTCGAGAGAGGGCTGGCTAATCTGAAACCTACCTGGCTAGCCAGCTAATCCAGCTTCATGGTACAGGCCCCAGGTGAGTAACGGTGATATAGATATTAGTGATGGTAAACAAATGGTAATACTGTCCTTTTCTTGCAGGTGGATGACTCGTGGATGATTGAAGGTGCAGAGATGGAGTGAACACACGAACGGTAGGGATACACGCACGAAGACTTGGAAGAACACTGGAGTGAAGTAGGTATGGGATTCTCAATATGCTGGAGCATTAGCGTAGAAGTCCTTGTATCAAACTAGACCGGACAGTGAAAGAGGACGAGGCTGAATCCAGCTTCTTATTCGCCTCGTGAACTGAGGTGAGTGCTGTGTTTAAGTATCTGGTGTGATTGCGTAATGATGGGGATCAGGTGTGTGTGGTTAGAACTCTGGTGAGGGAGTGTGCTGTGATTGGCTGATGAATGAGCCTGACGGGTCTGTGACAACATCAGTGAAAAACCATAGAAACTAACTGGAAAAAAAAAGGAAACAGAACTAAAACCCACCAAAAACAGACATAAACCATGATCCCCCATAATAACAGGCCTTTTCTCTCTCTCTCTCTCTGACTCTCTCTTTTATTGAATTTAATGGTAAAGATAATGCTGTATTGTTCCTTTATGTCAATTATTTGTCTGCTTAATTCTCAGTAATTTCTCAGTGTTCTCCTGTAGAAACCAATTAGCATTTTTGTTTTTACCATAAACAGCAAACATTGTATTCATCATTGTACTCAAAGTATGGGTTTAGTCATAAAGGGAACCATTTTTATCATTTAGGACTGCAGTCATTGGTGTAAAGAAACTTTTTGCCATTTAATGCTTCAAAAAATTAGACATTGTACATAGTGCAAATTTAGTACAGCTCAAACTGTAAATGGTGTACATGCATATGGATAAGTGTTTTTGATGGAACAGAAATAAAAGAGAAAAACCAAATAATAAAGAAAAAGACTTTTTTTTAAAAAAATCAAGAACTTTAGTGTTTTTTTCTTTGTAAGACTAATTCTACAATCATAATCAGTAATATATAGAGTTATACAATGGTTTTCATTGATATTCACATTTATGTATTTTTTCATTTTACATTAAGTTCTACACATATTAGAATGGCAAATATTTTATAAAATGTATTATAAAAAATTTCAAACATGTTAACATTATTGAACTCTGAAAAGTCTCTCAGCTTCTCTAAAAGCTTAATATGCCACACAAACAAATTATATTACACAAACATATTACAGAAGGTCATTCATGTTTATTTTTAATCCAATTTTTTTTATATAGTAATCTAATCTAAAAAAAAAATATTTTGCTTGTTTAAATAAATTGAATAAAATTGTGGTTAGCTACTTTAGCAGACAACAATGCCAGTTTTAACAAATTTGTTCAGTGCTCTATTCCTGGTTCCAAAACATATTTCTTCATTTAATGTCATTCAGCAAACACTAGTTATCTAAACAAAAATTGCTGTACAATATTCTACAGGTCTTTGCACAGGCTCAGTTGCCTGGTCAGTGGTTCAGTTCACCTTTCCTTGTTATTATTGATATTTACTTTTAATTTTTTGAGTATTTGTATGTATTTTTCAAGCATTTATATGCCTGATGTTCAGATATGTAATACCAATCATAAGGTATGTCTGCTGGTTTAACATTGTATCGTTCAGCAAACTGAGCATTGTACTTGGCAAAGATGAACTTCCAGAAGTCAGTGGCCTCACTACTAGTGTCAGGCTGAATCCTCCAGTCTGGATAGACCTGTCTGTAATCCTTAAATGGATACCACTGATACCCTGTGTCTATATTTCGGAAATCCCCTTTACTAGCAACAAGAGATGAGCATATGTCAGGAATTAGTTTTCCTTCTGGAACCCATCTAAAGTTACCAATGCCCTGTGGCCGATGAGCGGAAGAAAAATGTTCAGAATGGTAATTTCCTCCAGCTTCACAAGGTGCACTGCAGAATGGACACTTTTTCCCGCAGCCAAACACTCTGCTGAAGAGCACCTCTTGAGGTCTGTTCAGTGACAGTCTGTTTAACTTATCCCTGACATCACTTTCTCTATATAACTGCTCTTTTAAGCTTTGATGCATTTTGTCTATCGATGATTTAAGACAATCTGCAAACTCAGCAGGGTCTGAGTTGTTTAAAGCCAGAGAAGCATTGAGGGTGTCAACTGGTATGACCAGCTCTTTATCAAGACGTGCAAAGACATTGGTCACAAAACTGTGGATGTTTGTTACCACTTGAACTCTTTTGCTATGGCGAATGTCCGCCTGTCTCTGTGCTCTTACAGCTTCCTTGATTTTTTTGATGATTGCGTTCAAATGTTTGATCTCTAACTTTAGAAAAGCATCTTCCTTTGAAAAATGGTCAATGATCTTCTCTGAAATCCACTCAGTTACAAACTTCTCATAGTTTTCCGCATAACCCAAAATATTTTCGAAGTCTTTATCCTGAAGCAGCTGTTTTAAAAGTGAACACTGGAAAAATGACCGTGTGCCAAAATCAAAGTTTCTTTCACCTGTCAACATTTCATCCACAATGTCAGGTCCAAGACGTTTCTGAATGTATTCCATCACGGCAGGGCCAAAGCATTTGATGGCACACATCTCTGCCTTGCTCTGGCACTGGTCTCGTTGGTAGTAGAGGTCTTTAAAGTCAGCTAACCATTGCTCCTTGAACCTTTCCAGAGATTTTAAAGGGTCAGTTCTCTGTATGTAGTCATCATGCATTTTCTGGAAAGATCTTGCTGCATTCCCGCAAATATGGATCTTGAGAGATGCTTCATTTTCTGGGCTGATCTGTAGATCCTTATAGCTTTCCATATTTTTGTCAATGTAGCACAATAACCCTTGTATGTCAGCACTAATATAGTCTGATTTTGCTCTTGTCTTACAACTAATGAATTCTCCACTTTTATGCATTATTCTTTCACATGCCGTTTGTATTAATTTGTTTCTTTTATCCCTTGGCTCAGGATGAGAATGTGTGAATGTTTGAATTATATTATTGTCTGTTTCAGCCTTTGCAAAAAAGGGTCCAATGCCACATTGATCTAGACTGGGGATATTTAACAGCATCTCACGTACTGCTCCACTTTTCATTTCCAAGTTATTGTGCAAAAGTCTGTAGGTTTCCTTCACCACATCTTGCCTAGGTAGAGATGTGAAGGAACACTGCCTCACAGTGCCATCCCACATTTTTTTAAATTCCTCATCTAGTTCACTTTCAGAGAGGTTGTTTCTTCTATTCTTAAAGACACTGATCAAATTGTGCACTTTGTCTTTCATGGTATCTCTCTGCTTTTGTTTTATAAGTTCCACCTTTTCAGTTTCCTTCTGTATCAAAACAGCATTCTCCAGTTTGTTCTTTAAAAACATCTCAGTCTCCTTTCGAAGACCCCGCACACAATTTAAAAAGTCCTCCTTGTGATTTTCAACAAGGTGCACATGATCCTCATTGCTTTCAAAGTATTGCTCAATTTTATCAAAAAGGATTTTCTCCTCTTTGTCAAGCTCATCAGCAAGTTCATTTTTTAAGTCAACCAATATGTCATCAATGTTAAGTGCATCCATTGACTGCACTGACATTACACCCATGTTAGTGATTTTGGTTTCAGATTTTGTGTACCAAGAAATCATGTGCTTCTTGAAGGCCCATTCCCAAGTGTTAATCTCCACACAAAGTTTGGAGTAGGCTTCAGCGATGAGGCTGTTGCGAAAACTGAAAATAAAGTTTTCAAATTGGACAGCCTTCCAGAGACTTCGTATCCATTCTTCAAATTCCATGAAATTTTGTGCTGGGACTTTTGTTGCCTTGAAAATGGCAAGTATACTATCCTTTAAATTACTCACCTCCTCACTGTAACCGGTACTAACAGGAGCCATTGGAGGAACACCAAGCCACAATCCAGGTATGTACCAGTTGTTTCCTTCAATGTTATACTCTAGAATGTCTGTCTGTAAATTTCTTGTTGGTGCCCCTTTTC
This sequence comes from Chanodichthys erythropterus, assembly GCF_024489055.1. NCBI lineage: Eukaryota > Metazoa > Chordata > Actinopteri > Cypriniformes > Xenocyprididae > Chanodichthys > Chanodichthys erythropterus. Next base: position 6,232,493 of record NC_090235.1, on the reverse strand, counting down.
TCCATTTTAGCAGCTGCTTGTGTCATTTCATCTAGATTCTGCAAGAACATCTTTCTCTCTCTCAAGGTCTTTTCATACACAGCAACATCTGCAGTGTTTTGATGCACAAAATGACAACTGGGCTTTTTCCCCACCTCTTTCATGCGGAGAAAGGCATGGACAACAATTTGCAAAGTGTCTTTCATTTCAGTAGCATTTTCCATGGCAATGTTGACAATAGTGATGTCGCTGAGTCCAACAACAAGGGTCGCAAGTTCGTTATCATGCTCATAACTATCAGCCAGTTTTTCCAACTCTGGAGATTTTAACCCCTCGGTGTCAATCACAAGGATATAGTCACATTGAAGCTCTGATCTGAATTCCTCAGATACGCCTATTAGAAGCATGAAGGCACCTCTTGTGCATCTTCCACTGCTAACAGCAAACTGAATTCCAAACATTGTGTTGAGGAGAGTAGACTTCCCAGTGCTTTGGACTCCTAAAACTGTAACAACTCGTATCCTGTTGTGAGGTGATGTCAGGTTGTTAAGCGCCGTAAGCACATCTCCAATCCATGTCAGTGGAATGTTTGATGCGTCTCCATCAATAAGTTCTAGAGGAAACCCATTCAGCATCAGCTGAGCACATATTTCTGGCAGTTTCTTCAGGTTAATGTTCTTCCAGTCTCCCTGAAAGTGAGCTGATTCATAAAGTTGACTTAACTCTCTCATGAAGTGTTGGACTCCTAAAGAGCTGCTGGAAATCTGATTATCCAGATCTCTGAGACGTTCTTTATCCTCTGTGTGATTCTTACATGCATCCCTATACTGCTCCTTAAGCTTTGACAGGTGTTTTCTTGTTAGACTGTCCAAAGTTATTTTCATCCATTTGAGAAAATATTGCTGCTCATTCAGGGAGCAGCTCAGGCCAGAGATGAACTGATACATTGATTCTTTTATGTCGTTGCTTCCTTGTTCCATTCTTATATTTTGAATTTCGCTTTTAAGTTCACTCTTGTAGTGCTCAATGTTTTGTTTGTTTGCCTTTTTAAGGCGGCACATTTCTTTCTCAAGTTTGGATACCTCTTTCCATGGTTTCCCTTGCAAAAGCAGTTCCTTCATTTTGTAATCTGGTATATTTGTGATGTCTTGTGTGATCAGGTCTGCCCTTTCCTTTGCTTTTTGACAAATAGTATTGTTTTCATCTACAAGTATCCCCAGATCTGGTGCGATCTTTGACATAGTTTCGATGCTCACTTTTGTACAATCTGCAAATATTTCAGCAACAGTCTTCTTTAGTTTAACAACAAATTCAGCATCATTCATCTTCCTATCCTTGTGGATTGTTGAGTATGTTTTGAGCTTCATCTGTGCCAATCTTTGTTTCAAATTGTCTCTTGATGCTGGACCATCTGTGGTACAAACCAGAACCAATTTTGATCTGTATCGCAGTGAATCCAGATATGTCTGGTTTGAGTCCAAATCATCACAGAACAGAAAAACTGCAGCAGATGCTTCACTCAAGAAGGTGAATTGGGCCTTAAAGTCAGAAACATCTCCACGGAGATTAGCAAAGGCTACTGGCTCTTTAAAAATGTCAATTTTTCTCCTCCCACCAGGGAGATACCAGCTCATTTCAACAAGACCATTAGAGATCTTTCTTGGAATGTTCCCATTTTCCAGTTTCCTATGAACAAAAGTGTCATGATTTTGCTGATTGTTGCTGAGGAGTTTGTTCAGAAATTCAGACTTGGATAAGCTACTTTTTCCTAGTCTGACGAAAGAGATCAGGGGCAAATCAGTTTGCACAATGCTATTTTCCTCTAAAGCATCTTCTCCCAAAGAATGGGATCTAAATTGCTTTGTTATGTCCCTCAAGGCCCAAAGCATCAGAGTGCACTCCTTCGTGTCACAGTTTGGCAGCAGCAAAGGCACAGAGAACTGACACATTGACATTTTTAGAGCCATCTCTTGCTGTAGGAAAGGATCAGCACAATGAAATAAAGCTGTGATCAAATCTAGTGGATTTATGCTCTCCTGATCTTTATAAAAATCAGTTTCCTCCATGATATTAATGGTTTCCGGTTCCCACATTTCAGACCTACACTTTGAAGCACATTTTATAAGTCTGGCTGATGAATTGACCATCATGAGCTTTCTGAGAAAAAGCCACGGCAAAGATTTAAAACTATGTGCAGTTTGGTCCTCATCTGATGGTTTCTTTAATTCCAAAACAGACTTTAGTGTCAGTTTATGCCTCAGGCGGTTTTGTAGTCCCAATTCCATTAATACAGATTCCATATTTATATCTGCAATAGAGTGTTATATATTTGCATTTTATACAGTATGTTATATATGTATATGTACAGTTATATATGCTTCAAATCAAGATGAGAAATTATTCTTTCTCTGCTGAAAAGACCAGCAAGCGTTTTGAATGTTGGTGCTCCAATCAAACTCGATAAAGTGATTCACTCATGTTTATTTATGTCGTTCCTAACCTATATGATTTTTTCTTCTTCTGAAGAACACAAAAGAAGATATTTTGAATATCCTTTTATAATTTATTTCAGTTTACATTGTAAGGTAGAAATTTTATCAGTGCATTTCTGCATTGCTTTGTTAGCACCATGCTTTGAGCTAAAGAAGAACCAAATCAACCTCGATCAGATTGGAAAGGTCTGTGCTGGTATTTTCAGCAGAGTTGTAAATAATAATAACTTACTTGTGCGTTGTGTGAATTTTACAGGAGTGCTCTCAATTTTTTTGCCATTTGATTCGACTACAGTGCAGACAGAGAAGGAATATTCAGTTCCTGGTTGTAAACTAAATACTTTTGCTTCTCTGTTCTTTGTTAGAATTGACATTGTATTGGCTTCGTCACTGTAGATGATCCTAAAACTGTTTTTGATCTTGTCATCAGTGATGGGATCAGTCCATTTCAGATAAACAGAAGTTGCACCATTTTTGACTTCCAGGTTTTCTGGAGGGAGTGGCTCTAGTGAGGGTTAAAAATATTGTATTGAGCAGAAAATTTTAATTTGAGGATTTTTGACTTAATATTATTAAAATGCATTGGCTGTACATAAGCAGGCTCCTAAATTAGTCACTTACTTGTGTGGACGATTAAAACAGCTGGTTCACTCTGTTTGCCATTATTCAGTATCACGTTTATTGTAGCTTTGTATTCAGTGGCAGGAAGAAGATTGCCCATCAAAATGGTATTTTCATTTGATTCCACATCCACTGACTGCATTTCTTCATCATTTTTATACAGTATAACTTGGAATTTGTAATTAGAGGGGTCCATTTTCTGAGGTGATGTCCATTTTAATAATACAGATGTTGGATCCTCTGACACATATTCAAAATTCTCAGGTGCTGGGATTGCTTTGGGGAAAAATAATGAGTAAACTCAAATATAATACAAAAAAAAAAAAAAAAAATTAACCTGGTTGAATAGCTAGGATCATTTTTTAATTTCTTTATTTTACATTCTCAACCAAGTTGGTGGTCTCAAAAACTTTTCACAAGCTCTTATACTCTAAAAAATGTTGTATTGTTTCAACCCAAATTTGGGTCAAATATGAACAAACCCAGCCATAGGCTTTTTAAATTAAATTTTTAACCCAGTGGTGGGGTTGTCAAAGGACAGAACAGAACAGAAAACACACATAGTAAATGAGGGAACTAAACAAGAACAGCTGAGGGTAAACTAATCAGTAACCATAGAAACTAATGAGAACTCGTATCCGCGGGGTCTTGAAAAGTATTAAAAGGTGATAAATCAATTTTGGGAAAATTAAGACCCTTAAAAAGTATTAAAAAGTCTTATCACGGCTTTATAAAGTCTTAATTTTTTTAATTTAGTCATTTTTATTAAAAAAACGAACAGGTACATAAACTAGGCTATTGTGGGTGCGTTCGTAAAATTACTGCGAAAATGTTTTAAGTATGTTTTATGTTTTCTAATACGTCACCGACGGAATGGTCCAGCGCTGCGCGGCGCCATCTGTAGGACAAAGCTCAGCAAAGATGTAGGAATATCTGATCAGAGTTGTACACGGATACACATTTTTAAATAAATCTGCCGTGGCAAAGCTACTGAAAGTGATTTTCGGTGCTGTAATCCATATATCATTTGCTGAAACAAACTCGTCATGGAGAGCGCGTCTCATGGTTGCGTAGTAACGACAGACGCCACCGCAGCGCCCGAGCGCTTTGGAAAGAAGAAAGCGGCGCCGACGCGTTTTCCATGCGTTTTTAGACGCGACATTTGAACGGTCCCTAAAAGAGTTCAAATGGCTCAACGCACCAAATGCGAGTAGAATCAGCGCTGAAACGTGTTCGGTAACTTTTTTTTTTTTTTTTATGAATGTGTTGGGAATTAAATATATAATTTGCAACGGCTGTGATTTAATTATATAGCATGCTTGCTGTAGCAGGTGTGTGTTTTCATTTTCGATTAACTGTAAATGCTACTTTGCTTGTGATGTTTAAATTTGCATTTAGAATGATTTTTAATTCTGTTGTTTACAAAGAGAAGTTTCAGTATCACATGATTCTTCAGAAATGCTGATTTGCTGCTCAAGAAACATTCACTATTTATATTATTAAGGTTAAAATGCAGTTTTTGCTGCTTAAAATTGTGGAAATCCAATTTAAACATTTCTGGTAAGATTTAAAAAATACAAAAATTGATACTTTAATCTGTCATACTTTAAAGTTATAAAGTGAGTGAAGAGTGAAGACATTTAAAATGTTACAGAATATATTTTAATAAATAATATATTTGATAAATACATGTAATATAATTTCAAATAAATGCTGTTATTAAACTTCCTGTTTTTCAAAGAAAAATATCACCGTTTCCACAAAAATATGAAGCAGCACAACTGTTTTCAGCATTGATAATAATCATAAATGTTTCTTGAGTATCAAATCAAATTGTAATTGTTCTGAAGGATCATGTGACACTGCAGACTGGAGTAATGATGCTGAAAATGATCACAGGAATAAATTACATTTTACAGTACATTTCGCAGGTACTTTAATAATAACAATTATATACACACACATATAAAATAATGTGTGTGTTTCCATCGTAGGTTAGGTCTTAAATTTAATGTAAGGTGGTATTAAAAAGGTCTTAAAAAGTCTTAAATTTAACTTGTTCATATCTGCAGATACCCTGTCATACAGACACAACAGGATTTACCTAAACAGAACATAATCGTGACAATGTCAGTAGTTCCGGTTTCACAGCTCTGTTTAGTTTCGGTTTCCTGGGTTTCTGTCTGATTATTATGTTTGTTAACATGGTTACTTATTGTTATTGTTGTCCCATTTAGTTTTCTTTGTTTGTTCCCTGCATTTATAGCCCTTAGTATACACTTTGAGTTTGTTGGATATTGTCTATATGTGGGTGCTTTATATGTGCTTTTATTTATATAATATTTTTATTTTTATCTTTTTTTTTCTGATGGATCAACACATTTTGTGAGAAAATACATCATTAAAGTGGTTTATTTTGCTTAAAAATCTTATATTGGCATGAGGATAAAAAAGGCTCACCAGGACGGGGCACCCAGTATAGTACAGCGGGGCTAAAGGCACACCAGGTTAAAAGGTGCTTTTGACTTTATTCTCCTTTAAACCAGTAGATAGCACTAAAATTCCCCTCAGCGCTTTTCTTAACAACTGCTGTTGACTATGCATGTAGAAATTTGGCTGATCCTTGACATGATTGCCGACAGCAACATGTCACATTCACACACTTTACATGGACTTTGTTTGTGAACCACTGGTTTAGCCTATTTATTAGCAAAACAAAAAAACAAAAACTCTAGGGCAGTTTCTTTCTGTGTTTTTTTTTTTTGCCCTCCATCCTAAAACAATGTGTTCCTGGCCATCCAGTTTGCAATTTTGACTACAAAAACTGAGGTTTTTCAGATTTTCTGTTGAGGCATTCTCTCTAGGATTTAGGATTCTTTCATTATATACTTCTCCTTCACTGGAAACTGAAAATAAATCATCCCTGCTAAATGTTTACTCTTTTAATTCTTGCATCAGGAAACAATATAAGTCAACACCATTATTACTAAAAGTTAGCTAAGAAGTTTTTCCTACTAAAGCAAGGTGTATGGGTAAAGTTTTCCTACTTTTTCTTTGGCAAAAGGGAAGACAACAGCGTTTTTTTCTCTGTTTTCTCTAGTCATGATTTCAGCCCCCCCCCACCCCACTTTTCTACAGTATAGGCAGCCAAGTTTTAGTGAAACCCCATTTTTTGAGCACAGAAGTACCCATATAGTTATTGTACCTTTAGCCCCAACAGCAGGGCAAACTGTAGATTTAATTACCTTGAAACTGAAAAGACGGGACAATCAGTTATTCTATAGGTAACCTTTCCTCAGCATTTGGCCTTTACGATTTCTTTCCCTTGCCCCTGACTTACTAACAAATAGAGAGCACAGGAAAAAAACAAAAACCTTGGGGCCCTATTTTAACAATCTAAGTGCATGATCTAAAGCGCACAGATGGTGCTCTTAGGGTGTATTCGAATCCACTTTTGCTAGTTTAAGGATGGGAAAAATGGTCGGCGTCCAGCACATGGTCTAAAGGGGTTGTCCCTATTCTCTTAATGAGTAATGGGTGTGTTTTGGTCATAAAAAGCAATAGGAGTCTTATCTCCAATCAGAGTCTTATCTCCCCCTAATCTATTTAAAAGCCAGTTATGCTCGCACCATGGCGGATTCACTATTTACATGGCAGAATTTGCTTCTGTGCGTCCCTGTGTGTGTAATAAGCTGAGTGTAATAAGCAGAGCCTGTTGTGCACCTGCATATAGGTGCATATTATTAAAGGATTAGTTCACTTTCAAATGAAAATTTCCTGATAATTTACTCACCCCCATGTCATCCAAGATGTTCATATCTTTCTTTTTTCAGACGAAAAGAAATGAAATGTTTTTGATGAAAACATTCCAGGATTTTTCTCCATTTAGTGGACTTCAATGGCCTCCAAACAGTTGAAGGTCAAAATTACAGTTTCAGTGCAGCTTCAAAACGTTCTTCACGATCCCAGATGAGAAATAAGGGTCTTATCTAGAGAAACCATCACTCATTAAACTGTAATTTTGACCTTCAACCGTTTGGGTTCCATTGAAGTCCACTATATGGAGAAAAATCCTGGAATGTTTTCATCAAAAACCTTCATTTCTTTTTGACTGAAGAAAGAAAGTCATGAACATCTTGGATGACATGGGAGTGAGTAAATTATCAGGAAATTTTAATTTGAAAGTGAATCCTTTAACGCTCTTTACATAACAAAACAAATACTGCGCCATTTGACTTTTGACCAGGTTTCAGTTGGTCAATGGTGCAGTCTATTTCAGTTGCCTCAAAATAGCAACACGCCAACAATGTGCCTGAACACACCTCGTTTTCAGACCAGCCATGGGTGCACAAATGGGTGCAGATACATTTGCTATTTAAACAGGACATGAAAATGATAACTGCATCGGGTTGAAACTAGCAAAAAACACTTGTGTCATGTCTGGCGCCGCATTGCGCTGGGTGTATGATATAGGCCCTTGTTGTCTTCCCTTGTACCAAAGTGGTAGAAAAACTTAAACATCCATAATGCATTGGGCATGTTGCCATCCAAGTCCATTCCAACATGTCTGCTCTGGATACGGTTGTCAAGAGTCAAATACTGCCTTGCTTTAGTAGACAATACTTCTTAGCAAACTTTTAGTCATAACTGTGTTGCTCCCGGGTGCATAACTTGCATAACTTGTATTGCTCCCGGGTGCAAAAATTCAAAGAGTAAATGTTTAGCAGGAGTGAGTTATTTTAAGTTTCCAGTGAAGAATCCAGCACACTGTAGGCAGTGGCTAAAGACTGCAAAGAATCATAAATACAGATGAAAGAATATGCCATGAGAGAAAATCTGAACAAAATCTGTGTTTGTAGTCAACATTTCAAACGGAAACAGTTCAAATCATGAAGACTGTGCTTTAGGCCAAACAGAGGGGAAAAACTGAAAGACACTGCCATTCTGTCAGTTCCGTGAAGCAAAACGCAATTTTGTACAAGTAAAAAAGCTGTTGCCATATTGCTTCAGTTTTCCTATAATTATATAACAAATACAATATATTGCTGTTTAAAGAGTAGACAAAGTACAATACAGTTTTCAGTAGCTGGGTTTCCATTACAGATTTGAGCAAAACTTTTGCGAAATTTTTAAAATATCGATAAAAAACTATTGCAAAATGATGCCGTTTCAATTAACCAATGTTATGCAACTAAAACGTTTTTTTGTTAAAGCTGCAGTCTGCCATCAGTCCTCTTTGGCGCCATCTCTGTTTGAAACCTGCAATTGCAGTCATATGCGGAATAGCTTTCTGTACGTGCTTTGTGCCTCGGCACGGATGAATATAATGTTTGCTGTCAGTCACTGCACCGGTGTGGATACTGTACTTCAGAATCACAGATTCTACAGCTTGAAAGTATGACCAATATAAGAATTTTCACTGGAAAATATCATCTGAACAAGTAAGTAACATTTCTTTTGTTCTGACCAACTGAGGAAAAAGCATTAGGCCTACAATAAATTGCGCTGCCAATGATGATTAAATCTAACGATCGCTTAGCTCGGATCATGTCACATGCAAATTATTATTACTGTTAAACTTTGTTCTCAAATTGTTATTGTTAACAACATCAGCATTGCATGATTATGTGTATTTAGTGTGTATTAGCGTTACCTGTAGATTTCAATTTATCTAACCACTCCACAATCCAAAGTCTTTTGCTTTTTGACTATGAGTGAATCTCCAGTTGTCACTGATGATTGTCATTTGGATCTTTCTGGATTACAATCCACCATCAAAATGATAAGTTTAATTATTTCAGCTACTTTGAGAACAGGCTATAAATGATCTGCTACAAGCAGCATCCTCCTCACATGATAAAGTCGACTAGCCTGGACAGGACTCCTTCCTTTCTGTTTATGGACATGACGTAATGACGCACAGACAAACTTCTGCATGCTCGAATTTCCCGCGGAAATCCACCAGGTCGCTCTTATTATATAATATTATTATAAGCTTACTTTTGTGAATCGAGCTAAGATAATGAGATAGTTTTGAACACTGGCTGGTTATGTACTTGCTCAAATTGATTTTGGATCATTTTTAACCAAAAAAAGTTATTTAGTCTTTTATGAATTTAATAAAGAACCCTGTGTCGTCTTCTGTTCAGACATACCACGCCATCTTTAAAGAATGTTTGACATTTACGGCGTTTCCATTGCAGTTTTGCGCAATATTCCTTTTTCGAATTACCACCTCATACAAACTTAACTTTTTTTGCAAGATAATGGAGTTTTTTTAAATTGACATCTTTACAATTTGCGATCTCAATTTGTACAATTTGACGGGAAATGGAAACGCAGCTAGTGACAAACCTACTGTTACAATAACTGTTCTGTTAATGACCCAACTGCCCATGGGCAGGGATAGAAAAATGCAAAAGTACAATCTGCAGTTTTCACTAAAACCCTAGAGCTGTCAAAAGTCTGTTAGATGATGTGTTTTTGCTGACAAATATACATGAATTTTTCAGTCCAGGTAACTCAGAGAATAAGTAAACATTTGTTCAATTACATATGTTGTAACAATACAAATTGGTTTGAAAATTGGCCAAGTTACACTTTAAGTCCTGGCAACAACCCCTAACATTGTGTTTTGCATGGGCAAGTTCTACTCACATATAGAAAATGTAAAAATCTAGCTTTAGAAACTTTAAAATGAGTCATTTTGATATTTTAGTAAGTTTTAAAGCAGTTAGGCTTAATACAGGATGCAGGTGGAGTTAAAGCACTTACTAAAGTATGCATTCTGCAGTTTAAAAAAAAGTACTCTACAATGCACTTTAAAAACACACCCATAAAGATATTTAAAGAATGAAGAAAAACAAATCACTGTATGTCTTTTCATCATATATTTTTTTTTTGTATCTATTATGCTAATTTACGGATGAATCCAAAACTAACACATTGTTTTCTTTTGCTTTCAATCTACTTTTCAGTTTAGATGCTTCTTTTTGTAATGTACATATATATTGTCAAATTGATTTTCTACTTTTTGCACTAAGAAGTCAATGGTGAAAATTGATCAATTTTCTTTGATTATTTGTGGTATTGTATTTTATCATAATATAATGTACATGATCAATGTAAGCAGAAATAAGTTTATATACCTGTACACACAGATTGAGAGAAACACTTGCAGTTGTCCTCAATAGACACTAATGTGATGTCATATGTTGTTCCAGGTAGGAGTTGTTGTATCTCATAATGATTTGCACGTGTTGTGTAAGAACAAGTTACTCTTGAAGCCTTCCATTTGATTTTGAATGTCTGTTGTCTATTTGCAGTCACATCTGGATCTCCCCACTCTAAGCGCACAGAGTGCGGTCCTACATCAGTGAATCTAATGTAACCTGAAGGAAGGGAATATTTGGAGAAGATTTTATTTACATGATTGTTGCCTCTTTTTAATGAGCTGGAGGGTTTTTATTAAAGCTGAAGTGTATAATTTCTTAGTCACTTGTCACCACAGAATTACGTTTCTAAACCACTTTCATGTACACTACCTCTCATCTTGCACAAACTCATTGGTTGAACTAATGGATGCATGTAAATTACAAATATATTACCCTACCTTTAGTTTCTTCTTCTTGTTTATATCTTGTTTTCCTGTTTTTACACAACACAATTTTTTTTTAAAATGTGTCCTTTCACAGTAAATTATAAATGTTTATAACCCCCCCCCCCCCCCCCCCCCTTTACCTTTGAATGCTTTCATCGGGGTCCTCCATCTCTTTCTTATTTATTTATGCATAGAATTTAAGAAACTGTTAAAATGTTTAGATGAAATGAAGAGGAACATAGTTACGTTTTGAATATGTATTACATAACAAATAAGTTTAAAAAACACTGCTAAAGTCAAACTATAATCAGTTATACTCACAGGTTGATCCACATAAGTGTAGTTTTAGACATGCATCTTCCTTGAGACTTATAAGAAAAAGTGAATGTGCTTTCATCTCTATCTAAATAAAACACATTCCCATGCACTAAACAGTAATTAGTTAAATACTTTCACTTTTAAATATGCATAAGCTCAATTCCTGTCATGGGTGGAGGATGAAATGACTGCAGGGAAAACCTGTTGTATTGAATAAAGACTCTGTTACATTTATTTCCTTTCATTTACAGGTCATACTTACAATGCTCAAAAAAATGTCTTCTATTATTGTTATTTATACACAGTACAGTGTGATTTAAAAATGTGCTCTTATACACAGCTTATTGGATCTGTTTTCACCTGCTGGGCTCACATATGATATGGCTTGTCTATTTAGTTTTACTAGAACACATGTTGCTGGTAGCCATTGGCGTCCATAGTATTTTTCCCCCACATATATATGGAACTTGTTGTTTACCAGTATTCTTCAAAATATAGGCCTATTCTTTTGTGTTCAACAAAATAAAGAAATTCCTAAAGGTTTGGAACAACTTGAGGGTGATTAAATGATGAAGTGTTCACTTTTCCTTGTGGAGTATGTTTATTATGGATTGATGTGGATGGAAGCACTTTCTTCATCTCATACTCATTGACCCCTTTCACTGCGATTATAAAGTTCAGATGCATCAGGATATTTATTAAAATATCTCAGATTGTGTTCATCAGAAAGAAGAAAGTCATATACACCTAGGATGGCTTGAGGTTTAGTAAAGCTTGGGCTAATTTTCATTAAGTGAACTAATCCTTTAAGACGTGGCCAAGATATTGCTCATTTATTTTGTACATTCGTTGTGAAGGAATATCATGCATAAAACATGTTTTCAGATATTGAAAGGATGACAAATCAGTACTGCAAAAGTGTAGAGTGCTTATACACCACAAGAAGGTTGCTCCTGAATTATATTGACATGTCAGGGTGTTTTGGCCAAGTCAGGTAATCAAAGCAGATACTGAGGGAACATGTCAGGTGCAAACCTAAACCTGTTTTGCAGCTCAGAAAATGACATGAAATTATACTTTCACTTTAACTGTGTGCTCACTGCCAAAGCTGAAAATGCTGCTGTGTGGGATTTTTTTCTGATTAATGTTAATCTTACACTCATTTTCCGGCATGCATTACAAAACATCATAGCACACTTTCAAAAGGTAAGAAAAGGAATACTTTACCCTGCTGTATGACATCTCTTATGCCAGAGAAAATCCAAACAAACATTTAATGCAGTTTCAATAATGGGAATCATGTTGAGAATAAATTTCCTTGTTAAATTAAAACTCAAAAGTAAATCGCACATGGTTTTTATAATATATTTTTTACTTTGTAATGTTTTTGTCTTTGAAAAAAAAAAAAAAAAATATATATATATATATATATATATATATATATATATATATATATATATATATATATAATTTGGCTGTAAAAAATAGAGTACATTTTTAAGTTGGTCCAAAGTATCTTTTTTTTTTCCTCCAGTGTATGCTGCCCTCAACTGGCAAACAGAAAGCAGAAGTTGATGAACGTGATTTCAGTAAGTACAACAGGCTCCTGGATCAACATCTTTGTTCAACCAATCAATCAATCAATCAATCTGATTTGAGTGATACAATTACAGTTTATGTTAGGTTTAGATTTAACTACTAACAGCTTGGTCAGCGCAAACCCTCTTTTGGTGTAAAAAAACCAAACAAACAAAAAACCAACTAGTCATAGACAGTTATTTTTGCAGCTGACCTTATTGCATAGGCATATGCATTTGTAGGAGTTTGTCTTTCAGACACAAAATTTATGGGAGGAGGGTATTAAAGTGAATCATGCAAGGTGATTTACTAAGGTTTGGTTAGGGTTAGGGTTAGCATGCAATCTAAATTTTCCTCATAATACATTTACATATGAACAAGTATTACACAAAAGTTCTCTTGTGACTCTCTTACAATGTGCCACAGATATTTTTCCATTCAATAACCTCAAATCAGTCAGACCAGCTTATTGCCACAGAAAAGTGCCCAGCAAAGGTTAAATACCAAAGATTGCAACAATTGATTATTGAACAAAGGCAAAACCCACTATTTGTGTCTGAATTTAAAAATAAAGTCATCAGTACTGTGTTATAACAGGCCTGGGCCCTCATTTATCAACAGTGCGTAGAAAAGGTTCTATTGTCCAATGATTGAAATTTAGAATGTGCCTAAGTACAAGAAAATCCGCATTTATCAAACGTGCGAACGCAGTTCTCGCACATGAGTAAGCAATCATTGTTGATAAATCCAACATGTGCGTAAGTACCATGCTCGTTCACGTTCAAGGTCATTAGCATTCGGAAACGCCTCCAATGAACCATATATGGTGACAACACTTCCCTTTAAATATCACATGACTGTGTTTTTTCCTCACCGCAATAATGGCAAAGAGAGCTCTTGCCAAGCAGATCAGCATGATCTTGGAAAACACGCTCTCTGTGGAGCGCATTGTTTGCAAAGTAAAATAAAGATAAAGTTTACTTAATTTTTCTTTTGCAAGTTTTTGCACACATAGACTATTTAAGTTTCTATTAAATTTCAAATATGGATTTAAGTTAATCTACTTAGCTAAGATAAGTAAAATTATAAGTAATTTTTTATTTAGTTGAAAATTCTTTTGCAATATATTTTACACACACAAAATAACGCTCAATGAACCCATACTAATAATATGTATGCTATACTTACAAACAACAAAGCAAGTAATATTACAGCTATTGAGTAGACACCATATTTACATATTAGAAGTAATGCTACGCTTGAACACAGAGACCTCAATACTTGGTACACATAACACAATGACGGTAACATTCGATGGAACATTTTTGAGTGTGATTGTGGCATTTTGAGTAGAAAATGAACTCCAAATGTCACAAAATGGCAAGTTACTAAATCTAACCAAAAAAGCAACGATAAAACAGTGTAAAAATAGCTGGAAAACAGCGAAAAATTGACCTCATTAATTATTCAAGGCCCAGTGCATGATGGGAACACCAGTATCAGAAAAGTTGAGTAGTTTTACTTAATTTTATAATGTTGATATTTACACTTTAATTTCTACAAGCTTAAATTGAGTACTACTAAATAACTTACATTTGTTTTTGTTTTTCTTTAGTATTTACTTCACCATATATATATATATATATATATATATATATATATATATATATATATATATATATATATATATATATACACATATATAAAATATAATATATTTTTATTTTTTTTACAGTGTAGGGTTTGACACCAATGACGCATTGTGTGTAAAACTAGACAATTGATAAACTAAGTGTTTTATAATTAAAGGAAACACAGAACATGTGGATTACTTAATGCATACTGTGACACTCTTAAATGATTTTTGTGTGTAGTGTCACTATTGTACCACTAGATTATCTGTGTAAGTATGCTCAGAGGTGTGCTTATATTTACACACATTTCTACGTACAAGTACAAGTTGGTGAATCCCACATTTTACGTGAAACTGTTCTTACGCACTCACTACGCACAAATTTGTCCGTACGCACCATTGATAAATGAGGGCCCTGGTCCTTTGAGTTATTTCTTTCCCTCAGTGTGTCCAATTTGAGGAACGACCACCCTCCATTTTCACCATCCAGTAAAGATCAAAGTGAGTACAATCAAATTTAGGGCATTGCAAATATGTTAGCCAGTGTATTCTTGTCAATGAAAAGCAACAGTTAAAGGATTAAACCAGTGATGATGCAAATGATGCAAATCAAATTTCTTGTCATTGGCCTGCATTCCTTGCCAGTATATTGGTGATAAGTCATAACTGATTATGGTTAATAATGTGGATGAAAAAAAAAAAACGTTTCCAACATGTGGAAACAACATCCACAACTTAAGCATGTTAAGTCAAATTGAATTGAACTATTTAATTCAAACTATTTCTTACCATGCAAAAAGCAAATGCAAAGTACAGAGTGAGACGTTTACACAAGGCTACAATATAAGGAAAAGTTTTCACAACATAAATGTTTCATCATCTGACATGTTCACTCACACATTCACTGAAATTGATCACTCAAGTTTAACATGTATGAACTGACTTTACTGAGCTTGTGCAGACAAGATTTATTACGTAAATGATGATGATTATGTAACTTTTGTTATTAGAAGGACTTAAGCAGTTGTGCAAATTTCTGAAAGTCAGATTTGTTGTTCAACCAAACTAAAAATTTTAAGTTTAATCAACTTAATTAAGACTTTATTTAATCAACATCAATCAACCCCCCCAACACACACACACACACACACACACACACACACACAAAGGCTGTATTTCAGTGCTTTAAACCTTGTTCGCTGATCCAAGTTTACATGTGAATAATATGAATAATAGCCTAAATTAAATCTGTTAATAATATAAAGTGATTGTGTCTCTTAGAAGATTTAGACTAAACCACTCGATTCAAATGGATTTATTTTAGGATCTTTTTATAAATGTTTTAAAGCATCCGAGTTTGGGTTTAATAGGCTTTCAATCGAAGACAAAAATCTCTCAAATTTCATTAAAAATATCTTAATTTGTAATCAAAGAAAATGTCTCAACCAGGGGCGCATCTGCTACTCACAAAAAAATATATATGGTTGCTCCAGTAGGGGGAACAAAATATCAAGAATGGTTGATGGACCCTGTAAAGCAAGATCCTCTTAAAAAACACCAACAAATATCAGTCCAAACAGGTCTTTATCCGGGCACCCTGAACAAACTATTTTCTACAATTTTGCAATCCTGAAGTCTACTAAACTGTTGATATGTTCAAGTTATTGAACAAACCTAACCAAATGAGCCTCAGTCATGCTAATGGTGACAAAAAAAGCAACACCAACTAAACATTGAATAGATGTTTTATCCTTTAATTCTCAATAACAATTAAACTTAACCCTAACCCCACAGTCTCACTGCAGACTCAGAACCAAATGACATCCTGCTCCCCCTTTCTGGATGTAATGGGTGGAGATTAGTTCGGCTCCACCTCTGTGGATCTAATGGGTGGAGTTATAGGGTTATCGCTAGGGTGTGGTTGGACCATCTAGCTCCACCCATTATGTCTAGCAATGGGGAGTCAACCACTGGCTTTGCAGTGAGCAGCCTCTCTCAAGTTAATTATTCCAGTTCAGGGAATTATGGGTATTTCCCTTAGTCACAATATCATCAATAGATGCAACAAAATGAGGTTTAAAGTGCTAGCCTTTACACAGTAAGAGGAAACTCAAACTGTCTGCTTTAAAGGTATTACCGTTTTTCATTTCATAAATACAATGCATATTAATCCTTTTTTGATAGTAATAGTTATAAGCAAGATGGATTTTTTTTCTGCTTCAAATGGTTTTTCAGAACTGAGAAAGTTCAAACTGAGCATGCTCAGTAGCCTTCCTATGAGTTTTTACCAGCTATTTTCTAGGTTTTCTTTCCGATTAGTGGTTTTTGTAATACCCTTTGGACTTTGCATGTTTCACATTTTTTTTCCGCCTCTTCAATGGACTGTGGTTCTGACAACACTCTGCACATCCCATCGTGCAGTTCTCCAGCCCAGGTCTGCTGCATCTCATGTGCATTATGCTACCTAATAAACTGTTTGCACAACAATTCTCTCTGCATTCACAATTTGTGATTGTTTTAGCAAAGCTGAATTCTCAGCAGTGTCTTCAGTGTCACATGATCCTTCAGAAATCATTATATGCTGATTTCTCAAATGCCAAGAAAACATAAAGACACATTCATCAAGCATACATAGATTGTATGTAAAGTATTTTTTTCTGCTTCATTTGAACATGCATACTTTCAGACACTCCTTTGCAAGGGAAATCATTTCACGTTAGAAGAAATCCCACACTTTACAAGCGTCAATAATACTGCATTAATATTTAATGTTTGCCCTTGATCCTGTCACAGATCCTGTCACAGAACACAGTAATAATCTAGCTATGTTCCATAACCTGCTGAGCTAGACAGCATTTTAAGGCACTTGATGGGTTCATGTAAAACTCGTTTTTGCATTGCACACTGCTCTTTAATTGTTTTTCATTTGTTTTTCTGTAAACGTGCCAGAGGGAACACACTGTGTCCAAAATTGCATATTCCCTATGTGGTAGGTGAAAAACAATATGTGAAGAAAGAAGTATGTCTGAATTCACAGTACTTATGAAAGGGTAGGCAAAAAGTACCCAGACGACCTACTACTTCTGGCGAGATTCTGAAGTGTGAATACGATGGACACTTTAATATCCCAGGCCACGGGAGTGGATCTGTGAATAGCAGTAAAGCAACACAACTAATGCTGGTCACATGGTAATGACAGCATGACCAATGTAGTATGTCCAGATTACATTCATACTATAAAGCAGTGTTTCCCAACCAGGGTGGTAAGGTGTCATTTGGCGAGAGCAGGGGTGGCGTGTAAAAATACATCAAACATTTTTAAATTGCTAAAATGTATAAAAACAACAACAACAACAAAAAACATTTAATATATACCATCAATCTCTGATGTCTTCAATAACAACAGATACCATAAACAAATTCATGATAAAAATACAAATCACAAGAGAGGTTGGTCTAAATTTTGGAGTGGGATTGTGCATTATTTTCATTCCTGTGCTTGCATCCAAAGTGTGGACACATAAAGCTGCCTCTCAAACAGCTTAGAGTGCCGTTTCTTAAACGGTCAAACACAAAAATATTGCCAGAATGTCCATCTTGCTGAGTATTCACATAAACACAATCGGTCATGTCCTAAATGAACGTAAACAGTTCAGAAAGAAAACCCATGTGCAACAGTATTGGATCTGTGTGTCAGGTCTTAAAGTGAAAGGAGCCAAAAAAAACCTGCTGCTGTCCATGTTTTTAATGTTAAATCTGCTGTCCGTAACTTTTTTTGGTTATAAATGATCCAAAATCATTATTTGAGCATGTACATAACCAGCCAGTGTTCAAAACTATCTCCTTACCTTAGCCTGATTCACAATGGTAAGCTTGTAATAATGTTTTATAAATCGGATGGTACTGGTGGGTTTCTGCAGGAAATTCAAGCATGTTGCCGGTTGTCTTTGCGTCATGTCTGTATACATAAAGAACACCCAGTAGGCTATATCGCACGTGAGGCGGATCATTTATAGCCTTTTCTCACAGCAGCTGCAATAATTAAACTTATCATTTTGATGACGGATTGTATGGTATGACAAATTAACATTAGAGATTAGACTAAATCTATAGATAACGCACACTAAATACACAGTCAAGCAATGCTGATGTTGTTAACATTAACAATTTGAGAGATATAACAATAATAATAATTTGCACAGTTTGACATAATCCAAGCTAAGCGAACTTTAGATTTAATCACTATTGGCAGCGCAATTTACTCTAATGCTTTTTTCTCTCAGTCAGAACAAAAGTGGTAGACTTGTTACTTACTTGTTCAGATGACATTTTCCAGTGAAAATTCTTATAATTCCAAGACTACAATTCATGATTCCGAAGTATCCACACCTATGGCAAACATTAGATTAATCAACACTGAGGAGCCATGCCAATGCACAACCCACGTAAAGATGATAATTCCACAAACAACTGCAATTGCAGGTTTCAAACAGAGATGGAGACAAAGAGGCAAAACTTATGGACTGCAGCTTTAATCAAACAACAAAAGACAGAGAAAATCACTCACTGCTCTTGACTGAATAACTTTTGTAACTTCTGTGTTTATCTATATTTAATTTACAATGAAGACTATCCAAGGATATTTTACATATAATTGCTTCAGTTTCTGTAGTATTTCCTCCATGAATAGCCCTGAAAAACTTAAAGCAGTTTAATTAATTTGTATATTTATTCTATTGTGTGTATTGTGCTATCAGTAGTAATTTTATTTGTTCTTATTTTACTGTTAACAATTCTGTTAACAAAAAAAAGTTTGAAATCAAGCTATCTTGTGCAACAAAATTACCTCAAAAACACAAATACATTAAGTAAGCAAACATTTAGGGGAGATAGTTGTGATGGTAATTATGTCATTGGTGTGGTAGATTGGCATGGTAATGTATATGTCAGTGTTAATTGGTCTTGAGGGAATAGATCTGCTATGTTGCTGTTGTAGCAAGTACCGACACTTGCTACTGCCAATTGATTCACGGACATTGCTATGAACATGTAAGACATGCTGCTGCTGCACATAACATACATGATTAACCCCCCAACAATGCAGGAAACAAGAGAAAAGGGCAGAACCCTCTTCAACACAAACATCTACGATCATTTACAGCTGTACAGCCAATTCTAATAAAGCTGTAGTGCAACAGCTGAAAGAAGACTATTGCTATACATTTGTTAAGCAACTTTTTTACTATGCACAGTTGAAAATGGTAGTGGCAGAAATAGACAATACAAGAACAGCTTGTATCGGCAGATATACATATATCTGCACAATGAATGATGTTCAGTTTCTCACACAAACCGATCATTTAGTGTCTTAGGACATCAATGTGTCGTCTAGTCACCTACATCTTGGATGCCCTGGGGGTAATAAACATCAAATTATCATTTTTGGGTCAACTATCCCTTTAAAGACATTTGTCAGGTTTTTGTCCTTAAAACGCTCTTGTGTGTAGGAATAATTTCTTAAACATCTAATCCCAAGCCTCCGTTTCTAATTCCAAAACGTCATCTTAGAGCTAGTAATGCTTGAGTCTTGATAGCAGACTAATACAGTTATTAATGCAGTTATTTGAGGGAGAGAGACTAAGCATATGCCTTTTAGATAAAAAATGAAAGAGTTGTCGGAGCTTGGTGATTGATGTCGGGGGACTGTGGTGTAATTCGTTTATAGCTTTTTATTCTGGCAACATTTAAGCTTCAAAATTCATAAACGTTGTGTGCATCTGTGAAAATGATCTTGGTGGACAAAACATATAGGCCTAAGTATCATAAACCTGTGTTGATCACAGAGCTTGTTTTTTGGGGGGGGGATAAAATGGAAAAATCCTATTGATTTTTTTTTTGTCGAGGGAACCAGCATGATGCTAACTGCCGATTGGCCTACAAAGTGACACTCTATAAATGCCTTTATTAGTCTTGACTGCTGTCCTCACATTATTGTACATGATTTAAACATATTTCAAAAGTGCAATTCATATATTTGTTTACGACTGTTATCATTTATTTCTAATTATTATTATTATAATAATAATTCTTATTATTTCTAGAAGAAAAAGGTTTCTTTGATACATTTGTAGTTGGGTGATCGTCCTGTAGGGAGCGCTGTAGAGTGATGGCTGAGGGAGGCATCAGGGCTGGTCCGCTGGTGATCTCACTCACTCCTGCCTTGTATGGCAAAACACAGCCTTCGCATTAGGTGAGTCACAGAACAACATGCAGTAATCGCAGAGCAGACAGTCTGCATGTGTCTTCAGTAAGGTAAGGCGGAGCGCCTTTTATTCATATTTATGTGTATTGCTGAACGATATTTAGGGTAAACTTCATATGAAGATTTTAAAGAATTTGATTAAATGCTATATCACTTTCTAAATCAACTGGAAATTCCGATGACTGTTGTTTTTCAGTCCTGAGAATAGCAGGTTGTAATAGTTTATTTAAACGCTGTTTACGTTTGGTTTTATGAATTCAAATTATTATTTAATTATCTCTGATATCGAATTATTCCTGGAGAAAAGTTTTTACTTTATTTAAACATTCAACATTATATTTTCAGAATGTCACACAACAATGTTTGTGGCTTTTCTGCGTTCCGTCCTAACCAATAAGTAAGTGTTAGCGTTAGGACACATGGGGAACTTCTGGCAAAACCATTAGTTCCCCATGTAATTATGTTCTTAACATGTGTTTACTGTTGTGTTTAATGTATATTTTAGCCTTATTGTGTGTCTGTGAATTTAATTGCACCAACTTCTAAGCACTAACTACTACTAACTTTATGACTGACCATGTGATATGGTTTGGTGATACTGTATCATATCAGTTGCCATGTAATTTCCTCTGTGTGGGAAATATAACATGCTTACTCATTGGTTTATCTCTCTTTATGCCCATTATCTCCATGCAAACCTTTTGAAACACACTGAGTTTTTACCATATTTGACAGTGCAATACTTTATGATTGTGAGAGGATTTTATTTATATTTACTTAAAGGTTTAGTACTGTATAGCTTAGCCTATACATCAGTTTATATATTTAAAACAATATGAAAATCAAAAGCATATTTCCTTCTTGCAAATTCTACAGATTGTTGTCCAGAGCGCCAAAATTTTTGCATAATTTCACATCACATCTAAAGATGACTTTAGATCTTAGAAATTTGACCCATTCTGACTCGTATTATCTTAGTTCATTGACTTTGCTGACTCACTGAGTTCGGTTAGATAATGTCTTGGCACAAAAGATGCACAGTGGCTCTTGGGGGCAAGATGAGGTCATTTCCCCTCAATCAAAAGGATAAATGAGATTGTTGAAAACCTCACCTATATGGATTTGCACACCTTTCTATGCCCTCAATGATGCATGGCAGGTACTAGCCTTTCAGAATAAGATATGCATGTGTGTGTGAACCCTAGCACTCATCTTTATGTCAATATAAATTCACATGCAAGGAGAATGTCTCTATTTATATTAATATATGTCACATATGTGGAGATTTTGCAGGTGTCTGTCAAAGGCAAGAGGCCAAAACATTTGCCAATAAACACATCTGTTTTCTTTTTTTACATGCATTTGTATGGTTTTGAGGTACTATTCACTTGAAGTATAGCTGGTGATATTTTTATAGAATGATTCAGAATACTTCAAAAGTAGCTCACCCTCATGATGTTCCAAAGCATATTTTCTACTTCTGATATGCAAAACTTTTGATCCTTTAGAAATATGAAAATCATAAAAAGGAATTTGCAACACAAGACCTTTAGGGCATACTTGTTAGCCATGTGCATTGACAGAAACCTCTAAGGAAAATAAACAAAATCATTTGAGTTTCTGAGCACTTGTAAATGATCGGCTTTTGTTGTTTTTGGATCAGTGTCATTACATAAACAGGTCTGTCATTACCAGCAATAAAGTTGCGCAATATAATTCTGAGGAACCATATCAACAGTCCGATTTAACAAAGGCTTAACAAGATTGCCTGAGAAGAGGTTTCATATTAGCATGGGATGATGGCGTGACGCATTTGGCTGACTGTATTTCCACTTGATTGCAGAAGGCTGCTACTGAGC
Organism: Chanodichthys erythropterus; assembly: GCF_024489055.1. NCBI lineage: Eukaryota > Metazoa > Chordata > Actinopteri > Cypriniformes > Xenocyprididae > Chanodichthys > Chanodichthys erythropterus. The sequence continues at coordinate 6,210,151 of NC_090235.1, read as the reverse complement.
TTTGTAAAATCCACTGAGATCAGCAGATATTCCTGGTTTTTACTGTATGGATGTGCACTTAGCACCTCCTGTAAACTTCTGTTCCGCACCTGAAGGGTGTATGGATATGTGCGTGTGTCTGTACATGTTTGCCAAGTGAAATCTGATATTTTAACTTGTCAAACCTTTAATTATACCAACCACTTCTGTAGACTTCTGAATCATTTATGTATTGCTGCCGCTTAATAGTCGACTCAACGTTAGTCAACTAGAAGAGTCTTAGTCTACCAAATCTTAATTGGTCGTTTAGTCGCATAAAAAAAAAAAATCCACAAGAAGTCATGAAGTCCATGATGGACAGATCGTTAACACTGCTGCCCCCTGTGTCTGGCAAGAAATCCAAATGTCTCTCTATCATTCACCGACCTCAAATATGGCTTATCATTTGAAACTTGCAAGTAGTCATGGCTGCTTGCTATAATGTTAACCTAGATAAATGTGCGCTATTATTTGGCGCATTTGGAGGTGATCACTTGCATTTTTCATGACAACAGCAAAAAGAACTTAAAATACTTTGGTCAATGCATCATTCAAAACTATAAAGGGTCTTCTTTTATTTATGGACACAGCACTTTTTATTTTTGTAAAATAAAGAAAACAAACTGGATTTGCTTTTTGAGTCTCGGTCTTTGATGAAGTGAGTTACAAAAACGTGCGATTAGTCGAATATTCGCTTAAATGAACGACTACTAGTCGTCAAGAAAAATCTTTAGTCGGGGACAGCCATAGATTCAGTCTTTAACTTAATACAGTGGGGCTTTAAAAGTTTGAGAATTCTATTTAGCATTTTTTTTAATTACCATAAATTTTTTCAAATTTGATTTTTTTGTGTTTGTGTAATTCTTAGGAGCCGTTTACAGAACAGTTTTCAAATAAAAACGGAAAACTTTTTATGCGTTTTGGCCGTTTATTTACACAACAACAGCGTTTTGGGGGCCTGTTAACGGAGACTTTTGTGTTTGTGTTTGAAAATGATACCGTTATTGTCTCCATATAAACTACAAAAACACAAATTTGTGAAATCGATGATGTCATGCACATGCATATTACATGTTCAGCCTATAGGCAAAGTTATATCGCCAACTACTGGCCTCGCATAAATAATACAGCATTTTTAGTCATTTTCGCAGATTTGTTTGAACGAGGATTGTTTTGACAACATATCGTCTGTATGCGAAGGACGCAAAGGAAAAACTTTTCTATTTTTAGTGCATTGTTGTTGTGTAAACATACCCTAAAATACTTAATTTAGATTCCCAGATTTTTAGTGTGCTCTCAGACTTTTGGGAGCCCACTGTTTTACCATCCATCTGTTTCTGGTCTGTTAACCATTAATTCTCTCAAGCAGATGTGACAGACATGCTTGTACAAAAATGAACAGCAAGTACATGTATGCTTCTAGCAAATTCCTCAGCATCAGAACTTGAACAGCTCATAAGACAGAATTACCATCTGCACGCAAAGAGCAAAATGAAAAGTCTAAAAAATAAGAAAAGTGTCTCATCTTAGATCTTTTGAGTTTTTTGCAGTGGTCGTATCAATTATATTTGAGATGGGCTCACATTATACTCTCCATTCATACTTCTTGATCTTGTGTTCAGATCAGTGCTTTATCACTTAAAGCATTTACAGTAAACAACTTACAAGCACTAATGCATTGCTCAGTTATAGCCTGGTCATAACTTGTCAATGTTTTCCAAAGCAAACTGCAGTGCTTTCTCCCACATTTTTCTTTTCTATGTCCTAGTTTAAGTAATGGGATACCTCTGGACTGATTTAATGTTGTGAAGGCTACTGGCTGTGGAATGAAGCGTGGAGGTTGGATTCAGTACAGAGTCTGTTTGAAAGTTCATGCTGTTTTCTTTCCCATTCAGAGTTGTAATAAAGTTGAGCTGTCGGTGACATAGAAGCTGGGCAATTAGGCATTGCCGCAATTCCTGGTCAAATACCTGAAACCGCTTATATATGCAAATACGAGCCTGGAATGTTTCAATGTGTAGACCATTCCTACCTTATCAGTCATAAAAGGATGTCAATCTTATGACGCCAAGAACAAACCATTAGGCTACAATTAAAGTGATTATGACTGCAAATGCAAAGTGCTGCATGATAGATGGAAAGCTAATAAGAAGGGTGTGAGAGCTCAAAAAGAGAACATTAAGTCTTAATAGCTTACAGGGTGTGGCAGCACGCCTTTAAAACTTTTTCTGTTTTTTTTTTCCCTAGAATGCACCTTTTTCATGTTGATTGTCAGGCTGCGTGTTTTTCTGTCAAGGTTAGAGTGTTCTTTTTCTAAATTGCTGTGTAGTGTGTGTCAGTTTGCAGATTTCCCCCCAAGGCTGTTGTTCTTTCTCTCCTCTTGCGCACATCCCCTTCGCTTTGCCCGCAAGGATAAAACATCACAGGGCTGATGATTTTTCAGCTCAATATGCATTTCATATGCACACGTGTGCTGCAACAGTGCAAAGCAGGTGAAGGCAGGCTGGTTTACAAACGATAGAAATGAAAGTCCTGTAGAAAATCAAGGCAAGTGACTCCAATGAGTCATGATTCATGATCAAAAAAAAAAAAGAACGGCACACTGCAAAACGTACATAAGCAGTTACAGTGTTGTGCATTAAATTGCATGGAAGCAAAATAAAAGAAAATCACTTATTTTTAATAAATGTAAATTAAACCATAAACATTTTATCAGACAGTTTTTCCCCCAAAGCAAATGCCCCTTGTAAGGTTTAAATATCCAATCGTTCAGTTACAAGATTCTTATATTCTTATACAAAGGTTTTGCTTTCTACACAAAAAATGTCAATTTTTTTGCATATAACCTGTATTTATAGTGTATAGCAAATCAGTGTTGCAGATAACTTGTCACATTTGTGCAATTTCAAATTATTTTAAAAAATAAAATAGTAAAATAACTTTGTATATCATAAATAACTGTTAATATTTTTGAAAAAAGCTCTTATGCTCATCACCGCTACATTTATTGGATTAAAAATTCAGTAAAAACAGTAAGATTGTGAAACATTATTACAATTTGAATATATTGTAAAGGGTTAGTTCACCCCAAAATGAAAATTCTGTCATTAATTACTCACCTTCATGTCGTTTCAAACCTGTTAGACTTCCGTTCTTCTTCAGAACACAAATGAAGATATTTTTGATGACAGAATGCTGTCAGATTTCCTTCCATTGACTGCCATTGTAACTTCCACTTTGACGAAAAATTCATAAAGAGATCGGAAAACTAATTCATATGAATTGAGTGGTTTAGTCCCAATTTTCTGAAGAGAATCGATTGCTTGTTATAATGAACAGATTTAATTTAGGCTTTTATTCACATGTAAACATTGATCAGTGAACATAATTTATTATTAGGCTGCTGTCACTTTAAGACCGGACATACGGATCCATTGTACTGTTACAAAATTACGCTTAACTGTTTACATTCACTTAAAGGTGCCCTAGAATTAAAAATTGAATTTATATTGGCATTGTCAAATAACAAAAGTTCAGTACATGAAAATGACATACAGTGAGTCTCAAACTCCATTGTTTCCTCCTTCTTATATAAATCTCATTTGTTTAAAAGACCTCTGAAGAACAGGCAAATCTCAACATAACACCGACTGTTACATAACAGTCAGGGTGTACACCCCCAATATTTGCATATGCTAGCCCATGATCGAGGCATTACACAAGGGCAGAACGTCTGGATGTGCACAGCTGAATCATCAGACTAGGTAAGCAAGCAAGGAAAACAGCGAAAAATGGCAGATGGAGCAATAATAACTGACATGATCCATGATAACATGATATTTTTAGTGATATTTGTAAACTGTCTTTCTAAATGTTTAGTAAGCATGTTGCTAACGTACTGTTAAATGTGGTTAAAGTTACCATCGTTTCTTACTGTATTCACGGAGACAAGAGCCGTCACTATTTTCATTATTAAACACTTGCAGTCTGTATAATTCATAAACACAACTTCATTCTTTATAAATCTCTCTCTCCAACAGTGTAGCATTAGCCGTTAGCCACGGATCACAGCCTCAATCATTCAGAATCAAATGTAAACATCCAAAAAAATACAATACTCACATAATCTCAAGCATGCATGCAGTATGCATGACGAACACTTTGTAAAGATCCATTTTTAGGGTTATATTAGCTGTGTGAACTTTGTTTATGCACCGTTTAAGGCAAGCGCGAGCTCCGGGGGCGGAGAGCGTGCGATTTAAAGGGACCGCAACCTGAATCGACGCATTTCTAATTATGGCCCAAAATAGGCAGTTAAAAAAATTAATTAAAAAAAATCTGTGGGGTATTTTGAGCTGAAACTTCACAGACACATTCAGGGGACACCTTAGACTTATATTACATCTTGTAAAAAAACATTCAATGGCACCTTTAATACATAACTGACTGTGTTCACGTGAATACTCTCCAAGACCAGCATTTTGACATTATTTTGTGTGTATTTGATTGTTTAAACGCAATAAGCAGCAAAAAATAACTCAGTTTAGTAGTGAGAAGCAGCTTTATGTGTGCACACTTTGGGTGTGAGCACAAAATCTTTGGAAATGAGTAAAATTATGCAAAATACATGCAGTCCCTCACCGAAGTTCAAGTCCTGTAACATCAATAATATACATCTAGAGCAAATTAAACAAATGAGTGAGGGAAGGCGGGTTTGTGTCGGAGAGATGAGAGAGCGAGACAACTTGTGTATCTATTCTGCTGAAAATGTGTATTGGAAGCGTTTCAGATATTTCAGTATCAAAAAATCTATATTTTTGACAACACTACACTGCACTTAGTTTATTATTTCAGATGCCTATAAAACTACAATTGAAAAATGTATGTGTTTATATATATATATATAAAATATAAAAAGGTTTTAATATCGATATGTATATAATCACAACATAACATCATTTCATTAAAAGAAACAATTTATTGTATAATTTCAGCTAGTAGTTATTAGTTATGTCTTTGATTAACCTAACCAGCAGATAATTTACTTTCGTCCTGCAGTGTTATTGCATTCATATTGTTTGTTTAAAATTTATGGTATTTCACACACAGCAGTGAGCCAGACAGCAGTGACACACTAGCATAAGCATGACCCATAGATGCTAATCTACAAACTGTGTTCTTATCTCTTGTACCATTTAAACACAGAGTCAGCTCATACTAACCTGCTAAAGCCACCTACACCTTCTCTATCTGACTACCATACAAGGCTTGCCATCTGTTTACACAGACGCTTTCCAGCTTGCCTCCACCCTTCACTGTTATCTGGTGTAACTGGCAGTGGAATGAATCAGCAGTCTATGCGAGTGATCTCACTCTTATTCAATATCTCTTTCTGCTGTCTGTGGTCACATCCCAGAGGATCAAACCCTTTTCTCCTCCTGTTCTCCTGCATGGACATGTTGACATCTCGGTTAGGTGTAATCACTTCCTCTCTGTTGTACAGAACGGATGTTACTCGGTTGTCTGCAAGAACAAGTTGATTTATTGTAAACCAAAGTTTGAATACATTAATAGACCTTTGTTTTGCGCCTGTAAATGCTTTATCATGATTTCTAAATGGGTTTTGTCATTTTGAAAGGGAAACTGTAGTTTGACTTGTCAAGGCAAGTCACCAATATTTACATAGTGCTTTACACAATACAAAGCAGTTTAACAGTGATAACGAGGAAAGTAACATGATGCAAGCTTCTGTATCTTATAAACCCCAACTAAACAAGCCAACTCAACTAAGCAATTGTACTGAGAATTGCAAAAAATAATGACTGTTTACAAATAGGTTTCCCAAACTCACTAGTTGGACAGATAGTCCCATCCTAAAACTAACAGCATTGGTTGAGCCTTCGTCTCTGTGTCGGGCTGGTTTGGATGCTCGGATAAATTCATCAACATTTTTAATAGCATCATATAGTCATAATGTTTACACTTTTTCAGGAAAATCCACCTACTTATAACGTAATTATACTTGTGTCTACATATTAAGCTAGGATATCAGAAAGCGATTTATCACGGAAAACATTACATCATCTTTAACTCTCCGGATTAACTTCTGAATTATGTAATATAATGATGGTTTTTACATTATTTTTTGAGCTTTCACTTCTCCATTTTTCATTCATGTAGCCTTAAAGAAGGATTTTGGTCTGTCATAGAAATGAAGGTATACATATATTCCCATTATGCTCAGTACATGAGAGATTACATAATTATAATTGGGCTTTTATTGTGTCTAATTCACAGTGTTTTCCTGTGTCTGTAGGAAAATTGTCTCCTAGTCATTTTCTATAATTATCCTTCACACCTTATGTTCTTGGATGTAATTCTTGTCTTTTCTTTGTTCTATTTAACAAAGCGGCATCGGCACTGCACAACTACTTCCGGAATTTGATCGTCAAGACTCTTACAGGTACACACATTTCCTTCCATTTAAGGATAAACAAATGTAAACAGCCATGTATATGTATATGTGTGCTGCATCAACTATAAGGGCACTTTATATCCCTATTAAAAAGAGATTAAAGGGATAGTTCACACAAATATGAAAATTCTGTGATTATTCACTCGCCCTCAAGTTGTTCCAAACCTGTAACAATTTCTTTCTTCTGCTGAACACAAAAGAATAATAACTTTTTTCTTTTGGTTATTTGGTTATATCTTTTTGGTTATAACAATATAATTTTTTGCTACTTTAAATGCCTTTAATGTATAAATGTTATAGTTTTACCTTTGTCTCCAGACAAATACTTTTATTGTGCATCATTTCCAATAAATTTGTATTTTTTTCAAGTTATGCAAAATGTATAATATAATATTATAATATAATTGTTTGACTTTAGGATAAATTACATGCTAGATACAGTATGATATTATCCTTAACAGGACAAATGTTTCAGGTGTTTTATTCCAAAAATTTCCATCATATTTCCATCATAATTTTTACCAAAGAATGCATAATGTGAGATATGGGACAAAATTTACGTTTGTTAGTTCAGAAACAACAAATAAATGTCCACAGGGTCAAAAGTGCACATACAAACACCCAATTATACACCTACTCAAAATCATCCTTTAGAACCCTGTCAGACTCCATGGTTTCTGCACAAAGCAACAACTTAAAAACTAATGTGTTCATGTTGATGTCTTCGTTTTATGTTCCAGCTATTGTAATTAAAGTATCAAATAATTCAACCGGACACAATATAGACCAGAGGATCAACTGTTGGCAAGAAGCAGAAACGTGTCAAGATGTTGACTGATGAGGTTCCACAGGTGCAAGAGGTCAGAGTTTTCACCACCCACTCATTAACCAAAAAAATATGTGTAATTCATTGTAGGTGTTCATAATCTCTATGTGTTTGTCTTCAGGTGAGATACTGCCTGAAGACTCTGAGGGAGCAAATGGCTGCCAGACAAAACAATAACAACAATAATAAGGTACAATATTGACATGTTTACCTGTTCTGATGGATCTCACAAAATCAATGAATTAAATTATACACAATATTAGATGTTTTGAGTAGGTATTCATCATTTCCTCAGTGGCTACAATGTGTATTGCTCGATGTCTTTCAAATTATTTCGCTAAACTGTCTCATTTGTAAAATAATCTGTTTTGTGTCCTAGACTCCACCGAATGGCTTTAAAGTTGACATGGTTGTTAGCAAAGCCAATGGCTCAAATGGTTTTGTGAACGGATCTCACTGTAAAAGTCAGGTAAACTATTTGTCATGCAAAGATAATTCATTTGCACCATTATAAATACACACCTATACAGCAAGAATGTATAGGCTACTGACAAAAGCAAACAAACACTCCCATAGAAAGAGAAAGAAAACCTTCAGTCCACTCAGTGTATCACATTTCAGTTGTTTTGAACAGAATTGAATGCTGTATTGTGAGTAAAAATAGCCCCTTTCCTCCATTAAGGGTATTTATGCTTCAGTCTCAAGTACCTAAAACCTTTCAAACTAAAATGAATAACCACCCTGTTTGAAAATGGATGGAAAATGGGAGTCCTGTTCTCCTGTACGGATTCCCAAATAATAACGTTAATGGACTCAAAGTAACAGATACAGTTCGGCCCTTTTAATGAGGATACGATGATGTTCATAGATAAATAATTTGGCCAATAAAACATGACCGCAACTTGGTTCATTCTTGTTTTCATGTTTATGAGCAGTGAAGTGCTGGGATTTGGGAGCGTATGCACATTAACTTTTTGCTTCTGCCTGTGAAAAGTCACACCCTTGACATGATGCCTTTGGGAGCAGCAATTGCAAAACTTGAGGCTGCTCAGTAAACAACCTGTCATTCTACCTTCAGCTACACACCTACTGCACCTCCCATGCACACGCACTATATTTTTTCCTTATAATCAAAAAATATGAAATTATAAAAATAATTAATACTTATTATTAGTTGTATTTTCTGCAAGCTAGAGTATATATAAAGTATATACTACAAGAATATCCTAAATATACTACATAATTATATGCATATCACCTCCCATGCACACAGAGTATATTTTTACTTATTTTATTTAAAGAGGACCTATTATGCTTTTTTATCTTTCTTAAGTGTGTAATTTTGCTGTTTGAGCATGAAAAAGATCTGCAAAGAGCACATTGTGGTTTTTGTAGTGTTGGGTCTAAATCCTTAACCAAACGAGTTTGACTGGGAGACGTTTGTAAATGTCTTGTCATCTTAATTTTATGTTTTAACTTGTCAGTGTCAGATTCGAGTACAAGTCCACCAGAGTTTGTCTGAGTTAATTTATAATTGAGTCCAAGTACCCCAACTCTAGCTTTTTGGGAGGAGGGGCTTCATAGAGACCGGAACTAAACAGAGTGTTACTGACAGACTGGGAAGAGAGGTGCTGCAATAATGTAAAAATTGGGAAAAAAATATATTTTTTTTGAACATATTTCATCAAAACCTGTTCTAGTAGACGCCAAAAACAAAATCAAGACTTTGTAAAAGGGTATAATAGACCCTCATTATTATTATTATAATTATTATTAGAAATTTGTATAGGATCATATAATAAGTATTTAAAAATATACTATATATCAAACTTAGTGCAGCTGAAAATGATGCTACACATTTTGTCATGTACTATTGTATTCTTTGATCACCATATCCAAATATTATGGTATTTAAAGTATCCAAAATACATATTACCATCCCTTTTCCCTAATATATCTTACTGTAATAGCATGGTACTTCTTGTAAGGTTGACAACGCAAAAGAAATCTATTATATATACAGAAGGAATTGTAAAATGATTTCTCATGTTTGCACAGGGCCAGGAGGATGATGAAAACTGTATAGCCTTGAGAGAAGTCACAAAACATCTGTATACCCGTCTGCAAGAGATGGAGAGGAGACACCAGGAGGAGAAAGAGAGACTACAGGTCAGAAACATAATAAAAAACACTAGAGAAAATAAAGATAACTGTGATGTAATGTGGTTTACCTTTCCTAAACTAAGCACCTTATTTTTTTAAACCTACATTAGGCAGAAAACACTGAATATCAGCGGCGGTTTCTAGAGGAGCATAACCTTCGCATGCAGAAGGCAGAAACCGAGGCAGAGGAACAGAGCAAAAAGGTGGAAGAGATGCAGAAGCTTATGGGTGGTTTGGAGCTGGAAAATGCCACGCTACGAGAAAAATTGGCTGCTAGTGAGGCTGAACTCGAAAAACTGCGAGGACTGAAGAAAATGGATAGTGAGGACAGGTGAGCACCCCCCCCCCCCTTTTTTTTTTTGTTGCTTTTTTTTGCTACTGTTCTTCTATACATAATGCATTGTTCTCATGTTTAACTGTTTCCTTGGCTACGTTAAATATTTTCCACCTGCAATTTAGTAAGCAATAAATTGGCATAATTAGAACTCTGTTAGGTGCACTGGCTGCCATAGAAACCATCCTTCATTGTCACGGCTCTCACATGGAATTCAACCTAATATGACTCATTCTTGTACGTTAAAAGTAGACTCACCTTCTGCGTTGCTAATGCAGTTGTTTCTTTGTTACATACATTTGTTACTAAAAGTGATGTTTGTGAGGGTGTACATGTGAAGCATGAAGGTTTTCTGTACTGCAGGTCTGAACAACTGAAAAAGGAGCTGGCAACTCTGAAGGATAAAAACCATAACTTGGATGACATGCTCAAAAGTCAACAAAGGAAAATCAGAAACATGATTGAACAGGTAATTTCTGCGCATGGGATATTTGGAGAAACACCCCATCACAGACACAAATCATTAAATGGCGTTTGCAAACCATTTTATTAATGTAATGTGATTTACTTTAAAATGAAATAGGATATTCAAGTTCATTTATGAATGTGAGGATAGCAAAATAAAGTAAACTGTGACATATTATGCCCAAAAATTCTTCATACTGTAGACTACCAGTAAAATTGATAAAATTTGGGACCAAACATTATTCAGACACTTTGACCTGACCATGTTTTTCTTAAGTGTTATCTGACATAATTCAGATTTTTCCAGAATCTTCAGAATTTTTTTCTGACGCAGTTTAACTCTAAGATCTTATTATATTTTATTACCATTTTTTTTTTAACTATAGTGAATAAAGGAATTAAATGGAATGGTGAATAAGGAATTAAATGTTTAAGGTGTCTGAATACATTTTGGTTTGACTGTGTATACAATTAACTTATTATTACTTTAAAAAAATATTGTGTGTGTGTGTATATATATATATATATATATATATATATATATACACACAATATTTTTAGAAGATCTTTTGGTGATTCTCAATAACAAACAGGATGTGTTTTATATTGTTTGCTCAGAGATTAGAAGTGAAACTCAACCTCAGACATAAATAAAAGATGCCATCATTTCCCTGCTGATCAGCTTCGGTGCACTTTAGATCTCATGTTACACATAATAGCTTTATCTGTGAACACTGAAATACAAGCAAGAAAAGCATTATGCTTCATAAATCCAGCTCCATTTAATGTCTGTCGTTTTTATACAATTTTTATTTCAATAATAACTCTTGATTAACTTATTACATCTTTCAATACATATAAAATCAGTTTCAGCATGATTACTTCTTGCATTTATTTATGTCCATACTGTACATGTTCACAGGTGCAAAATTCACGAACCGTAATGGAGCAAAGAGACCGACTGATCGGCGACCTCAAAGAGAGGGTGGCTTTCCTTGAAGCTGAGGTCAGTGTCTGTGTTGTTTCAGAGAACCTCTTTATTTTTTTCCTGCCTTTCACTGTGTGACTGTTACATCAAATTTGACCTACAGAGCAGAGAGATGCACGACCGGATGGAGTATTATATGGGCAGCCAAGTGCCTAAACCATATAACTCAGACATGGGGTCCAAGGTTGTCTACAGGTATTGCTTTTTTATAATGTATACATGTAAAGAAATGGGAGGGAAATCTCTTTGTGAAATAAATACTCATTGGCCAAAATTAATGGCACCGTTTTATTCAATACTTTTTGCAAACTCATTTTGCCATGATAACAGTCTTCTCCTGTAATGTCTGATGAGTTTGGAGAACACCTGACAAGAGATCAGAGACCATTCCTCCATACAGAATCGCTTCATCTCTCCAAAGCCCATGTTGATACACTCTCCTCTTCAGTTTTCTATAGGTTTCAGGTCAGGGGACTGGGATGGTCATAGCAGAACCTTAAGTGACACATTTTGGTGTGGATTTTGATGTATGTTTTGGATCATTGTCCTGATGGAAGATCCAGCCACGGGCCAATATAAGATTATAGCAGAGGCTATCAAGTTTTAATTGTTTTGTCTGGTTGTATTTGATAGAATACACAATGTCATGTATCTGAACAAGATGTCCCGAACCTCCAGCAGAAAAATAGGCCCACAACATTAAAGATCCAGCAGAATATTTAATTGTACACATAGGGTGCTTTTTATCCCTGTGTGCACCAAACCCATCTTGTTGGTTTGCTGATAAAAAGCTCTTTTTTAGTTTCATCTGACCACATAACCAGGTCGCATTTGAAATTCCAGTCAAGTCTGACAACAGAATTTGCTGGAGTTTGTTTTTGGATGAGAGCAGAGGATTTTTCTTGAAACCCTCCCAAACAGCTTGTGCTGATGTAGGTGCCCAAAGACTCAGCAATTTTCTGCAATTCTCCAGCTGAATCCTCAAACTCTCCTCCTCGCTGTGCATTAAGACAGTATAGACACAAGTCATCTTCCAGGCAGATTCATAACATTTCCTGTTGATCTGAACTTCTGGGAATTTTCTTTAGCTATTTTCTTACAGCCACTTTCTATTTTGTGAAGCTCAACAATCTTTTGCTGCACATCAGAACTATATTCTGTGGTTTTACTCATTGTGATGGATGATTAAGGGAATTTGGCCTTTGTGTTTCCTCATATTTATGCTCCTGTGGAACAGGAAGCCATGACTGGACAATTTCTTGTGTGCTAAAAATTGTAAACAAGAAAGGGAATATACATCCGATATATTTTACTTATAATAACTTCTAGGGGTACCAATAATTGTGGCCAACATGTATTAGAGAAAAACATTTATTTCATAATGTGATTTACCCCCAGAAAGATTAGATTTTTTGTTGTTGTTTTTTTTGAAAGAATGATGAAATTATAAACAATGCAGATGTATTTTCACAGCCTTCTTTGATGATAATTCTGACCACGACTGTATATATTCAAAAAAGTATTTACCATTTTGCATTATAGCAAACCTCTGACCCCAACAAGCCCAGGAAACAAGTCACTGCCATTCATCAAAGTGGTCGAGATCAAGTCTTAAACAACACGAGAAAAGATGAAGATTACTGATGGAAGAGGAAGAGAGAGAGACTGTGAGTGAGAGACACATTGTGGAAAAAGCAACAATTCCTTCTCTCCCAACGCTTATGCAACATTCATCAGTTTAGCACATATGAGTAGCGCTTATTTTGTATATAATACAATACTTTGTATATAGGACTGTTCTATCTCACATTAATTGAAATATCACATGTATATTGGATTTACAGATCATACACTACATTTACATGCCTTAAGCAACTTAATAGTAGCAGATATTATAAGTTCTGATATTAATATTTCCTAATGATATGCTACTATGTCTGTCATTGTGTATACAATCTGATAATGCAGCCAATTTGAGTAATCTGATTAAGCCAAAAACTATCAGTTTATCCCATATATAATAAAATGCATCTGTGCTAATTATGTATCTGTGTATGTACATACTATATACTGATATACAGCTCTGAATTTAACTACCTTGCAAAGCTGTCTTTTCCCATCAGGAACTGTAATTGTACTGTGTTTTGAAGAACTGTTTTTCTGTTACTGTATTCTTTGCTAGACTCTACCTTTCCATCCATCTCTCATTAAATGTGAAAAATTATGTTACTGTAGATGGAATTGTAGTACTATGCACATTTATCTGGTATTGTATTATAGCTGGTACATGTATTTATCTTAAGGGCTAATAAATAAAAAGTATTTAAGATTGCTCACAATATGTGTAAGTCAATGTTACTTTTACTTTTATAAAAGTGTAGCGATTCTGTTAAATCCATCTCGTTTAGTAGGCTAATTGAAGATATTTGGTGTATTTTAATTGCCACCAGTGGATGGAAGAATATCATCTTGTGTGCACTTACTTTTGGTCATGCAGTTTATCATATCTTTCCTATTATTATCAGCCAGTGTCTGGACTGGAGCTCGTAAAAATTCAGCGCGGACCACTAGCGCCATCTACGGGTGGGACTGTGAACTACGGTACACTGAAATCTTTCAAATACTGAAGGAAGCTGGAAATAAGCAAAGCTCTGCATAGTTGTTAACCCTGTAAACCCACTATTAATACAAAGTTTCATGATCAAAGCGCTGTCGTTGTTTAAAGGGGGTCAATAATGCAACACAATACAATAATGATTGAGAGAAATACAACAACATTTCTCAAAAGGCTGTTTGATATAGTAACATTTTTACATTATTTTTTCTAAAAACATGTATGGATAAAGTATATTTGTTTTAGTCCATCATGAAATAATCAATATAAAAGCTATTCTTAAGCCTACTTTATAAAAATCATTAAATATTTCACAGAAAAAGACACTACCACAGCTTGAAAGATGACATCTTATAGACCATTTACTTAAAAAGCATACATTATCAATCATAGAATGACAGAAAGCATGTAGTAGATTATGTGCAACAGATTTTCTGCAATGTTTTGGTCATGTTGATAATTTAGAGGCCTTAGAAAATGTTTTGAGAGAGAGTTCATTTATAAAGCACATTTCTGATACGGCTAGTGCTGTACAAAGACAATTTCAACAGACAATACATTACATAAAATAGTAGAACTAAACTTAAAACATTTGTATGATACAGAAAATATGATACAGTGTGCTTTATTAGGTAAATAAATATCTTTATTGCACAATCCATGAATACAGTACAATTTGATATCCCATTTTAAAAAGTATCAGAGGGTCAAATTCTACTTTTGTTTTGAAAACTACTGGATAGGTTAGTTAGTAAACCAGTAGGCTATCTATATTTACCTAGTGTTACAAGTAGCTAGTTTTAAAAACATAAAATGTTTGTATGTAAATACTGACAAATTAGTTAACCTACTGACCTACAGCTAAATTTGCAACCCTTTACCTACTCTTTAAACATTTGTCTATTTAATGTTTATTAAATAAATAAATAAATAAATCAGGTTCAATGTCTATTTTAGGCTATAATTTATTCATGGAATAAGCCATATATGTATTTGTGATATAGAGTCAATAAGACATGTGATATAGAGTCAATAAGTAATCAAGTGAGTTTTTGCATAACACATAATAAAATACATCAACTAGAGAGTGACAAATTACATATTACATAATTGTGTTTAAGTTGTTATATATGCAAACGTACGTAGTCGTCACGTGGTTGGTCTCTGCGAGTGAATCCGCAGTGGCTGTATTAAACCACGTGACGCGGTGATCCGGGTGTCAGTGTGGAAGAGAAACAGGTAAATTTTGAGTCTCTCGCTTATTGTCTGCGCGAGTCGGTTCGGCCTTGTTGTCGGCATTGGGGAATCGATTTAGGACGCAAAAGAGTTCGTGTTTTGTTTCCGTCTGATTAGGAGGTCGATATTAAAGCCTCCTTCGGTCGGCGTTATCTCCACATTTCTGACATCCAGCCGGTTCTTTGGTTAGTACCTCGCCTGTTCATTTTTATCATTTGGGGCCTGTAGGCCTCGGTGAAGCCTCGGTGTCGAGTGCACATGTGAACCGACGAGAATGCGCCTCACCCCGGGGGGCGTGTACCTTACAGTTAAAACAAATGCAAATTACTATCGTGTCGATTAATCTAACGGACGATTTGCCCATTCTTTCATTTACGTTAAGAAACTATATAGTTGATTAGCCACCGTGAAAGTTTAGTTTTTGGCCAGCAGGCAGCATAATGATGCCCGATAACCGGCCATGAGGTTATTAAACGCGGACATGGCGGAAGCCACCCATTATGCAGAGCTTGTCTTTATTATTTTACTTTTTTAACAACCCATTAAGACTATTAAAACAGTGTGTAATTGTGTGTTCATATAGGATCGTTGGATCTGCTTGTTTGAGTTTATACCGAGTTGCTTTTCCAAGGCCCATCGCCTGGACCACTCATAGCCCTTCATCTCTGAAGATTTTTATTAACTAAGTTTAATAGATTACAGTTTGATTACTCCTTGACCGGTAAGTCAATATAGGATTCCCAGGATGTCGAGCACCACGGGCAATGTAGGTTACCTGTTGGATGCCCATTGTACAGCTTAGTTGATTGGGTACTTTTTTTTATGCACAAGGCTGTTTTATGTCCCTTTGAATGGAAACATATGCCTTTTAAGTGCCTCTATTCTTAGGCATTTTCCATGTTATATGTAGGAAATTATATGTCTTGTGATTTATGTACTGTATAGAATAGTGTGACTGGACAAGGAAATTTAAACGTGCCTACACTTCTACCCATGGGCTGTGTGATTGTTTTCACGTCTCCAACATTCTCAGCGTGACAGATATATCCTCGCCGTCACCCTGTTCAAAGGCCGTTAAGCTGGTTTTTGTTGAGCTTTGTCCGTTAACTCAAGTCGCCCGTCTGTTTTCCCGCGGCTGGTCCCGCGTGTTTCTGTCACGCTGGTCGATTCTGTGCGCGTTCTAAAGTGCGCAGTTTCTTTCGGTCAGCACATGCCCTGCATTTCCTCATGCGCAGAGCTGCTATGCTGGGCTGTTTGGTATAACCACACATGCAATATTGCATAACTTGCATCAGGTTTTGGTGGTGTTGTTTTGTCTAAATATCTGGCGTTGTGGTGGGTTTTTCCCCCGTGGTTTAAAATGTCGATAAACTGAGGATGTTAAGCTCCGGAAGCGTGTGCATAGTTTACCTGTTGCAGCTTGACTTGTAAACATCGTCTTGTTGTCTTGTTTTTCACGTTTGATAATTGCGCAAAACGAAATACCCGGAATTGAATTTGTGCCCGTGTTCTGGTAAAGTTGTGCTGTCGTTTTATGGGTAGAGCGTCAGACATGTGACGTTGTTTACTTCCAGTTTTGGCTAATCAAAATGGCTACACAAGGTTTATCTGTTTGTTTGCATTAAAATGGTTTGTCTCTAGACCATGAGATGTTTTAAGGATTGCTGTTTATTTATTATAGCGAGTTGTTAATAACACTTTCAATCTGTTTCTCTTTTAAAGGCGTTATTCCATTGTAAATACTGTTATTTGTATATACTGTAAATGATGACTTCAGTGGGCGGAAGCCGGCCACGGGGCAACTGGGAGCAGACGCAGGGTCAGACACAGAGCCAGTCACAGCACAAGCAGAGGCCCCAGGTAAGTTTACAAACATGTTCTATTGATAAAAATGGACCCTTTTCACTTTTTTGGGGTTCTCAGAAGCAAAAGTTGTCATAGTTGGGTAAAACACAGCTACAGAAGTTTTGTATTTCAATTTGCTCCAATAGCAAAAGAGAAAAATCTGTGATCGCTTTTGCTGACTTTACAAAAGAAGGAAAAAATCTAGCGATTGGTTACGGCAGTCAGAAGAGAGAAATGTCAAATTTGCTGTCTCACTCTCAGCAGTTCTATATTAGAAACACTCTCGCAGCTGTTTTAACTTATTTTTTGTCATTTACTGCAAAGGTAATATAACACAGTATAGTGTTATAAATGTGTATTTTTTTTTTTTTTTTTAATGAAAATGTGAAATAGTGATCTGGTACGTAATGGTTCCTAACGCCGCACCCCAAAACCCCTTTAACCCACCACAGAAAAAATAAATGTATGTAAAATAACTTGACTGCCATCAAAAACAGCTAGTTAGGCATTAAATGGTGCCTGATCTCAACACTTGGGTTTGTAAACTCCAGCCACTCCCAGATTACTCAAAATATTTACAGATGTTGTATGAGTGAATTGATTTATAACTTTTGAAAGGTGCATCAAAAAGTAGGTCTTAAGGTACTGAGCTAATTAGCTTTTTGATGTTAAAATGTGTTCTCAAAACTGAGTAAGACCTAATCTGTGATGTGACATTTATGGGCAAGTTATGTAGTTGGTTATGCATTCGTGCAGTTTGCTGATTCACCGGCCAAACTTTGGCATGAGAACCAGCACCATTTTGGTTGCAAATGGGTATCCGTGTGGATCCATCAGACTGAGGCTTATGCCCTGAGTCACTGCCTTCTTTAACTCCGTATGTTCTTCTGAATTAATTTAAGGGTTCTAGGAATAAATCATAAATCTATGCCCAAGCAAATGCTAAGCCTGACCTATTTCTCTTTAGCTGTATTCTGGCTCACTTTAAGCACATAGATTGTTATACAGTTTGATGGCTATGAAGTGATTTTGGGGTAAAAGATTGTCAAATTAATATCCAGAGAGTAAAAAAATTCACCTGCCCAAGAACACAAGCTGCATTTTCTTTAAAAACATCTTTAATAGTGTAACTTTAGGCTTAAATATCATATTGCCAACAGTTTTATGATTGATCATTTTGGAATATATACAAGAACCCAGCTGATTGTGAAGAGATTATATATGATCCATAAATGAGTGCAAAAAATACAAGGTAACCATTATACACTAATTTTGAAGTATGATTTTCTTTTTTTCTTTTTTTTCCAAAGTGTTGGTTTAATGGGAATTGTGTATGATTGACAGTTTTTACTTTGAACTTTAAGACATTTAAGAATATTATAGTCATGCACTCATGAATGATACTGACATTCATTGCTGAACATTTCACAACTGTCATTAGATGATCTATCAGACTTAACCATTTTCTCCTTTTTATTTATTCAGGCCACCGCTGAGCAGATCCGACTCGCGCAGATGATCTCGGACCATAATGATGCAGACTTTGAGGAGAAGGTCAAACAGGTGAGTAGGTATCTTAACAGTTTGGCTCACAGGAAAATAATGGCAGGTTCTGCTTTACTCCCTCCTATTTTCAAATGGTCCCTATAATACAGGAAAAAGTCTATATAATCTTTGGAAAATCACTTGACAGTAGTTTTTCCTTGGGCTATTTCTGATGCCCTTGTACCTGCAGTTTCATTTTCAGACACTTACACACACAAAAGCACACAAAATTCCCTTCAATGCTTTCTTTAAAGCTCTGACGGGGATCATCTGTGCCAAAGTAAAGTTTGAGCTGCTAACGGATACTCTCTCTGTCTCACTCTGAGTTGGAAAGCAACATAAGGCTCAGACACTTCATAGTTCAATGTTTTCTTCAGTCCCCTCAGCCACTTACATTTATCTTGTTGCCTTCAAAATATATGGGGCTAAGTCATACACCCGTGTTGTTTACTTGGAGTGGGAATCACCAGAGGCCCCACGATATATGATATCACGATTCTTAAGCCACAATACAGTATTATGCAATACAATGCAATATGCTGATTTATTACCTTTTTTCAACTGCAAATGAGAACTTGCAAAAACTTTAATTTATTAGCATCTTCATATTCATCTGATGGATAATGAACAAGGATGCTGGCAGTGTAGATGTGGCATTATATAGACAACTTTTAGACAGATTCTAATCATCACCGTGTGCAACATCTGGCTTGTAGTGCAGATATAGAATGATGGTATTTGCGTGTCAAGTTAACATGTTTATTTAACTTTATTCGAGTAGTCAATGTTCAGAAATCTATGAGGAGGCGCTTCCTTAACGCTTACTGCACATCTCTGAGATGGAAAGTGATGTAGTACTGATTTACTCATACATTTTTAGTGAAATTACAGTCTGAAATTAAAGATTTCAGTATTTCCTGCATTAGAAGGGCAGAGCCTAGTGTAAAATTATGCACAATACTCCCAATCCAAGCTGAAATTCAGGCCTTTAAAAGATGTACTTGGTGCCCATATATCTATATAATATCCCCATGTAAAATATTGTGACGCTATGCTTATCTCTTCCCACCACTAGAGTTTACATGCTTCTTATTGCTCCTTTTCTCTTTTCCAGCTGGTTGACATCACAGGAAAGGATCAGGATGAGTCCATGATAGCGCTTCACGACTGCAATGGAGATGTCAACAGAGCTATCAACGTCCTGTTGGAGGGCAGCCCTGATACTGTGAGTTCAGGCTTGAGTTTAGAGGTGGAAATGTTTGTTTGTAAGAGAAATTAAATGTGTTTTTTTTTTTTTCTTCTTCATACTATTGTGTTTTATATATATATATATATAATATTAATAAATAATAAATAAATATTTTTGCAGTTTTAGTAGTTTCCTTCAACTTGCATGTTTCAATTAGTTTGGGAAAAATTTCATATTTATGTAATTTTATTTTATTTCAGCTTTATTTCAATTACAGAAAATGATTACATTTTAGTTTATCAATAACAGTTTTAGGGGGCTTTTACACAAGGCACATTTGCCATGGTCCGAATCAGAGTGTGTTTGTTCCAGGTGCCTCCCACAACGGTGGTCTGGTTTCACACTTAATTGATTCTTCATGTAATGTCATCACAAACATGATCAACGGGACGTGGGTCAATATTGTTTTTTGTTAATTTATTGAAATTATGCGCAGCAAAGTAAAAGACTCTTGTCTACTGTATGTGCATTGCAAGAAGGCACTTTCTGCTGCTTGCAAACTGACGGCAGATTGCGAGCCATTCTTTTGCCACTCTTGCTCATATCCCAGGTAAATCATCACCATTGTCATCCTCTACGTATGTTTTGTTGAAGTAATGAAGTCGTCATTGGCTAGAATGCTTGTGAATGTTATTTTACATCCTGAACAAGTGCGCACCCGAGTCGCTTTCACATTCACGTGAATCGTGCCACAGTTCCAGTGCAACCGAACTCAGACCACCTCCTACAGGTAGTCTTGGGTTCGGTACCCTAGTGCCTTCCTTGGTCCACATGACAGCTTTCACATTACCAATTTTTCATGTGAACCGTGCCCCGTTTCGAACTAAACTGCCAGTGTGAAGGCACCCTTAAATTGTCCATTGACCTGATTCAAAGTATATTTCTCAAATCTTTATTTTTCCATTCCTTTTGCTTTGCAGGACTCTTGGGAGATGGTTGGGAAGAAGAAAGGAGTTTCAGGTCAGAAGGAAAGCACACAGACGGAGGGAGGAGATGAAGGAAAGGAGAATCGAGAGAGAGGAGGAGAAAGAGATGTGGCACGTCGCAGAGGAGGGGCCCCGCGGAGGGGCCGTGGGGCCAGTCGAGGACGAGAGTGTGAGTGGAGAGAATGCTTATGCACTTGTTTACACTTATTATTTTAGTCTGAAAGACATCATGCCACTGTTTTGCTATTAAACAAGGCGTTTTGTTCAATGATGCAACATTTACTGTAATTTTATTAGTCTGCAGTCAGCCTTTTCTCCATCTCAAGACAGACAGCGGCACACCACAAACCCATCACTGCTCTCCATAGTGTTGCAGGGACAGTGTGTGTGCCACAAAGTTTGAGCTGCTACCGGATACTCTCTCAGCCTCTGTCTGAGAAAGAGAGCAACATAAGGCTCATGTAGTTGATTGACTTAACTTGAAAAACCAAGACACAAGACTTTTGTAAAATGCGTTTACATGTAAATCAAAAACATGAGCTGCCCAGTTACAGTGAGGTAATTAGAAAGCAGAATAGATACTATTATTCCTGAACACTAGAAGAACTAATCATAAAATGTGTGCAAGTTTGCCAAACACATTGTTGCTTTTGGCTCTGTGCAGCAGCAGCAATTTTCTGTTGCTTTTTTACTGCTTTTAAGTTTCCTCAAAATAAAGCTTGCATGCTGCTTAATGCAAGTATTTCAGTGCAATAAAAAAAAAGAGGATAAAGTTCAAGCATATGTGTTTTGCAGCATTGAGACTTCTGGAAAGCTCAATTTGACAAGTTGTCTTTTTAGGAATGAGTTTTAATAGTAGAACTAATGGAGTCTTAAAGGGACAGTATTTACATTTTATTCTCTTGTATATTTCTCCAACTCATTCCATCCTTTGTTCCCTCTCCAGTCCGTGGACAGGAAAATGGGTTGGATGGGGCCAAGGCAAGTGGAGTTGCAGGCAGAGGAACGGAGCGAGGCCGTCGGGGAAGGGGCAGAGGAAGAGGCAAGTACTGGTGTTGGAAATGATTAATTAGAATAAGAAGTTGATGGTTTTGGTTTGACTATCTTGCTGTCCTTCAGGTGGAGCTGGAAGGCGAGGAGGGAGGTTTTCAGCTCAGGGCATGGGGTAAGTTTGTGTGCCTCCATCCAGGTCATTCCTCTTTTTGCATGTACACTAGAGATCCCCCAGAATGACAAGTTCTGGGAAAAGCCGATGGTATTCAGCTAGCTAGTAAAATTCATAAACTTGTGCTTCAAAACTGTTGAAGGTATGGCACAAGTTTTTAAGCTTAAAGTGCTGTTCTGGGTTTAAGGCCTGCTGGTGTGCTTATCTTGAGACTGTGTGCGCGTTCATAGTCTGTAAACCTTAAAGTTTTTAACGTGTTTTCCATGCAGAAGTTCAACCAGGTAAGTAAAGCTCGATCATGCTGTCAGTCCAAATCTGATTATTTGTGTATTTGATTGGAATCTGATCTAAAATTGACTGTCCGCATACCCCCGGTTTCACAGACAAGGCTTAAGCTAGTCGTGTATTTAAAATGCATGTTTGAGCTGTTTTAACTCGCAGTGACATCTTAAAAAATGTCAGTGCCATTGTTTTGTCTTAATATACACACCAGTAATGTTTTTTTCTAGGGCACGTTTATAAAAGCTACTTAAATGCCCTAATTGAACTAAGGCCTAATCCTGGCTTAAACTAAGCCCTGTCTGTGAAACCGGGCCATTGTGTATCGCAGCTGTTCAGATCTGATTTGTGTGTCCATGCTGCTCTTACATTTTCCTGAATATCTGCATTGGTTTAGTGCCATTGCATTGGTAGGTATACACCAAAAGCAACAACTGCAACATGGAGGGGTTTGCAATACAGAAGTTGTCTTATTCACAACAAGACAATGTGTAGCTGCCACACTGGATTACTCTCTTATGAGGCAGCTGCAGAAATGTAGGAGGCTGATATGCGTTTATTTCGTGCTGTAATCTCTGCTGTTCTCAAAACATGTTATATTGTCATTTTTCTGCTCGTCCGGCACTTGGCAACAACACAACCTTGATCCTGCAGCAACTTTCAGCTTGCTTCCTATAACAACGTCTGACTTTTATGTTTTATGTGCCGTGAGAGAGTCACAAACTACGCGAAATCTGATCAGAGCAGACTGAAACGGATTTCCAAAAATGCCATTTGAATAGGATTTCAAACCACATATCAATGTAGCTAAAAATGGATTTTTAAAAATCCAATTTCATGTGTTTTTTTTCTTTCTTTTTTCTCTCCATTTGCACTTGCTAAATCTGATTTCAAATGGATATGCACAAAAATTGCATTTGGACTGACAGTCTGAATGAGGCTTAAGAGCTATTGTGGGTTTATTTGCTGCTTTTTGGTGCTATGCCCTTTTAGGCTTGTTGATTTACAGAGAACATTAAATTGTTTCATGGCAACTATGGGTGAGCAGTAGAAATACAGGTAGAAAGGTCAACCTTTTGAAAATACAGTATTTTTATCACTTATGCGGAATGTCTATGGTGGTCACTTCATATTTGGAGAGAAAATCAACAAGCTTGTTAAAGCTACATGATGTGGAAGTGAAGCTCTGCTAAGCCCTCACATTTTCTTATACACACCTTCACTTCCAATAAACATGAAGTGAGAACCAATTATATTGAGTGAATTACCTTAGGAGTGGAGTTTTACCCTACCATTCAAAAATTTGTGGTCAGTAAGATATCAAGAAATTAACTTTCATTTAACAAGGATGCATTAACTTAATTAAAAGTGAAGACATTTGTTATTAACAACAATTGTTATGAAAGATGGCTGTTCTTTTGAGTTTTCTATCCAAGGAATCCTGGGGGGAAAAAATGCACTTCCCAATACATTAGCAATACATTTGCCAGTTATGTAGTCACTAAAATGTCCATCACACAGTTTTTCCAAATAAAACCCTCATGCTCCACCAAGAAAAGCCTCATTGAGCAGATATGTTTAAGTATTTAAGTATTGAAAGTTATTTTATTGCAATATAATAATGTTTAAATATTTACCAAATTAAGGTACATATTTTTGTGTGTTGCCCAGCCCTAAAAGCAAACAAGATGTATTTTAATATCTTGTGAAGTGGCACTGAGTATTTAGTGTGTTCAATGTGTATTTCATGCTTTTTAGAAATATCAGAATTTCAATGTCAGCTTTAGCATCTAGTTTGGCTTTTTTACATATTGTGTAAACTGCAATATCCAGTAGTCTAGAAGTACTGATATCCCAACTAAGCCATGTCAAGCCCCAGGCTAGTTTTTCTGTCAAGGCCGTCTGTGGTCACTCTTCTTTGACAGTTGTCGTCAGGCTTCTTAACTTGCGCCTTTTGCTTGTTTGGTTTGAAGTGTGCATTTGGAGTTTGCATGTTTGGTGTTCAATTTTGGATGTCTAAGTACAAGTTTAGCCTTGAATGGGTTTGTAAGTCACACCACTAGCAGCTTAGGTATTTCATTCTAAAGCTTTTACGCCTATAGAGCAGGTGTGGTGGTTTGACCGGTAATGGACGCGAGCATGACTGTTGCCATCGCGCTCTCTCTCTCTCGCGCACACACTCAAGCACACTGTTCACACCATGCACCCCCGTCTTTCTGCCTGTGTTGAGATGCTTGTAATTCTCCTTGTTGTTTCTCCCTAAAGCCAGATTGATAAGGGCCCCAGATATGATTTGTCAGGAGATGAGAGGTGAGTTAAATAAATTTATTAGCGTGTTGGTTTTTGTTTGTGTAGGATCAAAGGGTTTAATAGCGAATAGTCAGTTACTGAAGAATGCATCTGAATTTGAGCTTCATGTGTTTAGTTTCCACTCGGTTGTTTTCTAGGTTTGAGAATGACTGGAAAGCACATTTGTGGCTTTGGCATAATTGCAATTAGCACATTACGACAAAGGAGTTTTTTTTTTTTTTTTTTTTTAGGTCGTAGTGGAATTATTGGAGTGATTTTTGCACAGTGTTTACTGATGGGCGCTGACATTTGTTTCTTGCTTCCCTCATTTGTTTGCTCAAAAACAAAATTTTCAACTTGTTTTTTAGTACGTTCAACCCAGCGGACTACACTGAGCCAACCCAAACAGAGGAGAGCTACACAAGTGGAAGCACTTGGAGTAACACAGGCAACCTGGAACCTGAGGATGGAAACCGTGAGTGATGCCTTAAATGTCTCTTGTAAATCCCTCCTCCAGTTCCCATCATAGTTGGCATGTATTCCGGCTGAAGTACACTGTCCATTAAAAAAAAAGCATTTGTAATAGTATGTTCAGAGCTGCTGTTCTGACATACATCTATTTCCGCAGGGCTCGAGTTTACAGGTGGAGAGGGAACAAACTATCCTCGCAAGTTTGACTCTGCCCCTGGTGAGTCTTAAATCCTTTACAAAATAGTCAGTGCAAGCAGTTGTTCACCTGTTTTTATTGTAAGTGAGCTGAGTGTCTGTGTAACAGGTGCTTGGAGAACTGCCACGGAAGAGTGGGGCACGGAGGACTGGAATGAGGATGTGAGTATTTGAACCGAGACCAAAAACCTGTTTTCCAATTTAAGACTGAGCAAATGTAATTTTTGTTTTCTTCTATCCAGTTGTCAGAGACCAAGATATTCACTGCCTCTAGTGTGGCGTCCATGCCCATTCCACAAGAGAATGTCACCATTACAGCTGGACAGAGGTATGGTGGTGGCTTAAGTCAACATTATGGATTCACTTGAACTCATTAGTATTTGTCACAAGTTGAAAGTACATTTTGAACGCAGAACATTACTTTAGCTAGAAGGAATGCTATTTCAACACTCAGAACCACACTGATATGCTGTCACGCGTACATTTTCCTGATGATCTGCTGCAGTCATGGCATTATGATACCCTTATTGATGTAAGCCATGTTTGACATTCAGGATTGATTTGGCGGTGTTGCTGGGGAAGACTCCTCCCGCCTCTTCCTCAGAGGCAGAGCCTGCTTCGCTTGAAGGCCCACAGCCACCATCTCTGTCTCAGTCTTTGGTGTTTAGCAACTCAAAGCAGACAGCATCACTGTCCCAGTCCTCCAGTGTTCCTTACAGCCAGCACAGCATGGTGAGTACCTTATATGATATGTTAAATTCTCTGTCCCGTCTTAGCTGTTAATATAATGTGCATTTTGCTGCAATTGGTGTCAGTAGTTGTTCTTTTTTTTATTAAGGGTCTATATATTTTTAATTTTTCAAGGGCTTTCATATTTTATAACATTTATGATTTTTTGTTTTTGTTTACAGTGTTTGAGGCATATTTTATTAAACAATAATGTAACCTTTTTTTTTTCCCTTTTTTTTTTTCTCTTTTTCTTTCAACTTCAAAATTCAAACTTCTGTGTGCTTTCAAACCGTCTTGTGCGTTGATCATTGTAGCCAATCGCATTCATTTCAGACGAATGCATGAACACAATGGCCAATCAGAGGTGTTTACGAATGTGCTCAACAGTCCTCAAAGCATCACATTTTAAAAATTTCAATACTGTCTTGGCACTGAAATCGGTACTTTTGACAACACTACACGCTTACTGCAAAGTTCAACACTATTGTTTGTTTGTCCTCAGGTGAGCATGCTCAGTAAGGGTTTCGGTGATGTTGGTGATCCAAAAGGAACCACTGGAGGCTCCACGACTGGTTCTCAATTCCTAGAACAGTTTAAGACAGCCCAGGCTTTGGCCCAGCTTGCGGCCCAGCACTCACAAAGCGGACCGTCCAACGCTGGTCCTTCAACCTGGGACACCAGCCCCACTACACTGGGGCAATATGGTAAGAGGGCCAACATGGTTTGAATCGCTTCTATGATAGTTCAGCCCTTTCTGTGAAGTCTTATTTTTTTTTTTTCTTTTTGTCTGCAGATATGAAACCTCAAACAGAGCCTGTGCACAGTCCCTTCACCAAACGGCAGCCGTATCAGCCTGCCTCCACTTCCTCCTCCATGATGGATGCCTTCTTGCAGGACAAAGCCACACCCACTTCGACCACCTCAGCTCTGCTCCCTCAGTCCACCCAGTCATCTTCACTGCCCCAGGCCGTCACCACCCCTGTCCCCAAAACCTCGGGACCTGCCCCAGGTCAGCAGAACTCTTCCAGCCCAGCCGACCCGCAGGCGTCCAGCCCCCTCCCCCTGCAGCAGCACAAACTTAAACAGCAGAAGAAGAGGGCTTCCATCACCACCAAGGTCATGATTCTACTAGTTCGTTGTGGTCTCAGCTAGGACTGTCATGATTTATGAAATCTGGCTGCCGATTAATCGTCTAAGAAATAATTGTGATTATGGTTGATACAGTTTTAAAGCTTTGATTTATAATGAATAATTGCCATACAAATTGTCTTTTTTCCTGCTTCATTTATTAAATGAAGTCAGTCTTTTTACTCAAATGTTTTTTCTTTTACTCAGATTCCAGCCCTAGCGGTGGAGATGCCAGGATCTGCTGATATATCTGGGCTCAACCTGCAGTTTGGAGCATTACAGTTTGGTTCTGAACCGGTGCTTCCTGAGTATGATGCTTCGGCAGCTGTTGCCACGACAACACCAGGCAACCAAGGCCAAAACAGCCTTTACACAAGTGCTAGCAAGTGGGTATCTCGCATCACTATATTCAATGACTGAGACTCTTGAATGGTGCGTAACACAATCACAGACTGTCTATTGATTGGTTTTCTGATTTGTCCACAGTGAGCAAGCAACAGCCCTGTCCAACCCTAGTCAGATGGAGCTATATGAGCCAAGAGCCAGCCAGACACGGCGCTACCCTCCTTCTGTGTCCTCCTCGCCGCAGAAAGACATGCAGCCCAAGGTGAGACCAAGTTGTCTATCAGTGTACCACTTAAATTTTTATGAATATTATGCTTCATCTAAGCAAACCTTTTTTTCTGCTCACAGAATGGGTTCAGTTCGATACAGACGTCACAATCTCTGGAAGGTATGACTAGCTTTAACAAATGGTTTCAATGTAAAGGGCCATTAATATCAAGGACGATAACTATGTTAACTGTAAAGGGTAATACTTTATTTTAGAGTGTCCAGTGTTCATGTTACATGTAGTTAATATGTACAAGTTACAGTAATTGTTATAATTACATGCAGCTAACCAAAACCACACCCTAACCCCTATAGTATGTACTTGTAGTTAATTTTACTCAGTACTTGAATTTATAATCACACTGTAACAGACACCTTAAAATAGTGTAACCCTGTAAAGTTAATCTTTCTAATACTGTGACAATAGGAAAAGTGCACATCGCAGCTATAACGAGACCGTATCAGCAATAAAATTTTTCAGCTGATAAAAGATAAACATTGACAGCCAATCAGAATACATCCTACCTTAGAGAACTCGAGCATTTAAAGCAACAGACAACATAATTGTTGCATGCGCTCAGTATGTTATTATCCATTGATGTGGACACTGATAGTTATTGGTGTTAACGAGCCCCATGCAAATAATAAAACATTAAATATCCCATTATTCCTCCCAGCTGCAGCAGGCTCTGCAGTGCCTATGAAACCGGCGTCCGAATCAGTTGTCCCACCATCAGTTTCCAACATAGCCTCATTGGCTGACCCCTCATCAGGTCCTCCTTCCCTGTTGACTACATCTAATCAGACGCCTCTCAGTGCTCTCGGGCATGAAGATGCCTCTTCCAGCTCACTGGCCCCTCCTCAACACAATAAGTACGGCATTTTGTTGTTGCGTTACTTCAATTTAGCGTGTATGGATGAGATACTAATAATACTGCATGTTTCCTATCAGCTCTCTCCCTACACAGCAAAACAGTTTGGCACCTTCTTCAGTTCGCACTTCAAACACAAGTCTGCTGGTGAGTTTGCAACTAAACACACTTCCTTTTTACAGTACATAGCATAGTCTATGTGAAGTCAGTATTGTCTCTGTAAATTTCTGTAAAATGTATTCTTGGTCTTGTTTTGCATGACTTGTCTGTGTACTTGTCATGAAACTATACTTACTTGATTTGCCCTTGAAATGACTGTCCTTTAAAATCAAGTCCTGTTGATTTATTCTTCATATGTTTAGTTGATTCATTCTTTATACAGATGATTGTTTGTGAATTATTTTTTTTCTATTAAATTTATCTTTTTTTGCTCACTGTGATTTTCCTTTAACTTTCTCAGCACCCAAGTGTGGATGCTGAATCCAGCTTGCACTCCTCATCCTTCTCCTCGGTCTCTGTGGCTCCATCTTCAGTTCCCCCGCCCTCTTCAGCTACTTCAGCAGCCCCCATCTCCCACAGTGTCCCTGTTGCCCCCTCTTCGTCTGTCAGTTCGGTCTCAGTGCAGTCCGCCCTGGGCCCCGTCAGCAGTCTGACCATGGGATTGAACAGTGCTGCCGGTGTGGCTTCAATGGTCCCCCCTCCAGTTGCTGCATCTTCATCTGCTGCCTCGGCCACTGTGGCACCTTCATCTGCCTCGTCATCTCGCAGCACGGCTGCCTCAGGTAAGAACCTGAATCCTACAGTCCATTATATAAGTGCTGTTCCTGTGAGAAAGTGGATCCTTCAGAAAGATATATTTTTTTAAAAGTATGTTTCAAATTTAATCATTTCATTTGCTTAGATTAAAAACATCAATGATTGATTGGGTTAAATTGATGCATAATCATTCGTCACGTCATTTTCAGCATGTACAGACTTATTCAACATCCCTTTCATTATCTTAGGCTGCATTTACACTCTAGGCCTTGATGGTCAATTCTTGAAGACCCACTTAAATCATCTTTTAAAAGTGACCTGTATCCGATATCTGCATTTACACTACACTTGGTGAAACAAACAAATATTATCAAGAAATCAATTTCAATAGTACATTGAGTTTAATTTATTGACATGGAATTCATTGAAGCATTATTGCAATCGTTTCATCCTTACCTCAAAATAATTACATAATACAAATTCTTCTTGACAGTAATTATGTACACAGATCCGTAGGATGTGTGGGAGAGGAATAATTGTCAGGTTGTAGAACTTTTAAGCACGTCGGAGGGTCTGGGATTGAATCCTCCCTTGTATAGTTCTTTGTTTTTTTTTGTTTTTTTTTGTTTTCACTGGAATGAATAGGGAGTCTCCACAATTGGACTGAACCATGTGTCTGTGCACGAAGTTGCCATCACTGACAACCGCGGCAATAAGCACTCGGCATGATTTCAAAAGTAACACATTTAAGAGCCAAATCACCTTTTATTTAACACAAACGAACAAAATTAATACTCTGCTAGTCAATTGGATACGTTTCATTTGTTATACCGCAAAATGTTAAAAAAAAATTTTTTTCAATGTACGACTCGCATTGACGGGGGAATATCCGATCTGTAAGATTACACAGCAGGCGCAAATGCACTATCATAGCAGATTTGTTTCCACACATGGAGGCCTAAAACCAAACCTGCTTACACGTTTGTGGGTCATTTCCGAACTGTGCCACATTGGGGGGGAAATCGGAATTGAGTCACTTGAACAGTGTAAATGCAGCCTCGGAGATGTGTAAAAAGAAAATTTGTCAAATGCTTGATGTAACTGGATAAAACCATTTCCACATCATTTGATTGTATGTTGCTTCATCTAAACAGGGAAAGCACCTCCAAACCTGCCTCCTGGAGTGCCGCCACTGCTGCCCAACCCTTACATTATGGCTCCTGGCCTTCTTCACCCATACCCAGTGAGTGTTTGGCCTGTTTTTTGCTGCTGAGTGCTTTGACACATTTGGTATCTTGTTTTAGCTCACAAACCTTATGTCCTGCAGCCTCAAGTTTATGGCTACGATGACTTACAGATGCTGCAGACCAGGATACCACTGGTGAGGGCTTGTTCCTGTTTGATTAGCTGAAGTATATCACATGAATGCAACAGAAACTGGTTTGTTTGTGATGTATGAAGCTGAGTCGTCATTTTTGGCTTTTGCAGGACTATTACAGTATCCCATTTGCCACTCCAACCACTGCACTGACTGGCAGGGAAGGCAGTTTGACGAGCAATCCTTATTCTGGTAAGATGTTGTTTTTTTTTATTTATTTATTTATTTTTTTTTAATTTTGGTTTATGCATTGCGTTCAGCATCTGGACAGGGAACCCAAACAATGCTTCATTATCTGAAACCGTTTCTGAATTCTTTTTAGCTGGCGACCTGTCGAAGTTCGGCCGTGGCGACGCCTCGTCTCCTGCCCCTGCCACAACTCTGGCCCAGCCCCAGCAGACCCAGACACAAACGCACCACACCACCCAACAACCCTTTCTTAACCCGGCCCTTCCACCAGGATACAGCTACACCAGCCTGCCCTATTACACTGGTGTGCCCGGTCTGCCCAACACCTTCCAGTACGGCCCTGCCATGTTTCCGGTAAAAGCTCTTAAGGCATCTTCACAGCCAAGTTTCTGATCCACCTCAGTCCATAGTATCAAAGCATACCTTTGTAATTGAAATGTTAATGTGTTTATCCCACCTGTAATCCATGTATGTTTTACTACAACTGGATCTTCCAGTGAAAATGACAACATTTTTTTTTTTTTGGTGACATTTGCAGGACTTCATTTTTACCAATCATTTAGTCTGCTTAAACCCTGCCCCTCCACAATTCACTGCAAGCATGTATTTTTGAGTGCACTGACCATATCTCAGTCAATCCAGTCGACAACTTCTGAACTGGTACAGAAGAGAAGATCTGTCGCTTCGTTAGTTTCATTGCGGACTTTTAAGGACTGTTTCTGAATGTTCCTCCCAGGTGGCTCCTACCTCCTCCAAACAGCATGGTGTGAATGTTGGTGTCAATGCGTCAGCTACACCCTTCCAGCAGGCTAGCGGTTATGGATCACATGGATATAGCACTGGTAATGCATTTTATTACATTCATACAACATTTAAAATGCATTAAAAACATTCAGATGGAATGATGGTTCTTACAACAGAATCTGACCTAGATTTAGTTTACCAGTTTGCTAAAGTATTTGAAAAACACTCTACTGACTAGTAGGTCTCGTTACCATCTTGTTCCTCATGGTTGAGTTTAAGCCATGTTTAGCTAAACTTGCTCAGTCACCTCTTAACCCTACATTGGCCAAGTCTGTTCCTTTTCTTGTCTGTGAAGTGAAGCCTGAGACAATTCATCTTATGTTAAAGGTACAATCCATAGTACTGCATCTTGTTTGGTTTTGCAAAACCAGATGACCTTGGCAATCACAACTGTACTGCATGGAGTTTTGTTTTGTGTCGCTAAGCTTTTAAACATCGATCCTACTTGTGGGGAAGTTTTAATAATTGAGCATCATACAACTTGACTTGGAGTGTTCTGGACTGAAAATCAATCTGCAGCTTCAAGAATATAGCCATCTTTGAACATTGGCCAATCATCTACTTGAGAATCTCTCTACTAGTGAGTCTCAAATGTGACATTAAAACTATTCTAGGTTTGCACACAAGTAGTCTTAAGCACTTCAAAGTGCCGCCAGTGGGTGGGTTTCTGTGGAACCAGTGATGTAAGGAGAATGAGGTGGGAGGGAGGTCGCTTGATTTAGGGTGGTGGGTTCACACATGCTTTCCACACGCTGCTTGCTTTTGACCATCCACCACTTTTGAGCACTGTTTGTGTTATACCCTCCCATTCCTTTGCTCTTATGCTCTCCCTCAGTCTAACACCATCCATCTTATAAAATATTCTTATAATTTAGTTTCTTCTTGTCCTTTTTGTTTCTTCATTTTTAAGTTTTTTTTTCCCATATCGTCTTTCCTTTTTTGTTTTGTAATTACCATTTTCCATAATGAATATCTTCTAGGTTCATTTTAATCATTCCTAATGTTCTTTTTTTCGTCCCATTCTTCTCCATTTCCATTCCTTTTGTTTGTAAATTGTCCATCACTTTCATACCTCCTCTTCTTAACGTCACCAGTACTCTTTTCCGATTAGGCCCCTCCCCCAGCTTGCTGCATCCCAGCCTCCACCCCTGTGCCCCGTCCCCTTCACTCCTTCCCTCTGGCCCTGCCTGGTGTGTGTCTAATGCTGTGGGGCTGTGGCTGTGTGTGTCTGACCGTTTGCAGGCTATGAGGATTTGGGCCAGGCTTCGGCAGGGAGCGGGGATTTCTGTAAGGGCGGCTACGGCACCGCCGTTGCCGCAGCCGCTGCTGCCGCCGCCGCCGCTGCTTCTGCGCAAAACAAGCCCGCCAGCTCCGTCACCGGGCCCGGAGTGGGTGAGTGCAGCCTCACGCTGAAACCCCCAATTTCCTTGTTCCTCCTCCCTTTTCTTTCTTAAGCTCTCTCTCTCTCCCCTCATTTGCTCCTAACTTACTACTGGTCAAGCTTGATGAAGCTGTCACATGCCACCTGGTCTCAGATGGAAGGAGTTCAGGAAACTGTTGAACCTAGGAAGTTCTGTACAGGGTGGAGGACTCTGAAGTCACTTTCTTTGGATTGAACATCAGGGTTGTTACGACCTGTGACTTTAAGACAGCGATGTGGTGACAATCTTATCTTTAACACTTTCAAAAAGTGTTTCTTAATGGATGCAAGAAGCCAACTACCCAAAAAATGCATAACATCAGATTAGTGGGATCGTTTGAATGGCCTTTCCTTAGTATTTGAAGATATCTATTAAATATCAGCAAGTTGTTTCTCTGAAATTGACTGTTAAACAAAGTAAAAAGTCAGTTCTAATGAGTGGAGTTGGTCTTAGATTTTGTTTTTGTCGAATCTCACAGAAAATGCATTAATTTGTTAATAGTTTTTTTTTTTTTTTTGGTCATTTTGTCAGCTTGATTTTCTGGGCTACATTTGTGTTTTGTGTACACTTGATGGCAGTGTGCTTTTCAGATTTCAGTTTTATGCAAGCAAAAGTGTGTGCATGTTTTTGAATCATGAACTGTTTTTAAAAGCCGTTTTAATACGAATATACTCTGCAAATGTGTTTTGTTTTTTTTAACCTTGCGGTGGCGCCAGATACTCTAACAAACGGAGACATAATTAATATATAACATTAACAAGATGACTCGTTGAATTCATTTTTAGAGCGACGACTGAATGTATTTTTAGTAAAATGATAAATTGTGTGATAATAGTAAAATGGTAAATTAACAGAATTTTTATTTGAAAGTGGACATCCTTTAAGTTACTCATTCATGTGAGGTTTCAGTGGTGCATGGTCACAAACTTATCATTTACATGCGTTTTTAAGCATTGCGGTTTAAATCAAGTGATTTTTAAGCCTTTGAATCGCAGTCAGCAACGAAAAACCACTCATTTCTCCATATGCGTGAGAGACTTTTTGAGACAGACACATCCGCTGCTCACAGCGCGTGAGTTATATTTGGCACTTCATTGGCCTTGAACGGTTAAATATACATGCGTGTATGTCAAAATGCCCAACTTTACAAGCATCCTTGTAAAAGATCTTAAAGTGCCAGCTGTCTAATTTTCCTAATGTCTGTCATATTAATCAAACAAAAGAGAATCTCTTACTGCTCTTGACTATTCCACTTTTGTAACTTTAATAAGGGTAAACGCATTTAATTTACACAATGAAAACTAGTGTTTTTATATATTTGAATTTATACAATGCTTGTAGCATTTATTCTACTGTAGGGTTTTTTTTTTTTTTTTTTTTGGTCCTATTGCTTGTAATTAGTTTCTTATTTCTTATCTTATTGTCTTTAGTGAGCTTGTTTATTTAGGCTAGTAGTTTGTGATATTGAATTTGGTGACAAGAATTATGATATTATGGTATCAAATGTTATCATAAAATCCTTATGGCATCTGTTAAATGTTGATATACTTTCAATATTTCAGTAATTTATATCAAGATTGGAACTGTTAATTAGCCTGATGTGGCTGACTTTTGTTTTGATTTAAAGTTGTTGGTGGTGGTTTCACCAAAGCTAATGTTTGTTAGCATAATTTTTATTCCAAACATAGCTTGTGTAACACTACTAACATTACTATTTTGGCAACGAATGCAGCTTTACTAAAGGTTTTTTTTTTTGTGTGTGTGTGCTTTTTCCACAAGATATTCTGTGATCAAGATATTCTGATGAGTTTGCATCCCTGAACTCTCCAATTTTGATGTTGAATCCAATGCTTCTGCCACTGTATTTTTCAGTCTTTAGTGTACATATGGATATCAATGGATTCGACATCAAAACGGAAAAATAAATACGATTTTGGGTTAGTTTTTGGTTAGTTGGTTTTAAAGGTGTTATGTATCTTTTTTTTCTCTTTGTTTTTTTTATATACAAAATTTATTTGAGGTGTTTGGGGGGGGGATTTTTATATATATATATATATATATATATATATATATATATATATATATATATATATATATATAATGTATATGTATGTATGTATGTATGTTTATATATGTTTATATATATATATATATGTATGTTTATATATGTTTATATATATATATGTATGTTTATATATGTTTATATATGTTTATATATATATATGTTTATAAGGTAGGTTTATAAAAGCTTAAATGCCTTAATGGTACTAAGGACTAATCCTGGCTTAACCTAAGCCCTGTCTGTGAAACCAGGTCATAGTATATTTTTATTTTACTTTTTTAGAATTTAAAAGATAAAGAGATTGTTTGTGTGAGATCTCCTCCTGGAATCTTTTTACAGTATCTGTGCAAACCCTGTATACATAAACGGAGAAGTAGCTCCTGCTACAATGTTCTTCTGCAAGACGCATGCAGTTTTGTTTATTATCCGTTAGAATGTGAAAACATACGTTTTACCTTTTAAGTTATTTTGATAGTCAAGTACCATTTTGTGGCTCATGCACATTTCATGATGTTGTCTCTGTGGATTTTCATTTATTTTTAGTTTTTGGCCTTGAACTGGCAGCACTTTTGTTTACTGATCTATGACAGCTGTGTGTAAAACCTGCTCATTATCTGTGGCACCACATTCTGTCCACCTAAAAGCATTTTAGGGGTATCTTCCTTTTTAAATGTCACATTTTAGCATTCCTCATTTGCTGAATTTGCCAAGCTTAACTCTTCATTCTCCAATTAAATGCAATTCAGCATTATAGTGACAGTCTATCTCAAGTTAACTTGGCACTACCACTGATGTTTTGCTAGTTTCAGTGATCACCATTTCATGCATTTTGACTTTTCTGCTTTAGGAGTCTCTGTGACATCAAGCA
Organism: Chanodichthys erythropterus; assembly: GCF_024489055.1. Classification (NCBI taxonomy): domain Eukaryota; kingdom Metazoa; phylum Chordata; class Actinopteri; order Cypriniformes; family Xenocyprididae; genus Chanodichthys; species Chanodichthys erythropterus. The sequence continues at coordinate 6,174,249 of NC_090235.1, read as the reverse complement.
ACACAGGAGTCCCTGACATTTCAGGGTCTGTTTACACAAAGACACAGGTGAGCACCCTTGTCAGATTTTAATTTGATTAGCTTGGAGACCTAAGTTTTGAGTCACCAAGCATTTTGATTTTATTTATTTTTAACAAATGCTAAAGCCTTTTAATTTGTCCTCCAGTCTTTTGAGAAGCAGGGTTTCCACACGGGAACCCCCAGTGCTTCCTTCAGTTTGCCCTCAGCACTTGGGAGTGGCGGCCCAATCAACCCACCGGCTGCAGCGGGTTACGCTCCGGCCCCTTACATGCACATCCTGACCCCCCATCAGCAGCCACACTCTCAGATGCTCCACCACCACCTGCAGCAGGACGGACAGGTGAGCTTGCCTTTTTCAGTGTCCTTATTCAGGGTTTCCGCGGGGTCTTAAAAAGTCTTAAAAAGTCTAAAATTCTGAACTTTAAATTTAAGGCCTTAAAAAGTCTTAAAAACGGCCAGATTTTCATCCAAGGTCTTAAATTTCATTTAGTCAGGTCTTAAATTTTTTTTACCCATTTCCAGAAACGCTACCTGCTGAAAGTTATTACAAAGTAGCATAAAAGTAGCGAGTCGTAGTTCTTTCTGGGGTATATTGGTGTTGGTATACGCGGTGATAAAACTACAAATCCCGTGATAAATGCAATACCTGGCCGCGAAATACGTCTGCGTCTCCTCAGAGTTTGTTAAAGTTCGGCTACGTGTGGAAAATGGGAGTGTACATTCAACGAGACATGGCTAGATCACAGCGATTTCTGCTGTTGGTTACAAGCGGTACCCAGCTCCAGGTACGAGGCTCACTGCAAACTTTGAAGAAAAAAAAAAAATCAGTTAGAGAGTCTGGGTGTGAAGCGGTGTAAAGGCGCTAGAGTCACACGACAGAGCGGAGAAACACAAACTAGCCGCAAAATCCCTTCAGCGGACTCGGCCAATTAGCCTCACCACTGCCGTCGTACTCCTCAATGCCTGGTCCCTCCGGTCTCCAGCGCAATATCATCACACCTCCGTCGAACAACCTTCGGGGTACTTTTGGAGCGACTGACACATCGAAAGCCGAGGTGATTTGTATACTAACGTACACACGGTGACTAAACAAACACCACTCATTTAATAGCAACAGTGAGATTAGCGATCTCTTTCAAGGGATGTTCCCTGATTCAGTAATCGTGAAGCCGTTCTCTTGCGGGCCCAACAAGATCGCTTATGGCGAGATTCGGATTGGGGGAGTTTATAAAGAGGGAATTGATTCGTACTCTTACCGGGCCGTATGTCGTAAAGTTCAATGAAAGCTAAAATCAGACCACCAGGACCATTGTTCTGGAACAATGGAATTGTTAAGTCGAGGTACCTGGGCTCACAGTTTATGGGACAGTGCGGGACACACACACACACATACACATACACACATACATATATCAGATAATCCATGTTAGATCGATACTCTAATTATCCCGAGGTAAGTATCTATCTATCTAAAATGGATTATCTGGTGTGTGTGTGTGTGTGTGTGTGTGTGTGTGTGTGCTACATTGGTTGTTACATGGGTTGGAGTAGCCTGTTCAATCTTTATTAGGCTATTAATATGCTGTTTTGTAATGTAAATAAATATGAGATGAAATCTATTCTATTTGAGGGCAAGTTTGTTTTAGCCTATTTTCATTTTGGGCCTAAGGTTTTGGGCATTTGGCACATTGATGTGTGTGGAAGGTTACTAATGTGATTGCTTTATCTGTAAATTAAATTAATGCTTTTTCAATGACTGAATTCATTGAAATAAAATGTTTGTTTTTTTTTCAGAATTTCTTTGATTTGAATATTTTTTGGTAATGCGTCGTGTAGGTCTTAAATTTCAATCTTTATGGTCTTAGAATGTCTTAAAAAGGTCTTAAATTTGACTTACTGAAACCTGCATAAACCCTGTTATTACACATTAGTAGTTACTGTAGTAATATATATAAATTATGCATAATTATGTGCAACTAACCCTAAACTAAACCTTTATCTTAACTCTGACCCTATAGTAAGTACATGTGGTTAATTATTATTACTCCCATTCTTAAATGTATAATTACACTGTAATACGGACACTTTAGAATAGTGTAACCAGATCTTTTTTGTTGTTGAAATAGTTTTAATTTTTCCCCTTCCAAATCAAAGCGTCATACTTTTTAAAAATTGTTTAATAAATTAGTAATAGTAGTAGACTTAGTACTTCTAGATTTATTACCTATTTTCCCATTACAAATCAAAGCTTATCGTAGTACTTTTGTCTTTTTTAAGTTGTATTTATTAATATCAATATCCTCCCCCAAATAAATCGTATTTATAACTACAAACATGTGTTCCAAGTCATAAACATTTAAATGAATTGTACTAAATACTTAAATAACGGTATTCTATTATTCTATAATATTTTCTATAATAATTATAATAGTATTCCCTTCCAAATCAAAGCTTTTTGTGGTATGTATGGCTTTTTTAAGGTATAAAGTAAATTTTAAAGTAAGTTTTACTTTAATTACATTGTTATAATTAAAATTATATTTTTACTATTTGAACCATTAATTTTCAGAGTGGCTCTGGACAGCGCAGTCAGAACGCCTCCATTCAACAGAAGTCGCAGATCAACAAGTCGGGATACAACAGCTACAACTGGGGAGGCAATTAACCCCCCTGTCCTGCCCTGTCTGTTGTTCCAAAGGCTGGATTAGTGGAACCTTTTCTTTCTCCCCAGATACCTCCCCCTTTTCTCTGTCCTCCACGGCGTTCTCTCTCCTCTCTCTGCACGGTCACCCTGCAGTACCAACCCCATTCCACTGGTGGCGCTGTCCTAAGAGAGATATAGCACTGTAAGGCGCCGCTTGAGGAGGGGGCACGGGGGAGAAGTCTTAACTGGGAGCGTGGTCTCGCGAATATATGGATAGTTACTTAGGCCTTCATGATCGGAGTATTGAGTATTTGGAGTTTGTATTGTGTTAAATGCATAAAAGCCCTGACCCCCAACCCTCCTTTTTTTTTTTTTTTTTTTTTCTGGAATATGTAACATAGATCTGTTTTCTAAAAGGACAAATGTTTAGTTCTTTTTCCCCTTTTTCTTTTTACTGATGAATAAAATGAAAAAGAGAGGTTTGATAGAGGGAGAGAGGGCAGAATTGTTTTGTTTTCCGCACACTGTTTATTTCCCTCTTTTCCGCTGCTTGCTTGATCAGCACCTGCAATCCAAATGTATTTGCACCTCCTCTGTTTCTCCCCTTGCAGTGAGTTTTTACCAAATTTTATTTTGGGAAAAAAGGAAGATATCACTCTAAATCGGCTAGTGCAGTTGTGAAGTTTATTTTTTACCAAATATAAATATATGAAAAAAAAAATGTATAGGTGAGTTCACAGGCTTTGGTTCTGTACTGCGTGTGTATGTGCATGTGTGAGTTTGGCTTTATTTTGTGCGTGTATGAATGAATTGCATCATCAGGGTGGCCAGTATATGAATGTTCTACTTATAAAATAGGCTTCAATGTGTATTCCTTTTATTTCTTTTATTGGAGCCTTATTGTACTCTCCAGATGTGAGAAGTGCACTGGTCACCTTAACTTCAGACTATTATTTTCCGTTTTTTTTTTTTTTGTTTTTTTTTTGGGGGTCCTCATTAACCACCCTTCCTGTTGCAGGGAGACTTGATTACGTTAAGGCATGACTTGACCTCAGTGTTATGCTGCAAGCGTGAAGTTTCTCTCATTTGCTTTGGGATTATGAGGTCACCGTTTTCTTTGGCCACCCTGTGTCTTTCCACAGCCTTTGTCCTTCTGTCATACCTGCAGTCATTCTCCCCCTGAAACGCCCCACCTTCTGTCCCCAAATATATTCTTTTAGTAATATGATTATTAGGAAAGTGCTGATGGACAGAATTGTACTATGGGTTTTTTTTTTTTCTTTGTCAGTGACTTTCTTTTTGTACTGTGCGTTTTAAAAAGATTTAAATGGATAAACTTGTCTTGTACATATATATATAAAAAAACACAAGTACTGTAGTCTATGTTTGTTTGATGGCTTCTTTTCTCCCCTCTCAAATCCTTACACAGACTTGTTAGCTTTTTTTTTGTTTTGTTTCATAATGTTTTTTATTTTGTAAAAAATATATATAAATATTAAGTAAATAAACAAGAAAAAGACATTTTCATCATTTTTGGATGTGAATGTCTTTTTTAAGAAAACTATGTTTGTGTGCCTTTTAACTGCAGTCTGCTTCTGTGTTTTAGTTTTAAAAAGTTTGATCATTTGAGTTGTTGCTTTGCAAACAAATGTAGGAAAGTAGCCAAATTAAACCCAATATGAGATGCCCAGTTGACACAGCCCATTTTAAAAGGTCAAGTTTGTGGGTTACTCAATTCATTTTTTGCATAGAAAAAGCCTTAGAGAATTTCTAACATGCATCTTGTGATGTTAGTCAAATTATTGCCATACATGAAACGCATTTAGAAGGCCATAGAGCAGTAGCAGTTGGGAAAACTAATTTGCTTACTGACAAATATTCAGAGCAATTTGAGGTGGTAGGTCTCAAATGAATAAGCTTTTCTTGCCTTTCAAATAACATGAAATCATCCATAAATATTATTGCCACACATTGTAGTTAAGTTGATGAATTTGTTTTACTCTTATGTAATCCAACAAAATATTTTGTGTACACAAGTGGCAGGGAAGTGGAGAAATCCCTTTTATACTCTAAAGTCTTTTATTGATTAAAGTTTACTAATGAAGAAACTATTGGTGAAGAGTCATAAAACAGAAATGTAAACGCGTCCCTCAGGAATGTGTAAACGATGAATATGAACTTTGCGCAAGTCTTATTTCGCAACATATAATAATGCTACTGGATATACAATTTATTCTTTGATTGTTATAATTACCTTTTTTAAAAAAACAAAACATTTTAAAATATTGCAGAGCTTGTTTTAATAGTCGATAATGACGTAGGCGCATGCGTAAATGCAATGTTCGGACTTTTATTTTGAAATGTGTTTTCCGGAAGCAAGTGGAAAGATCTCGTAGGTTTTCCTCGTCCTTCCACCTATGCTGGGTCTCTGATGCAACTGTTTGTTATGGTGCCATTTGTGAAGGATCCCTGGATACTGTGTCCTTAAATGAGCGTATTTGATCTGTTTCGTGGGTTTTTCGGGGTTCCCGGTGGTCATTATCGTGGTGATGGCCGCAGGTGAGTCTGTCTAAGAGTTCAAGTTTGAAATGTCACCTGCGAGTTGACTAGCCACTATGTCGTATATTATATCAAACTAATTATTAATTATAATATATGTTAAAAAGTTTTGTATAGTGTTATAAAATGACATCCTTGACATTATTTCTTACCTCTTATTGCTTTTATTCGTAGATGTTCCTATATTAGTGTAAATTGAAGTATGCTTTATGGCTGTTTTATACAAATAAACTTTATAGATCATTGTGATGTTTTAAAGCATTTTCGTTTGTCAATACAGTTATGAATGCTTTTGTAATTAATTTCTCAAGTGCAGAATTTCTGTGCAATTTTACTCCCCGTGGAGCCATATGGAACACAATACAAATTCTCTTTCAGTTTTACTTTGACACATCAGGACATAAATAACAGAGGGCTGGTGCTAAAAACGTAATCTATGAATATTTCTAAATTATATTATAGTTTTGATCATCATTATTATCATAGAATGTGAAAAATACTAAGGAAGAATGAACCAGCCTCAGATGACATATTATTATACACACACACACACACACACACACATTTTACATATATATATATATATATATATATAATATGTGTATATATATATATATATATATATGTGTATATATATATATATGTGTATATATATATATATATATATGTGTATATATATATATATATATATGTGTATATATATATATATATATATATATGTGTATATATATGTATATAAAGCTTTCTATAGAAATTAAAAAGGTAATAATTAGGTGCATCTGGTTTCTTATGCATTTATTTATTTATTTTTTAATATAAAAAAAAAAACATGTTAGGCTACCTGTCACTTGAGTTTACTCCTTTTTTCTTTTAAATGAAATAATTGTTTTTTAATGTTTTAAAACTATGAAAAATGTAAAGATTTGGCTGGAAGTGTATTTATTATTCCTGCACTGTTCCAGATTAATACACTACAGTGACTTTTAGTTAAGACTGGTTTGCTAATTTAAATCTGTTTTGATAAGGGACCCCTTCTTTGATGGGATGATTCATGAAGATGATGATGATGAAGATGAAGACAGTGACGGTGGATTTCACTATGATGACTTTAATAGGCCACGTCAGGACCCATTTGATGATGCCTTCAGATTTGGTTTCAGCTTCGGGCCCGGCGGGATGCGCTTCGAGGAACCTCAGCTGTTCGGCCAGATCTTTAGGGACATGGAGGAGATCTTTGCAGGTCTAGGTCAATTTGATGAGCACCATGGCTTTGGACATAAAGGTTTGTTTGCTCTGTTCCTCAAGTTTATGTATATTTGCACATTTTGCAGGGATTTTTTTCTGTTTTGTGCAAAGTATACATCTTGCATAATTTAATTTAGATTTTATAAGCTGAGTAGAATCACAAATTTAATAAATTATATTCATATATCACAATGATAAGACAAAAGGTGTCAGGAAAAAATAGTTATTCACACGGGTACGTTTAACATTGTCAACATGATCCCCGTTCACACCAATCCACAAAAAAGACTAAAAACGCTGTATTAATCATTCCAGGACAGTAGTTGGCGGCATCAATTTGTAAAGAAACACTACGCATCTATAGGCCGAACACGTAATACCCATGCGCATGACGTCACAGTTTTTACAAAGTCATGTTTTTGTTGTTTACACAGAGACAATAACTGTATAGTTTTCAAAAACTTGCACTTTGAAACCTGTTTTCAAAAGTTTGCATTCCCAGGCCCTCAAAATGGCATTGTCGTGTAAATGAGCTGCCAAAGCGCACAAAAAGTTTTCCTTTGTTGTGTAAATGGACCCTAAATATACTGATAAGAAAAGTAACAAAGGGCAATAATAAATTTAAAAAAAAAATTCAAAGAAAGAAAAAAGAAGGAAAGAAAAGGGTAAGGATGACACTACACATGTCTATGTAATATGAGGATTATTATAGTTAACTAAAACTAAAGCCATAAAAGTTGTTACTTGAAATAAAATGAACATTAACTGAAATAAAATAAAATATACAAAATCTTAAACTTATTTTATTTCAGCTAATTGCAGAAAGAACATTTCTTATTTTCATTTAAATTCATTGATGTACTTTTGAAGAAAAAAAAAATAAATATAAAATATTCCAATCAAAATATTAATAAAAATGTAATAGTCTTTCAATGATCCTAAAATAACACTGATTAATCTATTCCAGAAAAGGGCACCAAATTTTAGAGAAGAGCTCAGGCTTCTGTCTCACTGTAAATCTAATCTTTTCCATTTTAAATTGAAGGAGAAAAAAAAATCAAAAGCCCACTAGCGATAGCAATGCATTTTTAATATAAGTCACTAACTCCTGCTGCTCTCTGCTCAGGTGTCCCATCAATAGAAGCTCCGCCTCCTCAGGAAGGTGTCGAGAAAGGCAGGAGTGGAGCAGGAAGTAGTAACCCGTTCAGAGATTTCATGCTGAAGTCTCCTGAGAGCTCACCCAACAATCCACCCCTCCCTCCCCCCTCTGTGGCACCAAAGGACAAGGATTCCTCGTCTCCACAAGGTCCCAGCAGCCCCTTTGGTCCCCAGTGGAGACCCTTCTCAAAGGTGAATCGGAGTGATTCAGTGCAGTTTTAGAGCAGGGGTGTCCAATCCAGCTCTGTCCTGCAGAGTTTAGCTTCAGCTCCAATAAAACACACTTGAACCAGCTCATAGACTGTGTCTGAAATACTCGCATACTCTCTTGAGTAGGTACTGATTTTGTATAAGCACTAATGTGTGAATGTGTGTAGTATGAATGTAGTCCACACAGACTACATTCAGCATGGTGCTTCACCGGAAGTAATTGGTCATCCAGGTCATTTTTGCCTACTCTTTTATGAGTACTGTGAATTCATATGTACTTCTTTTGTCACATACTGTTTTTAGCCTGTTATATAGTAGGGATGTATGGGATTATGAATTCAGCCAAGCTTTTACAAAGCATAATAGAAACTTCCCGGCCAGTGTGTGAGACAAGTTGTGCTAAACTCTGCAAGAAAGTGGCTCTCCAGGAGCAGGTTTGGACCCCTGATATAGAGTCTTTCCATGCTGGTTTCTCACCTGATTGTCTTCATTTTATTTTTAGTTTCATGATCTTTGGAAAGATAGTCTATTAAGACCGAGGGAGAATGAGAAAAAAGAGGATGGAGGTAATGTATTTTGCACTATTCTTATTAGTGTTCTGACAAAAAAATCACAATTATTCAAATCAAGTTATAGGCCTAATTTTTGTAATTCACAAATAAGTTTAGATACTCTATTGTTTGACATGCAGACACTTCAAATAAAAGAATAGTAGATCACTGCAGTATGACATGTCAGACTGCAAAGGGGATTAAAAGACACTTCATATTCAGTAATATTATCGATTTGACTACATTGACACTATTGGATGCATACATAACTTTGACCATTCGCCGGGAGTTTGATTGACAAGCGATCTAACCAGTCATAACGCCGAATCCGCCATTTTGTCCGACAAAGCAGTCAGGAGTTAGAAGATTAACCTCTGTGGACTTGAACTTGAAAAATGGTGTGTATTTACGTCTTTCCGTGTTTTAAACAACATTGCTTCTCGTGTTTTTTTATTTCATTGTGCTCTTTGCTCCACAATGTTTTCTTCACTCTGTGTGGCGTGACAGTGCCAGGGCTTGTCGGACAAAGCAACAGTAACTAAGAGGGGCGGGTCTTTGCGAAGGGTCAATTGAAAAATATATCACGGAGTAAAGAGGACACTGACAACACATTGACAGACAAGACAGAGCAGGTTACTTATGATATTAAACCAAGTCCCTGCTTTCAAACTGTATAATTTTTTTTTTTAAGAAATTCGAACAGTAAAAAACGTTTTGTGGCTCTTTAATGTGTCGTGACAGATCGCTGTAGCGCCTCAGCTCAAGCGGCTCGTGAACCAATCATCTCTTCCTACTAGTTAATTTATAGCATCAAATAAACATGAGAAGGAATGTTGTTTAAAATGCGGAAAGACATAAATACACACAATTTTTCAAGTTCAAGTCCACCGAGGTTAAACCTGACTGCTTTGTCGAACAAAATGGCGGATTCTGCGTTATGATTGGTTAGATCGCTTGTCAAACTCCCTCAATTGAGCTGGATGATGACTCTGTTGTCTTCTGTAGAGCTGCTTTATAACTAACTTTATTTCATTATTGACGAATTTTGCAACATTGACACTGAATTATTGAACTGAAATAATCAAAATTGAACTGACTCAAGCTGAGTAATGACTTGTTTTCTGTAGAGCTGCTTATAGCTGAATAGAACTCATTTCACTATTGATGAACTCAATCAACACTGAAGCTGAATTACTGTGAAGCTGCTTTGAAAAAATCTGTATTTTATGAAGTGCTAAATAAGTAAAGCTGACTTGACAAAGAAATGTTATTTTCATCTTATCCATGATTATTGTGATATCAATTCAGCCTTTTGAATAAATAGGCCTTGATTCCCTAATTTCTTGCTTGATATCCAGTTGATGCGAATCCTATAAATTGTCTTTGGTTTACAAAACCCGTTTGTCTTCTGGCTCCACCTTCAGATCTGGACTCACAGGTGTCTTCAGGTGGGCTGGATCAGATCTTGACTCCAGCACCTTCACAGCCAAAGACAAGGTCATTTTTTAAGTCCATCAGTGTCACCAAGGTGGTCAGACCAGATGGAGTGAGTGATCCTGTATCATTTTATCCTCAAAAGTATTTCTGATTACAAATCGTAAGGCTCAAAATATGCCACGCATGTCCAGATTGTTTTTAACAGGTCTGATTGCATTTGTGTGTGTGTGTAGACAGTAGAAGAAAGGCGAACAGTCAGAGATGGTGAAGGTAATGAAGAGACTACAGTGACCATCTCTGGGGGTCCAGGTGGCCAAGATGGGCCACAAGATCAGTCTGGTCCTCTCATGCCAGGTTAGTCAACTCTTTTCCCTGTGTGTAATGCATGGTCTTAAAGGTAAAAGATAAAAATTGTATTCAAAAAGCAATCTGGTTTCTATAGCGAGTAAAGACATTTTAAAATATCAGGGTTATATTCCTCATGCTTTTACAAGACACTTTTGATTCTTGAATAATCACCCAGTAACGTATTTTCTGCGTCTTTCAGGTGGTTCTGACATGCAGGATGATTTCTCAATGTTTTCTAAGTTCTTCAGAGGTTTTCGAGGCTGAAAGAGCTCAGGACACAAACTGAAGGACAGTGTCTTTCTCAGCAAACCCACCAACTGCAAGCTCCAATAATAATTAGTACATTTTGATTGAATTCTTCAGTGTGTATGTGGAGATCCAGTCTTGATTATGTGAGCGAACAACAATTATTTGCTGCCACAGAATGACACTATAACTCTGCGTACTTCTTTCTTTTGAATATAATTTCCATTAAAGGATATATAACTAATTATATCAGTATCCTGAACTTTGGGTCAGTTGTTGAAGCAAGTGTTCTGAAATGGACTGCCACATTTTTAGTTTGTGGTTAAAGAAGATCCGTTGGATTTCGCCACGTAAAGATATTGCAGATGATGGACCGGAGTATAATATATATAAACTCTATTTTTAACGGTGTTATCGCTCTGAGTGAAATAAAGAAAAAAAAAAAAAGAGATGTCTTGTTTTTTCTTCTTTTCTTCTCAGTTATTGTTTTAAGTAACATCTGAGGGGATGCTTCGCAGTCTCAAGTTGGTAATTTCCTTTAAAATAACACTAATTTAAGAGAACCGGTCAATATAGATAAGTAAAGATAGCCTCTCCAGTCTAACAATAGTTATACTTATGCAAACAGGTATAAAAAATAGTGAACACAGTTTTATGTGGCGTGTTAAAATCCTTTAAATGTAACGGTTTCTTGTAGAATGTGAACCTGTTCAGAGAGTTGCTTTATTACAGAACTCAATGTTCTTGTTAAAATAAGCGCTTTCAGGTTTCTGTTAGTGTCTTTCCGGTATATGCTGTATACCAGTATGTAGTGCACAAAGTGTTTTTTGAATCTGGCAGTCTTATAACAACAGGCTCACCCAGTTCTGCCACATCTAGACTTACCAGTCTAGAGATTTTCTAGTAAACTGACAGTCTGTTGCTTTTGCAAGACAATGCAAGCTAATAAGATTAGCAAATAGTTCACTAATCATTTTTTCATTTTCACCAGGTTTTTAAAGTGATTTAACAATGAAGAGAAAAAGTGAAAATCTCAGGCGAGCACCAGGCCTGACACACTGCTGTTTGTAGTGTGTATCACAGCATTAATTGTAGTGAGCATTGGTTAGCTTTGCACCCAGTTTGATCTTTATCTAGTGAGACATGAGTGACATCAACTTTATGGAGATTGACTTATCTAATGATTATCTCCTCCCAAGCAGATAGAAGCTAAGACATTAGTTTACATTAAAACTGACTTTAGCAGAGTAACCAGTGTACAAAGTGTCCCATTGGTGTTTTGGGGCCACTATTTTTTCATGTCAGAAATGTAAGCAAAATTTTAGTCTGTTATCAAGACTCAAAATAATGGGAACTGCATGGACACATTAACTCTTCTGGAACCAATCATGGACATCAGGGTCAAACATTTACACGCCAGACGTCAGCTAGTGTAGCTTTGCTTAACTGACTAGAAAACTCATTCGTTAAGAAAATCATTCAGGAAATGAGAACAAATGTATCATTTAATTAAATGGGAGATAAAAATGTTTGAAAACAAAGCATTTTCTGTTTTACTCTCTATATAGTCACATTTCTAAAAATGTTGAATGTATTTGGCATTTATTGGCAAAGGATATAACTTTTTCCTTTGATTTAAATATGAATAGTAGATGATTTATGCATTTATCTGAGTCTTGAAAATGCCAGCAGTGCAACACAGATAAAAGTTAACAATAAACTATTCATTGTTTTATTACACAAAAGGGCAATGTACTGCATGTAATTGTCATTCCTTCCCCAGATGCACACGTAACACACTTTAACCACTACAGATAGTCTGAGTTTACCTATGTGGTGTGATAATTATCTAATCGGAAGACCATGCGTTCTCCAATGTGTTGACTGGGTCTTTTCATTAGAGATCTTCTCAATGGAGCCCTGAGAATCATCTGTCTGAAGTCCCGAATCTCCTGGCCTGCTTTTACTCCTATTGTAAACGAACAGAAAAACGCAGAAAGTAAAGAAGGCTGAAATAATGGATCGTCTGCTGAGGAGATGCCGAATCAAGAGCAGCTTGGCCAGAGAATGTCTGGCTGAATTTTTCGGAGTCTATGTTTTGATAGTAAGTCTGTAATTTTCATATCTGAATCTGTAATATGGAAATGAGGTCTCAAAATGAGGCCAACACTTGTTGTTGTAAATAAAACAGATTATTGGAGTACATTTTACAAGAAAATACTATTTCTGTCTTTAAAATTGCATGTTAATTCAGTGTTACTTGCCATTGCTTTCATAATTATTTGTGAAAATTTACAAGCAATCTCAAGTTTCTATACCAAATTTTGTATCTTTTTTTGGTAGCACTTTACAGTAAGGCTCCATTAGTTGACGTTAGTTAACATTAACAATGAGCAATTCATGTGCTACATTATTTATTAATATTATTTGTTAACATTAATTAACAAAAATACAATTGTTAGTTCATGTTAGTTCAGGTCCCTTAAATAATATTATCAGATACAAACGTTTGATTTTAATAATGCATTAGTAAATTTTGAAATTAATATGAACTAAGGTTAATAAATTCTTTAGAATATTTTTCCTTGTTAGTTCTTGTTAGCAAATATAGTTTACTAATGTAACAAAAACAATCTTTTTGTAAAGTGTTATTTCTCTTAATATACAGTGGGTATGGAAAGTATTCAGACCCCCTTAAATTTTTCACTCTTTGTTATATTGCAGCCATTTGCTAAAATCATTTAAGTTAATTTTTTTTTTCTCATTTATGTACACACAGCACCCCATATTAAACACAGAATTGTTGACATTTTTGCAGATTTATTAAAAAACTGAAATATCACATGGTCCTAAGTATTCAGACCCTTTGCTCAGTATTTAGTAGAAGCACCCTTTTGATCTAATACAGCTATGAGTCTTTTTGGGAAAGATTCAACAAGTTTTTCACACCTGGATTTGGGGATCCTCTGCCATTCCTCCTCGCAGATCCTCTCCAGTTCTGTCAGGTTGGATGGTAAACGTTGGTTGACAGCCATGTTTAGGTCTCTCCAGAGATGCTCAATTGGGTTTAAGTCAGGGCTCTGGCTGGGCCGTTAAAGAACAGTCACAGAGTTGTTGTGAAGCCACTCCTTCATTATTTTAGCAGTGTGCTTAGAGTCATTGTCTTGTTGGAAGGTAAACCTTTGGCCCAGTCTGGTCCTGAGCACTCTGGAGAAGGTTTTCGTCCAGGATATCCCTGTACTTGGCCGCATTCATCTTTCCCTCGATTGCAACCAGTCATCCTGTCCCTGCAGCTGAAAAACACCCTCACAGCATGATGCTGCCACCACCATGCTTCACTGCTGGGACTGCTATTGGACAGGTGATGAGCAGTGCCTGGTTTTCTCCACACATACCGCTTAGAATTAAGGCCAAAAAGTTCTATCTTGGTCTCATCCGATCAGAGAATCTTATTTGTCACCATCTTGGCTAACTCCATGCGGGCTTTCATGCGTCTTGCACTGAGGAGAGGCTTCCGTCGGGCCACTCTGCCATAAACCCCCGACTGGTGGAGGGCTGCAGTGATGGTTGACTTTCTTCAACTTTCTCCCATCTCCCGACTGCATCTCTGGAGCTCAGCCACAGTGATCTTTGGGTTCCTCTTTACCTCTCTCACCAAGGCTCTTCTCCCCCGATAGCTGAGTTTGGCCGGACGGCCAGCTCTAGGAAGGGTTCTGTTCGTCCCAAATGTCTTCCATTTAAGGATTATGGACGCAATAGGTCTTAGGAACCTTAAGTGCAGCAGAAATTTTTTTGTAACCTTGGCCAGATCTGTGCCTTGCCACAATTCTGTCTCTGAGCTCTTCAGGCAGTTCCTTTGACCTCATGATTCTCATTTGCTCTGACATGCACTGTGAGCTGTAAGGTCTTATATAGACAGGTGTGTGGCTTTCCTAATCAAGTCCAATCAGTATAATCAAACACAGCTGGACTCAAATGAACGTGTAGAACCATCTCAAGGATGATCAGAAGAAATGGACAGCACCTGAGTTAAATATATGAGTGTCACAGCAAAGGGTCTGAATACTTAGGACCATGTGATATTTCAGTCTTTCTTTTTTAATAAATCTGCAAAAATGTCAACAATTCTGTGTTTTTCTGTCAATATGGGGTGCTGTGTATACATTAATGAGGAAAAAAATGAACTTAAATGATTTTAGCAAATGGCTGCAATTTAACAAAGAGTGAAAAGTTTAAGGGGGTCTAAATACTTTCCGTACCCACTGTATATATACATGTTTACCATCAAATGTAAATGGTATAGCACTTATAAAATGTATAAAACAAATTTTTGTCTTTATAATATCCTATTAAAATGTACTGCCTTGTGCACATTACATCTATTCAGTTTTCAGCAATATTCTAGAGGTCAAACTTTGAAGACTTTGAACTACTTAATAATCTTTTGCTGCTTCTCAGGAACTGCAGTTACCATAACACACAACAATCTCATTGTGCCATAAAGCATACAACATCATGCTGACATTCACACCAGATTATTTCTTTAAAAATTCTTGATTTCACTCTCTCTACACTTCAGCTTTTTGGGTGTGGCTCAGTTGCCCAGGTGACGACCTCTCAAAACACTAAGGGCGACTACCTGTCAATCAACCTTGGATTTGCATTTGGCACCACATTTGGAATCTACATTGCAAAGGGGGTGTCAGGTATAAACTCTCCAGTGCAGCTGTGTATAGTAAGTATATCCGTGTAAATTAAAATATTTTTCATCTGTTTAAGGAGCTCACCTGAATCCAGCTGTTTCTCTCAGCCTGTGTGTCCTGGGCAGGTTCTCCTGGACCCGTCTTCCTTTCTATGTGTGCTCGCAGCTATTAGGTGCATTTCTGGCTGCAGCAACTGTTGCTCTTCAGTACTATGGTGAGTGGATCTTGGTCCCTAATCTCTAAAAATACAGTACAGTAAGTAAATCTACTTATTTATATGTATTTTGTTTAGATGCCATAATGGATTACACTGGAGGGCATCTGACAGTTAGTGGTGCCACTGCCACAGCTGGCATCTTCTCAACTTACCCAGCAGACTACTTGAGTCTATGGGGGGGAGTGGTAGACCAGGTCAGTAACATATGAAATGTTTTGCAATGAAAAAGACTTAAAGTACTGCAAATTTTTAAAGATCAAAGTGCACGACAAATGGAGTTATTGTCTCTCAAAAGAAAGAAGTGATTTGGAATTGCCTAAAGCGAGTCATCATTCACGAACCTACGAACCTACCATTGGCTGCCCTCAAACAACGTCTACTTTGACCCGCCCTCAAACGCTGTAGTCGTAGCTGAGGAAGAGTTTGGTTTGTGTTGTAGACATGTCGAGAAGATGCTGTTTTCTGCGCTGTCAAAGCAAATACACTTTATGCACTTCCAAAGGATGAGGACTCAGGCTTGAGTTATACGGTAATAGGTAAAACCGAGTAATACGGATACGGTAAAACCGACTCCGCCGACTCCACCGTTACTGTTCGTATCAGTGTATATTAAGTTCTGAGGAAGAGCTGAAATTCAGATGGTAATGGGTGTTTTGTTTAAGACCCGCACTGTAAGCAGTAGACCAATCACAACAGACTGGTCCATCTGACCAATCAGAGCAGAGTAGGCTCATGAAAAGGAGGGGTTTAGAGACACTGAATCCTTGATTGATGTTTCAGACTTTTTGCATTCCAAATGATGCACTATACACTATGCATTTGTACACTTTTATATACTCATATATACTTATGCACTATGTACTCAACTGTATTGTGTATGAATTTTACAAGGCTATTTTGTCATTCAACATCAGAGTCTGATAGCCCCTCCTCATCCGCTACATAATTAAAGCTGTGACAATTAAGTGCATGAAGCATAGATATATAAACATAGATACCTCATTATTGGCTGTTTCTATGGGCTGCTATATGTAAGCCGTCCACCACATTGGAACGGTCAAACCTGGTCCGTGAACATGCGAGAGCAGGTTGACTGAGTGTCTGCAACTGTAGTTAGATGCATGTATGAATATCTATATCTGCAATAGATTTCAGCAGATGATTTTGCTATTTGACAATACGCATCGGCTACCATGACATTAAAAAGTTACCATAGTATAAAAACCTTTAATATTAAGTTAATAACATTTATTGTTAATAACAATAACATAACCTATTAAAACACAAACCAACACATTCTCACCTGTGAAAGGTTATCCCATTTCTTATCCCATATCCCATGTCTTGAGCGGTCGAATGTGGAATCTACGTATACATATCTATGGCATGAAGTGTCCAGCAATGAACACTTTGTTTTTCTGGTTAATGAAGAGCATCATTTGCATAAGTATGTGAATTGGGATGCACCTGTTGATATATATATATATATATACATAGATGCCTCATTAGTGTCTATTTCTATGGGCTATGCAAGTCATCCGCCATATTGGAACTGTCAAATCAAGTTCAGCTCAGTTCATTGAATTCCATTTCTGTTAAAAGTTATTGTGGTGACAGTATTCCAGCATCGCAATTGACTTGAGTTCTGACAAGGTTTGGGTCCAAATATTCTGAAGTGAAATGGGTTTTGCAAGTGTGTTCTTTGTTACTTAAAAGTCCAGAATTGTATGTAATATCACTTGTGAATGTGTGCTACCATTGTTGAGATTTCTATTCCCAGAAGTGTAGTGCACTCTTAAACATAAAGGCTCTTTATTGGCATTGGTGATTCCATGAAGAACCCTTAGCATTCATGGAACTTTCCTTTGCACAAAAGGTTCTTTATAGCCTAGTTCTTTTACTCTTCACTGAAAGGTTCTCTGGGAAACCCAGAATGGTTCTTCTATGGCAGGGGTGTCCAAATTCTGTCCTGGAGGGCCACTGTCCTGCATAGTTTAGCTCCAACATGTCTATTTATACTAC
Source organism: Chanodichthys erythropterus (assembly GCF_024489055.1). Lineage (NCBI taxonomy): Eukaryota > Metazoa > Chordata > Actinopteri > Cypriniformes > Xenocyprididae > Chanodichthys > Chanodichthys erythropterus. The sequence goes on along the minus strand of NC_090235.1, from coordinate 6,156,889 downwards.
TAAAGGGCATAGAATAGTGCATACGTATGCGAATTGGGACGCAGCTATTGATATAATAGATGCCTCACTAGTGTGTGTTTCTATGGGCTTCTATATATATATATATATATATATATATATATATATATATATATATATATATATATATATATATATATATATGTAAGCAGTGTGACATATTGGAATGGTCATATCCAGTCTTTGGACCAACGATTTCAGACCAACACACCTGCCTAGAAGTTCCTAGCCTATAGTAAGACCTTGATTAACTTTCTGAGGGCCTAAACATGCTCGAAAACTCATGAAACTTTGCACACGCGTCAGAAGTGGTGAAAATTTACGTCTTATATTGGTTTCAGAATTAGGTGTTGCAAAATGACTCAATAGCGCCACCTACAAAATTTCAATTAAACACCCTTCGCGCTACATTTCACATACAGTTATGAAATTCAGTATACACATCTAACAGCCCAATACCTACAAAAAAGTCCATAGGTGCAAAATCTGTAAACCCAACAGGAAATGAGATTTGTTGAATTTTCTCTGCAAAATTTTGGCAGTTTTTGCCATTTCCTCACTTTGTACTTTAACGAAGTTAGGAAGTTGTAGTAACTCAGGCATACAATGTCCAATCTGCTCCAAACTTCACATGTATGATAATAGTCCTGGCCTGAACACATCTACATAGCAATATTCAGTTACGGTCAAAGCGCCACCTGTTGGCAGCAGGAAGTGTGGCACTTTGAAATGACTTGGCCATAATTCTCCTGTATTCACTCGCTTACATGCATGTCGCCCACTGTTCACTGTTTTCCTGATGCCAACGGGTGGCGATGAGCCCGGGTGCGAGGGCCCTTTCATCGCCGCTTGGAGCTTTAATTTAATTAAGAGTTTAGCTCCAACCAGTGGCCCTCCAGGAGCAGGACTGGACACCCCTGTTTGATGGCATTGCTGCGAAAACCCCCTTTTTGAACCTTTATTTTTGAGTGTGGTGACTTGTTGAGTGTAGTTTTTTTTTATGACATTTTCTGCAAGTAACACCTACTCTGCTTGAGAAGCTGCTGCATGTTAGTTTCCTTTACAAAACATGTCATTAAAAAAACTTAAGAGTTTGATCTGAAGTGAGCTGTGTAGACAGTCATAGCATTAACTTGAGCTTGTCCTGCAGATTATTGGCACAGCCGCTTTGCTAGCATGTGTTCTTGCATTGGGAGTCCCTCATAACACACCAGCACCTCCTGGTCTGGAGCCTGTCCTGGTAGGAGCAGTTGTCCTGGTGATCGGCATTTCCATGGGATCTAACAGCGGATATGCCATCAACCCGGCACGAGACTTCGGACCAAGACTCTTCTCTTACATTGCAGGCTGGGGAGACGAGGTGTTCAGGTCAGTTTAACACACATACACATGCAGGGTCAGGGAAGGTGGAGGTTTTCTGAAAGTGCGCTCCAAACTGCAACAGCAGACGGTGAACAAGTATTTGACGGTTGAGCAGCGAGCTTATTGGCTACTGATACAGCAGGAACCAATCAGCTGTGCCCTTTAGAGAACAATGTGATTGCTAGGGATGGGCGATACCACTTATTTTGTTTTCGATACGATACCGATACTTTTAAGGCCAAAATCGCAGATATCGATACCGATACCTCTAATCTGAATTTAAGATATTAAATTATTAACAATTTAGGTCCTTAAATTATTGAATTTCTTTGAGTAAAATTGGTAATGGTACCCACTTAACATTATATTTGAAAGGTATTTTAACATTCAATACGCTTTAATTGCAATTTATTAGATTATATTTTTGTTTACACACGGTTAAAATGTTTATTTGTAGTGGTGACCATGGAAATCTACAAATACTATAGGCCTAGCTGAACTATGGTCACTGTAGTAATGGTTCAGTTTCATAAGGGACTGCCAGTGATAGGCTGTTGCACTCATAAAATGCAAACTTTATATTCTGAAAGTGTAGTTACAGAACACATCAATACATACTTTCAACGTTCAATTTAAATAAATGTAATTGCAAAAACTATGTAGGCTACTATTTCATTTTGTTTGTTGTGAAATAACTCAAACATATTATGTTGTTAGGTCTGCTGTTAAGCATTGTTCAGGGCAGCGTTTCCCAAAAGCATCAATGGGTTCTTACAATGTTAAACGCATGCAGCCGTTTGAATGTAGTGTCTGCAGTGAGCGAACGCTTTCTGTGATTGATTGGTTCTGACTTGCAGCATTTGCGTGTTCAGATGAGCAGGAAAATACTTCTACTACACAATTATTCACTAACATAAGTTATTTGTCCAATTCAATGCATATTGTATGCATTACATGTATTGTTAATTAAACAAAATCATTGGTAAAAAAAAAAAAAAACCACCTTAGTATCGATATTTTTATTTGAGTATCAATACTTTCGATACTCAACGTCAGTATCAATATATCGATACTTCATATCGATCTGCCCATCCCTAGTGATTGCAAGCAGATTTAGTTAAGGGCCTGACAGCCTCTGCCACCTAGAGTTTCTTGATAGAACTTTGTATTTATTCTAAATAGTAATCTTTTGTAACATTACAAATGTCTTTGATCAGTTTAATATATCTTTGCTGGACAAAAGTAATATTAAAACTCATAAAAACTCATATAGTGCCCAAACTGTGCAAAAAAAAACAAAAAAACAAAACAAAACAAAACAAACAACAACAACAACAACAACAACAACAAAAACTTGTGGACACTAACAGGAGACTTCTTTCTTGTCAGGGCTGGGCATGGATGGTGGTGGGTACCATTGATTGTAACATGTGTAGGTGCTCTTCTGGGTTCGTTACTTTATGAGCTGCTGGTCGGAGTACATCATCCAGACTCAAAGCCAATGGATCCTGAAGGCCCGACAGCAATGGTCCAGAAAACTGTGGAGTTAGAGGGTGTGTATCCAGAAATGGGCAAGGACAGGATCTTTTCCATAACCTCAGCAGACATACACTAAAGTGAAAATAATCTGTTAAACACATGATGGAATCTGAATTGTTATTATTTATATATTAAATATATTTAATTAACTTCTTTTGAAGCACAGTCGTTATCACAATAATGTCTGGAAAAGTTTTATGAACTACATGACCTTATTGTGGGGTCTTCTACATCATGTCTTGTAATTTAGGAATTTTTTTATAGGTTTATAATCAAATATATAAACAATGACTTTGTAAGGCTCACTGATGTCTAAAAACTTTACTATTTAAGACAATGTAGCACAATATCTACTATTGAATTGTGGTGCAGCAAAGAGTACTTTATATTTAGTTTTGTTAGCAATTCAATTCCAGCTCCAATACAGCAGTAAAACTAACATTAATGCACTAACATATAAATACTACTAACATTAACAAAAATTCATAAATTCTGGGAAATAATATTTGTCAATGCACAGACAAATTATCTATAAATTTTCTACCTAAAAAAATGTATGCACATAGACATCAATTTAGTTTTATATGTATTTATCAGTAATTGAATTGCATTCAATGATTTGGCTAATTTTGATATTAAACTGTCACTTAATTGTTTGATATTAAACTTATTAGTGTTCCCAGCATGCACCGGGACATAAATCATTAAGCACACCATGATCTGTACCGTACCAATTTACTGTTTTATTTAGAAAGAGAACTGACACAGATGTACGGCAGTGAAACAGGCAGGTCATCACAGAATAAGATGGCTGTCTATAGACTGTCTATGTATGGGACGTATACATCTATTACTGGAGGGATAGAAAGTCACACTCACACAGATGATTCACACGATCACAATATTATTTTTAAGAAATGTGGATTTGACAAGCACAGAACTTTCTGATAGAAAAAACTCTTATCAAAGAAAAAATACACAAACAACATTCATATTTGTACATAATTTGCCATAAAACACACAAGCAATCCTTCAAACTCAGTGTCGATTTTTCAATCAGATGAAGTCGTAAAAATTACATCAGGTCCCAAACACAAACTTTCACTAGTAGTATTTCAATTTCGCCTTTCAGCTAAAGAAAAAAAAATACAAAGACCGAACTTATTCACATTTCCAAATGCAACAACCATTTCAAACTGATGTACTGCATTTATACACACATAAAATGTGCTCAAGTGTATCTGTGATTTGAAATGTATCCATGTTTACTTATATTGACCTTTTGACTATTTAAACTTTACAATCCATTTTTGACCTCATATATGTCTGTTCTCCTTGCACAAATGAAACTTTTTCATTCTCAATGATTATCAAAAGACTGATGAATGCTTCAATATAAATAAATATCAGTACTACAATGTCTGTACAATATTGTTACATTTAAAAGTCAGTGTTTTCCTTTATTCGTTAAAAAAAACCTTCACTAGCACCCTTTTTGCTTTAATGCTTTTGTGGATTGACGCTCAGCTCAGCAAACACCGAATTGCTCTAGATGTAAAGTAGTTTTTGAGCAATACAATGCTGAGGATGTTACAAACAGGGATCGATTGGAGGAAAGGGGGAAATAGCTTTAATATCTTTGTATTTCGGAAGACAGATCACATTACAATTATAACGACAGGTTAAATTTTCCAAATTATATGTATTCATTTTAAACTCGTCTTATTGGCTAGTTCAACGCAGTGTCCTGTTTTGCAATGGCTTTTCCTTTCTTTGCTTTTTCCCATCTCACTCCTTTTACTAGGGCTTGTCGGTCCTGTGTGCCGTTATGAAGGCCATGCCATGCGTGCGGAAGTGTGTGTTAAGGTCCGAGGTTTTGTCGAAGCGCCGGCCACACACCCTGCAGCTCACCCCTCCCTCCCCCTCCTCGCCCGCTTTAGGTGAGGACGGCGATCCGTCCTGTGGAGATGCGCCAGGTGATGCGTTTCCACCACGACCGTCATGCTGACCTTGACGCAAGCGGTGCGTGATGAATTTGTGTCGGCTGAGAGAGCCGGCCGAGGCGAAGCAGGCTCCGCACTGCAGGCACTGCTGAGACGCGTTCTCCGCGTCACAGTGGACGGGAATGTGGCGCTGAAACTCATCCCAATCCTGGGTGGTGAAGCCGCAGGGTGTGCAACGGAACATGCCGTCGTCTTCCTCTTGATCGGCCGGTCGGTTTTCAGACGCTCGAGTTCTCTTCGCTGGACCCGAGGCATCCTCCCCCGTGACGTCATCCGTATCGGCGCCGCCCCCTGCAGCTGGAGGTCCGCCCTCATTGTCAAGCTCAGATGAACTGCCCGCCCCGTCACCTGGAAGTGAACGCTTTCTGGTGTTTGGAGCATTCTGAGAGAGGAAATTAAAATTAATATGTGGACAGTTAAATATAGCAAACTGTAAAGACATAGAGTGTTTAAACTGACCGGTCTGTCTGTTGTCTGTCGCGCTCTAATGCCATGTCTGACCCGAATGTGCTTCTCCAAAATCAGACGACTACTGAATGTACGCTTGCCCTCTGAGCAGTGTCTGAAGAGAACAACGTATACAGAATTAGAAGAGATAAGTAATGAAATAAAGAATCATTTTAGGAAGGACAAGATTCAAATAAATTTGTGGTTGATGAATATTTGACTCACGGGCAGTGGAAGACTCTCTTGACGCCCTCGTGTATTATTCTGACATGTCGACGAAGGCTGTTGGCTGAACTGAACGAACGCTCACACAATCTGCAGGGGAACTTCTTCATTAACTAGAGGAAGAAATAAAAAAGCAGTCAATAAATTAAAAAACACAAATCTCTTCATGTTTTGGATATGGGTCATAGACAAATAAGGTTTTTAAAAGTGTAAAAAAACAATGGGGATATAATTAATATTGAAGTTTTATTAAGTGTTAACAATGAGATTGTGGTTTAATAAATCAATTAACACTGCTTTTGTCATTTTTTATACGATGGTCAAAATTTGTCACCAAAAAAGTCATTTGGATTAACCAAAGTTTCGGTTTTACCGAATGACACTTTTGGTTATACCAAATGATGCTATTTTCAAACAGTACTAATAGGCTGAAATCTAGCCATCTAGCTAGCAAAAGGAAAATCAAACATTTTATATTTAGTACAAGTTTTTAAAATATTACAACATTTTCCATGTTTTATAGTGGTTGTACCGAATGACCTGATATTTCAGGACATGTGTATGAGCAAATGAAAACATGAATTCTTCAAATAGTTAAGAGAGAATAAGTTACTTTGCTTCACAACCATGTGGTCCTTTGCAGGTGTCTGAATGATGTCACATCCTGTCACATGATATTGACCGCATGACTTGATCCAAAACGGTCTCTTTATATTGGTTACTCCGAATGACATCAATGAAATTCTTTCTTTCTCCTAACAAAGCAACGACTTCTACACATAATTTTAATAACATTTTGCACTATGTTGATATATGATGTTATAAAATCATACCAGAATAAAAAATATATACATTTATTACATTTTAAGATATTTTAATCACAAATGAAATGGCTGTATTGGCCTTTGTACGGTTAAACCAAATGACCTTTTGACACTTTAAAATCTTTAAAATACCTTTATATGTAGCAGAATATAATTAAAACTTTTTGGATTTAATAAAAGAGATCTAGTTGTGCTACCTTACATACTTTGGATGTCTTATCTTTTTTTATGTATTATTATTAAAGGGTCATGAAACCCCAAAACACTTTTTTTGAGATGTAAACAGATATGTATAGGCTGCACATCAGTGAAAACACTAAAGGTACTCAATGTTATTTATAAGTGAAAAATAGTTATTTTTGCATTTTTCAGAGCGATTTCTGTCTTTTCGGTTTGAAAAGCTGAGTCGGAGCAACGTCACAAAATCTGACGTCATTGTGTACTTTCGACCCAAGTATGGGCATGGTCGAACATGCTGACGTAGACCGTTTCGAGCGATTCTCGACATATATTCATGACATAAAGCTCATTCAATCCAATCACTGCGCTGTAGTATGCATAAGATTATGATTGCGGTATTATGCATGAGGAAGTATCACTTCTCTCGCCTCGGTCTCTTGTCATTCAGATACATGTCGTTGGTGTTCGTTTCCTCAGTGCTACAACACAGTGTTTTTTCCTGCGACGTGACCAGAGCAGAGGTTTGTGTGCATGTGGATTGTTCTGCTGTAATCTACTAGCACAAATGGAAAACATGTTCGCATGAGATCGCATTACAGCAGAGAATTCAAATGTCACAAAAGTGCGGCTCAAATATCACGCCTCTGCCTGCTCTAGCTGCGTTAAAACACGCAAGCCGTAGGCTGTTTCCCTCAGCACTGCACGTGTGTTGTTTGTATTTTGCTCGTGATGCGGTCAGAACTGGAGTTTGAATACGAACACATGAAAAATACGATTGTTTTTATGATATACCAGTTTTATAATATATCGGTTTCAGTGCGGAGCTCCGCAATGAGTTTAATAACACTAGCCACGTGGCACATAGCTCATACAGAATAAGGTATCCGTGTTTAAAGTTTTTATTTTACACATTCTCCTGCACCAAACATTAACCAGCATGGTGTATGCACACATATTTCATCAAGTCTTCTTCAAATGAATTTTTTGTGCAAACTGGACACTGATACAGTGGTGTAGCCTATCTGAACGCGACGACACGATTATTCGAATAGACAAAAGACTGATTTTGAGACTGCAGTGATCGTAAACGTTATCAAAGTAGCCTATTATTAGCCCTATTAAATATTCTTTCGCATTTCTCCCTTGTACTTGGGAGTTTGTTGTCATTTTCTCCGTGCTCATATATTAATATTCATTATTCTGTATAATGAGTGGGTTCTATGTCTGTGCTTCATTGGTTGTTCTCTCCCCTCTTCCCCCCCCTCTACACTCCCACTTTTCCAGAGCTTTACATGCCCATTTTAACAGAGTTTTTGCAGCTCAGAGGTGTGAACGACTAGGCTAAAACAGGGTGGTGACCCTTTAAGGTCTTTGGACAAAAAAAATGACTCGTCACGTCATTGACCAAAATATAAAATAAATATATATTTTTTAAATAAATACCATCAATTACAAGAAAATGCACGCACAATAGTATATAAAAGAATCACACATTTATTATAAAATATATCTCTTAGATAAAATATATATAATAACTTCTGTGCTTGAGGTTTTTTTTGTGATTGCTTCATGTATGTTTATAAGAGTACCAACCGTGCCGTGGTCATTCTTCATGTGGTCGATGTAATCCTCTCTCTCTGCAAAGCGTTTCTTGCACTCCCTGCACCTCCACTCCATATTCCCACTCTCTGGAGAACTTGGCTGCTCTTCCTCCTCATTCTCATCTTCTTCTTCCTCTTCTCTCTCCTCCCCTTCCTGCTCTCCCTCCTCTTCTTCCCCCTCCTCTTCCTCCTCTCCCTGTCCCTGGCTCAACTCATCTGAATTGTTTTCGGCTGGTTTGGGTTTAGACGTGGAGTTGTTGGCAGGAGCCGAGACAGGAGATGAGGTGGTGGGCGGAGTCTCTGCTTTGACAGACAGGCCTCTATGAGCAGTCTAAAGGGAAATATTGAAAGACAGCTCTGGTCAAAAGCATGAGCGAGACAGACAGGAAAATAAGACAATTCACACTGAGGTGGTTTTTGTACTTGGTATGAGCTTTAGACAATGTGATACACAGAAATCACTCTGTAAAAGCCAAACCAAGAGATTTACTGTATGCCTTTACTGACACCACATTCTCTAGAGGAAGTGAAAAGAATGGGTAACACAAAAGGCAAAATAACAATTCATTTTTTAGTTAGTTCACCCAAATGTATTTTGTATTGCTTTGCCTTCTGAAGCAAAGCAATACAAAAACGTATTACTTAGGCCTTTATTAACCCCCTGGAGCCGTATGGATTATTTTTATGATGGATAGATGTGCTTTTTTTGGGCTTAAAAATATTGGTTACTATTCACTCCCATTATGAAGCTCGGAAGAGACAGAATATTTTTTAATATAACTCCCGATTGTGTTTGACTGGAAGAAGAAGGTCATATAGGATGGCTTGAAGGTGAGTAAATTATGGGTCAATTTTAACTAACCCTTTAAATCAATTAAAATCCTTAAATGCCTTGTTTAATGACAACAATAATAATAAACTAGATCACAAACTTATTATTCAAATTATTATTGTTAATATATCTACCTTGATGTGTTCCATCATGGAGCCTTTCTGGGCATAAAGTTTAGTGCAGTCTGGACATTTGAACACATGCACTTTCTGTTTGGCCAGGTGAGTGTCAAAATGCATGTAGAGCAAAGGTTTCTGGGTGAACACAGTGTCACACATGACACATTTGTAGATCATTCTGTAGAAAGAGTATAAGAATAGTAGAGGATCAGAGTTTATATGTTTAAGGAATTTATTTTTAACATCAAAATATTTCACATCCATGGCTAATCATGAAAAGCTGTGTGTTCAACCTACTTAGCCTGTGCAGCTGTGAGGGCGGGATGCTGGGAAGTGATGTGCCCCTGGGCACTCTGCGCAGATTTGAAGGCCATCGGGCAATTGGGGCACTTATGAAACACCTCACAGTGAGCTGTCTGAATGTGGGACTTGATGGAATTCAAACCTCCGAACACAACTTGACAACTGGAGCACCTGGAATAAAGGAAGTAGATTTGAGCATGTGCAAGTGTAAGTGGGCAATTTTTTTATTTCCTTGCAGGGAATCTCAAAAGGAAACTGCCTGAAATATTATAAAACATGGATAGGAAATTGAAAGCCAGGAACCTGTAGCCGATGCGCCTGGCAAAGTGCAAGCAGGACTCTTCCAGATGGGTTTGAAACGTGGCCTGACGGGCAGTGCCACCACACTCCGGGCACACATGGGGTGCGCGGTGCTTATGGATCCGCTGATGGGCCGACACACTGCACCAGTTAGGCAGCATCATGGGGGGAGAGCAAAGCATACAAGTCTGAAAAAAAGAGACAGCAGGGGCAACATAAAGGAGTTAGTAAATAAAGTAATTTTCTAACTTATACACTGATTTTGGGCCCTATTTAAGAAACACGAGTAGAATAAATGTGTAAATTGATCGTAAACAAATTCTTATGTAAATGCACATTTCATCAAAAATAAACATTAAATGCATAACATTTCTTATGCAACAATTTACCAAGTCACACTGAATGCAACAATTTGTTGCAATGATTATTATTTGGTCTTCTGTGATGTACTGAACATGTCTGTTGAATTCTGTTGTTTTAAATAAGTCACCAAGTTGGCTAACATAGATGAGGCTTTTCGAAATTACAAAACTGACTTGTAATGATAGAAACATCAATCAAATCTGTATTGATTGCACCATACACATTTATTTTCTAACAAACGTGTACATAAATCTTTCTTAGTTAATAATATCACGTAATTGTTTAATATTTTATCTTTGATAGCTTTCAATTATACTGTAATGTTGAATATATGGTTATAATTAACAGCTAAATTTGAGGGAAAAAAATTCAATTTTTAAAATCAAATTAATCACAATTACAGAAAAATGTGATTAATTAGTTAATTTTTTTAATCAATTGACAGCGCGCGCATACACACACTTTTAATTCTGTCAGCAATGTTATTTACTTTTAAAAAAATGATATATATATATATATATATATATATATATATATATATATATTTATTACAGACACACACACACATTTTAAATAGTATATTTTAAATAATATAATTTTATTATTTTTTAAATAATTTATATAAATTATATAGATTATTTTATTTTATATATATATATATATATATATATATATATATATATATATATATATATATATATATATATATATATATACATACACACATAGTAAGTAGAAAATTCTGGTAGGGCATGTAAAAAAATAAATATAAAATCAGACACACCAGAAAGAAAATCATTGTTTACAATATTGCGTTTACAATTTTCCAACTTACTGAGTTAGGAGTAGCTCTGATTTGCTGGAAATGGGTCACTAATTCAGCCTTGCTTGAAAATTGGGCTTGGCATTCAGGACACTTGAAGTTGTGATATTGCAGGGCCTCTCCTTTCTTGCAGGGCAGCGGCATCAGGGCTTGGGGACTCTGGGGTCCACGGCGGGCAGGGCTGGGCTGGGTTGCAGCTGTGCCTGGTGAGGGGGAATCCTTCAGTGGACTGGAAGTGGATGGCAGTGTGGTCGTCCCTGTTGGGGTGGTGGAGGATGTCAGAGGTGGAGAGGACAGCGATGGAGAGAGCATACCTAAAGGAACAAGAACATTTACGGTTCAATATTAAGCTGAAGAAGTCCTATTCAAATCTTCACAAAAACTACAGTTTTTTTTCATAACTTACCAATGGGAGTAGTGTCTTGCTGACCAATCATCTGCTCCACTGTAACTGGTCTCATAACCAAATGTGAGCACTGCATGACCAGGCCTCGTTCCTTGTGTTCCCGAGCATGTAGCAGCAGGCTGCACTTATTGAAGAAAGCCAGCCGCTTTGCGCAGTGATTGCATGTCACTTCTATTCTCAAAGAGCGCCGGTCGTAGTGTCGTGCCAGGCTGCGCTCCAAAGCAAAAGAATCTCCGCACTCCAAGCATCGGTAGCCAGCAGCAGGCATAGGAAGACCCCATTCAGGGGGTGGTGGGGTCGAGAGGTCTGGACGATAGCTGGGCAGCAGGTTCTTGCTATTCAGGATCTTGTTGAAAGCCTCAACCAGGCTGGACTGGCTACGGGAAATAACAGCACCGGTGCTGTTGACTATAGACGCAGGTTTACACGGCACAGTTCCTCCGTTGGCGGTTTTAGCGACTGTAGGGCGCACACTTATTCCACCGACAGCTGGTGCGACTGGTAAAGTGGTGGCTTTTGTGATGCTTACTGCTGTGGCAGAAACTTTCATTTTATCGGATTGCACTGTCATTTTGTTTTGGACCTTGCTGGCTGCTGCTAACATGGCACTACTGGCTTCTAGAGTGGATACTGGTAGGGTTGAGCTTTTTACCACTTGACCAGCAGTGGTGTCATTTTTTCTGGCGCCTTTCGCAGGGGCGGCTCTATTTCCCGTTTGGGATTTACCTGCATCTTTGCCTGCATTGGCAGCACCTCCTTTACCTGCTACTCGGGTAACTGTGCGGGTGATGCCTCCTGTAGATGTCTTAATAGTCTTGATGCGGACTTTCAGTGGTCTGGAAGGAACATTGCTGCCAGCTACAGCTTTGCCACCAGTGCTTGGTGTCGAGCCAGTGTCTGCTGGTAGGGACTGCGCAGTATCTACCTCCATTTTTTCTCCATCCCTTTTTCCACCATCTTTACCATCCACATTAGCCACATCTTTTCCATTCTCTGTAGACCCTTTGTCTACTTCCATCTCCTCTTCTTCTTCCTTGGGTTCTCGAAGGGCGGCAGATGGTGATGAAGATGCCACCGCAGGGCTGCATGATCTTTTGGTAACTGCAGACGTTGGCATGGAGGACTTGGGCATCTCAGGCTCAGGGCTCTCCGGCGAGTCTCGTTCTTCAATCACATGCTCTGGGTTTCGCTCCTCTTGGGGGATACTCTTTCCGGTTCCTGTCTGGACTGGTGAAGAAAGCCAGTTCTGTTGAGCTCGAGGTGAAGCAGGTGAAGCCAAGGGAATATCACCTGGTTTGGGGTAAGCGCTGGGTGATATGGACGTGGAAGGAGGGAGAGAAGGAGACTGTGAATTTTCTGGAGGTGACCTCAGCCTGCGTGACAGTTTCGGAGGGGTGGGTGAGTCCGGACTCTCGTGGATGACTAGAGATCCTCCAGAATCAGGATCTGAGTCCTCTTCATCTGAATCTACGCGTCTAAAAGCAGACGAACTAAGACGCGGTGTTCCGTTAAACGGCTCTGTTAGAGATGTAGCAAGCGGAGATGATGCCACAGCCCCAGAAACTCTGGACCCAACTGAAGGAGAGGACGATGACGGTGAGGAGGATGTAGCTGTGGAGGGAGTGGAAAGAAGTGGTTTAGGTGGGGGAAAGAAAGGAGATGCTGCTCCACTTGCCCCACTAGGAACTGCATGGGCTTTCGCCTTGTCTGAACCTTCTATGTTCATCTCCTGCTGCATATGCTGCTGTTGCAGAAGCTGCATTTTCCGGGCCCTTCCGACAGAGTCTCCAGCACCTTGTGCCATTAAAGGCTTCAGTTTATTAAAGATGTTGCTGCCCTGTTTGGAACTGCCGGAAGATCCAAGGACAGATCCTGCATTTTCTGGAATAGTCTTTGAGCTGCATATGGGCCACTGCTCCCCATTCGGCTGGCAACGGGCCTGCGACATATGTACTGACCCACCAGACGACACAAATCCATTATGGTTGAGTGGGTCTGGTACTGAGTTGTCACCACCATCAAAGGGCTCAGGACGAACACGGTTCTTCACAATCACACTAACAATAGAAGGGTCACTCTGAGAATCCGAGGATGGGCTGGGTGATCTTATGGCTGAACTTCCACCCACTGAAGCATCACCAGACTTTATGAGTGATCCTCCACCTGCTCCTTGATGCCCCTCTACCTCATCTGGTGCAGACTGGATAGCCTCTTTGGCATCAATGTCAGGAATGTCAAACGCTGCCAACAGGTCATCAAAATCGGGGGTTTTCATGTCCCCCATGCCGGGTCAGTGGACTCAATCCTAGAACACAAATAAAATGTTTGAAAAATAGTTTGTAATAAGAATTGCATTAAATGGATAGTTAATCAAAAATTAAGATTCTGTCATCATTTACTCACCCTCATGTCGTTCCAAACCTGTATGACTTTCTTTCTTCTGTGGAACATATAAATAATGGAAGTCAATGGTCACCAAAACAGTTTGGTTGCCAACATTCTTCAAAATATCTTCTTTTGCATTTTGCAGAAAAAGGTCACACATGTTTGGAACGATTACATAATATTCAATTTTGGGCGAACTATTCCATTAAGTACTGTGTTTACATTATTTTCTATTTAAAAAGGAAATGTAATACTGTTCATACAAATCACAGTGTGATTTAATGGTGTCTTTCATGCAGGCAGGGGGTAATGTGTTATATTTTTTTTAAACAATATTTCATAGCAAGTCATCTAGTTACATAAGGTGATTTTGGTACATATAAAAATGTCCTTTTTGCACAAACATAGTTTATTAAAACATTTCAAGTATTCCAGCTAATTGTAATCCTAATAGAAACGGTTTCGTGCTGAGGTACCAATTAGGTAAAATTGACAATGCCTTTAGCCACAAGCATTCTGTTATTTTAATGATAGCCCGTTCTTTACTTCGACTAAAATAACAAATACATACATTACATAATATATAAATACATCGCGCTACAGCAAAATGACATCGAACGGCTTTTGTTAGCTTTGGCTAACAGCCACGTAATGGTTCTGTATAAACTTAGCATTGATGGCTGAACTGGAAGACATATTCACTTATGCGATATATATAAAAAATATATTTGAAACATATATATGGTAATAGTATGATCCAACACCCATTTTCCCTTTTGCTTAACAATGGTTTATTTACAGGTAACAGAGCCTGTTTAGCACGCTACAGCTGCTATGGTATCAACAAGAGAATCCAAACAAGCCCTCTTATATTAAATAACATTGCATGAACACAATATCGGCCAATAAAGAAAGATAATGATTCAAGAACCATTAAGCACGTTATAGAGATCAATTTGGTATATATACGACACACACAATTGCCTGAGAACGGCTAAAATCAGCATCTGACCTGGCTAACTACATATGGGGACCGAAACTGAATCGCTTATGGTACCATTAAAGGGCTTTTGTCACATTTAGTCCCTTAGGTGTGGTTTTGGTGTTCATAGAATGATAAATAAAGCGCTCGTGGGCTGATAAACAGATATATGAGGTGTATTTTCGGGTTTGTTCTGTCATGACGGCGGGGTCCGTGCTGCCCCGTCGCGAGGGTCATTTAAGCGCAGGCCACTGCATGTGCACGGCAACATTTACCTGTTTATAAATAACCTCACATGGATGCCACATTATGTCTTAATGATCATGCATTTTTATGTACGTGTGTATTATTTTCTGATTGTGTATTTTCATGCACGGACAGTTATTTTGTTTACCTGTTTTTTGAGATTCCCGACTATCCTCGCTCCAGATGAAGCGCCTTAACTTCCCGTCATCGATCGAGTACGGCAAGGTCTTGGCAGATAACTGTGATAACAATGGACAGGAAAATGATTTTTCGTCTTCTTTTGTTATATTGTTATGTTTGCATGAATAGATCTTGTGAGAATTAGCTTTTTATATTAAACTCAAGGAAAAACATGAACATTATGATTGAATTTTATGGATGTATAGTCGTTTTGTATTTATATCCTTCCAGGATCTCATATTTCACTGTCTTTAGGTTGATTTGGTTTAGGCCTTGGTTAGAAGGTTTCTGATTTTTATTTTTTTTTGCATCCCCCAAAGGGCAGAAGCTTCATGTTTATCATAGTATAGTATTGTAAAGTATTATAGCCCATAACTGAATAGAAAACAGACTAGTTTCTTTTCTTATATGCTTTAGAAATGCTGTTGCCATTTCATATATTATCCACAAAAATATTCTTGCATTTACAGACAACAGACATTTTATCAATAGATTAGCAACCAATATGAAAGACTAATACTTTATACACGAACACTGTACATCACAGTTAAACTGTTAATCATCATTATTGCGATTACAAGATAAAAATGACAAGATTAAGATGCAAATGCATGGATACATAACAAATCTTAACATAAATCGTGAATGGCCAGGTTCCTTGTTTGAGAGGTAATATATATATATATATTTCAATCAATTATTGATCATCTCGGGATCAAGTGCATTGAAATGGATAAATATGCACAGCATAAGATACTACTACTGCTACTACACTCGAAAAGCAGCAATAAATGAGTTCTAAATTTATCTCGTCTGTTATTTTCATGGGGTTTTACTGCCATCTAGAGATCCTTGACGACATGCACAACGATAACTCGTAATAATTAATTTATTTATTTTGTCGTTATAACAACAGTACAAAGAAATAGCAATTATGTACAATACAAAAAAAAAAAAAAAATTATATATATATATATATATATATATATAAATAGGGTAACTAACACGGTAACGAAGGAAAAACAGATAAAGAGGCAAGCCTTTAATTTAGAATCAGGCTAGAATAGTAAAGTGACCATAGAGACTTTTATTTTGAAAACGTACGTCTTAGTGACGTCCTCACACCTTGACCAATAAGAAATGACTTATAAACATTCGAATGCTTATGGGCGGGCTTAGAAATCACTGAGAGGGAAGTTTAAGCGCGAGTGAAACGTAAGCGGTGGTGGTTTTTGCTAGTTGCGTTTGAAAAAACAAAACAAAACGAAAGGAATATTTGATTTAGTAAACGCCACAATTATTAAATTTACAAGAAATAAGAAACAGTAAGTGGTATGAATATACTAATCCAGGATGAATGTCAGATTTGTGGTTGCTTTCGTTAGCTATAATGGTATGAGCAGCTAGCAGCACTGGAGGGAACAATCTGATTGATGCATGTATTAATAAAATCTCTACATTTATTGAGAAACAGTATTTAATATTGTCCTTTACATTTTTAGGTTAAGACAAGTATTAGTTGATTATACATACACGATGTAAATCAATGACATGTCAGTTATTCCATCTGTTTATTATCCAGAAACAACATCACGCCATGTCCCACAAGCAGATTTATTACTCTGACAAATATGACGACGAGAAATTCGAGTACAGGTAGGCAAATATTTAGTTTATAATTACTGTTTTATGTTGTGGAGTCCCAAAGACCGCAGTACTGCAAATAACAATAATGATGATGTTCAGCTGCTTAACCCTTTCATGCATGAATTATGATAACCACTGTCAGGATTTTTTTTTTCTATGCGTTTTTCTTGCTTTTATGGCATGAAAAACATTTTATTTTACACATACACATGTTTTTTTGTTTGTTTGTTTTTTACACGTTTTACAAAGAGGTTTTCATATATTTTCATAATTTACCCTTATTAGCAGTATGCGTTTATGCTTTAACTGAAGAGATGCTGTTTTAAACTTGATAAAGTAATAGTACAGCAATACTATTTGTAATACAGTTTGTATTTAACAAACCATCGATAAAAACTATATAAAATGTGAAAATTATAAACAAGAGTATAATACATCTTAAATTATTGCAAACACATTTGAGCTTAAATTACTGCAAACACACTTGAGTTTGCAGACTGCAGACAGAGAAGAACTTCAAGTTAAATGTCACTTGTCTTTTATATCAGAACAAGAGGATGTGATTCCATCAATATCTTTGATTAATCAGAATTTCCTCCCAATCAAAAATCAATACTTGGAAAATTTAACAAAGATATGACTCCTTCGATGTTAAAACATTTATTTTTTTAAAATCTGCAATAGTCTCCTAGGATAGAAAGAACAGATTGATATTCTGGAGCAACTTGTTTTTTTGTGACTGGCCGTCGGACATCTTGGTTTGGAGAAAACAAATTCCACATGCAAAGGCTTGCCACTTGGTGGCAGTGTATAATACATTATGGTCCACTGTAGTGTTTGACGTGCAACTATGCCATCAAAACCCATGTATGCAAAAAAAAAACAAAAAGGCTTTGAATTAGCTGTCCACTGTAGTGACCTCCTATGCATGAAGGGCTAACCACCTGTTGTATCTCAATATGAGATAAAACTAAGTTAAATCTAGTTTGCATTCAGTTTTGATAAGTTCAGAAAAGTATAAACATGATACCCACGTGTATTTCTGAGCTGTTAAAATTAGGTCTTCTACAGAGGTTTATAATGAAGATAAAGTGTAATATGTTGTCTTCCATTCTTTGTTAGGCATGTCATGCTTCCTAAGGATATTGCTAAAAGAGTTCCCAAGACTCATCTCATGTCAGAGACTGAATGGAGGAACCTGGGTGTTCAGCAGAGTCAAGGATGGGTGCATTACATGATCCATCAGCCCGGTATGTGTGTGTGTGAAGTAGATGTCAAGAACTTGCTCAAATATTCCTGTCCTCACTGAATGTTCATGACTTATTTTCTTTACAGAACCACATATCTTGCTCTTCAGACGTCCTCTGCCCACTGTCCAATCCCAGTGACCCCAGAACCACCAGGAATGACATTCTGAAAATTAGACAGTCTGGAGATGTCTGAGAGAAGCTGGTTGCACCCCAGATCAGATGGTGTCAATATCATTTGTGCTGCTTTTGACTTCTGCATTCATTGTAGACTGTTCTCTGGGTCGGACTACCACAGTGCTTTATCTCTTCCTTAACTGAGAACTAGAACTGCACAATTTCCTACTGCTCATGTATTTATTATTATTCCTTATCAAGCTTATGTTGTAACGATTCTGTTTATGAGCTTCATTTGATGAATTTTTGTATTGGTGATTTGACTCTGAAAGGTCTTGGCAGCATTGGAAATCGTTTTACAAAGTACAAACTGCTTTATTAAAAAAATAAATCCTTCATTTTCCACCTTTAAAGTAACAATGCTGTTTGCACCAATATCTCTGTCATTTGCTAGTAAGCAGCTGAACCTAGTTTTGATTTACTCAATGTTTTAAAAAGACTTAATATGTATAATATTGTACCTATGTATATTAAAACTATTTCAGCTAAGCACTTTGGCTTCAACCTGACCAGAGAGAAAACAAGGTTACTTCTCTGCGTTTACCCCAATGCTGAAGTTATGTAGCCTAAACTAAAAGAAGTGCTTTAACTTTTACTAGACATACATAATTAAGCCATCTGTTGGTTCATTTTCCCAAAGCAAGCACTTTGGTTCTGTAATAATTTGATTACTGCTGTGTTTGGCTTTTGGGCAGGATCTGTTTGTCCAGCAATTACAGACATCGTCAAATGTGCTACCACGTTTCTCTCAATTCAATTCAGATAGCTTTATTGGCATGACACAAAATATATATATATACATTTTGTATTGCCAAAGCATTTAACCAATATAGAAAAATATTTAGAACAGAACATCTGAGTAAAGCCTATGTAGAAATCACAGTCATGCCAATAAAGCTCAATTGAATTGAAATCTCTCTGTCTCTCTCTCGGAGCGGATGTGGTTAGTTGTAACATAAATGAGCGAGGCTTCCGATGTCATTCGCTTTCAGTTGTATAAAACAGCTCGTTATTGTTGCATGATATTACAAACTGATATTTCTTATATTATTCTAATATATTGTAGCATAATTGTAAACGTGTTGGTTTGTAGCGCAAATAGTTTTACTGTTCAGGCTACTGCACTTTGGTATTGTTTACTTATAGTGGCTAATAAATCTAAAGTCTCGCATGGAAATGGCTCACTTCCTCGTTGCAAAGTAAGTTGGATACAGCCTAACCAGATCTCCGTCAGAAGAATTAATCGTTATTTAAAAGGCGAGTCTTCTCAAACCTGCAACAGCCTACTCGTACCTTCACTATCCATAAAAAGAGACATACAAGGTAACTTTTCTTCCATCAGTGTACAATAAGTAAAATAACGATGTTACTTAATCTTCCATCAGTGTACAGTAAGTAATATAACGGTACTTGTTTCAAGACGCAGGGTATGTGCGTCTAAAACACTTTCGTGTACCGTTACCCAAACGTTTAAGCAAGAATTAATTTACTGTTTTCACCTGTTTTCACCTAGGAGCGACGAAAAAACTCGTCGACCTTAATTTTGTTGATTAAAAATGTAGGTAACAGATCTAGCCATGCAGAAAATACTGAAAAGCCACCACAAATAAATTTTGTGAGAGGCTGGAGTAACACCAAAACAAACCCCTAGCCTAGCGTGGGCAGGACATAAGCTGTTGATTTGAAATGACGCGCTAGGATGTCGCCTCAATACTGAAATCCCATTTTATCAAAACCCCGCTACACTTTGTGGTTAAAGGTGTGTAATGTTAAAACATCTGTCAAAACCATTCACACAGATTAACCATTCATCAGATTATGCTGTAAATAGCCTAATGATTATGGAAATCCATATTATTTTATATTTATTTAGTTTTAGTTGAACTGTTGATTTTGATTTGATTTTGTCTACCTATTCATTAATTTATTAATTCACTCACTTATTCACTCATTTTTCACCTTTCTGGCATTAAAACCACAGTGATTAGATAGAAAAAGGTCAACACTTTTTAGACATGTAAAGGCTATATGATGCATCAGTGGATGGATGAAAGGGTCAGTAATTTTGGGATTGCTTGTAACGTTCCTTTTTTGTAAGACATTTTGGATAAAGACATCTAAATGACTACATGTAAAATGTAAAAGAGCGGGTGAAAAAGCTACATGGCAGGTCGCCTTTGTAATGCAGTTTCATAGTTGCTTGCTCTGTTTCTAGTTTAAAATACATGGTCACCCACATGCACAAAACTGGTTGATTTACATTTCTGAAATTAATCAATTTTATAAAATGTTTAATCAGTTTATATGAGTTTTTTTATAACTTGAGAGAAGACCACTGAGTGGGCCCGTGCAACTGAATTTTTTTTTTTTTCTCACCCTTTAACAGATATCATTTTTCTTTCTTCAGGCTCTTAATGACTTAAGGCATCTCTTGGAATATCTAAATGCAAACAAGGTCAGTTTTTTTCCTAATATCAATCCTTAAACGGAATATATTTAACACTGGAGGACAATTGATAATTTGCCCATAATTCACAGAGTTCCTTGTCTGCACTCATATAGTCCTTAGTGGACAAATACATAAATAAAATACATAAATAAAATAAATACATAATAAAATAAATGCATAAATAAAAAATAAATACAGATGACCTATAAGAGGATCAATTTCTCTGTGTGGGCAAAACATGGAGTTTTTAACATTTTTTTCTAAAAATAGACCTAGATTATTAATAGAAAAAAATCTTCATTTATACTATTAATCATAATAGTATAATCTATGCATGCTTTATTTTCACATTTTATTATGGAATTTAACTTGCTTTTTTAATTGAGAATAAAAATAATTGGTTATCAAACAACCATAATTACATCTGCTTCCAAAATTTCTATTGGGCGGGTTCAGTAAAAACCCTGTTTTGTCTTAATTTTTTTTTTTTTTTTTTTTTACCTACCACAAAATTCAGAGATAATAAATATTGGCTAGATTTACCAACTACAGAAGAACCCAAACAACTTGAAGCTAATGGTCTACTAATAGAAAATAATTAGTCATGATAAATATCATGATTTTGTGTAGTTAACTGCAGATATTCTCAAATGTTCAATTGTGCAGCTGCAGGATACTCAACATTAGTATCATGGATAATATGATTTGGTCCTAGGACATTTTTCAGACTTTAGTCAGTTTTATTGACAATTCTATTTTATTTTACAAAGACTGAAAATTACTATTGTTAGTCTCATCTCATCAGTTTGACTAATAAATGATTTTTCCAGGCCTTTTCAATGGCCTTGAGGAATAAGGTTGAGGATTGCGTTGAATGGAAGGAAGAAGCCAAAGAAAAGGAATTTCACTTTAAAAAGGGTGAAGAGCATAAGATGGGTGAAGAGAGTGATTATGAGCCTATGGCAGATGAGGAGGACAACAGATCAATGGATAAAGGGTGACACAATCAGGACAATGCTAAAAAATATAATTTGTTTAACTTTATCAAAAGACATTTCAGCTAAAAAAATTAAATTGCCTTTCAGTATCTGGAGCAGCACCAATTTAAGATAGCAATCTTTAATGCCTGTTTTTACACATGCATTCAAAAGCATGATGTAAGCAGAGTTGCAGTGTAACTGCAACAACAATCTCACACTGAGGTTTCATTGAGTATTTCTTTTTAAAGCGTAGGTCAGTAATTTGCTCTATTAGCTTTTAATCAGAGCTAAATATGCTATTTTGTTTTTATTATTAGGCCGAAATTTGCTGTTGTTACCTTGCAAGATACAGATGAAGTAATGGTAGCAGCATCAGACTGGTTGAGCACAGACAAGAAACAATGTTACTGGCCCCCATTCAAATCCACAGAGAAGTACTTGGAAGCAGTTAAGAACAATCTTGGACCTTCAACAGAAGAGAAACCGTGGGAGATATTAAATGTCATCTTTCATGCAGAATATGGTAACACTGACTGTTTTAAAATGATTTCTTTTCATGTTATGCACAAGGTGGCCAGAGGTTTGTGGTTCCTCCTTCTAATTAACGTTTTAGTAATTCCACTGGAAACAAATCTTGCTGACAAACAAATGCTATACACCACATAAAGACATGATGGAGAAAACTGTGTGGAGGGCCTTTTCTATTGCAGCATGGCAGTGTATCTGTAGCGAGGTCCATATAAAAATGCTTTATTCAGTCTTGCGTGAAAGAACTTGACTAGTCTGCACAAAACCCAGACCAGAAAGGGGATGTTCACAAACATTTGGCCATATAGTGTATTTATAAGTGGTACAAATTCTGTAAACACAGACAGATGCTATTCATGAAGACCATATGATTGGTATATGAATTCATGCAGCTGCATGTGAATGTTCATCACACATTGTTTGTTAGCTTGATAATAAATAAATATTGCGGTATGACAGAGTTTTATATTATCCAGTTCAGATGCAAAACCCTCTAAATCCATCAGACTTCTTTTCTTTAAAATGAGCATTTGTTTACCAGGCTTTTACGATCACGTTCAGGAGTTTAATTTTAAAGGTAATTAGAAGGTTATTAGCTAGTGAATAAAATAACTTTTTTTCAAAAATGTCACTCTAGACAATTTATTGGTTTTTAACAAGTTAGATTTTCTTTTGCGTCAAAACCAGCTAAATCCACTTGTGCTTTTTTTTGCAAAAACCTTTAAATCCACCTATTTGGGACAAGACATGGTAAATAGTTGAAAAATCGTATAATGGCTCCTACGCCATATTATGCATAATTGGGTGTTTTTAAATAAACAACACTGTCAAAAACTATACTATAAAAGTTTTAGGGCTGGACAATATGACGATATAACATTGATATAAGTGATTAATCAGATTTAAACCAAGCGATATTGTAGTTATAAAATATTAACAGGCAGATTTGCTTTATGTATTTCCCCGGCGTCAAATCAGGCACATATAAATGTCAGGAAACACGACTCCTGGCTGCATGTCAATATCCATGGATTAAGTTTATTTGACAAGTTGTAAGAACACTTTCGAGTCCAACCTTTAGGGTAATTCGTTAGTTTTTTGCTCCCGTTTTCGCCATTTCTCCTATTAATCCATTTACGCAACTGGTTCTTTCCAGGTTCTTTCTAGCTGAGGTAGCGCGTTTTCGGCGATAAAGTGATGTCGATGCATTCGGTTGTTAAGTCTGACGTCACGCGGCAGCGCTTCCGGGTCCAACGCTCTATTTCATACCATAAGAAAACAACAAATGGTGCTAATATACACACACGATGTGGTGTAATACTACAAAAAAAATTATAATCATAACCTTTATCTCCATACCAAAATTCCAGATGGCCAGACAATGATTCATCTTTTATAAATTGTTAAAATATTAATGTCTGTGATGCTGTGAGAATGGAGACTGTTGTGTAGACCAGTGACGTAGCCAGAATTTTGTTTTTGGGGGGGCCCATCTAAAAATGAGGGAGCCGCTATATTATATAATATTATTTTTATATATATATCAGTGGCATAGCCACGGGGGAGCCTGAATTAAAATGCCGGCCCCCCAGATTTCTGAGTGATTTTTTTTAATTTTTATGTTTATTTGTTACACTGATGCATATGCTGCGTGGAAAAATGCAACAGCTGGATGATTATTTTACATTCAAACGCGTTTGGTCCCATTTATTTTTGATTACAGTGCATACTACATATACAAACTTTAACTCTCAAAGTGCGCACATTTGTAGAAATACACGTTTTCCTCAGATTTCATTAGATAGAATTTATAGAACATGTACGCAGAGTTTCATAATTGCAGAGGTCATAAAAAGTATTTTGCTAGGGGGGTATGGGGGGAAGCTCTCCTGAGAAAATTTAGATTTCCTTGGTGTACATATGTGCATTTTTAAGAGGTTAAGACCAACAAATTGGATAACAATAGCTTTAAAACCATGCCAACAAATACATGCATGCACAGTTTTGAGGCAGCTTTAATCGCATGTTTGGCAATTTCATCTTCAAACGACGGTCATTGCTCGTAGTTTCTATTGCACTTTATTTAAGCTAAAATAAAGTAATTATGCAGCGCGCGCCGGCGCATTTGCGCATGCAATTATTTTGACTTGTTTGACTTGCTCCTAGTGCTGAGGCTAAGTCGGAATGCGCGTCTGAAGTGTCCCGTTTTTTGTGTTGTAAAGAGACAGTTCTAACGCAGCGTTTTACTGTTTTTACTGTTACTGTTTTAAAAAACGATTTTTATTTTCGGTATTTTATATGATCTGTTGGTGGTTTGTGGAGTAGCGACACCCGGGAGGGAATTTTTTTTTATCCCCACCAGGGATAAAAATAATTCAGCAGAGGCAGGGATACATAGACCAGAAGAGGGGAAATATATCTGAGCGAGAGCAAATAACGCCACGGAAACTGCCTCAAATTAACTATAATGACGAGAAGAAAGCTGTGTGCGGTGCAGTCAGAGGTTCTTGATTCTCTAACGACTTTTTATTGGTTAAAATTAATGGAGAGCACCCACCGGATTTCACTGCATTGAGATGCGCGTCCTGGAAACGGGAAACCTCGGTTGTCGCTTCACATTGCCTCTCACCGCGTAATAACGAACTCTCACGCGCAAAGATAATAACAACACATGAAAAAATCAAACCAATAAGTCTGAAAACAGCTATTGCATTTTATCGCGCAGCATATGCATCAGTGTAACAAATCAACATAAAGAATAAAAAATCGCTCAGAAATCTGGGGGGGCCTGCATGTTCCCCACGTGGCTATGCCACTGGTGTAGACTGTAAGTATTTAAAATGTTTAACGTTTTTAAATGATTGATGTTTAATATGAATCAATAGCGCTCATAAACGGCCGTCGATGGCATTCTCAAGTGAAACGAGTCGAGGCTTGGACCCGGAAACGGCGTTCCTTACGTCATGACTTAACAAAGCGGATTGAAACCGCTCGGAATCATATGATTCGATTTGCGCCTTCTGATTGGTTCTCGGGATATAGCGGCTTTTGCTGCCAAAGGGAAGTGGCCTCTAGAGCAGGGGTACTCAACAGGCGGCCCGCGGGCCGCATCCGGCCCGTCAGCATTACATTTGTGGCCCGCATCATGCTACATATAAATGTATTTTTATTATAATTTGCGTTCAAAATTAGCGTGAGTATTACTTCGTTTTTTTACACGTACACAAGGGTAGGCGTACAGTGCATGTGACGCTGTAATCATCAGCAGAGATCGCGTATAGTGTACACGCGCAGCACAGTTTTTCTAACCGCAAAGAACAATATAAACTGAAGGCACTTTGCACGCGCGCATTGAATAGTTTTTGCACTAATTTAGTTTGTCCACAAGGTGTCAGCACTGAAACGGGCTGTTGTTTCAGTCTGAAAAGAAACGGAGAAGACAGAACAAGAGTAACAACAAACCTACCGTGTTGAAGAGCGCTCGTTTGAGGGGATTAAAAGATACCAGCAACTCTAATTTTAAACAAGTACAAAGAGATTTTATTGTAATTATTTGAGCGAAAAAGACTAGACAAGCATTAATCTCTCTAGTGCGCATGTGTCGAGCACTTGTGTTCGTGAACGCCACCAAAGGCTCGAGACTGTGCGCGCAAGTAAAAAACAAAGTAACCTTATTTTTCCATGATGAAATGCAGTTGACATTCCTCAAACTTTTCAGTGTGTAAGTTGCCGAGCAGCATAAAAAACACACCTTTTATTCTTAATGTCAATGTGTTATAAACAGAAAGCAAGCAGCAACCATTACAGATCTGTCATCACATCATTGAGCTCACGGAGAATATCTGATTTATCATGTTTACAATGTTTGTTATAGTTAGATAATTCATAAAATTGTGATTGAACATTAAAAAAAAGAAAAAATATTTTTGGATTTTGACCAAATTAAAAGGTAGGTAATAATAATACAAATAATAAAACATTTATTCTCTGAGTATAAATAGGTGCTATAAAAAGTGTTAAAAAGGTGCAATGGAGTATAAAAAGACTATAAAAAAGTGCAATGTTTTCATCTTATGGACAAACTCTCATCAGCCAGTGAACAACAGCCAGACCTTAAAAACTGCACTTTTAGTAAATAAACAGTAAAACTACAAATATTGTCTTAAGTAGGCCTAAATAAAAGTCTTACGATCCAAGTAATAATTTGTGGCCCTTCGCGTTTCATTTGGTTAAAATGCGGCCCTCTTGGCCTCTGAACTTGAGTACCCCTGCTCTAGAGGCTTTTGCTAACAAACCGATATTTCTGAATGGGCTGACGCTGCGATTTAGAGGATTTGAAGCACATGATTTGTTGAACATATACTACGTGCCGTAAGCATTCGTTCAATGTCATTGTCTCATTTTTGACAGAGATGACGTTTAGTGGCT
This sequence comes from Chanodichthys erythropterus, assembly GCF_024489055.1. Classification (NCBI taxonomy): domain Eukaryota; kingdom Metazoa; phylum Chordata; class Actinopteri; order Cypriniformes; family Xenocyprididae; genus Chanodichthys; species Chanodichthys erythropterus. Next base: position 6,130,295 of record NC_090235.1, on the reverse strand, counting down.
TTTGCATCTGAGTTTAACAAAAATGTTGTAATATCTTTGAATATCTCAGACACTTATGAGGAGGCTGTAAATAACCAAATGGAGCAAAGAGCACTGAAATATGGGTAAGTATTAGAGAATTTCTTAATTGAACTGTTCAGAAGATGGTCTTAACACGAAATGTTCATCAACAGGTATGATATGACAGTCATTCTTCTGGAAATAAAGATTTATAAACAACGTGCTCAGAGTGGTTCAGAGATTATTTCTGTTCAAACTTATCTTTGTGTATAGTCAGAGTTAAGGAATTGTACAGAATTTTAGTTAGATTTGAACCAGCCTGAAATCCCATATACAGTGGGTATAGAAAGTATTCATACCCCCTTAAATTTCACTCTTTGTTATATTGAAGCCATTTGCTAAAATCATTTAAGTTCATTTTTTTTCCTCATTAATGTACACACAACACCCCATATTGACAGAAAAACACAGAATTGTTGACATTTTTGCAGATTTATTAAAAAAGAAAAACTGAAATATCACATGGTCCTAAGTATTCAGACCCTTTGCTCATTATTTAGTAGAAGCACCCTTTTGATCTAATACAGCCATGAGTCTTTTTGGGAAAGATGCAACAAGTTTTTCACACCTGGATTTGGGGATCCTCTGCCATTCCTCCTTGCAGATCCTCTCCAGTTCTGTCAGGTTGGATGGTAAACGTTGGTGGACAGCCATTTTTAGGTCTCTCCAGAGATGCTCAATTGGGTTTAAGTCAGGGCTCTGGCTGGGCCATTCAAGAACAATCACGGAGTTGTTGTGAAGCCACTCCTTCATTATTTTAGCTGTGTGCTTAGGGTCATTGTCTTGTTGGAAGGTAAACCTTTGGCCCAGTCTGAGGTCCTGAGCACTCTGGAGAAGGTTTTTGTCCAGGATATCCCTGTACTTGGCCGCATTCATCTTTCCCTCGATTGCAACCAGTTGTCCTGTCCCTGCAGCTGAAAAACACCCCCACAGCATGATGCTGCCACCACCATGCTTCACTGTTGGGACTGTATTGGACAGGTGATGAGCAGTGCCTGGTTTTCTCCACACATACCGCTTAGAATTAAGGCCAAAAAGTTCTATTTTGGTCTCATCAGACCAGAGAATCTTATTTCTCACCATCTTGGCAAACTCCATGCGGGCTTTCATGCGTCTTGCACTGAGGAGAGGCTTCCATCGGGCCACTCTGCCATAAAGCCCCGACTGGTGGAGGGCTGCAGTGATGGTTGACTTTCTTCAACTTTCTCCCATCTCCCGACTGCATCTCTGGAGCTCAGCCTCAGTGATCTTTGGGTTCTCCTTTACCTCTCTCCCCAAGGCTCTTCTCCCCCGATAGCTCAGTTTGTCCGGACGGCAAGCTCTTCCATTTAAGGATTATGGAGGTCACTGTGCTCTTAGGAAACTTAAGTGCAGCAGAAATTTTTTGTAACCTTGGCCAGATCTGTGCCTTGCCACAATTCTGTCTCTGAGCTCTTCAGGCAGTTCCTTTGACCTCATGATTCTCATTTGCTCTGACATGCACTGTGAGCTGTAAGGTCTTATATAGACAGGTGTGTGGCTTCCCTAATCAAGTCCAATCAGTATAATCAAACACAGCTGGACTCAAATGAAGGTGTAGAACCATCTCAAGGATGATCAGAATAAATGGACAGCACCTGGGTTAAATATATGAGTGTCACAGCAAAGGGTCTGAATACTTAGGATCATGTGATATTTCAGTTTTTCTTTTTAATAAATCTGCAAAAAAGTCAACAATTCTGTGTTTTTCTGTCAATATGGGGTGCTGTGTGTACATTAATTAGGGGAAAAAATGAACTTAAATGATTTTAGCAAATAGCTACAATATAACAAAGAGTGAAAAAAATTAAGGGGGTCTGAATACTTTCTGAATACACTGTAGTTTTATACTGATACATCAATAATGAAACAAACCAATGTTGGCATTTGAATTTTTTTTTTTTTTTTTTTTTTTAGAATTGTGAACCCACAGATGCCAATCTAGAGTAGCTGGAACTAAAAATATACTATCTTGTTTTACTAGGCTTGTCTTGTATAAAGTTGTTACCTTGAAAGAGTCAAATGAGCTGACAGTGATACCAGCAACATGGCTCAATGAAGAAAAAACACAATGTCATTGGCCTCCATTTAAGTCACCAGAGAAGTGCACGGAAGCTGTAAAGAACAGACTTGAGCCTCCTGTAACTGTTGAAAAACAGTGGGAGACATTAAATATTCAAGTTCACATGGAATGTGGTAATAATCTCTATTTTAAAATATACTATAACTAAGTAAATTCATGTAACAATATAAATTCATCATACTTGGAAAGACATATTGAGATAAGAATGTTTTACAGTAATGTGGGCTTGCTTTTTTTGTAATTCATTCAAATTTATAACTTGCTGTTGTTGTTAAGTATTGTGTTGCTGTTGTGTTTAACCAATATTTTCATTATATTTCATATTTTCAATATTTTATTGTAGCCACATATAAACAGGCTATGGAGAAGCAAAAATCATTAAAGGAACAGAGAGAAAGGTAAGCAATATTGAGAGCTATTTCATAGTTTTTGAAAAATGTTTTACTTATGAAATAAACAAATGTACTTTTGTTTTACATGATTAGTTGTTTTGCTTTCTATTGATTTATATTAATTTCTTATTCTTTTATCATGTTTTTTCCAGATTTTTTTTCAAATCTCCATTGTTTTCTGTACCAGCATCTACTCTTCCTCAAATTCCCCCTCATGGTGTGCCAAATACTTTTGCAACATTCCGTTAAATGTCTGTCTACGTTATGGAAATATATGAAGCATTTGAAATAAAAAAGCAGAAGTTTTGTTCGATGATATAGCAGTTTGTAAGACCTAGTATTTTTTTGTGGTCACCGGATCCATCTATATCACTATGTGGGGTCAGAGGAGTGCTGGAGCCTATCCCATCAACATTTCGACTCAAAGGTAGGAAAACACACTTGTCAGGTGGCCAGTTCCTCAAAGGGCTCATACACATACATAAGACACGCATTCACACTCTCACACTTACTCAAATTCCATGCTTCTGGCAATTAATAAAACTTTTAAAAATGTGTATTGAGACCCCAACAATGTATGTTGCGCTCTGTTTTTGGAATGCATTTTATTTAAATGCCCCCAAATGTGACCCACCTGGGTTAGGTGAATACCTAATTATACATGCACTACTGTTCAAAAGTTTGTGATTGGTAAGATTTTTAATGTTTTTAAAAGTTTTGTCTGCTCACCAATGCTGTATTTATTTAATTAAAAATACAGTAAAAACTGTAATATTGTGAAATATTATTACAATTTAAAATAACTTTTCTATTTGAATATATTTTACAAAATAATTTATTCCTGTGATCAAAGCTGAATTTTCAGCATCATTACTCCAGTCTTTAGTGTCACATGATCCTTCAGAAATCATTTTAATATGCTGATTTGCTGCTCACGAATCATTTATTGTGTACAATTGTACAAAATATTTGTGTACAATATTTTTTTTTCAGGATTCATTGATGAATAGAAAGTTCAAAAGAACAATATTTATTTGAAATCTAATCTTTTGTAATATTATAAATGTCTGTACTGGCACTTTTGATCGATTTAATGTATCCTTGCTGAGTAAGAAATTTCTTTAATTTATATTCATGAAAATTAAAATAAAATTCTTACTGAACCCAAACTTTTAAACAGGAGTGTATTATGTTATAAAGGCTTTGTATTTCAGATATTTTCTGTTCTTTTGAACTTTCTTTTCATCAAGAAATCCTGAAAAAAAAAAAAAAAGTCAACTGTTTTCAACATTGAAAATACTAAGAAATGTTTATTGAGTACCAAATCAGCATATTAGAATGATTTCCCAAGGACACTGAAGACTGGAGTAATGATGCTGAAAATTCAGCTTTTTCATCACAGGAATAAATTACTTTGTTAAATATATTCAAATAGAAAACAGTTATTTTAAATTGTAATAATATTTCACAATACTACTGTTTTTACTTTATTTTTAATTAAATAAATGCAGCCTTGGTGAGCCGATGAAACTCTTTAGATGAAACTTTTAAAAACATTACAAATCTTACCGATAGCTTCCTTACTGATACGTTACCTTGCTATTCATGCTACTAAGGCCTTAATAGTTTTGAAAATATGTTGTTTGCACATCCCTAATTTCTCTTAGCTTCAAGAACTGTAGACACAAAAATTCAGATAATCACACTCTGCTGAAGCCAAATCGTATTGATTTAGGGTCAATGACAATTTTTTTTTTCAAAATTGATGTAATGCATATTTTTGAGTCAGAAGCAATGTGTTTAAACAGGTTTCAATTTGTAACGAAGTTAGTGTTCAGGGAAGAAGGAGATGGGAACTGGCGAACATTCAAACACATTTTAATATCAGAATAAACCAACAACAAAGCGAAAGTGAAGCAGAAGCCCCTCATTGATGACTAGCGCATAAAAACAAACAAAACACAGCGTAAAGTCTAGGCCTGGGTGTATTCCCGAAAGCAGGTTGTGTGACATACCTGGGTATGTTTAAGAGAAGGTAACCTCAATTTTAAGATCCAAAAATGGAGGTAACTTTAGGGGAATGTAAGTAGCAGTTATGTTCCAGGGTTAGTTTGCTTAAGAGGTATTCAGATATGTGTTATATATAATATAGTTATATAAATGTAACTAAATTTTATATATTTAGTTACAGTTATATATACTATATCATAAAATATATATAATATATATATATATATATATATTTTATATATATATATATATATATATATATATATATATATATATATATATATATATATATATTCTAATGTATGTATTTATTTTCATCCTCTCACATGGATCTGCTTTTTTCTGCATTTTCTCTGTTATAATTTCTACGATAAAATACATATGTGATATCGTATTAAATAATTAACATCAAACAAACAATATAATTCTCATTCTTAGTGAATAAAGATGACTTATTAAATGAAAATATTGAAATAATGATTGCACAACCACCAAAAAGGTGGCGATGTGCACTAAGTAGGTTATGTAAATCGCCATTAAACAAAAGGAGGAAGTAGAATGACACGATTTTTTCTTAGCGTCTGTTTCCATGGTGAATCATCGATTTGTTGCTCTGTTGAGAATGTCTTGTGTGTTAACTGGAACAAACTCTGTGTTGGTTGGCTAAACTTATTCCCAGACGCATTTTTGGAATCAGCATACTTACCATCTCTCGTCCTTCAGTGTCATCACTCTTCCTTTTATGCTTCAGAAGCTCCTCTGTGAGATACGAGTCTGGTGTGGCGTGCAGGTGACGCTCATTATCAATCACGCCACTGGCCTCGCTCCATTCTCACAGCCCTTAGCCTCGTCCTGCCACACAATTGTTCAATAACATTTTAAAGTGTTTAAATTAATTTTAAATTCATTTTGTCAGGTGGTACAACCAGATATTTGAGTGTGTGTGTGTATATATATTTTTTTGTTTGTTTGTTTGCATCTGCCGCTAAAAAGTAAAGGGTTAAGTTTACCCAAAAATGAAAATTCTGTCATTAATTACTCACCCTCATGTTGTTCCACAACCATAAGACCTTTGTTCATTTTCAGAACACAAATTAGAATTAAAAATAAAAAAAATTAAAAACAAGATATTTTTAATGAAATCCGAGAGCTCTCTGACTCGTCCATAGACAGCAATTTAACCACCACTTTCAAGGCCCAGAAAGGTAGTAAAGACTTTGTAAAATAGTTCTCATGACTGCAGTGGTTCAACCTTAATTTTTTTGAAGTGCTTTTTACGTTATAAAATAACACACAGTGCAGCGCTTCCGGGTTCTACGTCAGAACGCTGACTCATTATTGGCCGGTTCCTGCATCAGCATTACACGCATGCATTGTGCTGCTCATGTATACAGCGTTTGCCAGAGTTTGTGTTTTGACCTATAACCCGGAAGCACAGTCTGTGTTTACTACATCAACAGAGTAGGAGAATGACAGGGAAGAGAAGAAATTGTTGAATAAAGTCATTATTTTTGTTTTGTTTTTGCACACAAAAAGTATTCTCGTTGCTTTTATGGAGGGGTCAGAGAGCTCTTGGATTTCATTAAAAATATCTAATTTGTGTTCTGAAGATGAAAGAAGGTCTTACAGGTTTAAAATTACATGAGAGTGAGTAATTAATAACAGAATTTTCATTTTTGGGTGTACTAACCCTTTAAAGACACCTAACATAAAGTGTATTTTTCTTGCTTGATTCCATAGTGGCATCTAAAATTAAAAAAAATATATATTATAATGAAAATAATTGAAAGTATAAAACATCTGTAACTTACCTTAGAACAATAAATAAAAAACAGAATAGTAATACACAACCTTAGCTTAAATGTATTATTTAGTTAGCTTAAATAGTGTTCCCTTTCAGTCGGTCACGTTCGACGTACGTCAGTAGTGACAGACGAATTGGGATATCGCTAGAGAGCCCCTATCAGCTTCGAGAGAACTAAAACAAGCCAATGGACATTGGCGTGCGATATTTGCATAATGCGCACCTCCCATAACAGGTGGATATAAAAAGGGGGGCAGATGCAATCACACTCTGTCTTTAGCTTCGGAGCCTACCTGGTGTCCCGCGGCTGTTAGAACTTCAAGCCTCTGAAGAAGTTTTCGGCGCTTGTGTTGGTGTGACGACGCCTGCAGCGAGGTCGCGAGTTGGAGTGAGCCGGGGGGAAACATCTGCTGTTTTCTCAGCGTTACGCTGTAATTCCACTGGTTGGTCTGCGATTTGGTCTGGTTCATCCCGTGTTTTTCTAAACACATTGTGACGCTCCCTGTGTGTCTCGACACAAAAGAGCTGAAGTTTCCCCTTCTAAAAGAGCTTCACAAACAGACACTGCGTCTTTTTCAAGATGTCATTCTGTCTGTGCGTTTCTGGAGCGGTCGTTTCCTATCCTCACTGACGGCCACGATCACTTTCTCTCATGTCTGCTTAGCGTGCTGAGACTGTGTTTGTGGGTGGTCATATTCTCTTATGAGAATATGTCCACGTCGGCGTGTTGTTTGTCTCGCCTTTCTTGTAAGGGCTTGAGCGCTCAGCGCGCCGTGTGCCGTCGAGTTGCCGGCTGACAGCGCGTGTTGCCACGGCAACCCTGCGAGCTGTCTGGCGCTCTAGATGCACGGTCGAGACTCGGCTGCCTTTAATGAGGTGGAGTCCCCTCACTTATTCCCCGATCTAGTTATTTTTCTGAATCAGAAAAGTGCTAGTGGGGCAATACCCGCCGAGCCTTTCTCCGTGGGCCCCCCACTCCTCTAGTGCATCGCAAACATGTTGTGACTATGTTCGTGGGTGGATCATGTTTAGAAACAACATGGCCACGTCGGTGCCTAGTGCGCCGTGTGTCGTCCAGTTGGGCGGCCACGTTCACTGTCCAACATGGCTGGTAGCTTCTGCATGGGTTGCTGGTCCTCCTCCTCCTCAAAAAAAAAAAAAATGGAGGACCTAACATCTTAGTCAGGGCTCCAGCAGAGGATCAGATGTCGACTGCAACATTGGAGAGAGTATTGTTGGTCTGTGAACATGAAGATGAGGCTAAGCGTCCCACGGTTGTGGCGTGCTCATGCCGAATCGGATTCAGACTTTGCAACCATGCTTTACCGGGCCCCTGGGGGTGTCGGGCGACGCGTACTCACCTTGCCCCACCCCCTGGCTTAGCCCGGATGTGCATGAAAAAAACTTGGCAGTTTGTGGCCTTTTTTTTGTGTCAATATGGAACGCCAAAAGGGTCCTAATCTGCACTACAAGTTTTTCCTCTCACTACCCCCTAGGGTGGGGTGGTAGTGCTACGGGCACACCACCTCTGCCCTGCATGAGTCTTGGCCCCCGGCAAGTCTGTGGTAGGTCAAAGCACTCATTGCATGTGGGTAGTTCTGAGTCGGGGTTGAGCTACGCAGGATGCAAATCATAGAGCAGGCCCCTGGCCAGACAATGTCCACCATGGTGGTCCAGAAACACCCCTGGCGAGTCTTGCTGGGATGTGCCGTCGTCAAAGTATGCTTTCTCGATGCGCTCATCTCACAAGCTGGCCTTAAACCCAGCCCACTCAGCCCGCAGTCACCTGACTAGCGGGAGACGGTCCTGTAGATATGGCGACCTGGAGCTGACGTAAACGGTTCTTTCGGGGGACGATGCTCGCATCGCTCCCTCCCCTGGAGGAGGGCCGGGTGGAGAATTTGGTCTGTTCCGCCGCTGGCTCTCCGGAGTCCAGCGGTACCCACTAAGAACTGTTTTCCGATCCTCTAGGTCCCAAGAGTGTGGCTGGCGGTGTGCAAGGCCCCGCGTTGCTACTCCCAGCCCCCTCTCACCTCGCCAGCAGGTGTCAGTGTGTTGGTGCAGGCCGCGCCCTGTGTGCCGTCTCCCATACGCACTGCTACCTCGCAGAGTCTGATCACACTCTGGGCCGCTACCATGCCGTCCGAGTCGGGTCCCCTCATCTGTGGTGCGTTTGGCGCTGGCTCGGTGTCTGGAAGCCTGGTTAGTGCCCCCAGCCTGTCCCGCTGGCTCATTCGTACTATCAGACTTGGCTATGCGATTCAGTTCGCCTGGTGTCCTCCGGCGTTCAGGGGTGTCCACTTCACTCAGGTGTCGTTGGACAATGCACCTGTTCTCCGAGTGGAGATTGCTGTCCTCCTGGCGAGGGATACAATCGAGCCGGTCCCTCCAGCCGATTTGAAGTTAGGTTCAGCCCTACTTCATTGTACCCAAAAGGGCGGTGGGCTATGGCCAGTCCCGGATCTGCGCGTCTTGAACCGGTACCTTCAGGCTGCCGTTTAAGGTGCTCATGCAGAAGCGCATTTTCAAGTGCGTCCGTCCCGGGGTTTGGTTTGCAGCGTTCGACCTGGTCGAGCATGTCAGTACAAACTCCTACCCTTCGGGCTGGCCCTGTCACCCCACGCCTTTACAAGGTTGCGGAGGTGGCCATTGTTCCCCTCAAGGAACAGGGCGTTCACATCCTCACCTGCCTCGACGACTGGTTGTTCTTGGCCAGCTCGCGAGAGCAGTTGTGCGTACACAGGGACATGGTTTAGCTCACCTCAGCCTGTTGGGTCTTTGGGTCAGCTGGGACAAATGCAAACTTGCCCCCGGGCAGAGGATCTCTTTTCTCAGTCTCGAGCTAGACTCGGTCGCCTGGATTGCGCACCTCTCTTAGGAGCGCGTCCAGTCGGTGTTGAACTGCCTGAGCTCGCTCAAGCGCAGGACGGCGGCCCCACTGAAAGACTTCAGAGGCTCCTGGGGCATATGGCATCTGCAGCCGCGTTCACGCCGCTCAGTTTGCTCCATATGAGGCCGCTTCAACACCGGCTCCGCGGCTGGGTCCCGAGATGGCTGTGGCAGCGCAGCACGCTCAGTGTCCTCGTGACACGGAGCTGCCACCCTACCTTCATCCAGTGGTCGGACCCTTTGTTCCTGCGGTTGGAGTGCCCCTTGGACGCTGTGGTCCACTCAGATGCCTCTACCACCGGATGGGGGGCCACGTACAACGGGCATGCAGTTTCGGGTCTTTGGACGGGGCCTCGACTGCATTGGCATATTAATTGCCTCGAGTTGCTAGCAGTATGTCTTGCACTGGGCCGCTTCAGGGAGCTGCTGTCAGACAAGCACGTACTTGTCCGCTCGGACAGCACGGCGGCCGTTGCGTACATCAACCATCAGGCTGGTCTACGCTCCCGTCACATGTCGCAACTCGCCTGCCATCTCTTGCTATGGAGTCAGAAGCATCTGAGGTTGCTTCAGGCCAATCATGTCCCAGGTGTGCTTAACCGTGCAGCCGACAAGCTTTCACGGCAGCCTCCACTTGCGGGCGAGTGGCGGCTCCATCCCCAGGCGGTCCAGCTGATCTGGCAGCACTTCAGCGAGGCCCAGGTAGTCCTGTTTGCCTCCCCAGAAACTGCCCTCGGCCAGTGGTTTTCCCTGACTGGCGACTCGCTCGGCACGGATGCCCTGGCACTCAGCTGGCCCCGGGGCCTTTCACTAGGAGCCTCTATGCGTTGAAGTGGAACCTATTCGTTGAATGGTTCTCCTCTCGCCGAGAGGACCCCCGATCATGCTCGGTCAGATCTGTGCTTTCCTTCCTGCAAGAGGGCTTGGAGTGAAGGCTGTCTCCCTCCACCCTCAAGGTGTATGTTGCCGCTTCGCTGCACATCACCATGCAGTTGATTGCAAGCCCCTGGGGAAACACAATCTGATCATCAGGTTCCTGTGGGGGGCGAGGGGACTGAATCCTCCTCGCCCACCCTCCTTACCCTCTAGGGATCTCACCTTAGTTCTTAGCTAACTTCGGCGTCATCCCTTGAGCCTTTGCAATCAGTCGAGTTAAAAGTACTGTCTCTTAGACAGTCCTCCTGGTTGCATTGGCCTCTTTAAGAGGGTAGGGGACCTGCATGCATTTTCAGGTCATCATGAGACCCCGGCCTGGATATGTGCCCAAGGTTCCTACCACTCCCTTCAGAGATCAGGTAGTGAACCTGCAAGCGCTGCCTTCGGAGGAGGCAGACCCAGCCCTGGCTTCGCTCTGTCCAGTTCGCGTCCTGCGTGTTTACGTGGATGGAACTCGAAGCTTAGAACCTCAGATCAGCTCTTTGTCTGTTACGGAGACCAGCAGAAGGGGAAGGCTGTCTCCAAGCAGAGGATGGCCCACTGGTTAGTGGATGCCATCGCCCTGGCTTACGTTTGGGTTCCATATGTTGCAGTCCCTCTATGTGAGTGATTCCATATGTGTATTGTCCACGGTTACTCCCTACGGTGAGCCCGTGTCTTTCCCTTAGCAGAGTTTCTGATGTCACCTGTCAGATGAGTGTCCCCCTACTCAGGTGGAGCCATCCCAGGGACTCTTATGCGTTCTGCCCTGCGGGCCAGTCCATATGTTTTCCATGTAAATTCCTTCCCCTCTGGGTAGGTAGTGGTTTCCGCAGCGTTCCTTACAGGTTCACTTCCCCAGTGTATTCTAGTTTACTTAGTGGGTATATCGGAACAGCAGTAGACTTCCCGGCGTAAGCTCACCCCTTCTCCGTCCCTTTAGTGCGACGGGCGGCTAGAGCCTGCGCTGGGCACTGGAAGGGGTTTCGTAACTGTGGCGTTTTATTTGGGATCCCAATTCGTCGGTCACTACTGACGTACGTCGAACGTGACCGACTGAAAGGGAACGTCTCGGTTACGTATGTAACCCTCTTTCCCTGAAGGAGGGAACGGAGACGTACGTCCCGTCGCCACAGTTTCTGTAGCCTTGCTGCAGTGCGGACACCAGTTGTCTCCTCAGCGAAAAACAGAGTGCGATTGCATCTGCCCCCTTTTTATATCCACCTGTTAGGGGAGGTGCGCATTATGCAAATATCGCACGCCAATGTCCATTGGCTTGTTTTAGTTCTCTCGAAGCTGATAGGGGCTCTCTAGCGATATCCCAATTCGTCGGTCACTACTGACGTACGTCTCCATTCCCTCCTTTAGGGAACGAGGGTTACATACGTAACCGAGACGTTTTTTATTTCATACAGGGACATTCATTGCAGTTGCACTACTTGTGCAACTAATTTTACATTGAACATGCTTCTACTTGGATGTCTGTCTGTATTAGCTTTTGCCTATGCAAGCAAGTTCATACATAGAATTTTTTTTAATACAATTAAGAAATTTATGATAAAATAGCATTTTCCTAGTTTTACATTGGTTGTACCAAGATATACCAATAGAAAGTGTACCAACCTACCAATACTTGAAAATAACTATTTTTATTAGTATTTTAGAGAGATCTACAAACCTTTTCACTGACACATGGATAAGTTGGGGTCCTTTCCATTATGCTTGCTTTTTATTACCTTACCAATTCAAAATAAAATACCCATATTTGCAGACATTTGAGAAGATCCAAATTGCCAGAAAAAAAGGTGTTCAATTGTCTGAACAGCTTTAAAATGATTGATATATATAAAATGTGTTCATATGAAAGGTTTCAAACATAAAATTATGCCATATTATTTGATTATGAATTTCTTCTTATTAAAAGACCATTTTAAATTATATTAATATTCTATAGCATTTGTGCAGATCAATGCTCCACCTGACATTTGGGGTGTTTAAGATACCAACACATAAAATAATATTTATTATTTGACTGTACTAAAAATGAACTCAAGGGTTCAGGGTTAAGTTGTTTACTATGCTGCGCCTGTAATAAAATAAATAATTAAATAAATGTACGCTAAAAAATTGGTAATGTTTGATAATGAAACAATGTTGAAGCAAAAAGTTTTACAGTCATCCTGGGTCTCCACTATAGCTGTAAGTTGAATAAATAATCCTTGCAGTGTGAATGGAAACTGTGGATAATAAATGTAGGCTAAATAATTTTTCATTTATTATATAAAAAGCAGCATGTTTACAGTGGGGTACATAAAGTTGGTTAAAAACAAATATAGACATAGACCATGCACTTGAACCTAGTGTATGTTTTTTCCGCTCCAGGACTTTCCATCGATTTCACAGTGGCTAGCCAAGGTATAAACGTTTCTCAAATAAAAAAATATTGTATGTTTGCTTTACAGTAAGTGATTGAGGAAATATGAGTGTAATGAATTCTCTCATAGGTACTAAAAGAAAGCGTGATCAAGAACCGTCCTCGAGTATAAAGTCACTGCTGACAACAGGCAAGTAAAACCTAAATCTGTCTACTTAATCTAGCACTACTAGAATAACTCACGTGGTTGCATAGAAGGTCAGCACAAATTTTTTTTTATTTAATGTGTGCTTTAAATAATCATTGTGATTCTCTTCTTCATTGTGCAGATATGGAGATCATGTTGAAGGCAAAGCAAATCATGAAAAGAGTCACTGACAACTTAGTCCACACAATCATTATGCACAGAGACATAACATCAAAGATAAATAAAATGAATAATGTCAGCAGGAAGAAGGCAACCATTGGGATATTTGGAAAATCAGGTGAAGGGATGAGCTCCCTGTTAAGTGCAGTCTTGGGGAAAAAGGATCTTCTGCCATCTGGTCGTTTTGGTGCCTGTACACCTGTTGTTATTCAGGTGGAAGCCAATCTGACTGACTCCAACTACATAGCAGAGATTCATCTCGTCTCTGAAGAGGTTTCTTCATTTATCTTACTATGGCTTTAATGCGATTTCTTAATCAGACTGGAGGGAAGGACATAATGTCTTATTTCCTGTATTATGCCTCTGCAGGATTGGGAGAAAGAGCTCAAAGATCTTTTCACAGTTTTATCAAGTGACAGTGAGGAGGACATGAATGACGACTTGGTTGAAGTTGCTGAAGAAAAGATCACTGCGCTGTATGGAGCTGATGCAGATAAAAAAACATTAGAAGAGCTCAAGAATGATGAAAAATATGCTGAGATTAAAACTTTTTTGTCCACTAGTGAGGACAATATGAAAACAATCTCAAAAAGTGATGTAAGTTTTCAGGACATTAAATATATATAAAATGTTAATGTTTCATAAAACAACTGTAGTAACAACAATAATAATAATAATGATGCATTTTGAATGTGTTTCTCAGTAAAGTTAACATTACTTATTTTCTCAACAGGTCTCTGAATTTGCCTATGACATTGGATGTTACATACTGAGAAGTCAGTCGAGTCCTGGTGGCTTGTACTGGCCTCTTGTGAAGAGTGTGAAGATCAAGATTCCAGATTGTCGTGAACTTCTGGAACACATTGTGCTTGTTGATCTTCCTGGGACTGGAGACTGCAATAGGATTAGAGATAACCTGTGGAAATCTGTAAATATATTACTACACTTTTCAACAACAACAACAACAAAAAATACTAAGTATACATTATAGAAACACATAATTATACATTATGCTACTAATGACATGTAATCTAACTCACTATTTAAACTCCTGTAGAATCTGAGAGAATGCTCTTCTGTGTGGATTATTAGTTCTATCAATCGAGCAGTCACTGACAAAGACCCCTGGGGAATTTTAAAGCACTATGTTGAAAAACTGGGACCAGGAGGAGAATGCAAAAGCATTAACTTCATCTGTACAAAGACGGATGATATCAATCCAGCAGCCTATATAAGGTTAGAATTAGATTCTCTTTGCCATTAAAGGTGTTGTGAGTAATAACAGTATTATTATTTTTTAATATCATGCATAAAATGTTCGCACTATATGTCCAGATATAACTGAAATAGTCTCTGTGACAGATACCTTATGTAAACGGCAAAAAAGAATCTAAGAGGGGGTCACACTTTTTTTGCCAACCAGTTTGGTCATTCAGTTTATTTTGGCATCAGAATTGCTGACATGCCTTTTGAGATTGGACTAATTCAGTTTAAGTTGTTGATGTGCATTTGCAAAATTATTTACATTACATACAGCTGTAACACGGTTGTGTGGAGATAACAGATGGATGATGAAGAAGAAGATGAAGAGTAAGTCTTTAATAATTCAGAGTAATCCAACAGCGGTAGAAACACAACTCACACGAAATGTACACCTGACGCCAACATAAATGAGACCCGACCATGAACACAAATAGAACTGAACTTAAATAGTGTGAGGATGATGAGATATAAACACCTGAAAACAAAGACACACACCGGAACTGAGTGATGAATCAAATTAACAACCATGATGACTAAGGTGAAAATATCCATATGGTGAAAACTAAGAGTGAACAAAACCAAATAACTGACAATGGCTTTCTCTTTCATAGTAATCTTGTAGAATTTCCAAACAACACTTTGTGACTTTTAATCTGTCTTTTTTAGGGCTGAACGGCTTACTATAGACCACAATTTAGAAGACAAGGTTTGGAATATTTAATTGTAGTAGCATATATTTTTCCCTTTTGTTCCCATTGATAAGAACTGCATTGAAGGGTTAGTTCACCCAAAAATGAAAATTCTGTCATTAATTACTCACCCTCATGTCATTCCACACCCGTAAGACCTTTGTTCATCTTCGGAACACAAATTAAGATATTTTTTGATAAAATCCGATGGCTTAGTGAGGCCTGCATCTGCAGCATTAACACTCCCTTTTTTATTGCCCATAAAGCTACTAAAAACATATTTAAAACAGTTCATGTGACTACAGTGGTTCAACCTTAATATTATAAAGCAACGAGAATAATAGCGACTTTATTCCATAATATCTATTGATGGCCATTTTAAAAACACTGTTTCATGAAGCTTCGAAGCTTTACAAATCATTTGTTTCGAATAAGTGGTTCAGAGTGCCAAAATCACATGATTTCAGTAAACGAGGCTTCGTTACGTCATAAGTTAACTTCAATAATTCACGTAACTTTGGCAGTTTGATACACGCTCCAATCCACTGATTTATCAAAAATTTCTTAATTTGTGTTCCAAAGATGAACAAAGAACTTACGTGTTTGGAACGACATGAGGGTGATTAATAAATGACATAATTTTCATTTTTGGGTGAACTAACCCTTTAAGATAGAACTTTCTAAAGTTTCTAAAGTAGTGCTATTCCTCAGTAAATATGATTGTATACTTGAGAGCTTTCATAGAATTATAAATTAAGTTTAATTAATGTAATAATTTATTAAGAGGAAAGGAGAATCTGTTTTAAAGTGCAGAAGTTTTACATAAATATTGGTATATTTTAATAGAAACTTTTAAAGTTAAATGTAAGGGGCATTGAAATTCAACATATACTATTGATATATATTAAAGTGTATTATGAAAAATTAAAAGTATATAAAAAATATATTTTGAAATATTTTATAATTTTTTTAAATGTCCATTTATTATTCTGTAAAAAAACTAAAAATATTACCTGAACTTACTTCGTTGATAATGCCGTTTTTAATTCTCCAGCTAATAATATTCAGTATTTTATACAGCTTAAAAATTCAGCCATTGAAAATGATTTCACATATGACCTATATTATTAGACATGTTATGTTCATGGGTTGTTTTTTAAAATAATTTTTCAGGATCAGAAAAAAGTGTGCATACTTCATAGAAATGATCATGCCAAGACAAGGGTGAAAGAAAAGTTTGAAAATTCTGAAATCAAGGTATTTTCTATATTGTTAAAATTTTTAATAAATTATGATTATGCCTAATTTTCTTCTTATTTAATTACTTGTCTCTATTTTTTTATGTTTTAGAAAAGATTCAGCAATGTTTTTCTTCAAGTATTTACTGTAAGCTCCAATGCATTCTTCGACACCAATTTAAATTTGGAAAGTATCGAAACAGGTAAACTCTCCTTTTTACTATACTATATTATTTGGGAAAAAAAAAAAAAAAAAAAATCCATAAATGATGTAAAAGACTGTTTTGTAATTAATTTCAATTAAACATGTAAATATTTTATATTTAATTATTTTACAAGCAAGACCACTGAACAAATGAGTCAATATCACACCCTTCTGTAGAAATCCCAAAGCTGCAGGATGATCTGAGGATTCTTAACAAGAACATTAACAGAGAACTGACCAGAGATTATGTCAATGAAGCAAAAGGAGTTTTATCCTTGATCCAAAGTGTCCAGCTGGATACAGACAAGAAAACGGTATGAGTCTGAATTGCTGATATTTCATATGCATGTCTTCAGAATGCTGCCAATATAGATTATCCTGTAATTCACTGCTGATGTGTGGATGTTTCAGGCTGAGACAAAAGACAAAATCTACACGGAATTAGAGAAGAACCTAAAGAAGGCACTGATGGAATTGGACAGTTGTTTTGACACCATTTATAGTGATCTGAAGCAGTGTCTCTCAAAGGGAGTGGAGGAATCAGTGCAATTGTGTGTTGCTTCCACAAAAGCAATGATATCCCCTGTAAGTGATTTTAATGTTGTGCAAAACGAATCACCATTGTCTTGCCCTTTTAATGGCATTGGTATTTATGTTTTGGTCAGAATATAGATAAAAGAGGATTCCATAAAATCCTTCAAGCTTTGTGCAAGAATGGCGGATGCTACTGGTCGAAAAATTGGGATGTAATCCTAGATCTGAACAAGCAACTGACCAGACACATGCATGAATATATTAACGAATATTTCAATCTGATTTTCCCGTAAGTTCTGTTTTATTATTCCATTTAACCGGTTAACTGTTTTTGAGCTTAGATGTGAAAATTTTGAACTTAAGTCATGAATACTTTGAAACACAAACTTAAGGTTGCTTTCTATTAAGAACAACAGATTATTGGAGAAGTGAAGAGCATTGTTTTTCCTGAATGTCATCATAATCGCAAATGTGATCTTATTTATTGAACTTGTGTATAAATCAATAAGTTAATATTGAGTGTTTTAAACACAAAATTGTGAATATAGTTCTTTTTGTTCTATTTGACTAATAAGCCACAGCCAGTGATGGGAATAATGGCGTTATAAATAAACGGCGTTACTGACGGTGTGTAGGGAAAACACCCTAGGAAGTAAAATTAGCTCAAATGAAATATTTAGGGAATTATAAAGAGTTGTTTAGATTACGACCGAGCAACTGATTCGTCCAGCGTTCATTTGCTCGAGCCGTAATAAGCTCTTGTAACGGATATAAATATCCAACAATCGTGAAAACACTGATTAGAGCACGGTAACTTGATCACAGTTTAAGACATTAAATCATAAAGCACATAATACAAGACACTTTCCTTTTAAAATCTACAAGAGATTTTATTTATTCTAACACAAACTAATCTAACACAAAGGCACGCACATACACACACACACATTCATACGCGTTGCAGTAAGAAGGAAATGAGAGAGAAAGAGTTTTGAAAGAGAGAGAGAGAGAGAGAGAGAGAGTGATCTGATTAACCGAATTCCTATCAATGCATTTCAAGGAACAGAACGAACCATGAATCATTCATTTATGCACCAGTTCAGTTTTGGTCTGGAGGTACTTGCTTGCGTTGACTTAAAGGTGAATTTCCCTCGTCGTGCAGAGAGGGGTTTCCCAAGTCGATGATTGGTCCAGATCAGGTCCGTGTGGAACAATGAAGGAAGTCTCTTTGTCGCTGGAGTTGAAGCGGCAAAAGTCGTTGGTTGAACTTTGCGGCGAAACGTAGGACACGAGACTTTCAGCGGTAAAGGAAAATTAAGTAAAGAAAAGAAAAGTGAGTGAAGGTTGGATGGCTTGAATGAGCGGCTGGTCTGTTCTTCTTGTTACTCCATTGTTCTTGGTACTCTGATCATGGTTTCTCTTACCAGAACTAACCAACTCCAGTTCGTTTACTAACCAACTTCTCTCCATTCACTATCTTGCAATATGATCATTTAAACTTAGTTGTTTGTCACACCTCTGAGGAGTCTTGGCCAATCAGACATTGTCCTGTTTCAAGAGGGCCTTCCTCTGCCCCCAATAAAACATAAGTGTCACATCCCGGTCTGTCTCTGCTTTAGCAGAGTGCCATTTTAACATAATTGCTATTAAATGGAATACAATACATTTTAAACAGATTTCATTCAAGTCAGAATAGAGGAAAGGGAGAAAGAATCAAATTAAGTCCAAATAAGGCATACTTCCAGTCTATCAGTCAAGAGTTAACGCATTTACACGAATTGTGAGTGTTCTAAAGCCTAACTGTTTACAGGTAGTACTTGTGGACACATAATGCAAAATGTATGTAGTTAAAAGATGTTTGATAAGTCCGTTAAAATTGTTGGAACAATTTTGAAGCAGATTTATTTGTTCAACAGTCTCTTTGGCTCTCCTGTGAAGTAAGGAAACAAAAGGGTCTGGATTGTCTCTCTGTCTTCTTGGGTGACCCTTTGGTATGTCGCTTCTGCTATCAGGAAGCATGTGTCGTAAAAGTAATCAGCCTGGCTTTATCTGCAGACGGTCCGGAGCCGGAACCTCAATTCTGAATTAGAATTATGTTTTGAAAGAATCATCATTCATTTGTCTGGTTCGTCCACAGTTGCTACATATCCCCCCTTTGTTCGGCGATGTGTTGAGATGAAGACATCGGCGGACACTGTGGAAAAATGGACAGAAGCAGACACACACAAAGCAACAACAAAACAACACCTCCATGATTGACCACTATACTGGTGCAGGGCATTAGATTATCTGAGTACTGATGGATTAAGTTCAATTTTGGGAGTGTTATTTTACATTGTCTCAGTATGTTAATGCTTGGATCAAATTGTGTGATTTAAATTGTTTGTTTCCTTATCTTCTAAATTGTTCTAGGTTGTTCTACTTGTTGGGCAGATGGTTGCATGTTTCTTATGGTGAATGTAGCTAAGTCGATGTTGAGCTAGGTTCTGAAACTAATATCTGTCTGTAGGAAGAGCATGTTGGTGAGTATGTTAATGTAGTGTAGTGTAAAATGTAATGTAGTGTAAAATGTAATGTAGTGCAGTGTATGTATGGTCAGATCTGGTTCAGTCTGTCTTGCTCCCCCCTTTCTTGAAGGGCTTAGATGAAGATTGGCTCTTTGCATCTTGGACTTGGGATGAGAGATCATCCCTAAGTTGATGGGAGTCAGTCCAGTTAGGCAGGAAGTTCTTTGGCAGAAGGTAGGAGGAAGTTTGACATGGCTGTGTTGAGCTGTGGTGCAAAACTTTGTCTCCTACGTTGCATTCCTTTTGTAATGCCTTCTGGTTGTGACAGACTGTCTGACCTTCTGTGCTTACTGTTGTTACTGTTGCACAAGCATGGTTCTTGAGATGGGAACTCGTTGGGTTTATTGGTGGGTGATGAGTGACCAGAACTGTGTTCTCTGGTACTATTGAGTTTCCAGCGGTGTTTGGCTGCAAGAGGCTGCTTCGTTCTGTGCTGTTGTAGAACAGGTGGCAGTCATCTCCATTCGGAAGGTGGATCAGGTGATCACTGACCTTCCGTTCCGTCTCTAGTCATAACGAGGGTGACTGATCCTTGTGATCGTCGCTGTTTATGTTGTTTGCAAAGAACGCTGTAATTTGCCTCATCAGTTGTTCCATGTCTTCTGAGGTGGAACTGTCTTGTTCTTGGGCGTTCTTGTTCTCAGTGCTGTGTTTAACTGAGTGATGCAGAGGTGGGTTCCGCCGTCGCTTACCCACAGTGGATGCATTTGAATGTGTTGGTTGGTGGACTTTGGCTGTCCAGTTTGGATCCCAGATGTTTCTTTCTGGTGGGTTTCTTGAGAAGTGTGGCTGGTCCCATGGCATTTTCCAGCTGTCGGTGTGGAAGCTGTCAGTGGCATGGGGGTCACGTTCTCCGTGTCCTTTATGACAGGCTGTGGCATTGTCATGCCACTGGCTGTCTTGCAGTGCACGGCTTGAGTCTTGGCTGCCGGAGTTTGAAATTGTGGCTGTTTTCAAACCTTTCTTTGAGTTCATCTTCTGTTTGATGTAGGCCTTGTGTGTCAAGTCACGTAGCTGTTGGATTGACATTGTGCTTGGGCAGGCCATTACGCCAAGATGGTGACTTAGTCCAGGGTGCAGGTTTCTCAGGAAGAGGGTTTTGAAGTTCACATCCTCTTCAAGTTCAGGTTCGTGATGTGCACCTAAGTAGGCTTGTCGGAAACGGTTGTAGTAAGCTTGGGGAGTCTCTTTTCGACCTTGTTTGGTTTCCAAGGCGACTAATAGTCCATGTTCAGACTCTGGGCCTGTAAATTCTTTGATCAGTGACTCACGTAATAGCTGGTAGTTGTGCTTAACGTGAACAGGTTGTCGATCTAAGAAGCTTCGTACCTCTGGGCTGGATGTGGACCTGAGGAGATACAACCTGTCTCTGTCAGTCACATTGGGTCTCACCTCTAGGTAGAAGTCAATATCTCGGAGGTAAGTCTGGATGTTGTGGTTCTCCATGGAGTTCGGGTTGAACTGTGTGATGTTCTTAGCCAGCTTGTTAAGGTCTTTAAGGGTCATCTCGTGTGCAACTTTGGGGTCTGCATGGATGAGCTCTCTTTGGTTGACAGGGAAGAATTCTGTAGTGAAGGCCGGTGATGTTTTGGGTTGTGGCCACTCACTTCTTCCGTTGCATGGCAGTTCTTGGATGGGGGACTCTGTTGTGCTCAGCTGTGGTGATGCTGAGGGAGGCTCCTCCCTTCTTAACTCTGGTTTCTGGGTGTGAACATGTTTAAGTTCATTTCTAACCATGTAGAGCTTGCCGTTGGCATCGTCTAATTGTTGGTTTAGATGGTCCATTTCAGTGCTGTACCATTTCAAATGGTCTTCCAGAGCATTGATTTTAAAGTTCTTATCTTTAATGTCAGAATTGGCATTTTCTAGTTGGTTTACTAGGTGACATTGGATAGTCTTTAATTCTTGCTTGTCACGTTCCGCAACTGCAAGGGCTTCTTGGAGCTTGTCAACTTGTTCCTTTGTTTCTTGCTCCACAAGTTTGTCTTGAGCTTTCACCTTGTGCTGGTCTGCGCAGCGTTGGATGTGCATCAGCTCTCTCAGGAACTCAGTGGTCTGACGTTTGAAGTCGTCTTGGACTTTCACTTCCAGCTTGTCTATGCGGCTCTGGGCACGTGTCAGCTCCTCCTGTAGGTGGGTGATGTGCTTGTCGCTTAGTTTCAGCTGGGCTGTGAAGGCAATGCTTAGAGAATTGGTTATCTTGCCTAGTTCAGTGTGGTCTTGGTTCTGGCTTGAATCATGCGTCGGGAATCTTCTCAAAATTATGATTATTATTACAAATAATAACAGTTCAATTGTCTTTGGCATGAGGCAGTTTGTAATGCCGCTGAGCCAGGCGTCCACATCTTGGGCAGTGGGGTTTTCCGTCTGCGACATGTTGGCACGCTGGGGAGAAGAGACTGACACAGATCTGTGTGGGGTGCAAGCCTATATGTGGTGGAACAGCTAAGTGTCGTTCAGTGAATGTACACCAATCGTGAAGTGTGATGGCTACGTGTTGGTCTCAGAGTGTAGACAGGTAGGCTAGTGATGAGAAGGCTTTGTCACTCAACTGAGTAAGAGAGAGAAAAAGTTAAAACAAATTTCAATAGATGAAATATTTTCTATAAATATTTTCTATTAATGAAAAACTGTTTTCAACTCGTGATGTGAGGACTTTGTCACTCAACTGAGAAAGGGAAAAGAGAGAAAATGTTAAAACAAATTGTAAGTTTTTTTTTTTTTTTTTAATTTAGAGAAATATTTATTTCAAATAAATATTTTCTATTAATGAACAACTGTTTCTAAAACTAAAAGAAAAGAGAATATATATATTATTGTTTATGTTCGCAAGGACAATAAGACAATAATAATGCTGATACCTCTTTTCTTAGTTTGACAGGATTGACACCACACACCTTCAGTTGAACTGCTTACCAGGGATGCTGTGAAGGCAACGGTTGCTCAACACTTGTCTCTGTTAAATGTTCTTGGAGGAATTGTCAAAATTTAAATTGCGTTTACAAATGCAGGGAGTATGGAGAACCCAAAAGGGTTTGATTAAAATCAAATACCTAATGAATTGTTTCTTTGGGAAGATTGTGTTTTTCTTTCTTTAGAATTGATTGATGGTTCGTCCAAGCATGATCCCTACAAATCTGAAGAATAAGATGGAAGAAAGGAGGATAGAACAGGAAAGACGTGGGGAAAAGGAAAGGAGAAGAAAGGAGACCAGATCCACAAATGGCTCTGAAGCCTTTGTCTAATTACGAGCATATAATTGGTAGTTGATGGACAACTAACCCATGAGAATAAAAATGTTAGTAAGAGAGGGTTGTCTCTGATTGGTTTGAAACTCGTAATAAGTTATCAGTGTCTCCTAAAAAGGCTCAGGTGTGTCGTTCCTAAGCTAGAATACAAAGAGGAAAGGAAAAAGGTAAGAAAGGAAAAAAATGAAAATAATGGGATGAGATAAGAAAAAGGGAATTAAACAAAGAGGTAAATGAATAAATAAAATAGAGTGGCTAAGTGTATAACCAAGAAAAGGAAAATAAAGATGTAACGCAATAAAATAATGAACAAATGTGAGTCAAAATTAGGAAAAACTTTGGTGGAATAAGTTTGCTTAAACTTTTAAAGTTCAAGGCTTATTCATACCTGACGTAATTAGATCTAAAATATAATTTTAGTTATGAAAATTATGAAATTAGAAATAATGGAAATTTGGAAATGTAGAAATCATTTAAAATTACTTTCTAGGAAAACGTAGGATTTCAATTTAAATTTAATTAGTTTTATTAAATTCAAATTTGACAATTAAAAATTGTAAGCCAGTATTTATTTTTCAAGTCAAATGCAGGTAAAACGATTAATAATTGTAAACCAATATTTTTCTATTTAAAGTAAAATATAGGTAATCAGTGAGAAAGTCAAGGGGAAAATAAGAAGGACGGACCAACAAGTGTACATAAAATTGAAGTGTTTTAAATGGTTAAATCACTTAGTTGCTAAAACAGACACTGCGTTCACACAATGATGTTAACTAGCTTAGCTTCGAGGCTAAAGGCTTTAGCATATGAACTTCAATGTAAACAACTGCAGAGGTTAGCTTAGCAACACCGTGCGGTTTGTTTACAATGTCGTTCTGCCGGAAGCGTTGGTTAAGACTTCCGTGCCACGACTGTAACTATGGCGACCAAACAAAATGATAGTGGCGAACATGTGAATTACATCAAATACATGTAACTGTACAAATGAAAGACACATGCACGTACAATCAAGCGTTACGTGAAATGTCGGCGCATTTCAACTCTATAAATAAGAGACACCACTCGTAGCTGTTTTACGACGTGGGGCTTAAACTTTAAGTGATAGCTTTCTGCTGTAATAGATGGAAAAATCGCGACCTCGGCGGGTCTCTTTGCGTGCAAAATATAACAGGTTCAAAAGCTTCACTTGATCAGTTTCAAATCACTTAAATTGCGCTCGGGAGCTCAAACAAGCAAGCATGTAGCGTTTAGCAAACGGGAGAATATAGCAGATTGAGTACAGTGGAACACGCACTATAATCAGTTTAGCTATAAAACAAGCAAGCGTATAGCGTTACTGTTTTACAAGGGAGAATATAGCAGATTTAGTACAGTGGAACACGCACTGACACTTTAGCTATAAATATATAGAAACAGATCGAGGAACACGCTCAATCTTGCCGTTCTGTGAGGAGAGTATTCGTCCTACACAGAGGTAACGTATTTTAACTATTGCAGTTTAGTTTCAATTCAGCTCTCTGATACACAATAACGTTATTATAGCTATTTGAATGACGCTGGAACACGCAGACATCAGGATAGCTATAAACAAGGCATTCTAGAATTTAAGGAACACGCTTAATTCTTACCTTATAGTATGTGTGATACAGATCTGAAATTTACTGCAGACTGGAGTTTAGAGACAAGACAGCAGACTGGGGTTACAGCTCTCACTCATTCAAGCACTCGTTCAAACGGACCGCGCCGTGCGCGCTGCATACGTCACACAAACACTGAGGGGTTTAATAATTTGCGTTGATAAAAAGAAAAATGACTTGATATGTGCTCCAAATTTAGATTAAACTGCCCGAATTATTCTCCACCATTACTGTAGGGAAAACACCCTAGGAAGTAAAATTAGCTCAAATGAAATATTTAGGGAATTATAAAGAGTTGTTTAGATTACGACCGAGCAACTGATTCGTCCAGCGTTCATTTGCTCGAGCCGTAATAAGCTCTTGTAACGGATATAAATATCCAACAATCGTGAAAACACTGATTAGAGCACGGTAACTTGATCACAGTTTAAGACATTAAATCATAAAGCACATAATACAAGACACTTTCCTTTTAAAATCTACAAGAGATTTTATTTATTCTAACACAAACTAATCTAACACAAAGGCACGCACATACACACACACACATTCATACGCGTTGCAGTAAGAAGGAAATGAGAGAGAAAGAGTTTTGAAAGAGAGAGAGAGAGAGAGAGAGAGAGAGTGATCTGATTAACCGAATTCCTATCAATGCATTTCAAAGAACAGAACGAACCATGAATCATTCATTTATGCACCAGTTCAGTTTTGGTCTGGAGGTACTTGCTTGCGTTGACTTAAAGGTGAATTTCCCTCGTCGTGCAGAGAGGGGTTTCCCAAGTCGATGATTGGTCCAGATCAGGTCCGTGTGGAACAATGAAGGAAGTCTCTTTGTCGCTGGAGTTGAAGCGGCAAAAGTCGTTGGTTGAACTTTGCGGCGAAACGTAGGACACGAGACTTTCAGCGGTAAAGGAAAATTAAGTAAAGAAAAGAAAAGTGAGTGAAGGTTGGATGGCTTGAATGAGCGGCTGGTCTGTTCTTCTTGTTACTCCATTGTTCTTGGTACTCTGGTCATGGTTTCTCTTACCAGAACTAACCAACTCCAGTTCGTTTACTAACCAACTTCTCTCCATTCACTATCTTGCAATATGATCATTTAAACTTAGTTGTTTGTCACACCTCTGAGGAGTCTTGGCCAATCAGACATTGTCCTGTTTCAAGAGGGCCTTCCTCTGCCCCCAATAAAACATAAGTGTCACATCCCGGTCTGTCTCTGCTTTAGCAGAGTGCCATTTTAACATAATTGCTATTAAATGGAATACAATACATTTTAAACAGATATCATTCAAGACAGAATAGAGGAAAGGGAGAAAGAATCAAATTAAGTCCAAATAAGGCATACTTCCAGTCATTCAGTCAAGAGTTAACGCATTTACACGAATTGTGAGTGTTCTAAAGCCTAACTGTTTACAGGTAGTACTTGTGGACACATAATGCAAAATGTATGTAGTTAAAAGATGTTTGATAAGTCCGTTAAAATTGTTGGAACAATTTTGAAGCAGATTTATTTGTTCAACAGTCTCTTTGGCTCTCCTGTGAAGTAAGGAAACAAAAGGGTCTGGATTGTCTCTCTGTCTTCTTGGGTGACCCTTTGGTATGTCGCTTCTGCTATCAGGAAGCATGTGTCGTAAAAGTAATCAGCCTGGCTTTATCTGCAGACGGTCCGGAGCCGGAACCTCAGTTCTGAATTAGAATTATGTTTTGAAAGAATCATCATTCATTTGTCTGGTTCGTCCACAGTTGCTACAGGTGTTACATTTTTCAGTAACGAGTAATCAAACAAATTACTTTTTCCCTGTTACAATGCCATTACCGTTACTGACAAAAATGCCGCGTTACTATAATTAAGCTCATGAAGCGTTTTTCATCTGAGTAGGGTCTCTCTCAGCCATAGGACCGTCAAAGTTTTTTCTCTGGTGTGTGTGTCAGTAGATGTGCAAATGATCGCGCCGGCGCCTCCATGTCATTATTATATTGTCTGCTATATTTGCTTCTTATTTATTAAATCTAATTGGTTGATGAAACGTTGATTATAATTAAGATAACATTTTTACAAAACGAAATTCACTTTAAAGAAAGGCTTTCTACAAAATAAAACAAAATGAAGTGGTCAAAATTATGTCCGACCCACTCCATGTCTCCCAATATATTGCGCATCTTATGATGTATCCTCTTATCTTACTCATGCTGTTCACTTTTCATAAACAAATAGATGAATTTAAAACATAACATAGGCCTACTTAAACAAATAATAATAATTTATTTTTAGACTTATATTCAATATTGGGGTTAATTGACATATTTGATTTTTTTTTTTAAAGTAACGCAATAGTTACTTTCCCTGGTAATTAATTACTTTTATAATGATGTAACTCAGTTATTCTTTGTGAGAAGTAACTAGTAACTATAACTAATTACATTTTTTAAGTAACATGCCCAACACTGGCCACAGCAGAACATTGTATCTCGGAGCAACAGAGTGGGGTGTTTTTTTACTGAACGAATCCACGATTTGAATGAATCTGTTGAGTGAATGAATCACTGCTAACATGCTGTCAATTCCAGATTAATATGAGACCACTATGTTTTCTCTTGGCTTCAGTGTGACTGGAACAACAGGGAAGTCAGTGCAAGAGCAGATTGACAAGTTCAGTATCATCCAGAGTGACTCTGCTTCCCCTGGATCTCCCATATTACATCACATTCAAAACTTCATCAAAACAGAGGTGAGTTCAGTTCACTCGGGGGTCCTAATGCGACCCTGAGTCTCTCTGTCTTTACTTCCTTTGAAGTCAATGCCAATCGTAATTACTGAAGTAAGCAGGAACATTGATTTAAAAAAAAAAAAAAACTTCATCAACTCTGTGTTTTGACACTTTTCTACTTTGTGTTTTTCCACTATTTTGAAAGGAAACAAAGCTGAAGGCATCACTCAAAAGAGACGTTGTTGATGCAAAGAAGCAGATCTACTCATCAATCCAAATAACCATTAAGAAGGAAATGTCTTCTTGCTATGAAGGTAAGCTAGCATCAGATGTTACAATTAAATTGCTAACTATTTATATCAACAGTTGCCTATATGGCTTGCAATACAATTATTCTAATCACTAGCTCATTGTATGTACAGTAAAAGGGAACATTTGGAAACAATCACTACTAAAAACACAAAGCCACGATAAAAAAAAGAGAACAGAAAAAAGCTGTGACTTGTTGGAGCACCTCAACATTTTCATTGTCCCCACCACAAAAAAAAAAAAAAAAAAAAATATATATATATATATATATATATATATTTGGTATTCAGATCCCACTGAGAGAGAAGTTGCCACACTGCCACAAAGTCTGACAGAA
Organism: Chanodichthys erythropterus; assembly: GCF_024489055.1. NCBI lineage: Eukaryota > Metazoa > Chordata > Actinopteri > Cypriniformes > Xenocyprididae > Chanodichthys > Chanodichthys erythropterus. Next base: position 6,102,651 of record NC_090235.1, on the reverse strand, counting down.
GTACATGGGACGCCTCTACCTCCCAAATCACCTGCGGTGCCAGGATTAAAAGAGATGCCCCCTGAGAACCCCGAAGGAAGTTGGGCACACAGTGGCATGATGTGCACAGTCCTCCCTCGGGAGGGGTCACTCACAGGACCAGGGCAGAGTGACATCTGTTTATTTTTTCTTGCCTGCCCTCAAGGAGATCACCTCTCTCAAATCCGATCTCCCCCCTAGGCAGTTGTGGTTGAGGGAAAACCCTGGCCCCCTTTCTTTACAAGGGCAGCTTGACTGGCCACACTTACTTTACACAGGAACAGATACACACAGAATAAACATGCGGCTTCTGAAGACAAAAATGCTGATGACGCACATTTCTGATGTCTATTAATAGTGTCGCCATGTTCATATGTTCGCCCAATAAGATTGCTGTGTTTAGACACCGGCTCATGCAGTAGCGTTCCTATAGTGTCAACACCATAATGAACCAAATATTTAAGTATGCAATGCATAAAAATGAATACTTGATCAATAAATTCAAGAATGGAGACAATCCAGCACTGACCCAGGGCTAGCAGGCCATCCTCATTGTTGAGTCCTGATTTACTAAATCATTTGATCATCACTTATTCACAAGCCACCGATGCAAGATGGTACTAAATATAGATGAGCAGTGTTAGCAGTTTTATTGTAAACACATTTTCTTGTTCTGTGTCTTCATAAGAAAGAAAACCCAGTGTTTCTTATTTTAGAAGCTGCAGCAGTGACTGGAATCGGATCCATGAAGAAAAGGCAAGAACTGCTAATAACCACAGTTGATGAGATAAAACATGACATGTTCAACAAGGCAAAAACTGAAGTGCTTAAAAAGTTACAAAAATTAAAGGTACTGATATCATATTTATTAAGACAATCATGTATTTAGCTAGTTATACAATGATAAGAGTCAAGCAGAATCTTCTCTTTTTTCTTTGTAAAGCTGTACATAAAGGATGCTCTTGAATCAGAACTAAAGAGATCAATGAAACTCTCACTGTCACAAACCAGCAAAATCAAATTGATGGGTAAGAGAGAATGTCATCCTATTTTACCAGTTTAAACAAATAATCTTTGGTATGTGAAATGTGTAAGTAATCTCAATTACTCCCTAATATGTAACATCTGTCTTTAGATGTCTCAAAAGAGATCGAACAGCTGGAGAGACTTTCAGAGCAACTGTCAGACTGAGGTCAACAAGCAATAAAAGGCCCAAGAGAAGAAGTAGAATTAACTGATGAACATATGTAACACATTTTCAGTAAATGTTTTCATTAGTTTTACATTATAGATTTTATTGCTTTACTCACATTAATGTGTTGGTTTCTTAAATGGTTCACTTTCATCAAATTTCTTTGAACATTGGGTTTTATTTTAGTTTTTAGTGAAAGCTGCATGATGCAAACTGTGCATTGATTTATTGCCATTTTTTTACAACCAAGATTTTTATAAATACAGTTCAATCTTTTTTATTGTGACAGTTTACAGCAAGAAATGGAAATGCCATTTAAGCTTAGTGCAGCTGTCCCATTTACAAGAACTTGAGTGGAGTGTGATTCATTTAGATGGGAATAAAGAGTCTTTTTATGCAACAGTACAAAACAGATCTGTTGCTTTTTTACATTGTTAGTGTAATGAATGCAGTTTTATTCTTATCTCGTGTACATCTTTAATTTTTGAAATTTCTTGATCTTTTTTAGCATTAAAGTAAATGCATTTCATAAGTTTTGAAGTTCTAAAACTGTCAGCAAATATTTGTGATGGCTTGGAACAACTGTAAGCCATTTTGCCTTCCACTCACATGAGCATGAGCAGAAATGCTGAAACACTGCAGTCACAGACACTTACAGCTCTCAATTCAAACAGAAAGAGCTGTGGTGAACTGGTAACAGCAGACAAAGCAACATCATCTGGAGTTCACAAGTGGTGAGATGAAGAGCAAGTCTCTCTCATCGTTCTCTTATCGCACAAATAAATGTGGCATTTTTTGTATTTGGCTTTAAGTAATTGCAAATATGTTGTTAAAAAGGTATGCAAAGAGTGCTACTTGGGTATAAAGTTAAACCTACTGGTGCTTTTATAGGTAAGGAATGTTCAGTTTAATCTTTAAGTGCTTTAGACTACTCTTCTTGTATTAAATCATTATTTTTTTTTATTGAAATTTAGATTTTGATTTAATTGCCAATAAATGATAAAAACAAATATCTACTTTCCAGTTTATTTATTTATAATGATTGCTTACAAATATACATGTGAAATGTTTTAATCACCAATTTTGTGCTTAAAAGCACACAAAATGTGTACATTAATATTGGCCAAGCAACATTTAATTCAATAATTAACTTAATGTTCACTTAATCTTTAATATTTGGCCACATCTTTATGATATAAATGCTGCAGTCTCTATAATTTCTCTAACAAGAACATGTTATCAAAACATGCAATAAACTTTTATTTTGAAACCGTGTTGAACATTTAGAAATAAGCGTTCTCCTATGTTAGCGTAGGTTTATATATGATAGCACTATGTTATGCTATATTATCATCTTTTAAATTGTTTAATATATTGTGAAGTCTTAGAAAACGGTCTAATTATGATTTTACTTTTTATTTAATATTTTGGCGAAACTGAACATTTAAAATGATTTGAGGAATCGTGAAATCTGGCTACAAATATCTTTACCATGGTTCAAAATCCAATACCTAGCACATTAAAATATTGAAATTATAGTCAGTAGCGTGTTTAATTGCGTGGGCCCCTGCGATTTTAATCCCATTATAATCACAATGATATAGAGTACCCCAGGAATGACGTGTGTTTGTAGGCCAACCCGGCGCACGGGTTCCCTCGGTTGAAAACCTATGCATTTTTCAATTAGACTTTTTGGAAAATCGCAGAAAATAAGCTCTGTGTTTGACAAAGGGTTATGACACTTTGTCAAACGTTTTGTCTATCAAGATAATCTTTACAAGTTAACACAACATTTATAGATTTTGAAGCCTAAATAAAGTCGTCAGATATAAAAGGCTAACAGTAAGCTATAAACACACTACAGCACACCATAGTCACGGATCTACGTCACTGCCACCAAGCTTCCTCAAACTGTATTTAAAAAACAACTTTATTTATAAACATGCTCGCTTATTATGATCTGTGCTGTTATGAATACTTATCCACTTTTTCATGAGAAATGCTGTCCAAATGTCCTGTTTTTAATGATGACGTCTAAAGTCCCCGCCAAAAGAAGTAATCCCTTTTAGTAATTTGTTAGCAACTGCTGATTTTAAGACACAGTAAAAGTAAAAAAAAAAATCACAAGTGGGTTATAACTGGTGTGTTTTATGTCATAGATCAAAACGTGAAAGTATTTAGAGGCTTTGTTAACCACAGACCTTATTTCAGGCGATTTAGCAAAATCCCATTCAAAAAACCCATAGACTTTACGGCGTTGGAACCGGAAGTCCTAAAATGCTAACTCGCTTCCGGGTTTTGCCTACAAAAATGCGTCATCCCTGAGGTACTCTATTGTCTACACAGGATGGACACCCTGGGGGTCCCTGGACCCCAGTTTGAAAAGCCCTTTACTATTTGAAAAGTTTGAAAAGTGACTTTACTATTTTTCCTTTACTTAGATCGCACAAAATAGTGATTAGTGATATAAATGCAAATGACACTGTCTTGATTAAATAAAATATTTAATCTGCATAAAACCTGACATATAAAATATATGTCAGGTTTTATGCATATGGTGGTGTGTTCTTAATGACTTTTTTTTCTAACATTAGATCCTCTTTAAAAATAAGCCGCATTATATATCCTTTCTTCCAGTATTGCAATATATCGTACCATAACCCCTGTATTGTGGTACGTATCGTATCGCCAGATTCTTGGCAATACACACCCCTAGTCTACTGAAAGTGTTGGTTAAATTGCTGTCTATGAACGAAAATACACCTCTCGGATTTCATCAAAAATATCTTAATTTGTATTCTGAAGATTAACGAAGGTCTTACAGGTGAGGAACTACATAAGGGTGAGTAATTAATGACAGAATTTTCATTTTTGGGTGAACTAACCCTTTAATGGTGGTTAGGCTACAACACTGTATTTGTCGTTTACTGCTTTGGTCCTATCCAACTGTTTTTGTCCATTGTTGTAATTCACTGAAAACCGAAGTGTTCCCAAACTGGAGACCTTACTGAAATGATTTGGTACGAACAGGCTATATGTTACACCCCTATAAGTTTTGTAACATTTAAAAGCTCTTTATTCCAGATAGGCATAAAGTATTGTAGTATTACAACAATAATAAAAAAAATGCGTTAACATAAAAAAAAATACTTTTGATTAGGGGTGTGATGAGATCTTGTCATGAGATGATATAACCTAGAGAAGGGATATTATATATATTATATATTTGTCTCTAACTACTTTTGAGTTACCTAGTTAGACAAGTTGAGTGACCTAGTTGGACAAAACGTCTTGGTTACATAGGTAACCCTCGTTCCCTGAAGGAGGGAACGGAGATGTATGTCGGACAGACCGACGAATAGGAATCTCGCCAGAGAGGCCAATCTACTTCGAGTGTAACTAAACGAGCCAATTCAATTACCTATGTAACCGAGACGTTCCCATTCAGTCGGTCACGTTCGACGTACGTCGGACAGACCGACGAATAGGAATGCCTACCAAAGCGCCACAGGAGCTGCCCTCTTCCAGCGCTCTGTTGTGAGCAACCTGAACCCCCTTGCCTAAGGACGGTGGGATCGAGCTCACACAGAGAGGGTCGATCACTGTTGTTCCCAAAACCCACTCAGTGAGACAACTGGATAACGCTGGGAAAGCGTAGCCTTACATGAGATAAGGAACGCTGCGGAAGCCATATCCTTCCCCGAAGGAGTTATATGGATAAGTACATATGGACTAACCTTGTAGGTTGTACAACATATGGAAGAACTGGGGGGACTCCACTCGGTGAGAGATGGGTTCTCCCAGAAGAAAAGACATGGGCTTCGTTTAGGACCAGCCGTGGAAAAACCCATATGGGATCCCCGTAGGGTCACATATGGAACCCAGCCTAAATCCGGTTCTCAAGGATACAACGGAGTATAGGCCTGGCGCCAGGCGCTCCGCCATGTCGGCTGCCGAGGGGTAACCGGAGGACTCAACAGGGTCTGCCTGTAGGGACTCTCTGGAGAATGTAGCGCAGCAAGCCGACACTAAGCCGGGGCCTCTCCGTGCCTCTGACCTGAGGCGAGAACACGGGAGGAGACCAGCTCGACACAAAGGCTATAGTATCTAGCGAACGTGTTAGGTGTCGCCCAGCCTGCAGCTCTACAAATGTCTGCTAGCGAGGCGCCACGAGCCAGTGCCCAGGAGGATGCTACACCTCTCGTGGAGTGAGCATGCAACCTGAGCGGGCAGGGCACGCCCTGAGCTTGATAAGCCAGGGCGATGGCATCCACTATCCAGTGGGCCATCCTCTGCTTGGAGACAGCCTTTCCCTTCTGCTGGCCTCCGTAACAGACAAAGAGCTGGTCTGAGGTCCTGAAGCTTCGAGTTCTGTCTATGTACAGTCGCAAGGCGCGAACTGGACAGAGCAAAGCCAGGGCTGGGTCTGCCTCCTCCGAGGGCAGCGCTTGCAGGCTCACCACCTGATCCCTGAAGGGAGTGGTAGGAACCTTGGGCACCGGTCCGAACTCTAGGCACGATTCGTCGACCGAAAATGACTGCAGGTCCCCTACCCTCTTGATGGAGGCCAATGCCACCAGCAGCAAAGTCTTCATAGACAGACTCTTTAAGTCTGCTGACAGCAAAGGCTCAAAGGGAGCAATCTGGAGTGCTCTCAGCACCAGAGTAAGGTCCCAAGAGGGTATGGAGGGGGGACGAGGAGGATTTAACCGTCTCGCCCCCCTAAGGAACCTGATGACCAGGTCGTGCTGACCAACAGATTTGCCATCTATGTGGTCGTGGTAAGCGGAGATAGCAGCAGTATGGACTTTGAGGGTGGAGGGGGACAGCCTACGCTCCAACCCCTGCTGCAAGAAGGAAAGCACGACTCCGATCGAGCATCTTCGGGGGTCTTCTCGGCGAGAAGAGCACCACTCGACGAACAGGTTCCACTTCGAGGCGTAAGCACGTCTCGTAGACAGTGCACGTGCCGAAGTGATGGTGTTAAGTACCTTAGGGGGTAAGTCACCTAGAACCTTCGCGTCCCGTCTAGGGACCAGACATGGAGTTTCCAGAGGTCTGGACGCGGGTGCCAAAGAGTGCCCTGTCTCTGAGAAAGGAGGTCCTTCCTCAGAGGGATGGGCCAGGGAGGGGCTGTCGCGAGGAGTGAGAGTTCTGGGAACCAGGTCCGGTTGGGCCAGTAAGGCGCAACTAACAAGACCTGCTCCTCGTCCTCCCTGACTTTGCACAGGGTCTGTGCAAGTAGGCTCACTGGGGGAAACGCATATTTGCGCAGGCCCCGGGGCCAGCTGTGAGCCAGTGCATCTGTCCCGAGTGTCCCCTCGGTCAGAGAGTAAAACAACTGGCAGTGGGAGGTTTCTGGTGAGGCAAACAGGTCTACCTGAGCCTCTCCGAATTCTCTCCAGATCAGCTGAACCACCTGGGGGTGGAGTCGCCACTCTCCTGGCAGCGCAGCTCGTGATAGATCGTCGGCCACACGGTTGAGCACACCGGGAACATGAATGGTGCGACGCGACCTCAGATGCTTCCGACTCCACAGGAGGAGATGGCGGGCGAGTTGCGACATGCGACGGGAGCAAAGACCACCTTGACGGTTGATGTACGCAACGGTCGCAGTGTTGTCCGTACGGACCAGTACATGCTTGCCCCGAAGCAGGCCTTTGAGGCGGCTCAGAGCAAGGCGTACTGCCAGCAACTCGAGGCAATTGATGTGCCAATGCAGATGGGGTCCCGTCCAAACCCCTGAGACTGCATGCCTGTTGTACGTGGCACCCCAGCCGGTGGCAGAAGCATCTGTGAAAACCACAGCATGCCGGGACACTTGTTCTAGGGGCACTCCTGCCCGGAGAAACAAAGGGTCCGACCACGGACTGAAGGTTCGGCGGCACTCCTGAGTGATTAGCACCCGGAACGTGCCGTGTTGCCACGCCCATCTCGGGACTCGGCCGTGAAGCCAGTGTTGAAACGGTCTCATATGAAGCAGACCGAGCGGTGTTACAGCCGCTGCAGCCGCCATATGCCCCAGGAGCCTCTGAAAGAACTTCAGTGGGACCGCTGTCCTGCCGTTGAACGTATTCAGGCAGTTCAACACCAACCGAGCACGTTCCTCTGTGAGGCGTGCTATCTGTTCGACCGAATCCAACTCCATACAGAGAAAAGAGATCCTCTGCACTGGGGCGAGTTTGCTCTTTTCCCAGTTGACCCGAAGCCCCAACTGGCTGAAGTGACTGAGGACCAAGTCCCTGTGTTCGCACAACTGATCCCGAGACTGTGCTAGAATGAGCCAGTCGTCTAGATAGTTGAGAATGCAAACACCCTGTTCTCTCATGGGAACAAGGGCTCCCTCCACGACTTTCGTGAAGACGCGGGGAGACAGGGCCAGCCCGAAGGGTAGGACTCTGTACTGATATGCTCGACCTTTGAACGCGAATCTCAGGAATGGCCTGTGTCGCGGAAGAATCAAAACATGGAAGTACGCGTCCTTCAGGTCGATCGCTGCAAACCAATCTCGGGGACGGATGCACTCGAAAATGCGTTTCTGCATGAGCATTTTGAACGGTAGCTTGTGGAGGCTCCGATACAAAACTCGCAGGTCCAAGATCGGTCGTAACCCGCCGCTGTTCTTGGGTACAATGAAGTAGGGCTCGGCTGGAGGGACCGGCTCTATCGTGTCCTTCGCCAGTAGGACTGCGATCTCCGCACGCAGAACAGGGGCATCGGCATCTTTCACTGTAGTGAAGAGGATGACCCTGAATTTGGGGGGGGGCGCTGGGCGAACTGAATCGCATAGCCGAGCCTGATGGTCCGAAGGAGCCAGCAAGACGGACTGGGAGCGCTCGCCAGGCTCCCAGAGACCGCGCAAGCGGCACCAAGGGGACCACCGGCGTACCCGCCGCGGGGCAGCGAGGTGAAACGCAGGGACGCGGCCCGGGAGGCTCTCTGTGTGAGGCGGCCCGAAGCGGGGTCACAGTGTGCTGTGCAACACTTACCTGCTTCCACGGGTGGACAGATGGAGCAGTCGAGGTTTTGCCTACCTGCTGCTCGCTGCTGTCCGCTGGCGACAGAAGAGGTGGATGCGAGTGGTGAGGTTCTAGCCCTCCCACTGCTCTCCGAGCCCTCTTCAGACCCGGAGATAGAGGAAACTGCTCTTTTATTGAAAATTTGGGTACCGCTGGCCGTTGAGCCAGCGGCGGAACAAAAAAGGGAAACAAAAGATTCTCCACCCGGCCCTCCTCCGGGGGAAGGAGCGGTGCGGTCACCACCTCCTGAAGAGCAGTCCCATCCATCTCCGGGTCGCCCGTCCTAGGGCCGCTTGGACTTGGCCTTGCCACCCTTCTTCTTAGGGGGTGGCTGGACGGGCTGGGCACCCCGCCCGCGACCGGCTCCACGACGCGCTTGGATGGAGGCTGCTGGGGCGTGGGAGCGGGGAGGCTGCAGGGGGGCGCCCTCGGCGACGGGCAGTCTGAGGTGCCGTCGGCGGTGGAGGTGCAGCAGCTGACCGCCTCGGCAGGATGTGACTGATGGCCTCTGACTGCTTTTGTACAGCCGAGAACTGTTGGGCAAAGTTCTCGACCGTGTCGCCGAAAAGGCCGGTCTGGGACACAGGGGAATTAAGAAACCTGACCTTGTCGGTATCCCTCATGTCCGCGAGACACAGCCAGAGATGGCGTTCCTGGACCACCATGGTGGACATCGCACGACCCACTGACCGCGCCGTAACCTTCGTCGCTCGAAGCGCGAGGTCCATCGCGGCACGAAGTTCTTGCAGAACTTGCGGATCATGACCACCCTCGTGCAGGTCCTTCAGTGCCTTGGCCTGATGGACCTGCAACAACGCCATAGCGTGTAAGGCGGAAGTGGCTTCCCCACAGGCCTGATAAGCCTTGCCGGTAAGATCCGACGAATACTTACAGGCCCGGGAAGGGAGAGACGGCGTCGGGACCGGGACTCCACCCCTTTGCAGGAAGTGGAGTCTCGACCGCAACTCCACGACGGTCATCTTCCCACAATGGGTACATGACTCGTCCACAAACGCCGCCTCAGCGTGCCTTAAGCCCAAGCACGCGATACAGCGTTGGTGACCATCCTGAGGCGCCAGGTAACGACCGCATCCAGAAACACACAAGTAGAACTACATCTTTAAAAAGACGCAAACTACTCGTGTAAGCTCTTTCAAGGACTGACTCTTTTAGGTGCTGAAGCACGCAGGGGAAAAGCCGCTGCAGCACAGACAGGGAAATGTGCAGCCTGTCGTGTGCACTCTCCTTGAAGGCGCTCTCTTACCAGCTGTAATAACAGCTTTTTACCGCTCTAGGCGCACCGTTTCACCAGCCGTGAGAACGGCCTTCACGCTGACTACAGCGTTTTTGCTCAAAATAAAAGGCAAAGAAAAAAAAGCAAAGGAGAAATCGGCCCCGCTGCTGCGCTGTCCGCCTGCACCGCAACCAAGAGACGTCTCGAAGAGCTGACTCGTTCACCACACTCGTGCTTTCAGTAGCTTTCTTCAGTGTTGCAGAAGTTTGGCTCCGAAGCGAAAAGCTGAAGATGCAACGCACCTGCTGCTCATTATATACCCGCGCTGCGAGGCAAGCAGCTGATGCATATGATTGCATGCCAATGTGCATTGGCTCGTTTAGTTACACTCGAAGTAGATTGGCCTCTCTGGCGAGATTCCTATTCGTCGGTCTGTCCGACGTACATCGAACGTGACCGAGTGAATGGGAACAAAAGTTCATATTGTACCTCAGTCAATTCTCATTTACCTAACAGACCTGAATCCTTTATATTTGGCTTTGAAGCCTAGTCTTTAGATTTTCATCTGGCCTGCAGGGCAAAGAGAACATTGTGCCCTTTTGCTTTCACTTCATGTGCTTTTTAATTTCATTATTCCTGAGATATGTATTGTATAAATTATACTGGTGGACTAAAGCATAAATAAAGATCTAATAAATATTAAATTTAGTGCAATATGAAGTCAAATAAAACTTGAGACTTTTTTTTTAATCTTATCCCTGCTTAGCACACAGTGTGTTTCATTTGATATCAGAATGGTTTAGCAAGAAGTCCACACCCATAAGCTGTGTCTGTACATGCAGAATTAAAGTCAGAACTCTCCTAGTCAGAGTTCAGAGCTTGACTTGATCGCTGAATCGACGGCAGTGTCTTGTTCCACAGACATTATCCTGAGAAATACAAGGTAACACTGTCCTCAAATTATTCTAGTTCTCAAATTTTGCTAAAATTTGAAAACCTAATTGTTAGTTAATGTCTATTTTTTTTTACTTAATGTAGAGTTGTGCTAATGCTGCGTCTGTAATAAAATAAATAAATGTAAGCTAAAAATTTGATAATGTTTGATAAAGAAACAATGTTGAAGCAAAACATTTTAGAGTCATCACAGGTCTCCCTTATAGCTGTAAGTTGAATAAAGAATCCTTGCACTATAACTAGATAAAATCTATAAATAATAAATATAGGCTAAATTATATTCTCTTTCTGATGTAAAAAGCAACGTTAACAGTGGGGTACATAAAGTTGGTTAAAAACAAATCTACACCATGTGCTTGATCAGAGTGTTTTTCCCCCTCCAGGATCCATCGATCTCACAATGGCTAGCCAAGGTAAAAATGTTTCTTAAATAAAAAAATGACTGTGTGTTTGCTTTACAGCCAGTGATTGAGGCAAAATGAGTGGAATGATTCTTTCATAGGTACTAAAAGAAAGCGTGATCACGAATCATCTGACTCGAACGTAGAGACTGCTCTGACTGACAACAGGCAAGTAAAATATTAATCTGTCCCTTAATCTTGTACTACTAGGATAAATCACTTGGTTGCCTAGAAGGTCTGCACACATTTTCTTTCTTTAATGCATGCTTTAAAGGGATAGTTCCCCCAAAAATGAAAATTATCCCATGATTTACTCACCCTCAAGGGATCCTAAATAATCTTCTTTCAGACAAACTCAATCAGAGATATATTTAAAAATACCCTTAGTCCTCCAAAGTTTATAATGGTTGTGAATGGCTGCCAAAAAAACCAACATTGATCCATTTAAATCCATACGACTCCAGGGGGTTAATAAAGGCCTTCTGAAGCGAATCGATGTGTTTGTGTAAAAACTTTATAAAGTAAAATAACAAGCTTCTGGTGCCAGTGGCGGAGCCAGGATTTTTTCATAGGGGTGGCCAGGCAGGGGCCAGCAACCAGTCTGGGGTGGCACAGAAATCTTCATTATTTCAACATAAAAACGAGTCTGACAATAAAGTACTGAACTGTGCCTACAACACAACTAATACAGTTCATTTGTACTTAATTAATTGAGATGAGTGAATGTGACCTTTTCATTTTATTTTATTTTTTTTGCGTTCCTCACTTGCAGGCATATTAGTAAAGTGGCTCACACTATAGCTAAATTTCAACTTGTCCAGTCAGCTTGTTCTAGTTCTCAAAACCCCCAATAACTTGTTCTCCATTGTTGCATATCTATGGATGAGACATGCAGATAACTACATACTGTAGTTCAAAGATTATTCTGTTTCAAAAATTAACCAAAAAAGTAATAACTAAATTTTAAACTTTCTATATAGTCAAAATAAATAATTGCAACAGTTCTATCATACCTAAATTAATCTCATACAAAGAAAAAAAAGTGTTCTCTTTTGAATTCCCATTTGCTGATGCAGAAGTCAACAGCACATAAATGCCAGAATGTAAAATTAATTATTTTAAGCATTTAAATGTTATAACTTTTGTTTGTACTTTATAAATTATTTCAAAATTAGCATCTTCTAATACAAATGCACAGTTCTTACATTTATTTATGCATTAAAAAAAAGTACATATCAGTTTGTGCCTTAGGCCTATATTGTGATCTGACATAGCAGAATTTTTTAGTCCAGAGACATGTGACGCATAAATCTCAAATAGGCCTACATACATGCATGCACAGTTTTGATGCAGCTTTAATCGCTTTTTTTGTCATTTCATAACTTAACAGACGACAGAACTACAACTTTGCATGCTCGTAGTTTCTTTTACGCTTTATTTATTGTGAGTAGGCTAATATACAGCGCGCCGTATTTGCGCGTGATTGAAAACTGCGCGTCTTGCAACCCACCAGTTGAGAAACATTTACATAAGCTATATATAATGTTCGCCGTTCACTGCTGTTCTGCTGAAGCTCATTCGGCACCTGTATCATTTCCGCGCGCGTTTGACTTGAGCCTGGCGCTGAGGCGAAGTTGGAGTGCGCGTCTGAAAAGTCTCCCATTTTTTTGTGGTCTTAAAGAGATGGTTAAATAAACGCAATTCTTGTCAACAAAAAAATTTATTCTGAAACAGCGGTTGTGAGCGGGGTGGCCAAAGGGGTGGCCAAGCCACCCCCTGGCTCCGCCCCTGTCTGGTGCGTCATATGCATTCGACGTACGTCCAAAAAGCGTTAACTTCAGCAACGTAGTACACAATGCAATGACCTTCTACACTACGCTATGTCCCACTCTCAAGAAGAGAGTGGACAACTAAATCATGCTCACTGCTTGAAGACTCCATTTTGTATTGTTTTGCAATTTTTTTGCAACAGATTAATTAATAGCCTACGCATCGAACTCAGTTTGCAAGGCCTCTGTACGTGACAAATTTTCAGTATCACGAATATGAAAAAACACGAAAAAAATCTGACTTAATGTGCAAAGGCCTTAAGGATATTTTTAAATATATCTCTGATTGTGTGCGTCTAAAAGAAAAAAGTCAACTACACCTATGGCTTGAGAGTGAGTAAATAATGGGATATTTTTCATTTTTGGGTGAACTATCCCTTTAAATAATCCCCATTGTGATTCTCTTCTTCATTGTGCAGATATGGAGATCATGTTGAAGGCAAAGCAAATCATGAAAAGAGTCACTGACAACTTAGTCTACACAATCATTATGCAAGGAGACATCATTTCAAAGATAAATAAAATGAATAATGTCAGCAGGAAGAAGGCAACCATTGGGATATTTGGAAAATCAGGTGAAGGGAAGAGCTCCCTGTTAAGTGCAGTCTTGGGGAAAAAGGATCTTCTGCCATCTGGTTGTTTTGGTGCCTGTACAGCCGTTGTTACTCAGGTGGAAGCCAATCTGACTGACTCCAACTACATAGCAGAGATTGAACTCTTCTCTAAAGAGGTTTCCTCATTTGTATTCATTTTACTATGCTTTTAAAGTATTTAAAACAAATAGTTATTTATAAATATGTAAATAAATCAGACTGGATGGAAATAAAGCCTTATTGTACCTCTGCAGGAGTGGGAAAAAGAGCTTGAAGATATTTTCAGAGTTTTATCGGATGAAAGTGAGGACAGGAATCAGGACGTGTTCGACATTGCTGTAGAAAAGATCACTGCACTGTATGGAGATGATGCAGATAAGAAGACATTAGAAGAGCTCAAGAAAGATGACAAATTTGCTGAAATTGAAATCTTTTTGTCTATCAGTAAGAAAACGATCTCAAACAATGATGTAAGTAGCCTAAATATGTTTTAATATTTAACCCCTGATGGTTCATAACATTAAATGAATTTGTATATGAATATCCTTAACATTATTTTTTTTCTAAATAGGTCTCAGAATTTGCCAATGATGTTGCATGTTACATTCTGCACAGTGAGTCCAGTCCTGGTGGCTGGTACTGGCCGCTTGTGAAGAGTGTGACATTTAAGGTTCCAGATAGTCGTGAATTCCTAGAACACATCGTGCTTGTTGATATTCCTGGAACTGGAGACTGCAACAAGTTAAGAGATGACAAGTGGAAATCTGTATGTACATTACTGCACTCTTTTCCAATGAACGTTTTGTTAACTATACATACAGCGTTGGGGAAAGTTACTTTTAAACAGATCATGACATGAGAAATCAAATTTGCCTTGATTTTTTTGTCTTTGTATTAGGGGTGCGCTGATACGATATTCAGTATCAGTATCGCTCCAATACTGCAATTTTTTGCTGGATCGGGTCTCGTCTGACTGACCCGATCCAGCAAAAAATTGCAGTATTGGAGCGAAATCCGATATTTTGTGCATATAGCCTACTATTTTGTTATACCACACAACAGTGATTACTAGGTGTTTGGTTTCATTTCTTTGACGTTTTATGCATAGGTGGCTATGGTTAGATGTCTATTAAATTTTCACTGATTTTGCATTGTTTTAGCCTAGATGTCAAGGCTGTGTTTGGATGACTATTAGACATCTTTTAAATGCAAAATTGCTTGCTTTACATACATCTTTAATGTATTTTAATTATTTTAATTTATTTTGACCCCTAGAGCTGTGTATGCCAAAAAAATAAAATAAATAAATATATAAATAAATTAAATAATTTAAAAAAATTACGAGTTATATTACCTACTGTATAACTTTTTACTTAAAGTAAAAAGGAATGTGTTTCAGTATTTTTTGTCCCTGTGCACAAATGAGTGTGCAGGTCTAAGTGACTGTTATGGAAAAGAGAGAAAATTTTAATTCTGTAGTTTACAAAATATTTAAGCAAATTAAGTAAACTGAAAAGTAATGAGCTGTGGCAAGCAGGGTGGGACCGAGACCTTGGGAATGGAGCAAGTCTCACGGAGCGAACTCCGGAAGGATAAAAGAAGCAGTGGATGAGTGACGACAGTTAAGGACGAGATAGGGACCTGGGCTATTTGTGTTGTTTTATCATTTTTTTTATGCTACAGTCATTCATGAGCGGCTACCGTGCTTTACTTCTGTATTGTTGTTTTATTTCATTATTGTAGTTACACTGAACATTCAATGTAACTTTTAATATTAATCTGTACATTTATAAAGTAATGCATTCCTTTAGTTGTTACATCAAAAAAGTATTCTGATTACGTAATGCATTACCCCTAACACTGTGCATACATAAACACATAATAGCATGTCATCCAACTCACTATTTCCAATCTTGTAGAAACTGAGTGAGTGCTCTTTTGTGTGGATTGTAAGTGCTATTAATCGAGCAAGCACTGACAAAGACCCCTGGGGGATTTTAAAGCACTGCATTGAAGAACTGGGACCAGGAGGAGAATGCAAAAGCATCAACTTCATCTGTACAAAGACGGATGATATCAATCCAGCAGCCTATATAAGGTTAGAATTAGATTCTCTTTGCCATTAAAGGTGCCGTGATTAATATTGGCAGATATCACGGAAGTAGGTATCAAAAATAAATCAACTTGTCTCTGTGTCTCTGCAAAAACAAAAAACAAAAAAACAACAACAACAAAAACTGGGCCATTTTTTTTTTAAGCCAATCGGGAAACATTTCAATGATTTTGCTTTCTGCGTTTGCTTTTGCAGGTATTCTGACATGTTTTGGAGCAGGGCTGTCCAATCCTGCTCCTGGAGGGCCACTGTCCTGCAGAGTTTAGCTCCATCCCAATTAAATACACCTGAATAATCAAGGTTTTACTAAACATAAACTTCCAGGCCAGTGTGTTGAGGCAAGCTGATGCTAAACTCTGCAGGACAGTGGCCCTCCAGGACCAAGTTTGGACACCCATGTTTTAGGGAATGGTTGAGGGTCTGGATGGTGGATTAATTCAGCCTGACAGGAATTTGCTAAAATCTCACAAACAGTACCCCTTTACATAACTTCTGGACAAAACAAAGATCAGAATTTCAAAACAAAAACACTTTGGGTAAATTTTTCTTTTTAGATCTACTCGGCTTACTAGAGACCAATTCTCAGGAGACAAGGTTTGGAAAATCTTGAACTGTAGTATATCATATGTTTCTCCTTTATGTAAGTCTTCCTTGGATGTTTGTACTGAAATAACTGTTTATTTTTAGATTAGGTAAAATAAGTACCTTTAGAAAATTGCCATTTCATAGTCCACAAAATAACTTAAAATATCCTGGAGTGTAATAAGTGTTCCTGAGCTGACTTGATGTAAAAAGTTTCAAGCTGCTTTTACATACAGCTAGTTTGAGTACATATCATGAATGTATAATCAACAATTGAATTAAATTTCACACCGGTATTATATTATTATACATTACATTAATATATTGATGTTTTTATCATTCTTATAAGGATCAGAAAAAAGTGTGCATACTTCATAGAAATGAACATGCCAAGACAAAAGTCAAAGAAAAGTTTGAAAATTCTGAAATCAAGGTATTTTCTTCAATCTTACCATTTTTAATAATTTCTGGTAATAATAATACAAATATACATGCAATATTATTATTATAATTATTTATTTCTATTTTTAGAAAAGATTCAGCACTGATGGTAATTTTCTTAATGTCTTCACTGTAAGTTCCAATGCCTTCTTCGACCACAATTTAAATCTGGAACCTAGTGAAACAGGTAAACTATACTGTTTACCAAACTACCACATTATTTATTATTCAAAAAAAAAAAAAAAAACATACATGAACTTAAATGCCAAGTTCACAACATCTAAAATTATTTTACAAGCAATTCAGTCAAAGGACTGACCAAAATCACACTCTTCTAGAAATCCCAAAGCTGCAGGATGATCTGAGGATTCTTAACAAGAACATTAACAGAGAACTGACCAGAGATTATGTCAATGAAGCAAAAGGAGTTTGAGTCTGAATTGGTGATATTTCATATATATGTCTTCAGAATGCTGCCAATTCCTGTAATTCACTGCTGTTGTGTGGATGTTTCAGGTTGAGACAAAAGTCAAAGCTTACAGGGAATTAGAGAAGAACCTAAAGAAGGCACTGATGGAATTGGACAGTTGTTTTGACACCATTTATAGTGATCTGAAGCAGCGTCTCTCAAAGGGAGTGGAGGAATCAGTGCAATTGTGTGTTGCTTCCACAAAAGCAATGATATCCCCTGTAAGTGATTTTAATGTTGTGCAAAATTAATCACCATTTTCCCCTTTTAATGGCATTGGTATTTATGTTTTTGTCAGAATATAGATAAAAGAGGATTCCATAAAATCCTTCAAGCTTTGTGCAAGAACAGCGGATGCTACTGGTCGAAAAATTGGGATGTAATCCTCGATCTGAACAAGCAACTGGCCAAACACATGCATGAATATATTAATGAATATTTCAATCTGATTTTCCCGTAAGTTCTGTTTTATTATTCCATTTAACCTGTTAACGGTCACCCCCCATTTTGAGCTAAGATGTGAAAATTCTGAATGTTTGTTAGTCATGAATACTTTGGAATATCTAAGGTTGCTTTCTCAACAGATTATTGGAGAAGTGAAGAGTATTGTTTTTCCCTGACTATCATTACAATTGCAAATGTGATATTGATTTATACAACAGTTCAATAAACAAGAAGTTAATATTGAGTGAGTTTTAAACACAACATTGTGAATATAGTTCTTTTTGAAGCAACACAGCACTGTTTCTTTACTGAATGAATCCACAATTTGAATGAATCTGTTGAGTGAATGAATCACTGTTGACATGCTGTCAATTCCAGATTAATATCAGGCCAGAAGCTTTGTTTCACACAGAAAATATATAATTGGGTTTATACTGGTTATCTGGGGATTTTTATATTAGATTATATCATTACAACAATATACTGTAAACTGTTTTTAAATGACGTTTTATTAACAAAGTTCAGGAGGAGCACATTCAAATAATCTATGACCTAATCAACAATCAGTAATCAACATATCTACCCAATCAGCATGAGTGGAAGCCTATATATAAACACAGTCAACTCTCCCATACCTCGACAGTTTTTCAGCATCCCTCCACCACACTGTCCCCTCACTCTCACCTGGTTACTTTCCTAACCTGAAATACAGGGGGAGTACTCTGGGTTTGGGCCAAATACCGAGCTTGTCTCCTCGGACAGCACGCCAAATGTGCATACGATTCATTCTGTCTGACTGTAAGTATGAACTTGTGAAATTAAACTGTATTTTTTTTTCTCTTGGCTTCAGTGTGACTGGAACAATAGGAAAGTCAGTGCAAGAACAGATTGACAAGTTCAGTATCATCCAGAGTGACTCTGCTTACCCTGGATCTCCCATATTACATCACATTCAGAACTTCATCAAAACAGAGGTAAGTTTGGTTCATTTGTCCTCTTGTGGGCACTCAGGGGTCCTATGCGACCCTGTGTGTCTCTGTCTTCACTTCCTCTGAAGTCAATGCCCTCAATCCTCATTACTGAAGTAAGCAGGGACATTAATAGAAAAAAAAACAAACACTTTAGCCACTCTGTGTTTTGACACTTTTTTGACTTTGTGTTTTTCCCCTGTTTTGAAAGGAAACTAAGCTGAAGGCATCGCTCAAAAGAGACGTTGGTACAAAGAAGCACATCTACTCATCAATCCAAACAACAATTGAGAATGAAATGTCTTCTTGCTATGAAGGTAAGCTAGCATTAAAAGTTACAAATAAATCACTAACTGTTTTTATTAATTGTCGCAAATATGGGCTTGCAAAACAATTATTCTAATCACTAGCTCATTGTATATAAAGTAAAAGGGAGCAATTTGAAACAATCAAACCCAAAGCGTGATGAAAAAGAGAAACAGAAACAAGCTATGTGACTAGTTTGTCACTGAAAAATCTGACAGTCTGTTTGGAACATGCAAATAGAGACAAGTAGAGTGATACAAAATGAAATGTGAAAGAAATGAATACTGTAACTTTTCTTTACGGTATTCAGACCCCACTGAGAGACACTCTGCAGTAGATGCCACGCTGCCACAAAGTCTGACAGAGGAATAATTTTTTCGATAGAATCTGTCTGCTCAGGGCTCTTAAACAGGCATCAGGAGGCAAAATGTAAGTCTCTGCAAGTCAGCTGTCTTTACTCTCATCCCTCTCTGAAGAGTGCCAAGCAGGATCGGAACTTAAGCTAGATGAACGTGCCACAATAAGGGCCATCCTCATTGTTGTGGCTCTGATTTACTAAACCATTTGATCATCAAGCCAGCAATGCAAAATGCTGCAAACTATAAATCAGCAGTGTTAGCAGTATTATTATAAACACATTTTCTTTTTCTGTGTCTTCATAAGAAGTGTGTTTCTTGTTTTAGAAGCTGCAGCAGTGACTGGAACCGGATCCATGAAGAAAAGGCAAGAACTGCTAATAACCACAGTTGATGAGATAAAACATGATATGTTCAACAAGGCAAAAACTGAAGTGCTTAAAAAGTTCAATGATTTAAAGGTACCAATATCATATTTATTGAGACAATCATGTATTTAGTTGTACAATGACTAAAGTCAAGCAGAATCTTCTCTTGTTTCTTTGTAAAGCTGGACATAAAGGATGCTCTTGAATCAGAACTAAAGAGATCAATGAAACTCTCACTGTCACAAACCAGCAAAATCAAATTGATGGGTAAGAGAGAATGCCATCCTATTTTACCTCAGAGACAAATAAACTTTTGCAATGTGAAGTGTTGACTAATTAATCTCAATCACTCCCTAATATGTAACATCTGTCTTTAGATGTCTCAAAAGAGATCGAACAGCTGGAGAGACTTTCAGAGCACCTGTCAGACTGAGGTCAACAAGCAATAAAAGGCCCAAGAGAAGAAGTAGAATTAACAGATGAACATATGTAACACCTTTTCAGTAATTTTTTTCATTTGTTTTACATTATCGTATTAATGTGTTGGTATTTTAAATTTCATCACATTTCTCTGAATCTTGGGTTTTATTTTAGAGTGAAAACTTACAGAAACTGTGTATTGATTTATAATTGCAAATATGTTGTTAAAGATATAAACAATCTATGCTGAGAATGCTACTTATTATAAAGTTAAACCTACTGGTGCTTTTATAGGTAAGGAATGTTCAGTTTACTGTTTAAGTGCTTTGGACTACTCTTATTGTATTAAATCATTACATTTTTTACTTTTTATTTGATTGAAATTTAGACTTTGATTTAAATCTCAATAAATAATAAAAACCGATATCTACTTTGCCGTTTATAATGATTGCAAAAATAAATGTGAAATGTTTTTAGTTGCCAATTTTGTGCTTAGAAAGCACACAAAATGTGTACATGAATATAATATTTTACATGAAACCTTATTGTTATTACAGCGATATTGGCTTTGATACTTAAAACATCCACCCATAACATTCTAAGCACAAGCGCACCAGCTTTGAATTAATGATGTATATTATATATATATGAACTGCCTGACAGAACCCTTTAAGGTTCTATAAATTGAATATTTTCTTCTATTAAAACAACAAGCCCCAAAAGCTGTTGTTTACAGTGATTTTAGAACAGCTAATTTAGAACAGGGGAGCTCTTTAGCTTTTTTAAAATCACTGTAAACCACTGCTTTTATAAAATATTTATTACATAGCTGGCAAAATAAACACACAGCAACAAAATTTAAATTTATTGACAACAAATTATAATCCTTCTGCCAAGCAATGTAGTTTAGCAACACAGAAATCGCAGATGTACACACAGATGTAGAAACACACAGACGAAGCAGCGCTAGTTGCACAACAACATATTTAGGTCACAGGTGTGTTTTTACACAGGTGTATTTTACAACATCTTTGAACATGGCTCAGCCAATCATAATCAAGAACCATAACCATCTGTTTCATATTACACAATAATAGAAGTGACTTTGCCCTGATAACAAATGCACTGCAAACACAACACACTTGGACACTGTCAGGGTGGGGTCATGAAACAAGATCAAAAGTATTTTTAAAATAAAAATACGAACATGAGATAAGCACTCCACAATAATATTAGACAGAAAGCTAAAACCCAATACCCAAGCTGATCTATCACAAAATCATCAAAATACTAATGGATTAATAAAAGTAATCAATATGACTCTAAATACAACATTGATGTCTAAATTGTAATTTTATTGTTATAATCTTATTCATTCATTTCATTCATGTTCTGCATAAATTCTATATTTCATTGACTTTAAAATACTCTCTTACACAATTGAGTTATATTTTTAGATTATTATTTCTGCTCTGTTTTCAGTGTTAGAAAGTGCATCTAATCATTAGAGTGTCATCTACAGGCTAATGATCATTAACATTGCATACTGCATACTGTCTGTCAACAACAAAACTGATACACTGATGATCTTCAAGGCCCGATGAAACATAACAAATGACAAAATGAATGGAATGCATAGCTGATATTAAAAATTAAATGACTAGTTATTTCCAATCACTTAATTCAGAAAAAAAAAGATTTTAATTATTAGACCAAACACAAACACATAATAATCTAGAATACCATCTTGATAGATGCTTCTATAACATCTGTGTGCTATTTGATAGAAATCTGTCACTGAAAGCCACACTCCTAGCATTTGTAAAATGTAACCATGTAACCATGGTTCCCTGAGAAGGGAACAAGATGCTTCTTTGGAAGTCTTCAACCGGATCCATGAAGAAAAGGCAAGAACTGCTAATAACCACAGTCGATAAGATGAAACATGACATGTTCAACAATTCAAAAATGGAAGTGCTTAAAAAGTTGAATAACTTAAAGGTAGTGATCTCAAATACATTAAAGACAATCATGTATTTAGTTGTAGAATGTCTAAATATTGTCTAATGTCTAATATTCTCTTGTTTCTTTGTAAAGCTGCACATAATGAATGTTCTTGAAAAAGAACTAAAGAAAGCAATAGAACGCTTACAATCACAAACCAGTAAAATCAGAGAGGGTAAGAGAGAATGTCGTCCTATTACACCACAGAAACAAGAGTTTGAACAAACAATCTTTTGTAATGATCTAATTTCTCAATTGATGTAATTTCTAGATGTCTCTGAATATATTGGAAAGCTGGAGAGAATGTTAGATCAACTAACTGACTGATGGGCATCAAGCAAAAAGAAATCCAAGAAAAACAGAAGAAACAAACACAGAAAAATAAAGTGTAACACATTTTCAGTATGTGTTTTCTTTAGTTTTACAACAAATGTTTTATTTCTTTACTTAAATTTGTTTGTCCATGTTGTTTTAATTTTTCTATACATTTGTTTGGTGGAAGATGTACTTTGTCAACTTTTATCAAATTCCTCTGAAGTTTGGGATTTATTTTAGGGTTTCATGAAACATAAATTGTTTTAATTGTAACTGTTTTACAGCAAGACATTCAAAAACTGTAAGAATAAATAAACACTCAGCTTGTCGGAAATTTTAAGGTTACATGATGTAAACTTCCTCTCAGTTCTGTTTTGCTGTGTAAGCTTAAGATTAGGACATGATGAGGAGCCTGAAAAAGTATGAATATCCCATTCGGAAAACATCTGTTGTTTTCAGAAAAGTATGGGGGGAAAAAGTATCCACTTTGCCTTATCTGGCAAACCTTTTGTGTGTGTGTTTTCTTTTTTTTTTTTTTACCCTTTTCAAACGCCTCGCAAAGGGTAAAAACTTTTACAATTATGGTAAAAGGAGAAAGGAACTTATGATAATCTGTCCATTTGTTTATCCAATATACTTTGTAAGTCTTTGTTTTATGATACATGAATATGGATTAAAGATATAAAAACATATTTGTAAAGCATAAATCAGAATCTGACAATAAATTTCGAAGAAGTTTGACCATAGATCTTTGTGTCTGCAATTATTTCTTCCTGCAGCTGTGCATTCCTGAAAGGATTGAGAGTATCTGAAGGCACAGAGATACAGAAAATAATCTAACAAAAATAATCAGAAAATAATCTAACAAAATAAAAAAAAGATAGACAACACAATTTTTGTATTACTCTGATTGCTATCTGCTTTGCAAAAGTGACAGGTAGCCTCTTACCCCTTCTTTAATTGAAAATGAATAATTTAATTCAGAACCTTTCTCATGTCTGTTATTTAGTTTTTTAATCTTGTTAGTATTTTCCCCTTTAAACACATACTACTGCTTGTGTAATCACGTGACTCCGCAGTCAATGGCGTGGAAGCAACACGGAGGCGAAAACAATTGCAGAGTCAACACACACAGTCAGTTCCATGTGTTTTAAGGCTTGTCATTTTGGACATTAAAACGATTTTAGACCATCAGATGTGTATTATTATATAGAGCTACTGCACTAGCGCAGCTGAATAGTGGCACACTAACACTCATACAGACCATTGACTGTAAAAAAAAAAAAAACAGTAGCTGCACATCACGTGAAGATCGCGTGCACAGAGAGGAGAGGAGAAACTCGTTATCAACACTGTCCTGTGATTTATCACTAAAGTAGCTAAGAAACTCAAATGTTATACTATATATTTTTCTACTTTTTAAGTAACGTACAACCCACCCATAATAGAGAAACATTATGACTTATACACACACGCAATCGCTCTCATTAATGCATTCAAATAAATGTTTTTGATTTTCTCCCTGTTAACAGGATAATGCCCCAACCCAAAGTCACATTGACAGGCACAGCATTGAGAATTGTACTCCATGAACAGCTAGGGTTGCTAAAAACGCACCCACAGCACTATATTGAACCAAACCAACAAATCAATCAACAAACTCTTTTCGGTAGTTCAAAATGATCTTGCTCAAGTGTAACCACCCTACTGTCCGATAGGCTATACTGCATGAAATCACTCACTCTATTGATAGCCTAGCCAAGGGTAGGATCCCACCATATTTAATATCCCCTTTTGTCTTGTAAGAAACATTCTGGCATCTACTTCTATTAGCCAAGTCAGTCTAATTCAGACCCACAATATCCCTGTCCTAAAATCAAATTCTTGCTCCAGAGCTCAGCTAGTGATGGAGTGTTGTGTTTGCATGTGTGCCGGTCTCTCTCTGCCTGTTCTCCAGCACTCTGCCTGTTCTCTGCTCGCCAATGTCCACACCGGGAACATCACTGACTGAAGGGGGGATATATAGTGAAAGATTATGTGTATTTTCATTATCTTTAGTTAGATGCATTTACATTGTGACTGTGCCTCAGATGCAATCAACTCTGTGTTTGTAAAGATGTGAACCAAATGGCCCTACAGACATATGGCCCACAGCAACTGATGGGTGTGAATGACAAAGAAACAGCATTGCTCAGAGTAGATCACAGGGTAGATCGATCTCCTGTGGGAGGTCCTAACAGTATTCTATTGTTTGTAGCCCTTTTGATGTCATGTATAAAGTTCTGTCCCACAGACAGAACTTTGGGTTAAGGTATTTTGAAGGCTGACGCTAACATCGCCACTGAAGAACTGTGCTACACTACTACCTTCAATAAATTCTTCTCCCCACAAGAACTCTGGTTGAACTCACTTATTTTATGTATTAGAGAAATCTAATACATTGGCGAGCCACCAAACGACTGCACGGCCAAATACAGCAAAATCTAACAATTTGGCGAGCCAGCCAGGAGAGATTGACAAGAAGAGAACTCACCAACTGCAACAAGAAGTGAACATAAAAGTCTTGGAGATTGGAAAAAGGTTTAGTCCATTCTCATGAGACTGTAGGAGCCATAGATATGTATTACAAGGCTTGGGCCTTTCTTTTGAGTCTGTAGGAACCTTTTAAATGATTTAGTCCATTCTCCTGAGACTGTAGAAGCTATAGATATAAGGTTTATAGCTTGGCCCTGTTCTCTTGAATCTGTAGGAATCATTTAAGGAAGAGGTTTAGTCCATTCTCATGAGACTGTAGGAGCCACATATATATAGTACACGGTTTGGTCCTTTCTCTGGAGTGTGTAGGAATTGTTTAAGAAACAATTTGGTCCATTCATTAAGAGATTGTAGAAGCAAAGGCTTGGTCCTTTCTCTTTGTGTCTGTAGAAATTGTTAAAGAAACAGTTTAGTCCATTCATCCAAAGACTGCAGAAACCATAGAATGTCTTGGGACTGATGTTGCTGCAAGAATTATAATTTCTTGACTGGGTGCTAATTCAGTAGCCAATATTTTAGTTTTGAACTAAATGTTCTAACTGGGTTAGAAGATGATGGCATAAAGGCATGGAACTATAAGTTGGTTAGCCTTCCGATGAAAGATACGGAAAGATCTAAAGTAAACTGTCTAAGAGACAAACTCAGCCTTGTGAGCTAGGACTCAAAAAGAATAGAACAAGTCTTTTCAGTCAGAAGTTTTCAGAAATGAAACAAGGAAATTAGTCTGAAAATGAATGTTTTGTCTTAACAGTAATATTGAAAACTTGTTAGGAGTACAAGTAGAGTCCATAATGCACAATTTTGTATTTTGGAAACATTTGTCTGATTTGTCTGTGTATCTGAAATGGTCAGTCTAAAATATTTCTGAGAATTTAAATCTGAATAAGCACCTTAACGGCTCTAACACCTTTTGTTCTGTTTCACACCTCTGAGGGTACATCTCTTGTACTTGCCATGGCTGAGTCTGCACGAAACAAGGGTAATGGCCCTGCATTGAGACCAACAACAGAAAGACATGGAACAGAACCTCCAAATGTTACTATTAATCAGATGATGGAAAATCTGAATGAATATTTGGACAAAAGGCTGGGACTAAGGAAGTGCCAGGGTGACATCTGCCAGAAGTACAACATTAGGCACTCAGAGAATGGACAATGGGCCTTGCCGGACATTAAAAGGGCTTATGGAAAGATGTAGCACTCAGGAGCAAACACAAACAGAGATGGTTTGTCTGTAATTTTGGTCAAACAAATTCAACAGCATCTACAGAAGTGTGAGACTGACAAATTACTACGTGAGAACAAAGCAGAGAAAGCAAAGGTTCGAGCACTGGCTGAACAATTGCAGAATGAAAAGAAAGACAAAGAAAGACTACTAAATGAGAAGACCCAGTTGTTAAATTTGCTTTCCAAACGATTGGAATCAAAAGACTGTTCTGGAAAAAAAGAGTCATTCCATAAGATCTAGCAGCAAAGCAGAACAAGAGTTTCTCTATCCATTCAGTGATCTCCAGAAGAATAAAGATCAACAAGACCTTTATCTGCTTAGAGAAAGTGACAACAGTTCCACAGTGAACTCTGACAGTGATGTAAACACACATGATGATATCATAAAGGACAACTTGAAGGTTAGGCTTGCTCCTTTAATTGTCAAAAACAGAAGAACTGAAGTTGAAATTGACAATGAGGAGGAGTATGAGGAAAATGGTGAATGACGAACTCGAACTGTCACAAAAGTGGTAAAGAAATATGTTCCACACAGAACATACCAGCCAGCTACTCCAGAGCAAGTTGACAAATGGTCAAATGATTTGCCAGATGTGTACAAACAACCACGGAAAGCTTGGCAGTTTCTTCAGTGTTTGCAGAAAATCTACAATTTGCACCCACTAGACAGAGTGATGATTGTTAATGTGAACTTAAGGGACAATGACCAAAAGAGATTAACGGAAAGTGTTGAAAGAAGGACTGGTGAGTCTCAAGAGAACATTGAGGCTGGATGGCAAGCTGTACGAACATTCTTGTTTGAACTGAAACCTGCAGACGTTAATTGGGCTAAAATTACCTCATGCATGCAGAAGACAGGAGAAAGTGTTGCTGAGTATGAAGAACGCTTCATACAAATTTGGTTGGAATATGCCGGTGTGAACAACAATGAAGATCTCAGTAAAGATACCGGCATGCCTTAAAATCAGGTATGATGACTGGGACAGCATTGGAACAGCATTCATGCAGATTGTTGAATGGTCAGCAAAGATTGAAAGAACACAGGAAGTCAATCTCAGAGCTTTGCAAACCAAAACCTTGTCATTCAACAAAAGGACAATGGGGTATGAAGAACATGAATATGTGAGATACCCAAAAGCAAAAAGTCAAGGGAGATGCAGGTACTGCAACGAAGAAGGACACTGGGTTCGTGATTGCAAGTTGATTTTAACACATCAAAGTGATGATGAGGACAACTTGTTGAAAAGGTTTCAGCAGCTGACAGACAAGCAAAAGCAGACTCTGCTGAAAGCTTTTGAGCTGCAGGAAAACTGAAGAACCTCTCTATGCAGCACTAACTAGTGACATCTCATCCAACAACTAATGTACTCCATGTGTATGCAAATAAGACAAATGAACACCCCATCCCAAAGGTAAAAGCATACACAGAAGTTTTAACAACTGAAGCCAAAGATGATGTCCTAGTAGACGGTACTGCTAAACAATCCGTAAAGGAGAGAGGTGCACATAGAGCGGCATTAAGACAACTTGAGCAAGACATACAACCAGACAGTAAACAGATACAGAATGAAGTGCACAAAGAAAAAACACCATTGATGGAAAATGGAGTTGAACTGCATGAAGACAACCAATGCAGTGAGGATGACCACAGGGAAACAGGACTATACTTCTTTGAACATGTCACAGGCCGGCCCATGCCCAATGAAAATCAAACATCTGACAGCCTTGTCCAAACAGCCTTGAAAGACTCAGCCTGGCAGTACACAATGTGAAGGATAAAGTTTTGACACCTCCAAAGGGGGGCCATGGTAGAGTAACAATTAAAAAAAAAAACTCAGAGGTCAATGAAAGAATCCAGGTGGAAAAGCCCACGTCAGGATCTCTTGGTAGCTGATGGAGCATTTAAGGTGCAAAGAAAAGAAAAGTGGATCGACATGAGCCAGTGGGATTTGAAACATCTACCTAGAGATGAGGGATAGATGGCAGTAGTGTTTATCAGAGTCCAGAAATGGTGGGACTAGGGTTTTTAGGCTCTAGCTTGTCGCCTGAGGACGAAGACATAAACATACAGCCACTGATAAACACAGTAGTGTCCTGCCAATATTAAATAGGGACAGTTTTAGGAGCAGTTAAGAGTATTTGATTAAAATATTTTCCTTGGCAAGATACGTTTCCCTTTTCTCTTTTGTGTGATTGCAGGTGTTTCAGCACTCCAGATGATGACCAAAGACGTCCAACGCCTAGACCGCACTGCACTGGCCACCTAGCTGAACGTGCCTGAATGTTCACAGGAAACAACACTATCCGCCACTTCTTCAAGACCACAATGTCAAAATAAGAAAGGACTCAAGCATTTAGGAGGATGCAGTCTTCATCATAAACACTTATTCTGTCATTACATTAAGTAATGAAACCTGTATGCAGCATACTGTATACATGATTTATGGAAGTTTGTTTTATGGTCAAAAATGATCAGATGGGGGATTGAAAGATTATGTGTATTTTCATTATCTTTAGTTAGATGCATTTACATTGTGACTGTGCCTCAGATGCAATCAACTCTGTTTGTAAAGGTGTGAACCAAATGGCCCTACAGACATATGGCCCACAGCAACTGATGGGAGTGAATGACAAAGAAACAGCATTGCTCAGAGTAGATCACAGGGTAGATCGATCTCCTGTAGCCCTTTTGATGTCATGTATAAAGTTCTGTCCCACCGACAGAACTTTGGGTTAAGGTATTTTGAAGGCTGATGCTAACATCGCCACTGAAGAGCTTACTTATTTTATGTATTAGAGAAATCTAATACATTGGCGAGCCACCAAACGACTGCACGGCCAAAAACAGCAAAATCTAACAGTAGGATTACCCATAAACAAAGCCCATCAAATGAACAACACCACATTCCAAAGATCACGGGGATCCCCACACCAAACCATTAGCGAGTCATAAAAACAAACCCGTGTTGCTAAATTGCTGAAGGAGACTGCTCTCCCATGCCTGCTTATCTGAAACCAGGGTTTGCATGAACAAAAGCTGAATAAAAATAAAAAAGACCCTCCTTTTTTCCACAAACTTCAAGACCAGATGGCTAAGTAACACTTTGTGACCTTAATGTGTAAATCCACAACCAGGAAACGGAGACTTGGGGAGATGTCCCAAGTCCCAAATCACCACAGGCCCAAACAGTGACACTCTCTAAGACACCTCCTCTTTCCAGTTATGGAAAGATCCCGGTTTCACAGACAAGGCTTAAGATAGTCCCAGACTAAAATGCATGTTTAAGCTGTTTTATCTGAAAGTAACTTACTGACAGATCTTAAAATGTCATTGCCAGTATTTTTTCTTAAGATGCACACCAGTAATGTTTTTTTTTTTTTTCTAGTGAACATTTATAAAAGCTACTTAAATGCCCTAATTGAACTAAGGCCTAATCCTGGCTTATAGTCTAAGCCCTGTCTGTGAAAGTATAGAAGTAATGCTTAGGCCTACAATATAAGTGTATCTATAAGGACAAACATAGCTTTAAAAGGGAAGACAAACAATATTTGCAAACACTTGTGTTTAATGATTAGCACACTTGCATTTATGTCTATAACAAGAGAAATTAAGTGTTTTCTTCTGAACTACTAAATAAAGGTCTAAATTATAAAAACAGGAAGAAAAGGAGAAACTGGTGGCCACAGTCATAGATTTTATAGCACATGCACACATCCTGTAAGCTGACATATGTACCACATCCTGTAAAATATAACTTTCGGCTCAGGGTGCAAAAGACATCACACACTGTGTGTGTGTGTGTGTGTGTGTGTGTGTGTGTGTGTGACACTGTCAAATTAAATTGTAGAGAGTTAGGAGTGAGATGCTTAGAAAGAAATCTGATAAAATGTACAATAAAAAAGGAGGGAAAAATATGTATTTCAATTGCATTACCTTCGCAAACAGCAAGTGCACTGATACAGGAAACAGGAAATGCATTGACACAGCTAGTATAACACTTTGTAATTGCAGATATGTGTGCTAGATTAGGGCAGGTATGTGTGTCAGCACCTCACTTACACTGACAGCATAAGAGGAAGTGTTTTGTAGCTCCCACTTCCTTTAATCTTGAGAGAAGAGCACACAAACATCTCAACGAGCAGTAGAAAGAGGAAAGCAGCACTTCAGATTCAAGCCTTAAGATACACCTGACATTTCCTAGAGACACGTTTACACAGATGACGGATAGGGTAAGCTTTATCTGTGATTGTACATTCTGATTCACAGATTTCCCAGATTACATCCTGACATAGTGTATTTAGCTTTTTCCTCTGCAAGAAATAATAAATTAAAAGACATGCATTATATAGTCCCGGTATGTTCATTGCTGTTGAGTAAGAATCCATTAAGGGGAACAAGGGTATGCCAACCAGTCACCATAGAATAGGCCGTGAGGGTGCATAGCAAGCACGAATGTGGTGAACTGAATGTGAGAATAACTCACCCCACCCGGGTAGGCATGGTAGTGCTAATGTATGCGATTAATGCCACAAAACAGGAAGTTGTTGTAACTTATGTATACAATGTCCAGTCTGTTCCAAACTAATCAAATGCTGTTTCATAGCAAAACAGCAAACTTTGTCAGGCCGCCACGGACAGGCCGTAACCCGTCGGACACGTTCATAACCCTATTATGTGGTAATGGGGGCCTGGAGGATAAGTTGGGAGGCAAAGCTGTCACACCCCCACATTTACACATTACTACAGCGCTGCTGACGGGCTGAGAGGCGGCCGTCCAGTCATGCCGAGAGGACCTGGGCGTGTAAAGCTAGAACGTCAAAGTTATAAAACCTGACAAATGTGGACGGCGAGGACCAGCCAGCCGCCTCACAGATGTCTTTAATGGAGACACCACAAGACCATGCCCAAAAAGAGGCCATTCCTCTAGTGGAATCGGCTCGTACTCCTATGGGGCAATTTAGGCCATCGCGAGAGTCTCTGCTTGTCAATCACTGCCGTGACGTTCCTTGTGAGAGACGAGCGCAGCTGTGGCTGCGTGTTCCAATACTCGTGCACGAGTTTTGGGAGGCGTTCCATTTCAAAAACTCACTAACAGTCTTTGGATTCTCAGTCGACGAAAAAATCCTCTCTATCACCTTTAACATCCTGAACTGGCCTGAAGCCACCACCTCTCTTGGGAATGAGGAAATACCGGCTGTAAAAACCTGACTCTCTCTCGGACGGAGGGACCATTTCTATGGCTCCCTTTTCTATCAGAGCCATCACTTCGGCACGGAGGACATGCGCGTCATCCGTTTTTACTAAAGTGGAGACCACCCCACTGAAATGCGGGGGTCTCCAGGCGAACTGCAGGGCGTAACCTTGATATTTTATCCCCAGAACCCAGCTTGAGACTCCGGAGATGGCCTAAGTTGGGTGACAGACTGCTGAATTGGGGCCTGTGAACCGTGATGGGTGGAAGAGGAAATTTGCTTTTTGAAAATGTATGTTTATTTTTCTCACCATGAGAACGGCGGTTGCTGTGGACGCAACATTTGTGGGCCCAGCGCATACAACAAACATCTTTTCTCTGACACCCTTTCACTTCCGGGTGGCGGGAGACTTAAACGAGGCAGCTTTGGGGGTGGTCCAGCCACAGCGGGACAATGCCCCATCCTCTTCCTTCCTGACTGATCAGGAGGATTTCGGAGGCATTGGGGCCAGCGGGGGACAGCTCTCTCTGTGGAGAGAGTGAGGTAGGTGGGGGCTGAGCCGGCGTGAGCTCACTCATATCCATACGCTGAGACCCTTTGCCCCGCTGTTTCTTCCTTGCAGGCTCCTGGGAGGAAGGGAACGGGAGGGCGCGGGGGTGGGACCGCTTTCTGAAAAGAAAGTGATCCGCGAGCGCAGAGAGGAAAGACTCATGTTCTCGCAGTGAGAACACGAAGTCCTGGAGAGCGCAGCTTCTGTGTGGGGCTTGCCCAGGCAGAAAACATACTCACCATGCCCATCATCCGGTTGCAGGGGAGCGAACAATGCTGCAATCACAGTGAAATCGGCAGAGAAACAGCTCTTTTAGGGCCGCCAGATGGCGGTAGGGGAAGCGCTAAGAAACCACTAGGTGGCGGTGCAGGCAGCTCGAGAGAAGGTAGTCTGCGAGGGTGACACTGCAGGCAGTCGGCGAGTCTCAGCTGGTCCACCGCGAAGCCCCGTTAATGGCGAGAAGTGAACTTGATCTGTAGCTAGGCGAGAGAAGGCGAAGGCATTCAGTCTCGGTGTTCAGTGAAGAGAAGTATTGTCATCGCTGAAGGAGACAGATCTGATTTCCTATGGCGAGATGCTCGCTTATATAGCCAGATCTTCTGGCCATTTTGGCAGGCTCTTGTGCGCTGCATCGCCATAGGCTTGCGTGGTTCTGCTGTGTCGTCATTGGTTTAAAAAAGTTACACTACTCGAACCAATAGACGTGCAGTTACACTGCGTTACTGTAAAAGACTTCAGTGAATCGGAGAAAAAGGAGTTTTTCCGCATCCGCAGTACAAGTGAAGTATCGAAAGGGAACTCAAAATCTTTGATATGATATTTATCATCACTAAGGCCTTAAGATTAGACTGACCAAATATGATGTTGATCTGGTTAAATCTCTATGAGGAGTTAATCCTGTTGCCCTCAGGTGGTGCTATAACTGTAACTGAATATTGACATGTAGATGTCTTCAGGCCAGGACTCTAATAAAACGTGAAGTTTGGGGCAGATCGGACATTGTATACCCAAGTTACAACAACTAACTGTTTCATGGCGAAACATCGAAATTTGTCAGGGCGTCACAGACACGCCCTCTAAGGAAAACTCTAGATCTTCGCAATTTATTGTTGCAAAGGCCTTTAGATTACACTGGCCAAATATGATGTTGATCTGATTAAAGCTCTAGGAGCAGTTCATTAAAGTACAATATCTGGAAATGGCAAAAACAGCTAAAATTTTGCAGAGAAAATTAAAAATTTCTCACTTCCTGTTGGGTTTTCAGATTTTGCACCCAGGGACTTTTTTGTAGGGATTGGGCTGTTACATGTGTCTACTAAATATCGTAGTGTGAAGGGCGCTTAATTGAAATATTGTAGGTAGTGCTATCGAGCCATTTTGCCACACCTAATTCTGAGACCCTTATCAGACATAAATTTTCACCACTTCTGATGTGTGCGCAAAGTTTCATACGTTTTCGAGCATGTTTAGGCCCTAAAAAATGCGATTACTTTCAGAGTAGAATAATTGAATGAGCAATTACAATAGGGTCCACACCATTGGTGCTCGGGCCCTAATAAATTTAGTTCAGTATGAAGTCAAATAAAACTTCAGAATCATTAATTTTTTAAATGTTTTCCTTGCTCAGCACACAATGTGTTTCATTTCATATCAGAAGAAGACCATACCCAAAAGCTGAGTCTGTACAGGCAGATCTAACATCAGAACTCTTCGAGTCAGAGTTCAGAGCTCAACTTGATCGCTCAATTGACGGCAGTGTCTTGTTCCACAGACATTATCCTGAGAAATACAAGGTAACACTTCTCTCAAATTGTAATAGTTCTCATTAATTTGGCCAAAAATTTTAAAACGTAACTGTTAGTTAATGTGTAATTTATTAACTAGTTTAGGGTTAAGTTGTGTTAATGATGCTACATCTGTAATGAAATAAATAAATGTAAACAAAAAAATGTCATCACAGGTCTCTCTTGTAGCTGTAAATTGAATAAAGAATCCTTGCACTATAACTAGATAAAATATATAAATAATAAATAAAGGCTAAATTATGTTCTATTTCTGATATAAAAAGCAGCATGTTAACAGTGGGGTACATAAAGTTGGTTAAAAACAAATCTAGACAATGTGTTTGATCCCATTGTAGGTTTTTTCCCTTCCAGGACTTTCTGTTGATCTCACAATGGCAAGACGAGGTATAAAAGTTTAAAAAAAAAAAAAAAAGATTCTGTGTTTGCTCTACAATCAGTGACTGAGGAAAATAAAATGAGTGGAATGATTTATCTCATAGGTACTAAAAGAAAGCGTAATAACAAATCATCTGACTCGAGTGTAGAATCACCTCAGACAACAGGTAAGTAAAATCTGTCTATCCTTAATCTGGAACTAGTAACTAATCACTCAGTTGCCTAGAAGAGAAACAGCTCTTTTAGGTGGTTTAAACCGCAGGAAACAGCTCTTGTAGGGCCGCCAGATGGCGGTAGGAGAAGCGCTGAGAAACCGCTAGGTGGCGATGCAGGCAGCTTGAGAGAGTTTTAAAATTGTAAAATGTAACTGTTAGTTAATGTCTAATTTATTAACTAATAAAGCAAAATGTTTAATGAGTCATCACAGGTCTCCTTTGTAAGTTGTAGCTGTAAATTGAATAAAGAATCATAAAGATAAAATCTATGAAGAATAAATTTAGGCTAAATAATGTTCTATGTCTGATATAAAAAGCAGCATGTTAACAGTGGGGTACATAAAGTTGGTCAAAAACAAATCTAGACAATGTGTTTGATCCCAGTGTATGTTTTTCCCCTCCAGGACTTTCTGTTGATCTCACAATGGCAAGACAAGAATAAAAGTTTCTAAAAAAAAAAAAAGTTTATATATATATATATATATATATATATATATATATATATATATATGTATATATATATATATATATAAAAAGATTCTGTGTTTGCTTTACAATCAGTGATTAAGGAGATATAATGAGTGGAATTAATTCTCTCATAGGTACTAAAAGAAAGCGTGATAACAAATCATCTGACTCGAGTGTAGAGTCACCGCTGATAACAGGTAATTAAAATCTGTCTATCCTTAATCTGGAACTAGTAACTAATCACTTGGTTGCCTAGAAGATCTGCACACATTTCTTTATTTAATCTGTGCTTTAAATAATCCCCATTGTGATTCTCTTCTTCATTGTGCAGATATGGAGATCATGTTGAAGGCAAAGCAAATCATGAAAAGAGTCACTGACAACTTAGTCCACACAATCATTATGCACAGAGACATAATATCAAAGATAAATAAAATGAATAATGTCAGCAGGAAGAAGGCAACCATTGGGAGTTTTGGAAAATCAGGTGAAGGGAAGAGCTCTTTATTAAGTGCAGTCTTGGGTAAAAAGAATCTTCTGCCATCTGGTTGTTTTGGTGCCTGTACACCTGTTGTTATTCAGGTGGAAGCCAATCTGACTGACTCCAACTACATAGCAGAGATTCATCTCGTCTCTGAAGAGGTTTCTTCATTTATCTTACTATGGCTTTAATATGATTTCTTAATAAAAATGCAAATAAATCAGACTGGAGGGAGGGACATAAAGTCTTATTTCATGTACCTCTGCAGGATTGGGAGAAAGAGCTCAAAGATCTTTTCACAGTTTTATCAGAGGCGAGGACAAGTGACAGTGAGGAGGACATGAATGACAACTTGGTTGAAGTTGCTGAAGAAAAGATCACTGCGCTGTATGGAGCTGATGCAGATAAAAAAACATTAGACGAGCTCAAGAATGTTGAAAAATATGCTGAGATTAAAACCTTTTTGTCCACTAATGAGGACAATATGAAAACAATCTCAAAAAGTGATGTAAGTTTTTAGGACACTATATATAACATTTTTAAGGGTTAGTTCACCCAAAAATAAAATGATGTCATTATTTACGTCATATCCTCATGTCATTTCACACCCATAAGACACACCCCGTTCATCTTCGGAACACAAATTAAGATATTTTTGATGAAATCCGATGACTCAGTGAGGCCAAGCTCTATTGACAGCTATGTCACCGAACTTCTCAAGATCCAGAAATGTACTCAAAACATATTTGAAACAGTTCGTGTGAGTTCAGCGGCTCTACCTTAATATTATAAAGCGACAAGAATATTTTTTGTGAGCCAAAAAAACTAAATAATGACTTTTTTCAACAATACCTAGTGATGGTCGATTTCAAAACTCTGCTTTGAAGCTTTAGGAATCTTTTGTTTCAAATCAGTTGTTCAGAGCGCCAAAGTCAAGTGATTACAGCAGTTTGGCAGTTGATACGCAATCCGAATCACTGATTCGAAACAAAAGATTCGTAAAGCTTCGAAGCAGTGTTTTGAAATCTGCCATCGCTAGATATTGTTGAAAAGTCGCTATTTTGTTTTTTTTTTGGCACACAAAAAGTATCTTGTCACTTTATAATATTAACGTCGAACCACTGTAGTCACATGAACTGTTTTAAATATGTTTTGAGTACCTTTCTGGATCTTGAGAGGTTCAGTGACATTGACCTCACTAAGCCATCGGATTCCATCAAAAATATCTTACTTTGTGTTCCGAAGATGAACGAAGGTCTTACGGGTGTAGAACGACATGAGGGTGAGTAATAAATGACAAAATTTTCATTTTTGGGTAAACTAACCCTTTAATGTTTCATAAAACAACAACTGTAGTAACAATAATAATACAAATAATAGTGCATTTTGAATGTGTTTCTCATCTTTATTTATTTTCTCAACAGGTCTCTGAATTTGCCAATGACATTGCATGTTACATACTGAGAAGTCAGTCGAGTCCTGGTGGCTGGTACTGGCCGCTTGTGAAGAGTGTGACGATCAAGATTCCAGATTGTCGTGAACTTCTGGAACACATTGTGCTTGTTGATCTTCCTGGGACTGGAGACTGCAATAAGATTAGAGATGATATGTGGAAATCTGTAAATATATTACTACACTTTAAAACAAATAAAAAATAAGTATACATTATAGAAACACATAATTATACATTATGCTACTAATGACATGTAATCTAACTCACTATTTTAACTCCTGTAGAAACTGAGAGATTGCTCTTCTGTGTGGATTATTAGTTCTATCAATCGAGCAGTCACTGACAAAGACCCCTGGGGGATTTTAAAGCACTGCGTTGAAGAACTGGGACCAGGAGGAGAATGCAAAAGCATCAACTTCATCTGCACAAAGACTGATGATATCAATCCAGCAGCCTATATAAGGTTATAATTAGAATTTCTTTGTCATTAAAGGTGCTGTGAGTAATAACAGTATTATTTTTTTTTTATATTATGCATAAAATGTTCGCACGATATGTCCAGATATAACTGAAATAGTCTCTGTGACAGATACCTTATGTAAACGGCAAAAAAGAATCTAAGAATGGGTCACACTTTTTTTGCCAACCAGTTTGGTCATTCAGTTTTTTTTTGGTATCAGAATTGCTGACATGCCTTTTGAGATTGGACTAATTCAGTTTAAGTTGTTGATGTGCATTTGCAAAATGATTTACGTTACATACAGCTGTAACACGGTTGTGTGGAGATAACAGATGGATGATGAAGAAGAAGATGAAAAGTAAGTCTTTAATAATTCAGAGTAATCCAACAGCGGTAGAAACACAACTGTAGATGTACACCTGATGCCAACATAAATGAGACCCGACCATGAACACAAATAGAACTGAACTTAAATAGTGTGAGGATAATGAGATATAAACACCTGAACACAAAGACACACACCTGAACTGAGTGATGAATCAAATTAACAACCATGATGACTAAGGTGAAAATATCCATATGGTGAAAACTAAGAGTGAACAAAACCAAATAACTGACAATGGCTTTCTCTTTCATAGTAATCTTGTACATCTTGTAGAATTTCAAAAAAACACTTTGTGACTTTTAATCTGTCTTTTTTAGGGCTGAACGGCTTACAGTAGACCACAATTTAGAAGACAAGGTTTGGAATATTTAATTGTAGTAGCATATATTTTCCCCTTTTGTTCACATTGATAAGATATTCTGTTCTGATAAGAACTGCATTGAAGGGTTTGTTCACCCAAAAATGAAAATTCTGTCATTAATTACTCACCCTCATGTCGTTCTACACCCGTAAGACCTTTGTTCATCTTCGGAACACAAATTAAGATATTTTTGATAAAATCCGATGGGCCTGTCAGTGAGGCCTGCATCGGCAGCAATAGCACTCCCTCTTTCAATGCCCATAAAGCTACTAAAAACATATTTAAAACATTCATGTGACTACAGTGGTTCAACCTTAAAGGTCCCGTTCTTCGTGATCCCATGTTTCAAACTTTAGTTAGTGTGTAATGTTGTTGTTAGAGTATAAATAAAATCTGTAAAATTTTAAAGCTCAAAGTTCAATGCCAAGCGAGATATTTTATTTAACAGAAGTCGCCTACATCGAACGGCCAGTTTGGACTACATCCCTCTACTTCCTTCTTTAATGATGTCACTAAAACAGTTCCCTTTCGTGGGAACTATCGACGCTACGTCAGTGACGTGATGGGAATCCTCTGCATTTTTGTGTTCGTGAAGCACTATTGTATCCAACCAATGAGAGAATGTGACGTCAGAGGCGGGCGACGTCGCGGACCGGAACCTATAAAGCATGCCCAGAAACAAAGAACGCTAGCTTCTGTTGTCTTCAGTAAGCGCTATTTGTATCTTGTCTGTCTTATTTACTGTTGTCTGTCTACCATCTCGCCAGAAAGTGATCTCTTCGTCTGAGGACAAGAGTTTCTAACAAGTGAAATAAGACACATAAAAGACATATATATATATATATATATATATATATATATATATATATATATAAAGAAAATGACGGAGAAAAGCCAGCGTTTCACTAAGTGTGCACCTCCTTGCCCGCGATTCATCGTGGAGGGAGATACACACGAGATGTGTGTGAAATGCCTGGGAGTTGAGCACGCACAGGCAGCTCTTGAGGGGGCTGTCTGTGTGCACTGTGAGCGGCTCACTCTCAGGGCGCTGCGCTCACGCCGGGCGCTCTTTGAGGAGGGCGCCGCGGCGAGTGTTCCCCACGGGTCTGGTCCCGCTGCTGCCGAGGCACAGCGAAGGCTGCACTCGTGGGGTTCACAAATGGATCTAGCAGAGGGGGGAGAGACGGGCTTTGCCTTATCGCTTCCCTTACCTGCTAGATCTAGTGTCTCTCCTTTGGTGGTGGAAGCACGCGCTGCGGTTTCTTCCCCTCAAAGGGAGGCACCGACACTGAATATATCTTCCTCCGAGGAGGTTGATGTTGAAGGTGTCGAGGGTGGTGATGAGGGACCGTCATCCTCATCTCCAGCCCATGAGGAGCTTATGGAGGTAGTGACCCGGGCAGTGGAAAAACTGAAAATAAGCTGGCCCGTGGAGGAGAGCGTTCCAAAAATAAAAAGCAAGCTAGATGAACGCTTCCTCCCAGCTAGGTCACTACCCCAGCGTCGGGGACTGCCGTTCTTTCCCGACCTCCACACCGAGGTGTCGAGGTCGTGGAATAGACCCGTGCAGTACCGTGTCTTCAGCCCACAAACGACAATGTACAGTAATATCACGGGGCTGAAGCAACACGGGTATGGGGCGATGCCTCGGGGTTGAGGAGATGCTTGCGAGCTATCTCTCGCCCGAGTCTGCATCGTCCCTGAAATCCCCGACGTTGCCCACCAAACCACTAAAACAAACATCGAGTCTGGTGGGCAAGGCTTATTCGGCAGCGGGTCAGGCTGCGGCATGTCTGCACACAATGTCCATACTGCAGGCTGCCAAGCTGATCTGCTGGGGGAGATTGAGGAGACTGGGGAAGCTACTTTTGAAACGATTCAAGAGTTGAGAAAAGCCGCAGATTTAGCTCTCCGTGCCACCAAGGAGACGGCCAAGTCAGTAGGCCGCTCTATGGCAGCCCTGGTGGCCACGGAGAGACATCTGTGGCTCAATCTCGCAGATATTAAGGATAAGGACAAACATATCCTTATGGATGCGCCAGAAAAACAGAAAGCGCCGTTCCAAAGATTCCTTCCCCGGAAATCTCATCCCCCTGAGGCTGCTGGGCGGGAGCAGCCTCAGCCGATAGCCGGCTCCTCGGGATACAGGTCCCAGCAAAAAGCTAGTGTGGCCGCCCGTGCTCCCCCGCGGAAAGCTTGGGGACCGGTGCGCGCTGTACAGCAGAAGCCTTCTGGGGGTAGGGCGGATCTGAGGACCGTCATTATTTCCCGGAAGGCTTCCCAAAAGAAATCCTGACGGTCATGGGTCAGGGTTTCTGAGAGCAGTCCCCTCCGAAGGGGTTCGACGATTAACATCTATCGTTCCCCATCGGTGCCCTCAGGGGGCTGTTCTGCCAACCCTGCCACCCAGTGTGCGACAGGGCGCAGCAGTACCCGTCGATCCTTCGAGGAGGGTCGGCCAGCACATGATTCGCTTATCTGCCGGTGCGCCGTGCCAGATAAACGAGCCAAGTGCTCAAAAAACACCAGAGACCAGTCTCGAGAGGCTGGTTCCCTTAGTAGAATTTTTGGGGGAATGGAAACTTCTTCCGAATATTTCGAAATGGGTGCTGCTCATGGTAGAACAGGGTTACAGAATTCAGTTCGGTTCTCGTCCGCCCAGGTTCAGTGGAGTGATTCACACAGTGGTAGCTCCAGAGCAGTCTCTGGTAACGGAACAAGAGGTTACGACGCTTTTGCAAAAAGGGGCTATAGAACGGGTTCCCTCTCCCAGCAAAATGTCGGGCTTTTACAGCCGCTACTTCATTGTTCCAAAGAAGGATGGGGGGTTGCGTCCGATCATAGATCTTCGTATACTAAATCAATCTGTAAAGAAGTTGAAGTTCAAGATGCTTACACTCAAACAGATTATTCCACAGATCAGATCCGAGGACTGGTTTGTGGCGATAGATCTGAAGGACGCATATTTTCACATTTCCATCCATCCTTCTCACAGGAAGTTCCTCAGGTTTGCTTTCGGGGGCGAAGCATACCAATACAAGGTTCTTCATTTCGGCCTATCACTATCACCCCGCACGTTCACGAAGTGCGTGGATGCAGCCTTGGCTCCGCTGAGACTCCAGGGCATCCGCGTGCTGAACTATATCGACGATTGGTTGATTTTAGCTCAAACAGAACGTCTGGCAGCTCAACATCGATATGTTGTGTTGTCGCACATGAAGAAGCTTGGGCTGAGGCTCAACGCCAAGAAAAGTGTGCTGGTTCCGAGTCAGGTTGCCAACTATCTTGGGGTAATCTGGGATTCCATCGCGATGCAGGCGCAATTGACTCCCGCTCGTGTGACTTCCATTCTTGGGGCCGTGAATGGGGTGAAGTTAGGCCGGTCACTCACTGTAAAACAGTTTCAGAGACTGTTGGGTCTGATGGCAGCTGCGTCCAACGTTGTTACTTTTGGCCTTCTGCACATGAGACCCTTACAGTGGTGGCTCAGGACCAAGGGGTTTTCTCCAAGGGGAAATCCTTTTCGCATGATCAAAGTCACGCGGCGGTGCCTTCGTGCTCTGGTCATGTGGAAAAAGCCTTGGTTCCTGTCCCAGGGACCCGTGTTGGGAACTTCATGTCGTCGCGTAATGCTTACGACAGATGCGTACCTCACGGGCTGGGGAGCGATCATGAGTGGTCGCTCAGCTCAAGGTCACTGGGAGGTACACCAGCTCTCCTGGCACATAAATCGGCTGGAGATGCTGGCAGTGTTTCAGGCTCTGAAGCACTTCCTCCCCGACCTGAGGGGCCACCATGTGTTGGTTCAGACAGACAACACTACGGTGGTCTCCTACATAAATCACCAAGGGGGACTGCGGTCTCGGCCACTATGCAAACTGGTCAGTCACATCCTCCTGTGGACCCAGGGGAAATTACTCTCGCTAAAGGCGGCGTATATTCCGGGGTATTTGAATATGGGGGCGGACGCTCTGTCTAGGCAGAGCGCGAGTCCGGGGGAATGGAAGCTTCACTCAGAGGTAGTGGAGCTCATATGGAAAACATTCGGTCGAGCGGAAGTCGATCTCTTTGCCACAGAGGAGTCAACTCAATGCCCACTGTGGTACTCTCTGAGGCACCCAGCTCCTCTGGGGTTGGATGCCATGATACAGACGTGGCCGAGGCGACGTTTGTATGCTTTCCCCCAGTCTCTCTGCTCCCGGGAGTTCTGGACAAAGTCCGTCAGGAAGGGGCAGACCTGATATTGGTGGCTCCTTTCTGGCCAACAAGAATATGGTTTGCGGACCTAGTATCACTTCTTCACGGCTCTCCTCTGGAGCTTCCAGTCAGACAGGATCTCCTGTCCCAAGCGGGCGGCATGATTTTACATCCCCGTCCAGAAATGTGGAAACTGTGGGCCTGGCCCCTGAGGGGGCAAGGCTCATAGAATCTGGTCTCCCAACCGAGGTTGTGGAGACCATCCTTCAGTCCAGAGCTCCATCTACAAGGAAGCTTTATATGTATAAGTGGAAGGTTTTCGCTACATGGTGTAGTCATCATAGGGTGGACCCGGTCCACTCATCTGTCAGCTATGTGCTTCAATTCCTCCAAGAAAAGCTTTCAGGAGGCTTAACTCACTCCACATTAAAAGTGTATGTGGCTGCTATTTCAGCCTATCATGTTCCTATGGGTGGTGTCTCGGTAGGTCGAGACCCCTTAGTTGTTCGCTTCCTTCGTGGCGCACTGAGGCTGAGGCCTGCAGTACGCCCAAAATCTCTGACCTGGGACTTAGCCATTGTGTTACAAGGGTTGGCTGAGGCGCCCTTTGAACCTTTGGAAGATGTGTCAGATAAAATGCTCACATTGAAGACTGTTTTTACTGGCCATCTCATCCTTGAAAAGGATAGGTGACCTTCAAGCTCTTTCGGTTTCACCATCATGTTTAGAGTTTGCACCAGGCATGGTTAAGGCCTTTCTACATACAAGGCCTGGTTACATTCCTAAGGTCCCCACTAGGGTCCCAGGTCCTATCGTTTTGGAGGCTTTTTATCCCCCTCCGTTCACTAATCCGGATCAGGAAAAACTTAATCTGCTGTGTCCTGTGAGGGCATTGGACGCTTATGTTCACAGAGCTGCCCTGTGGAGAAAATCAGACCAACTATTTGTATGTTATGGGTCCCCGAGTCGAGGGGGCCCAGCGTCTAAGCAGAGGATGAGTAAATGGGTGGTTGAGGCCATCTCATTGTCGTATAAAGCCCTGGGGCGTCCATGCCCCTTGGATGTTAGGGCACACTCAACTAGAGGTATGGCTGCTTCAAGAGCTCACATGTCAGGAGTTTCCTTGGCGGATATTTGTGGCGCTGCTGGATGGTCATCCCAGCACACCTTCATCAGATTTTATAATCTTAATGTGAGTAGTACTCCGGGTGCTTTGGTGTTACAAGATAGCAGCCAGGCACTCGGAGGCACGGCGTAGTGGGGACAGCGTTCCCATCACATCACTGACGTAGCGTCGATAGTTCCCACGAAAGGGAACGTCTTGGGTTACGAGTGTAACCCTTGTTCCCTGAGTAAGGGAACGAGACGCTACGTCACGTTGCCGTACCTCCAGCATGCCTGGAGCGCTTACTTCAGACATATCACAGAAGCTAGCGTTCTTTGTTTCTGGGCATGCTTTATAGGTTCCGGTCCGCGACGTCGCCCGCCTCTGACGTCACGTTCTCTCATTGGTTGGATACAATAGTGCTTCACGAACACAAAAATGCAGAGGATTCCCATCACGTCACTGACGTAGCGTCTCGTTCCCTTACTCAGGGAACAAGGGTTACACTCGTAACCCAAGACGTTTTTTGACTAACCTCCGCCCACAGGAATACACAAGAGTTGCGTTTGTAGAGTGTGTTTGTCGCCATGTCGCTGTTATTTTCATCCCGCAGTCCAATCACCGGGTCTGATTCCGGCTCAAATTGACAGGGTAAAATTAAAGACATGTTTAC
The DNA here is from genome assembly GCF_024489055.1 of Chanodichthys erythropterus. Classification (NCBI taxonomy): domain Eukaryota; kingdom Metazoa; phylum Chordata; class Actinopteri; order Cypriniformes; family Xenocyprididae; genus Chanodichthys; species Chanodichthys erythropterus. The sequence goes on along the minus strand of NC_090235.1, from coordinate 6,059,143 downwards.
AATAACACTGAGCGTGTGCATCTCCACGTTATGGTAAGAGGCGTGACCTTTCCGGGCAAGGTTCGCTAAGCTGCTGTCGAATCACAACACAGGAACCGCTGGCACAATCAGAACTCGTTGCGTATTTCTGAAGGAGGGACTTCATAGAACAAGGAAGTCATCAGCCTGTTTTTTATGACAGTGGAAACAGCGGTATACAGATAAGTAAATTATGTGAAAAATACTGTGTTTTTTTACACGCGAAACATGAACACATGTTATATTGCACACTATAAACACGATCAAAGCTTCAAAAAACCACGAAAAACGGGACCTTTAATATTATAAAGCAATGAGAATGCTTTTTGTGCACCAAAAATAACAAAATAGCGACTTTATTCCATAATATCTAGTGATGGCCTTTTTCAAAATACTGTTTCATGAAGCTTCGAAGCTTTACAAATCATTTGTTTCGAACCAGTGGTTCAGAGCGCCAAAATCACATGATTTCAGTAACCAAGGCTTCGTTACGTCATAAGTTAACTTCAATAATTCACGTAACTTTGACAGTTTTATACACGCACCAAACCACTGATTTATCAAAAATATCTTAATTTGTGTTCCACTTACGGGTTTGGAACGACATGAGGGTGAGTAAATAATGACATCATTTTCATTTTTGGGTGAACTAACCCTTTAAGGTAGAACTTTCTAAAGTTTCTAAAGTACTGCTATTCCTCAGTAAATATGGTTGTATACTTGAGAACTTTCATAGAATTATAAATTAAATTTAATTAATGTAATAATTTATTAAGAGGAAAGGAGAATCTGTTTTAAAGTGCAGAAGTTTTACATAAATATTGGTATATTTTAATAGAAACTTTTGAAGTTAAATGTAAGGGGCATTGAAATTCCACATATACTATTGATATATATTAAAGTGTATTATGAAAAATTAAAAGTATATAAAAAATATATTTTGAAATATTTTATAATTTTTTTAAATGTCCATTTATTATTCTGTAAAAAAAAAAAACTTACTTCGTTGATAATGCCGTTTTTACTTCTCCAGCTAATAATATTCAGTATTTTATACAGCTTTAAAATTCAGCCATTGAAAATGATTTCACATTTGACCTATATTATTAGACATGTTATGTTCATGGGTTGTTTTTTAAAATAATTTTTCAGGATCAGAAAAAAGTGTGCATACTTCATAGAAATGATCATGCCAAGACAAGGGTGAAAGAAAAGTTTGAAAATTCTGAAATCAAGGTATTTTCTATATTGTTAAAATTTTTAATAAATTATGATTATGCCTAATTTTCTTCTTATTTAATTACTTGTCTCTATTTTTTTATTTTTTAGAAAAGATTCAGCAATGTTTTTCTTCAAGTATTTACTGTAAGCTCCAATGCATTCTTCGACACCAATTTAAATTTGGAAAGTATCGAAACAGGTAAACTCTCCTTTTTACTAAACTATGTTATTAGGGCAAAAAAAAAAAAAAAAAAAAAAATCCATAAATGATGTAAAAGACTGTTTTGTTATTAATTTAAATTAAACATGTAAATATTTTATATTTAATTATTTTACAAGCAAGACCACTGAACAAATGAGTCAATATCACACCCTTCTGTAGAAATCCCAAAGCTGCAGGATGATCTGAGGATTCTTAACAAGAACATTAACAGAGAACTGACCAGAGATTATGTCAATGAAGCAAAAGGAGTTTTATCCTTGATCCAAAGTGTCCAGCTGGATACAGACAAGAAAACGGTATGAGTCTGAATTGCTGATATTTCATATGCATGTCTTCAGAATGCTGCCAATATAGATTATCCTGTAATTCACTGCTGATGTGTGGATGTTTCAGGCTGAGACAAAAGACAAAATCTACACGGAATTAGAGAAGAACCTAAAGAAGGCATTGATGGAATTGGACAGTCGTTTTGACACCATTTATAGTGATCTGAAGCAGCGTCTCTCAAAGGGAGTGGAGGAATCAGTGCAATTGTGTGTTGCTTCCACAAAAGCAATGATATCCCCTGTAAGTGATTTTAATGTTGTACAAAACGAATCACCGTTGTCTTGCCCTTTTAATAGCATTGGTATTTATGTTTTGGTCAGAATATAGATAAAAGAGGATTCCATAAAATCCTTCAAGCTTTGTGCAAGAATGGCGGATGCTACTGGTCGAAAAATTGGGATGTAATCCTAGATCTGAACAAGCAACTGACCAAACACATGCATGAATATATTAACGAATATTTCAATCTGATTTTCCCGTAAGTTCTGTTTTATTATTCCATTTAACCGGTTAACTGTTTTTGAGCTTAGATGTGAAAATTTTGAACTTAAGTCATGAATACTTTGGAACACAAACCTAAGGTTGCTTTCTTTTAAGAACAACAGATTATTGGAGAAGTGAAGAGCATTGTTTTTCCTGAATGTCATCATAATCGCAAATGTGATATTGATTTATACACAAGTTCAATAAATAAAAAGTTAATATTGAGTGTTTTAAACACAAAATTGTGAATATAGTTCTTTTTGTTCTATTTGGCTAATAAGCCACAGCCAGTGATGGGAATAATGGCATTATAAATAAACGGCGTTACTGACGGTGTTACATTTTTCAGTAACGAGTAATCAAGCAAATTACTTTTTCCCTGTTACAATGCCATTACCGTTACTGACAAAAATGCCGCGTTACTATAATTAAGCTCATGAAGCGGTTTTCATCCGAGTAGGGTCTCTCTCAGCCATAGGACCTTCAAAGTTTTTTCTCTGGTGTGTGTGTCAGTTGATGTGCAAATGATCGCGCCGGCGCCTCCATGTCATTATTATATTGTCTGCAATATTTGCTTCTTATTTATTAAATCCAATTGGTTGATAAAACGTTGATTATAATTAAGATAACATTTTTACAAAACGAAACTTTAAAGAAAGGCTTTCTACAAAATAAAACAAAATGAAGTAGTCAAAATTATGTCCGACCCACTCCATGTCTCCCAATATATTGCGCATCTTATGATTTATCCTCTTATCTTACTCATGCTGTTCACTTTTCATAATCAAATAGATGAATTTAAAACATAACATAGGCCTACTTAAACAAATAATAATAATTTATTTTTAGACTTATATTTAATATTGGGGGTGTCCAAGTTAATTGACATATTTTATTTTTTTTTTTTTAAAGTAACTAATTAATTAGGTAATTAATTACTTTTATAATGATGTAACTCAGTTACTCTTTGTGAGAAGTAACCAGTAACTATAACTAATTACATTTTTTAAGTAACATGCCCAACACTGGCCACAGCAGAACATTGTATCTCGGAGCAACAGAGTGGGGTGTTTTTTTACTGAACGAATCCACGATTTGAATGAATCTGTTGAGTGAATGAATCACTGCTAACATGCTGTCAATTCCAGATTAATATGAGACCACTATGTTTTCTCTTGGCTTCAGTGTGACTGGAACAACAGGGAAGTCAGTGCAAGAGCAGATTGACAAATTCAGTATCATCCAGAATGACTCTGCTTACCCTGAATCTCCCATATTACATCACATTCAGAACTTCATCAAAACAGAGGTGAGTTCAGTTCACTCGGGGGTCCTAATGCGACCCTGAGTCTCTCTGTCTTTACTTCCTTTGAAGTCAATGCCAATCGTAATTACTGAAGTAAGCAGGAACATTGATTTAAAAAAAAAACAAACACTTTTCTACTTTGTGTTTTTCCACTATTTTGAAAGGAAACAAAGCTGAAGGCATCACTCAAAAGAGACGTTGTTGATGCAAAGAAGCAGATCTACTCATCAATCCAAATAACCATTAAGAAGGAAATGTCTTCTTGCTATGAAGGTAAGCTAGCATCAAATGTTACAATTAAATTGCTAACTATTTATATCAACAGTTGCCTATATGGCTTGCAATACAATTATTCTAATCACTAGCTCATTGTATGTACAGTAAAAGGGAGTGACATCTGTTTATTTTTTCTTGCCTGCCCTCAAGGAGATCACCTCTCTCAAATCCGATCTCCCCCCTAGGCAGTTGTGGTTGAGGGAAACCCCTGGCCCCCTTTCTTTACAAGGGCGGCTTGACTGGCCACACTTACTTTACACAGGAACAGATACACACAGAATAAACAGAAAGGTTTCTGAAGACAAAAATGCTGATGACGCACATTTCTGATGTCTATTAATAGTGTCGCCATGTTCATATGTTTGCCCATTAAGATTGCTGTGTTTAGACACAGGCTCTTGCAGGAGCGTTCCCATGGTGTCAACACCATAATGAACCAAATATTTAAGTATGCAATGCATAAAAATGAATACTTGATCAATAAATTCAAGAATGGAGACAATCCAGCACTGACCCAGGGCTAGCAGGCCATCCTCATTGTTGAGTCCTGATTTACTAAATCATTTGATCATCACTTATTCACAAGCCACCGATGCAAGATGGTACTAAATATAGATGAGCAGTGTTAGCAGTTTTATTTTTTATTTTATTTTTTTTTTATTTTATTTTTTTATTGCAATTTTGAACAATAAACATACAAGGGCAATAACATATTTTACATTATATATACATCAAGTTAAATATTATGAAAAAAAAAAAAAAAAGAAAGAAGAGAAAGTAGCAAAAATGTCACATGTATAAACAAGTAGATATTATAAATTATTCACAGAATAGATTTAAGGCTTTAAAATAAGTTACAGTTTTTTTAGCTTTGTTATTTTTTGTTTCTTTTAATGTATACAAGTAGTGATCAAATTCTATTTTAAAATGAGTAAAATTAGGTTTTTTTCCTCCCCATTTACATTTATGGATAAAGAATTTTCCATATATAATGAGTAAATTCACAATATACCAAAATTTGAAGTCACCAGTATTCTCATAAAAAAATAAAACATCTTTTACTTTAAGTTGTAATTCAATGTTAGTATTATTTTTCACAAAAAAAGCCAGATCACACCAAAATAGTTTTGTATAAATACAATCATAAAATAAATGTACAATACTCTCATTTCCCTCTTTGCAAAAAACACATTTCAGGTCAATATCTTTACAAAACTTTGAAATTACCTGTTTTACAGGATAAATGCGATGAACTATTTTAAATGATACCTCCCTAATTTTATTGGTGATACAAAAGCGTCTGGAAATTGTAAAGGTCTCTTTCCAATTGACATCTTGAAATTGTGATCTCCAAAATCCAATAGCTAACGGAACAGTGGAAATTTGGCACACTGTTCTGAGATAATTATTATTACATTTTTTGTCATTTAAATGTATACCTTCCAGTTTAAGACTAAGATCTAATTTTGGTTTTTCATTTAAATTATTTTGTAGTAAATTTATAAGTTCTGAGGGAATAGCATTAATTACCATCATAAACTCACTGGCAGGTATAAAAATTGAATTTTTTAAAAAAAAATTCTGAATAAGTAAGTAAATGACCACTACAATTCAATAGTTGTGAAACCAAAAAAATATTTTCTTTAAGCCAATTGACTAAAAATAAAGATTTATTTTGGTGTGTAATGTATTTATTATTCCAAATTAAGCATTTGTGAGGGGAGAAGTTGTGTTTGTATACAAGAATCCATGATAAAAGTGCTTGTTTATGAAAATTTGAAAGTTTTATGGGAAGTTTGTTAATATTAAAATTACAATTAAGAAGAAATTCAATACCACCCACTTTTGCAAAAATAATATTAGGGATATAATACCATAATTTATCTTTGGAACGAATATAATTTTGTATCCATTTAATTTTAAAAATAGTATTAGATATTTCAAAATCAAGTACATTAAGCCCACCTTGGTTAAGTGAATTACAAAGTGTTTTTTTATTCAAGTAATGATGTTTATTTTTCCAAATAAAATTATATATATTTTTGTTTATCTCAATAATGATACGTTTTGGAACATCTATGGCCATTGCCATGTAAACTAATCTAGATAACCCTTCAGACTTTGCTAATAAAACTCTCCCATTTAAGGATAAGTCTCTCATTAGCCAAATGTTGAATTTCTTTTGAATTTTATTAATTAATGGAGTATAATTAAGATTTACTCTTTCTTTTTGGTCTTTGCAGATCTTAATTCCTAAATAAGAAAAATGGTCTTTAATTGGAATGCCACATAAATCTGACAAGTTACAAGGTCTTTCTTTTAAGGCAAATAATTCACATTTTTTCATATTTATAGACAGCCCTGATACTAAATAGAACTCATTAAGACATTCTAGAGCCAATTTTAATTCTTTTATGTCTTTTAGAAAAATTGCCGTATCATCTGCTAACTGAGAACATTTAATTACATTATTGGCCAACTGAATACCTTGAAACGGATTAATTTTAATATGTAGATACATTACTTGCATGACCAATAGAAACAACAGAGGAGATAATGGGTCTCCTTGTTTGACACCTCTACCTATATTAAATCTAGGAGTGGTCCCCAAAGGTAGTTTAATAGAACTATTGCAATTATTGTATAATGTACGAACTGCACGGGTAAAGTTATTGCCAAAACCAAAGAAGTCAAGAACATCAAATATAAAGTTGTGGTTTACAGTATCAAATGCTTTATAATAATCTATAAAGAGAATATAACTATTATCATTTAAAAGAAAATCGTAATCAATCAGATCCAGTATTAATCGAATATTATTGCCAATATATCTTCCACTTATGAAGCCAGATTGAGAGTCATCTATGATTTCATTTAAAACTAACTTTAGTCTTTTTGCAAAAATATGTGAAAATAATTTAGTGTCATTATTGATCAAAGTTATAGGTCTCCAATTCTCTATATTTAGTAAGTCTTTACCTGGCTTAGGAATGAGGGTAATCAATCCTTGTAACATAGTTGGCAACATTACTTCTTTTTCCAATATTTCTTTGAAGACATATAAAAGAAATTTTGAGATATCTTCTTTAAATTCTTGGTAAAATTCGCCGGTCAGACCGTCATTACCTGGTGCCTTATTACATTTAAGTTTTTCAATAGATTTTTGAATTTCTTTAAGAGTGATGTCTTGATCACAAATTATTTTGGATTCTTGATTTATAATTTTAACATATTTCTTAAGTGGATCAAGAAAAAGAGCAGTATTACCTATATTATCATTTTGTGTATATAAATTTTTATAAAATGTTGCAACATAATTAGATATTAAATTTGGATCCATTGTAAGAGAATCATTAATCTTAAGTTTCTTTAAGGAAGAAAAATCTCCATTTTTCCTTTCAAGGTTGAAAAAATATTTAGAATTGGATTCACCTTTTTCTAACCACTTTCTCCGTGACCTTATGAATGCACCCTTAGCTTTATATTCATAGATTTGTTCTAATTCCAATTGCAATTTTATTAAAATATTTTTATCTTGTTCACTTTCTACTTGTTTATCATAGATGTCGGTTATACTTTGAATTAAAACATTTTCTCTGTTTCTTTTGGTTTTGGCTATTTCTTTACTTCTTGAGATTGCAAATTTTCTAATTTCGTATTTCATAATTTCCCAATTTATTCCAAATAAGCCTGATATTTTAGCATTATTGTAGCATCTCTTTATCAGACTTTTAACTTTATCCTTAAAATGAGTATCTTCAAGCAGTGAATTATTTAATTTCCAATAGTTAAAATTGAATCTTCGAGTTCTTGTATCTCCAAGGTTTATAACTATGTGAATCATTTTATGGTCACTGAAGACAGAAGGCACAATGTCAATCTCTTGAATTTGACCTCCAAGTTCCTCAGAAGTCAACCAAAAGTCGATTCTAGATTGTAAAGATCTATCTTTATTACTCCAAGTAAAGTCTATCTTATCAGGATATCTGTGCCTCCATTCATCACAACAATTTAATTGGGAGTTTAAATTGAATATATCAGTGTATTGGGATGGTCTACTAATACGAGGAGGAAAACAATCCAAAAAAGGATCATTAATGGTGTTCCAATCACCACCTAAAATCAATTGTGCTCTAGAGTATATTTTTAAGAAATCCATTATTTCTTCCCTAAAATTTTGCAATAACAGCCGATTTTGTAAGGTATGATTGTCACCATAGATGTTCCCCAAAATTAAAACATTATTTTCATTTTCTACAACCAAAATCAACCACCTTCCACCAGAGTGAGCTTTACTTTTTAGAATTTTCCCTTTATAATTGCCTTTCAAAACTGCAACCCCTGCGGATTTATTACTCCCATATGCCAACCAAATATCACTACCCCACTGATTTTTCCAAAAAATAAAGTCAGACGTTACTGCATGAATTTCCTGTAAAAAATAAAAGTCAGCCTTAAATCTTTTAAGAAATAAAAAAAATTGCCTTTCTCTTTAACAAATCACGAATGCCCTTAACATTGAACGAATATAAACATAAAGACATACTATCTTAATAAGCTACTAAGACAAGTGCTTTCCGTTCACCCAAGAACAACCTTTACATTAATAACTTAAATAATCGCGTGTCGTATAACACCAAAAATGTACCTACAAAAACTGTAGGTAAAAGAATAAAAATTAAATAACACAAAAATACCAGCCCTTCATCATCATATTCAGCATATAAACAAATGCTCAGCATATATAAGGCCCAAGTTATATCAACTCAAAAATAAATGTGTAATGTTGCATTTACTTTGAAACTTTCTAGAAAAGATATAAAGGATATTTCCTTCAAGAAACATGAAACCTCATCATCAATTTGGCTATCCACGGATTTCTTTGCCGTCGATTATAGCTTTAGCACCAACAAAAAATGCTTTTTTCCCTTGTTTGCGCGCAGCATCAATTTGAGGCCAAAGTCTGTTGCGAGTGTCTTTGTCTTTCGTTGTTAGATCCTCTGCAAACCTTAACTTTCTGGAATGAAGATATTCTGATCCCTTCGAATTTTTCCATAGAAGCTCCTTGGTTGATCTCGCTGTAAATCTCAGGATGACCGGTCGAACTTTCTCTGCAGTTTTCCTCCCGACTCGATGTACAATGTCAATGTGATGAAGAAAGTTATCTGCAGCCTCCGGTACCACAGCGCGGCATATGTCAATCGCTCGTTGTTTGACATTCTCTCCTTCTTGTTCTGTCAGACCATAAAGCCTTAGATTCCATCTTCTTTGGTATCTTTCAGCCTCATTTACCCTTTCTTCCAGCTCTAATATTCTCTTCTGGTGTTCTTCGTTCACTTCCTTAACAGTTACAACGTCTTTCTTAACATCCTGCATCTCTTTGAAGAGAAAATCGGTAGCCTCCTTTAAAGAGTTTATGCATTCTCTGTTTTGTTTGATCTCTTGGTGTAGGGATTCAGTGTTTTGATTCATTTTCTCCGCCAGTATTTGTACGATGTTATTCTGTACATCAGAAAGTGATGGCTCTTGTTTACTTTTTTTTGGATCTGGCGTGCATGGCTCCGAACCCGGGATTGGAGTGGGATCTGGACTACTGCAACGAGCGTAGGAATGCGTCTCCATGACTTCCATTTTTTGATTTTCAGCGTGATCACCAAAACGATCTTTCCTTGAACCAGATTTTCCCTTTTCTGTATTTTTCCCTCGTTTCCTTTCGGCCATTACAGCAAACTACTCACGGGGAAAAGTAGCTAGGCTATCTCTCAACTGCGCAGCTTTCGGTCGTTGGTATAACCTTTGTAAATACTTATTTCTAAAGGTTGAAGACTGTTAATTTACACATTTGCATCTCCATTATTCAATGCTATACGCTGTACAAGGGTTAAAAAGTCTGTAAAGTTGTTCAATGGGTGTGAAAAACGAGAATAAACTCTAACAACAAAATACTCTGTCTGTATCGGACGCCATCTTGGCCCCTCCCCCTGTTAGCAGTTTTATTGTAAACACATTTTCTTGTTCTGTGTCTTCATAAGAAAGAAAACCCAGTGTTTCTTATTTTAGAAGCTGCAGCAGTGACTGGAATCGGATCCATGAAGAAAAGGCAAGAACTGCTAATAACCACAGTTGATGAGATAAAACATGACATGTTCAACAAGGCAAAAACTGAAGTGCTTAAAAAGTTACAAAAATTAAAGGTACTGATATCATATTTATTAAGACAATCATGTATTTAGCTAGTTATACAATGATAAAAGTCAAGCAGAATCTTCTCTTTTTTCTTTGTAAAGCTGTACATAAAGGATGCTCTTGAATCAGAACTAAAGAGATCAATGAAACTCTCACTGTCACAAACCAGCAAAATCAAATTGATGGGTAAGAGAGAATGTCATCCTATTTTACCAGTTTAAACGAATAATCTTTGGTATGTGAAATGTGTAAGTAATCTCAATTACTCCCTAATATGTAACATCTGTCTTTAGATGTCTCAAAAGAGATCGAACAGCTGGAGAGACTTTCAGAGCAACTGTCAGACTGAGGTCAACAAGCAATAAAAGGCCCAAGAGAAGAAGTAGAATTAACTGATGAACATATGTAACACATTTTCAGTAAATGTTTTCATTAGTTTTACATTATAGATTTTATTGCTTTACTCACATTAATGTGTTGGTTTCTTAAATGGTTCACTTTCACCAAATTTCTTTGAACATTGGGTTTTATTTTAGTTTTTAGTGAAAGCTGCATGATACACAAACTGTGCACTGATTTATTGCCCTTTTTTTACAACCAAGAATTTTATAAATATAGTTCAATCTTTTTTATTGTGACAGTTTACAGCAAGAAATGGAAATGCCATTTAAGCTTAGTGCAGCTGTCCCATTTACAAGAACTTGAGTGGAGTGTGATTCATTTAGATGGGAATAAAGAGTCTTTTTATGCAACAGTACAAAACAGATCTGTTGCTTTTTTACATTGTTAGTGTAATGAATGCAGTTTTATTCTTATCTCGTGTACATCTTTAATCTTTGAAATTTCTTGATCTTTTTTAGCATTAAAGTAAATGCATTTCATAAATTTTGAAGTTCTAAAACTGTCAGCAAATATTTGTGATGGCTTGGAACAACTGTAAGCCATTTTGCCTTCCACTCACATGAGCATGAGCAGAAATGCTGAAACACTGCAGTCACAGACACTTACAGCTCTCAATTCAAACAGAAAGAGCTGTGGTGAACTGGTAACAGCAGACAAAGCAACATCATCTGGAGTTCACAAGTGGTGAGATGAAGAGCAAGTCTCTCTCTTATCGTTCTCTTATCGCACAAATAAATGTGGCATTTTTTTGTATTTGGCTTTAAGTAATTGCAAATATGTTGTTAAAAAGGTATGCAAAGAGTGCTACTTGGGTATAAAGTTAAACCTACTGGTGCTTTTATAGGTAAGGAATGTTCAGTTTAATCTTTAAGTGCTTTAGACTACTCTTCTTGTATTAAATCATTTTTTTTTTTTTATTGAAATTTAGATTTTGATTTAATTGCCAATAAATGATAAAAACAAATATCTACTTTCCAGTTTATTTATTTATAATGATTGCTTACAAATATACATGTGAAATGTTTTAATCACCAATTTTGTGCTTAAAAGCACACAAAATGTGTACATTAATATTGGCCAAGCAACATTTAATTAAATAATTAACTTAATGTTCACTTAATCTTTAATATTTGGCCACATCTTTATGATATAAATGCTGTAGTCTCTATAATTTCTCTAACAAGAACATGTTATCAAAACATGCAATAAACTTTTATTTTGAAACCGTGTTGAACATTTAGAAATAAGCGTTCTCCTATGTTAGCGTAGGTTTATATATGATAGCATTATATTGTGAAGTCTTAGAAAATGGTTTAATTATGATTTTACTTTTTATTTAATATTTTGGCGAAACTGAACATTTAAAATGATTTGAGGAATCGTGAAATCTGGTTACAAATATCTTTACCATGGTTCAAAATCCAATACCTAGCACATTAAAATATTGAAATTATAGTCAGTAGCGTGTTTAATTGCGTGGGCCCCTGCGATTTTAATCCCATTATAATCAAAGTGATATAGAGTACCTCAGGAATGACGTGTGTTTGTAGGCCAACCCGGAAGTTAGCGGCGCACGGGTTCCCTCGGTTGAAAGCCTATGCATTTTTCCCATAGACTTTTGGAAAATCGCAGAAAATAAGCTCTGTGTTTGACAAAGGGTTATGACACTTACACGTTTTGCCTATCAAGATAATCTTTACAAGTTAACACAACATTTATAGATTTTGAAGCCTAAATAAAGTCGTCAGATATAAAAGGCTAACAGTAAGCTATAAACAGACTACAGCACACCATAGTCACGGATCAACGTCACTGCCACCAAGCTTCCTCAAACTGTATTTAAAAAACAACTTTATTTATAAACATGCTCGCTGATTATGATCTGTGCTGTTATGAATACTTATCCACTTTTTCATGAGAAATGCTGTCCAAATGTCCCGTTTTTAATGATGACGTTTTTAATGATATATAAAATATATGTCAGGTTTTATGCATATGGTGGTGTGTTCTTAATGACTTTTTTTTCTAACATTAGATCCTCTTTAAAAATAAGCCGCATTATATATCCTTTCTTCCAGTATTGCAATATATCGTACCATAACCCCTGTATTGTGGTACGTATCGTATCGCCAGATTCTTGGCAATACACACCCCTAGTCTACTGAAAGTGTTGGTTAAATTGCTGTCTATGAACGAAAATATACCTCTCGGATTTCATCAAAAATATCTTAATTTGTATTCTGAAGATTAACGAAGGTCTTACAGGTGAGGAACTACATGAGGGTGAGTAATTAATGACAGAATTTTCATTTTTGGGTGAACTAACCCTTTAATGGTGGTTAGGCTACAACACTGTATTTGTCGTTTACTGCTTTGGTCCTATCCAACTGTTTTTGTCCATTGTCGTAATTCACTGAAAACCGAAGTGTTCCCAAACAGGAGACCTTACTGAAATGATTTGGTACGAACAGCCTATATGTTACACCCCTATAAGTTTTGTAACATTTAAAAGCTCTATATTCCAGATAGGCATAAAGTATTGTAGTATTACATATAACAATAATAATAAAAAATGCGTTAACATAAAAAAAAAAAAAAAAACTTTTGATTAGGGGTGTGATGAGATCTTGTCATGAGATAATATAACCTAGAAAAGGGATATTATATATCTATTTGTCTCTAACTACTTTTGAGTTACCTAGTTAGACAAGTTGAGTGACCTAGTTAGACAAAACAAAAGTTCATATTGTATCTCAGTCAATTCTCATTTACCTAACAGACCTGAATCCTTTATATTTGTCTTTGAAGCCTAGTCTAGATTTTCATATGGCCTGCAGGGCAAAGAGACCATTGTGCCCCTTTGCTTTCACTTCATGTGCTTTTTAATTTCATTATTCCTGAGATCTGTATTGTATAAATTATATTGGTGGACTAAAGCTCAGTAAAAAAAGATCTAATAAATATTACATTTAGTGCAATATGAAGTCAAATAAAACTTGAGACTTTTTTTTTTTATCTTTTTAATTTTTTTATCCCTGCTTAGCACACAGTGTGTTTCATTTGATATCAGGATGGTTTAGCAAGAAGTCCACACCCATAAGCTGTGTCTGTACATGCAGAATTAACATCAGAACTCTCCTAGTCAAAGTTCAGAGCTTGACTTGATCGCTGAATCGACGGCAGTGTCTTGTTCCACAGACATTATCCTGAGAAATACAAGGTAACACTTACCTCAAATTATTCTAGTTCTCAAATTTTGAAAAACTAATTGTTAGTAAATGTCAATTTTTTTAACTTAGAGTTGCGCTAATGCTGTGTCTGTAATAAAATAAATAAATGTAAGCTAAAAATGTGATAATGTTTGATAAAGAAACAATGTTGAAGCAAAACATTTTAGAGTCATCACAGTTCTCCCTTATAGCTGTAAGCTGAATAAAGAATTCTTGCACTAAAACTAGATAAAATCTATAAATAATAAATATAGGCTAAATTATGTTCTATTTCTGATATGAAAAGCAGCATGTTAACAGTGCATAAAGTTGGTTAAAAACAAATCTACAAGTGCTTGATCAGAGTGTTTTTCCCCCTCCAGGATCCATCGATCTCACAATGGCTAGCCAAGGTAAAAATGTTTCTCAAATAAAAAATAAAAAAATGACTGTGCATTTACTTTACAGACAGTGATTGAGGCAAAATGAGCGGAATGAATCCTCTCATAGGTACTAAAAGAAAGCGTGGTCACGAATCATCTGACTCGAACGTAGAGTCACTGCTGACAACAGGCAAGTAAAATATTAATCTTTCCCTTAATCCTGTACTACTAGAATAAATCACTTGGTTGCCAAGAACGTCTGCACAAATTTTCTTTCATTAATGCATGCTTTAAAGGGATAGTTCACCTAAAAATGAAAATTATCCCATGATTTACTCACCCTCAAGCCATCCTAAATTATCTTTTTTCAGACAAACTCAATCAGAGATATATTTAAAAATACCCTTAGTCCTCCAAAGTTTATAATGGTTGTGAATGTCTGCCAAAAAAAAAAAAAAAAACATTGATCCATTAAAATCCATACGACTCCAGGGGGTTAATAAAGGCCTTCTGAAGCAAATCGATGTGTTTGTGTAAAAACTTTATAAAGTAAAATAACAAGCCTCTGGTGCGACAGCCATACGCATTCGACGTACGTCCAAAAAGCGTTAACTTCAGCAACGTAGTACACAATGCAATGACCTTCTACACTACGCTATGTCCCACTCTCAAGAAGAGAGTGGACAACTAAATCATGCTCACTGCTTGAAGACTCCATTTTGTATTGTTTTGCAAATTTTTTTGCAACAGATTAATTAATAGCCTACGCATCGAACTCAGTTTGCAAGGCCACTGTGCGTGACAAATTTTCAGTATCACGAATATGAAAAAACACGAAAAAATTCAGACTCAATGTGCAAAGGCCTTAAGGATATTTTTAAATATATCTCTGATTGTGTGCGTCTAAAAGAAAAAAAGTCAACTACACCTAGGATGGCTTGAGGGTGAGTAAATAATAGGATATTTTTCATTTTTGGGTGAACTATCCCTTTAAATAATCCCCATTGTGATTTTCTTCTTCATGGTGCAGATATGGAGATCATGTTGAAGGCAAAGCAAATCATGAAAAGAGTCACTGACAACTTAGTCTACACAATCATTATGCAAGGAGACATCATTTCAAAGATAAATAAAATGAATAATGTCAGCAGGAAGAAGGCAACCATTGGGATATTTGGAAAATCAGGTGAAGGGAAGAGCTCCCTGTTAAGTACAGTCTTGGGGAAAAAGGATCTTCTGCCATCTGGTTGTTTTGGTGCCTGTACAGCCGTTGTTACTCAGGTGGAAGCCAATCTGACTGACTCCAACTACATAGCAGAGATTGAACTCTTCTCTAAAGAGGTTTCCTCATTTGTATTCATTTTACTATGCTTTTAAAGTATTTAAAGCAAATAGTTCTTTATAAATATGTAAATAAATCAGACTGGATGGAAATAAATCCTTATTGTACCTCTGCAGGAGTGGGAGAAAGAGCTTGAAGATATTTTCAGAGTTTTATCAGATGAAAGTGAGGACAGGAATCAGGACATGTTTGACATAGCTGTAGAAAAGATCACTGCACTGTATGGAGATGATGCAGATAAGAAGACATTAGACGAGCTCAAGAAAGATGACAAATTTGCTGAAATTGAAACCTTTTTGTCTGTCAGTAAGAAAACGATCTCAAACAATGATGTAAGTAGCCTAAATATGTTATAATTAACCCCTGATGGTTCATAACATTAAATGAATTTGTATATGAATATCCTTAACATTAATTTTTTTCTAAACAGGTCTCTGAATTTGCCAATGATGTTGCATGTTACATTCTGCACAGTGAGTCCAGTCCTGGTGGCTGGTACTGGCCGCTTGTGAAGAGTGTGACATTTAAGGTTCCAGATAGTCGTGAATTCCTGGAACACATCGTGCTTGTTGATATTCCTGGAACTGGAGACTGCAACAAGTTAAGAGATGACAAGTGGAAATCTGTATGTATATTACTGCACTCTTTTCCAATGAACGTTTTGTTAACTATACATACAGCGTTTGGGGAAAGTTACTTTTAAACAGGTCATGACATGAGAAATCAAATTTTGTCTTTGTATTAGGGGTGCGCTGATACGATATTCAGTATCAGTCAGACGAGACCCGATCCAAATCCGATATTTTGTGCATATAGCCTTCTATTTTGTTATACCACACAACAGTGATTACTAGGTGTTTGGTTTCATTTCTTTGACATTTTATGCATAGGTGGCTATGGTTAGATGTCTATTAAATTTTCACTGATTTTGCATTGTTTTAGCCTAGATGTCAAGGCTGTGTTTGGATGACTATTAGACATCTTTTAAATGCAAAATTGCTTGCTTTACATACATCTTTAATTATTTTAAAAACACATTTAGAATATTATAAAATTTTACCATTTTACCATATTTCCTGACCCCTAGAGCTATGTATGCCAAAAAATAAATAAATAAATAAAGTAAATAAATAAATATATAAATAAATTAAATAATAAAAATAAACATTACGAGTTATATTACCTACTGTACAACTTTTTACTCAAAGTAAAAAGGAATGTGTTTTCAGTATTTTTTTTTTTTTTTTTTTGTTCTTTGTGCACAAATGAGTGTGCAGGTCTAAGTGACTGTTATGGAAAAGAGAGAAAATTTTAATTCCGTAGTTTACAAAATATTTAAGCAAATTAAGTAAACTGAAAAGTAATGAGCTGTGGTAAGCAGGGCGGGACAGAGACCCTGGGAATGGAACAAGTCTCACGGAGCGAACTCCGGAAGGATAAAAGAAGCAGTGGATGAGTGATGACAGTTAAGGACGAGATAGGGACCTGGGCTATTAATGTTGTTTTATTTTTTTTTTTTTATGCTACAGTCAGGGACGTGCACAGACATTTTGGGGGGCAGGGGCTCAAATGGAAAAAGGGCACTTTTCATAATTATTTATTTAAAAAAATAATAAACCCTTAAATATATTAAGACAACTCTGACTTCCCTTACACTCACGCAATTGTTTTATACTCCACAGATTTCTACAAAATAATTAGTTCACATATAGAGACCATGGTTTTCTTTAGTATTCACTCGGTTTATCACAAGAGAAGTCAACAGCAACTATTTTCAAGTATCTATATATATTTAGAATAAATGACTGCACCAAGGAGAGGGACATAGTTTCACTAATAATATGTTTAAATCAATAAATCGTTTTAATTTTTTTGGTGATATTGGAATTCTTCTTTCATGAAGTGGACAATTTTAAGATTTTGTTTCATTTTTGCTGCCATGTGTTTTACTCTAATGGAAAGAAAACTCAACCCCAACCCTACACATTTAGATGGAGTTTGTTTTAAGCCTACTACCCTCCGTCTGTTTGCATCTGTAGATTTCTTCTAAATTAAACAATACAAGCTAATTTGCATATTTAAACACATCAATAATTTGTTTTCCTGAACTGTTAATGCTTAATGCATTATATATTATAACAAATGCCTACAGAGGGCGCCAAAAGCCTGCTGATTTTTGTTGTTACACAGCACATCACGATCAAATCCACGATCAAAGCCAACCACCATGATTAAAAATATATTATTAGTTAAATGATAATATTCGGCCACTTCTTTGTGATAGAAATACTGCAGCCACTGTAATTTCTTCAACAAGAATATGTGGACATCAAACATGCAAAGACAGAGCGAGGGTTTAAACTTTTATGTATTCTCCTGTGTAAGTGTAGATTTAATAATATCATTATGTAGCTAATGCTGTATTATGATTTTTAAATAGTTTTAACAAATCATGCATCCTTAGAAAACTGTCTAATGATGCGGTTCATGGATGCTCCTCTTCTGGTATTGACAGCCCAACCGATATCTTCACCATGGTTCAAACGCAATGCATAGCACAGTAAAATAATTGAAATTATAATATAACATAAATTAGTATCAAATCAGGCAGATGCGTTGATTGTGGTCAAACTATTAATGCAGCGTTACATGTATAAAATAACCCTTAAATAGCCAAAACTTTCAGGTTTGTGAACATAGGCTAGCCTACCTGAAAGAAATGCACGGGATGCATCCATCTAGGGCTTTTTTCTTTTTCGCTTCTCATCGCCAGACAGCAGTTGCATTTTCGCGGGAATAGTTGTCACAAGTTTTCAGGCAACAGCAAACTCGAGGTGAGGTGGGGCGGGGTGCGCGTGGGTGCGGGCATGAATGGCGTGTCGTGGAGTGAGGGCATCTGAACTCGACAAAGCCGACCTGATATAGTATTTTTTAATTTGTTTTATTCAGTAATATTTGTTTGAAAGGGAAGCTGTGCACAAACAGGAATATATATTAAATGTGATAGAGAGGATTTTTTCGTCGACTGAGAATCCAAAGACTGTTACTGAGTTTTTGAAATGAGCGCATGCATAAGAACAGCCCCCCTCCTTCACAGCTCATTTTAAAGGAACGCCTCCCAAAATTCGTGCACGAGTATTGGAACACGAGTGTTTACCACCGGCATTCGCTGTGTCATGTTTTTTGGATTCATTATGTCGGACTCACCGCAGGTAACTCATAATCTGCAGTTGTTACTCCTGTCTCCTGACAAAAACATTGCATGCGGCGCCTATGGAGTGTGGAAAGTTACTGGAGCGCGCAGCCGCGCACGTCTCTCACAAGGAACGTCACGGCAGTGATTGACATCGCGTAAACGATTGGCTGATGTTTTTAAGGCCCTACCTTGTGCACAGATGATGTATATTAATATTATTACTTTCAGTGCACCTAATAAATAGTCTTTTATCAGTTAGTAAAGACAGTTTCAAGTAATATTGCAAAAATGTATAAAACAAAACATCCTCTTTAGCACCTTTGTAAGAACTGTGGACGAACCAGACAAATGAATCATTTAGATGATTCTTTCAAAACATAATTCTAATTCAGAATTGAGGTTCCGGCTCCGGACCGTCTGCAGATAAAGCCAGGCTGATTACTTTTACGACACATGCTTCCTGATAGCAGAAGCGACATACCAAAGGGTCACCCAAGAAGACAGAGAGACAATCCAGACCCTTTTGTTTCCTTACTTCACAGGAGAGCCAAAGAGACTGTTGAACAAATAAATCTGCTTCAAAATTGTTCCAACAATTTTAACGGACTTATCAAACATCTTTTAACTACATACATTTTGCATTATGTGTCCACAAGTACTACCTGTAAACAGTTAGGCTTTAGAAACACTCACAATTCATGTAAATGTGTTAACTCTTGACTGAATGATTGAAAGTATGCCTTATTTGGACTTAATTTGATTCTTTCCCCCTTTCCTATATCCTGACTTGAATGAAATCTGTTTAAAATGTATTGTATCCCATTTAACAGCAATTAGGTTAAAATGGCAAGCTGCTAAAGCAGAGACAGACCGGGATGTGACACTTATGTTTTATTGGGGGCAGAGGAAGGCCCTCTTGAAACAGGACAATGTCTGATTGGCCAAGACTCCTCAGAGGTGTGACAAACAACTAAGTTTAAATGATCATATTGCAAGATAGTGAATGGAGAGAAGTTGGTTAGTAAACGAACTGGAGTTGGTTCTGTTCTGGTAAGAGAAACCATGACCAGAGTACCAAGAACAATGGAGTGACAAGAAGAACAGACCAGCCGCTCATTCAAGCCATCCAACCTTCACTCACTTTTCTTTTCTTTACTTAATTTTCCTTTACCGCTGAAAGTCTCGTGTCCTACGTTTCGCCGCAAAGTTCAACCAACGACTTTTGCCGCTTCAACTCCAGCGACAAAGAGACTTCCTTCATTGTTCCACACGGACCTGATCTGGACCAATCATCGACTTGGGAAACCCCTCTCTGCACGACGAGGGAAATTCACCTTTAAGTCAACGCAAGCAAGTACCTCCAGACCAAAACTGAACTGGTGCATAAATGAATGATTCATGGTTCGTTCTGGTCCTTATGCATTGATAGGAATTCGGTTAATCAGATCACTCTCTCTCTCTCTGTCTCTCTCTCTCTCTTTCAAAACTCTTTCTCTCTCATTTCCTTCTTACTGCAACGCGTATGAATGTGTGTGTGTGTGTATGTGCGTGCCTTTGTGTTAGATTAGTTTGTGTTAGAATAAATAAAATCTCTTGTAGATTTTAAAAGGAAAGTGTCTTGTATTATGTGCTTTATGATTTAATGTCTTAAACTGTGATCAAGTTACCGTGCTCTAATCAGTGTTTTCACGATTGTTGGATATTTATATCCGTTACAAGAGCTTATTACGGCTCGAGCAAATGAACGCTGGACGAATCAGTTGCTCGGTCGTAATCTAAACAACTCTTTATAATTCCCTAAATATTTCATTTGAGCTAATTTTACTTCCTAGGGTGTTTTCCCTACAGTAATGGTGGAGAATAATTCGGGCAGTTTAATCTAAATTTGGAGCACATATCAAGTCATTTTGCTTTTTATCAACGCAAATTATTAAACCCCTCAGTGTTTGTGTGACGTATGCAGCGCGCACGGCGCGGTCCGTTTGAACGAGTGCCTGAATGAGTGAGAGCTGTAACCCCAGTCTGCTGTCTTGTCTCTAAACTCCAGTCTGCAGTAAATTTCAGATCTGTAGCACACATACTATAAGGTAAGAATAAAGCGTGTTCCTTAAATTCTAGAATGCCTTGTTTATAGCTATCCTGATGTCTGCGTGTTCCAGCGTCATTCAAATAGCTATAATAACGTTATTGTGTATCAGAGAGCTGAATTGAAACTAAACTGCATTTAGATAAAATAGTCTGTGCAGGACGAATACTCTCCTCACAGAACGGCAAGATCGAGCGTGTTCCTCGATCTGTTTCTAAAACTATATATTTATAGCTAAAGTGTCAGTGCGTGTTCCACTGTACTCAATCTGCTATTTTCCCCTTTGTAAAACATATTTATAGCTAAACTGATTATAGTGCGTGTTCCACTGTACTCAATCTGCTATATTCTCCCTTTTTGCTAAACGCTATACGCTTGCTTGTTTGAGCTCCCGAGCGCAATTTAAGTGATTTGAAACTGATCAAGTGAAGCTTTTGAACCTGTTATATTTTGCACGCAAAGAGACCCGCCGAGGTCGCGATTTTTCCATCTATTACAGCAGAAAGCTATCACTTAAAGTTTAAGCCCCACGTCGTAAAACAGCTACGAGTGGTGTCTCTTATTTAGAGTTGAAATGCGCCGACATTTCACGTAACGCTTGATTGTACGTGCATGTGTCTTTCATTTGTACAGTTACATGTATTTGATGTAATTCACATGTTCGCCACTATCATTTTTGTTGGTCGCCATAGTTACAGTCGTGGCACGGAAGTCTTAACCAACGCTTCCGGAAGAACGTCATTGTAAACAAACCGCACGGTGTTGCTAAAGCTAACCTCTGCAGTTGTTTACATTGAAGTTCATATGCTAAAGCCTTTAGCCTCGAAGCTAAGCTAGTTAACATCATTGTGTGAACACAGTGTCTGTTTTAGTAACTAAGTGATTTAACCATTTAAAACACTTCAATTTTATGTACACTTGTTGGTCTGTCCTTATTTTCCCCTTGACTTTCTCACTGATTACCTTACCTATATTTTACTTTAAATAGAAAAATATTGGTTTACAATTATTAATCGTTTTACCTGCATTTGACTTGAAAAAGAAATACTGGCTTACAATTTTTAATTGTCAAATTTGAATTTAATAAAACTAATTAAATTGAAATTGAAATCCTATTTTTCTAGAAAGTAATTTTAAATGATTTCTACATTTCCAAATTTCCATTATTTCTAATTTCATAACTTTCATAACTAAAATTATATTTTAGATCTAATTACTTCAGGTATGAATAAGCCTTGAACTTTAAAAGATTAAGCAAACTTATTCAACCAAAGTTTTTCCTAATTTTGACTCACATTTGTTCATTATTTTATTGCGTTACATCTTTCTTTTCCTTTTCTTGGTTATACACTTAGCCACTCTATTTTATTTATTCATTTACCTCTTTGTTTAATTCCCTTTTTCTTATCTCATCCCATTATTTTCATTTTTCCTCTTTCTTACCTTTTTCCTTTCCTCTTTGTATTCTAGCTTAGGAACGACACACCTGAGCCTTTTTAGGAGACATTGATAACTTATTACGAGTTTCAAACCAATCAGAGACAACCCTCTCTTACTAACATTTTTATTCTCATGGGTTAGTTGTCCATCAACTACCAATTATATCCTCGTAATTAGACAAAGGCTTCAGAGCCATTTGTGGATCTGGTCTCCTTTCTTCTCCTTTCCTTTTCCTCACGTCTTTCCTGTGCTCTCCTGCTTTCTTCCATCCTATTCTTCACTTTTGTAGGGATCAAGCTTGGACGAACCATCAATCAATTCTAAAGAAAGAGAAACACAATCTTTCCAAAGAAACAATTCATTAGGTTTTTGATTTTAATCAAACCCTTTTGTGTTCTCCATACTCCCTGCATTTGTAAACGCAATTTAAATTTTGACATTTCCTCCAAGAACATTTAACAGAGACAAGTGTTGAGCAACCGTTGCCTTCACAGCATCCCTGGTAAGCAGTTCAACTGAAGGTGTGTGGTGTCAATCCTGTCAAACTAAGAAAAGAGGTATCAGCATTATTATTGTCTTATTGTCCTTGCGAACATAAACAATAATATATATATTTTCTTTTCTTTTAGTTTTAGAAACAGTTGTTCATTAATAGAAAATATTTATTTGAAATAAATATTTCTCTAAATTAAAAAAAAAAAAAACTTACAATTTGTTTTAACATTTTCTCTCTTTTCCCTTTCTCAGTTGAGTGACAAAGTCCTCACATCACGAGTTGAAAACAGTTTTTCATTAATAGAAAATATTTATAGAAAATATTTCATCTATTGAAATTTGTTTTAACTTTTTCTCTTTCTCTCTCTTACTCAGTTGAGTGACAAAGCCTTCTCATCACTAGCCTACCTGTCTACAATCTGAGACCAACACGTAGCCATCACACTTCACGATTGGTGTACATTCACTGAACGACACTTAGCTGTTCCACCACATATAGGCTTGCACCCCACACAGATCTGTGTCAGTCTCTTCTCCCCAGCGTGCCAACATGTCGCAGACGGAAAACCCCACTGCCCAAGATGTGGACGCCTGGCTCAGCGGCATTACAAACTGCCTCATGCCAAAGACAATTGAACTGTTATTATTTTTAATAATAATCATAATTCTGAGAAGATTCCCGACGCATGATTCAAGCCAGAACCAAGACCACACTGAACTAGGCAAGATAACCAATTCTCTAAGCATTGCCTTCACAGCCCAGCTGAAACTAAGCGACAAGCACATCACCCACCTACAGGAGGAGCTGACACGTGCCCAGAACCGCATAGACAAGCTGGAAGTGAAAGTCCAAGACGACTTCAAACGTCAGACCACTGAGTTCCTGAGAGAGCTGATGCACATCCAACGCTGCGCAGACCAGCACAAGGTGAAAGCTCAAGACAAACTTGTGGAGCAAGAAACAAAGGAACAAGTTGACAAGCTCCAAGAAGCCCTTGCAGTTGCGGAACGTGACAAGCAAGAATTAAAGACTGTCCAATGTCACCTGGTAAACCAACTAGAAAACGCCAATTCTGACATTAAAGATAAGAACTTTAAAATCAATGCTCTGGAAGACCATTTGAAATGGTACAGCACTGAAATGGACCATCTAAACCAACAATTAGACGATGCCAACGGCAAGCTCTACATGGTCAGAAATGAACTTAAACATGTTCACACCCAGAAACCAGAGTCAAGAAGGGAGGGGCCTCCCTCAGCATCACCACAGCTGAGCACAACAGAGTCCCCCATCCAAGAACTGCCATGCAACGTTAGAAGTGAGTGGCCACAACCCACAACATCACCGGCCTTCACTACAGAATTCTTCCCTGTCAACCAAAGAGAGCTCATCCATGCAGACCCCAAAGTTGCACACGAGATGACCCTTAAAGACCTTAACAAGCTGGCTAAGAACATCACACAGTTCAACCCGAACTCCATGGAGAACCACAACATCCAGACTTACCTCCGAGATATTGACTTCTACCTAGAGGTGAGACCCAATGTGACTGACAGAGACAGGTTGTATCTCCTCAGGTCCACATCCAGCCCAGAGGTACGAAGCTTCTTAGATCGACAACCTGTTCACGTTAAGCACAACTACCAGCTATTACGTGAGTCACTGATCAAAGAATTTACAGGCCCAGAGTCTGAACATGGACTGTTAGTCGCCTTGGAAACCAAACAAGGTCGACAAGAGACTCCCCAAGCTTACTACAACCGTTTCCGACAAGCCTACTTAGGTGCACATCACAAACCTGAACTTGAAGAGGATGTGAACTTCAAAACCCTCTTCCTGAGAAACCTGCACCCTGGACTAAGTCACCATCTTGGCGTCATGGCCTGCCCAAGCACAATGTCAATCCAACAGCTACGTGACTTGACACACAAGGCCTACATCAAACAGAAGATGAACTCAAAGAAAGGTTTGAAAACAGCCACAATTTCAAACTCCGGCAGCCAAGACTCAAGCCGTGCACTGCAAGACAGCCAGTGGCATGACAATGCCACAGCCTGTCATAAAGGACACGGAGAACGTGACCCCCATGCCACTGACAGCTTCCACACCGACAGCTGGAAAATGCCATGGGACCAGCCACACTTCTCAAGAAACCCACCAGAAAGAAACATCTGGGATCCAAACTGGACAGCCCAAGTCCACCAACCAACACATTCAAATGCATCCACTGTGGGTAAGCGACGGCGGAACCCACCTCTGCATCACTCAGTTAAACACAGCACTGAGAACAAGAACGCCCAAGAACAAGACAGTTCCACCTCAGAAGACATGGAACAACTGATGAGGCAAATTACAGCATTCTTTGCAAACAACATAAACAGCAATGATCACAAGGATCAGTCACCCTCGTTATGACTAGAGACGGAACGGAAGGTCAGTGATCACCTGATCCACCTTCCAAATGGAGATGACTGCCACCTGTTCTACAACAGCACAGAACGAAGCGGTCTCTTGCAGCCAAACACCGCTGGAAACTCAATAGTACCAGAGAACACAGTTCTGGTTACTCATCACCCACCAATAAACCCAACGAGTTCCCATCTCAAGAACCATGCTTGTGCAACAGTAACAACAGTAAGCACAGAAGGTCAGACAGTCTGTCACAACCAGAAGGCATTACAAAAGGAATGCAACGTAGGAGACAAAGTTTTGCACCACAGCTCAACACAGCCATGTCAAACTTCCTCCTACCTTCTGCCAAAGAACTTCCTGCCTCACTGGACTGACTCCCATCAAATTAGGGATGATCTCTCATCCCAAGTCCAAGATGCAAAGAGCCAATCTTCATCTAAGCCCTTCAAGAAAAGGGGGGAGCAAGACAGACTGAACCAGATCTGACCATACCTACACTGCACTACATTACATTTTACACTACACTACATTAACATACTCACCAACATGCTCTTCCTACAGACAGATATTAGTTTCAGAACCTAGCTCAACATCGACTTAGCTACATTCACCATAAGAAACATGCAACCATCTGCCCAACAAGTAGAACACCTTTCATTAAGCTGGTACATGACATCTAAGATGCACGCAGTAGTGTTAGCCATACCAGGAAACACTTAAGTGTTTTATTTTGTTTTGTTTTCCTCTTCCTCTCTTTCCCTTCTTCTTTATAAGGTAAAATACCTGTCTGCCCCATAAGGGTCAAGGTCATGACATTAGGATTGACGCACCACGCCTAAGGTCTGAAAGCCATTTGAAAATTCGAATGTGAGCCCGAGAGAGCTCCATGATGGGTCACATCATTTTTACCACAAATGATGTCACCAGACAACCTAGAACAAGTTAGAAGAGATGGAAACTAACAATTTAATCACACAATGTAGAATAACACTCCCAAAATTGAACTTAATCCATCAGTACTCAGATAATCTAATGCCCTGCACCAGTATAGTGGTCAATCATGGAGGTGTTGTTTTGTTGTTGCTTTGTGTGTGTCTGCTTCGTGTCCATTTTTCTACAGTGTCCGCCGATGTCTTCATCTCAACACATCTCCGAACCAAGGGGGGATATGTAAGAACTGTGGACGAACCAGACAAATGAATCATTTAGATGATTCTTTCAAAACATAATTCTAATTCAGAATTGAGGTTCCGGCTCCGGACCGTCTGCAGATAAAGCCAGGCTGATTACTTTTACGACACATGCTTCCTGATAGCAGAAGCGACATACCAAAGGGTCACCCAAGAAGACAGAGAGACAATCCAGACCCTTTTGTTTCCTTACTTCACAGGAGAGCCAAAGAGACTGTTGAACAAATAAATCTGCTTCAAAATTGTTCCAACAATTTTAACGGACTTATCAAACATCTTTTAACTACATACATTTTGCATTATGTGTCCACAAGTACTACCTGTAAACAGCTAGGCTTTAGAAACACTCACAATTCATGTAAATGTGTTAACTCTTGACTGAATGATTGAAAGTATGCCTTATTTGGACTTAATTTGATTCTTTCCCCCTTTCCTATATCCTGACTTGAATGAAATCTGTTTAAAATGTATTGTATCCCATTTAACAGCAATTAGGTTAAAATGGCAAGCTGCTAAAGCAGAGACAGACCGGGATGTGACACTTATGTTTTATTGGGGGCAGAGGAAGGCCCTCTTGAAACAGGACAATGTCTGATTGGCCAAGACTCCTCAGAGGTGTGACAAACAACTAAGTTTAAATGATCATATTGCAAGATAGTGAATGGAGAGAAGTTGGTTAGTAAACGAACTGGAGTTGGTTCTGTTCTGGTAAGAGAAACCATGACCAGAGTACCAAGAACAATGGAGTAACAAGAAGAACAGACCAGCCGCTCATTCAAGCCATCCAACCTTCACTCACTTTTCTTTTCTTTACTTAATTTTCCTTTACCGCTGAAAGTCTCGTGTCCTACGTTTCGCCGCAAAGTTCAACCAACGACTTTTGCCGCTTCAACTCCAGCGACAAAGAGACTTCCTTCATTGTTCCACACGGACCTGATCTGGACCAATCATCGACTTGGGAAACCCCTCTCTGCACGACGAGGGAAATTCACCTTTAAGTCAACGCAAGCAAGTACCTCCAGACCAAAACTGAACTGGTGCATAAATGAATGATTCATGGTTCGTTCTGGTCCTTATGCATTGATAGGAATTCGGTTAATCAGATCACTCTCTCTCTCTCTGTCTCTCTCTCTCTCTTTCAAAACTCTTTCTCTCTCATTTCCTTCTTACTGCAACGCGTATGAATGTGTGTGTGTGTGTATGTGCGTGCCTTTGTGTTAGATTAGTTTGTGTTAGAATAAATAAAATCTCTTGTAGATTTTAAAAGGAAAGTGTCTTGTATTATGTGCTTTATGATTTAATGTCTTAAACTGTGATCAAGTTACCGTGCTCTAATCAGTGTTTTCACGATTGTTGGATATTTATATCCGTTACAAGAGCTTATTACGGCTCGAGCAAATGAACGCTGGACGAATCAGTTGCTCGGTCGTAATCTAAACAACTCTTTATAATTCCCTAAATATTTCATTTGAGCTAATTTTACTTCCTAGGGTGTTTTCCCTACACCTTTAATTAATTTAATAAAAAAAAGAAAGAAAGAAAAAAGCACCCCAGAAAAAAGGGCACTTTCTCTCGAGGAAGAAAAAGGGCAGGTGCTCAAGCCCCTTTTTTGTCTATGTGTGCACATGCCTGGCTACAGTCATTCGTGAGGGGCTGCCGTGCTTTACTTCCGTTTTGTTGTTTTATTTCATTATTGTAGTTACACTGAACATTCAGTGTAACTTTTAATATTAATCTGTACATTTATAAAGTAATGCATTCCTTTAGTTGTTACATCAAAAAAGTATTCTGATTATGTAATGCATTACCCCTAACACTGTATATACATAAACACACAATCTATTATGCTACTAATAGCATGTCATCCAACTCACTATTTCCAATCTTGTAGAAACTGAGAGAGTGCTCTTTTGTGTGGATTGTAAGTGCTATTAATCGAGCAAGCACTGACAAAGACCCCTGGGGGATTTTAAAGCACTGCATTGAAGAACTGGGACCAGGAGGAGAATGCAAAAGCATCAACTTCATCTGTACAAAGACGGATGATATCAATCCAGCAGCCTATATAAGGTTAGAATTAGATTCTCTTTACCATTAAAGGTGCTGTAATTAATATCGGCAGATATCACTGAAGTAGGTATCAAAGATAAATCAACTTGTCTCTGTGAAAAAAATAAAACAACAACAAAAAAACTGGGCCATTTTTTAAGCCAATCGGGAAACATTTCAATCATTTTGCTTTTTACATTTGCTTTTGCAGGTTTTCTGACATGTTTTGGAGCAGGGCTGTCCAATCCTGCTCCTGGAGGGCCACTGTCCTGCAGGACAGTGGCCCTCCAGGACCAAGTTTGGACACCCCTGTTTTAGAGAATGGTTGAGGGTCTGGATGGTGGATTAATTCAGCCTGACAGGAATTTGCTAAAATCTCACAAACAGTACCCCTTTACATAACTTCTGCTTGTGACAGCTATTTTGGACAAAACAAAGATCAGAATTTCAAAACAAAAACACTTTGTGTCTTTTAAATTTTTCTTTTTAGATCTACTCGGCTTACTAGAGACCAGTTCTCAGGAGACAAGGTTTGGAAAATCTTGAACTGTAGTATATCATATGTTTCTCCTTTATGTAAGTCTTCCTTGGATTTTTGTACTGAAAGAACTGTTTATTTTTAGATTAGATAAAATAAGTAAACGCCCCGGGTTACTTCACTGTAACCCTGTTCCCTGAAAAGGCGGGAACGAGAAGCTGCGCTTTATACAGCGCTATGGGAACGTCTTTAGTCGTGACCAGCTGTGAATATATGTGTAAAACAACGTTAATTAAATTGACCTATATTTATAGCCTTGCGTGATGTCATTGGAATGCGTCGTGAGCGAGGCTATAATTAGATGTGCCACCTGTACATCAGCAGATATTTTGTCTGAAGAGCAGTCCAGGGACTTCTCAATGCGGCAATGAAGTGCAGCTTCTCGTTCCCGCCTTTTCAGGGAACAGGGTTACAGTGAAGTAACCCGGGGTGTTCCCTTTCAAAGGCTACACTCTAAGCTGCGCTTTATACAGCGCTATGGGAACGAGAATACCCACTCCGCCGCACTGTGTGTCCGGACCCCCTGGCTGTGAAGTGTGTCACAAAGCGTAGAGAGTCTCAGACACTAGCTTGCGATGTTGACTCAAGGACGCAAGAGCCCGGAGTAACATGAACATCCAAACTATAAAACTTTATGAATGTGTGCGGAGAGGACCAACCTGCCACATCACAAACATTTTGTAAGGGGGCACCCCCCGCCAAAGCTCTAGAAGAGGCAACCCCCCGGTGGAATGAGCCCTGATGCCTGTTGGCGAAGTTTGACCACGCGCCTCGTAGGCAAGGGCAATAGCATCTCTCACCCAAAGTGACATGGTCTGTTTCGTGGTGGCCGCACCCCTGCTATGGCCGCCATAACAAACAAATAGTTTGTTAAAGGGGGGTCTCAACCAGGCCCTCTAGGACTATTGCTAGTTCCCATGAAAGGATCCTGGTTCTAGAAGGAGGCTTAAGCTGCCTAGCTCCTCGAACGAAGCGAGAGAGCAGGGTATGCTTGCCCAAAGGCACCCCGTCAACCAGAGCGTGGCAAGCTGAAAGAGCGGCCACATAAACCCTGAGAGTGGCGGGGCATGTGCCTGTTGATAATTTCGGTAACACTTTATTTTGATGGTCCCTTTATAGATAGTCTGCTTACTATAAGTTACTTTACAAGTGCATATCTACTTATTCTCATCAGGATAGTATCTGTAGATTGTCTATTATGTGTTTTGTAACAAGCATTACACTGTATGTAACATGTATACAGCTATTAAACAGTCTGTCAGTAAAGTGTTACCAACGTGTTATCCATTTAGGTTGTAGATGTTCAACAGCATATTAACAGACATGCAACAAATCCTCAACAAGTTTTCAGTACTCTAAAGCAGTGGTTCCCAACCACATTCCTGGAGTACCCCCAACACTGCACATTTTGCATGTCTCCTTGATCAAGCACACCTGAATCAAGTCATCAATTCATTAGCAGAGACTCCAAGACCAGAAATGGGTGTGTCAGACAAAGGAGACATGGAAAATGTGCAGTGTTGGGGGTACTCCAGGAATGTGGTTGGGAACCACTGCTCTAAAGTACAACAAAGTAAGATCTTTTAAGTAGTCAGCATGTAGCTATTAACCAAAGTATCAACAGACTTTCACTAAACATTCAGTTGTCTATCAGTAGCAACACAAACATTTCAAATGAACTTTATGTATATATCAGGTTACTTACAATTGATATTTTGCTTTCGCAAGGATTTTCAGAAGCGCTCAACTAACAGTTTGTTGCATTTAAATTACATTTCAGTAGACTGTCATTTTACTTTGAGGTGAATTCATATATCCATCTGTTGCCATATTAGGCCCATCAAAATGAAGTGAAAATCTAGGAAATGCTGTCGAATGACTCTTACAAGAATTTTCAGGAGTGCTCCACTGACTGTTTGTTGCATGTAAGTTACATTTCAGTAGACTATCGTTTTACTTTCAGGTAAATTCATTTATCCATCTGTTGCCACATTTGGCCCATCAAAATGAAGTGAAAATCTAAGAAATGCTGTTGAATGACTCTATAGGCCAACATCAAAGACAACATGGCTACTAGTTGTCAGTGGATTTTCAGCAGACAGTCAATAGATAGTAAGTACAGACACCAATAAGTATTTGGTCTAAGATTAAGAAAATGACAGCACCACAGTACAAGTACATATCTGCCAAATGGGAAATAAATACCAGAGTCATTAGTTTGTCCAGCCAACTGCTTTTAATAAACTGCTGTAAAAAAAAAAAATAATTAAATAAAAAAAGGAGGCTGTGGACAACACAAAATGAAATTCTCTTTTTTTACTTTGATATATGTGTGCGCATCTGTGAGAAAGTTCCAAGAAAAAAACATGAAAATTTGATATTACCAACAACACTTTTTTATAGGGTTATAAACATGAATTAAAACAAAAAAAATAAAATAATAATAATAATAAAATAAAGTCAGTGATAGAACTGACTGATATCATGCAAAAGCCTTCCGAGAATCCCCTGTCTGTGTCTCCTGCCTAACCAATATGTCCATTCTATGTATATCAGATGTTTTTTGAGAGCCTTCTCTGACCGGTTTGCACGCAACCTCCACACTTCCCTTTTGAAGTTTGCCCATGCCCTTTCAATGTTTTGTGTATGCACCCCAGTCAATGGATTAACAAAATTAATGCTATGGTTCACTGTGTGGTGTTGGTATCCTCTCTCTGAAAGCGCTGAGTATGCACGCCACTCATCACTATGAATGATGCTGCCTCTTTTTACATGTTTCTCTATGATTGGTAAAAGGGTTGTCTTGTCCCTTTTGTCCACCAACCGCAATACTGGTTTTCGGGAAGGCAAAATCTCAACCATTCCGAATACCCAGCTTTTCCTTCTCCATGCACCTCCAAAACGGCCTCTGGCATACTGAAAAAACAGAAATTTATGTCAGACACTCCTGTTTTCTAAAAGTAAAAATCACTAGCCTTACAATAAATATTTTCATGCCAACTGATAGGCCTACTTCTAATCCAAATTTAAGTAGTTTTACAAGATTTATAGTATCTCAATTTCTTTTAATTTTTTATTTTATTAATAATGTAACAATATTGTGTCTTGTCTACACATCCACATGTAAAGATATATTAGATATGTTTTCTGAGGTCAAGGCTTACTTTTCGTCTGTGGCGAAACTTGCTTTCGTCAATGTGAACACATACATTGAGCCCACCAACTTTTTGTCCTCTTTTTTTCCTCAGCCTCCGCATACTTCTCACACATACACTTCGCAATTTCATGGACATCTTGGACAGAGTCGCACTACTATTTGAGATGTCATCTAGCATCATATCCACCTGTCGCATATGGAGACCCTGTGAAAATCTAAACACAATGCCATACAATATTGTTTTAAAAGGAGAGAAGCAAAAAATAAATGTGCAGACTTATGGATGAAAAGGCACTAGAGAACACAAAAAATAAAAACTTACCTGTGTATATACTTCATCCAACTAAAAAGGCTTGCATGGGAATGGGAAAAAATGGACTTAGTCCTAATGCTTTTTCTGTTTCGTCCACATGACTTCTTGCACTGCCTGCAAATGAGAAATATTCATCATATAAAATACATTCCTGTTGGCACTGCCTTAAAAAACAAACAAACAAACAAAAAAACCATCAACCTAGACTGATCTGGTTTAGTGGGGATATATATATATATATATATATATATATCAAAATAATCTAATTTTATTTATTTTGACTTGCGTTTGAGAAGCCCCGATTTATATCCATACAGATGTATATGGCAACTTGCAAATTCTAAAGACTACTACAGTGGGGCTTGATAACTACCTTGACATATTGTCATATGAGCTACAGACACAAGACTCATTTGTTAGTGAATTGGTTACACTGCATGTTATGGATTCATTGCACACGAAACATTTAACAACAACAATAAAATTAAAGATATAACTTTCAGAATTATTTAATTTACTCTGTTAAAGATTATTAAATTTTGTTTGAAGATTGTTAAATTTTGTTTGAATTCCCATTCATTGGTCTTCAAACTTTAACTCTTTAATATAATCATCATCCCACACTGTCTGGAATTATCTTGTTAAATTCTGAAATGATGTCTCTTAATTTGTTAATTTGTACGTAGGAAAAAAATATTTTAATCTTTCTCTAAAAAAAAAATAAAAAAATAAAAAAAATCTTTATTTTTTAACACAATGATAAAGATGTCAATCTTTTTATATCATATCAATATATATATATATATATATATATATATATATATATATATATATATATATATATATATATATAAATTATTTTTGGAAGATTATTTCTTCACAATTTGAAATGGAACCCAAATCTGAATGATTTCTGATAGGTACTGTGTTACTATAAGATGGTGAAACTTTGTAAAAGTAGCAAAGCAAAAATATTTGTTAAAGTCTAATAGTATATAAGTATCCATTAATGCTTATGTGAACGGAAACCTGTTTTCCTTTATTTTTTATTTATTTTTTCCCAGTTATAATCATCTAAATGGTACTTCTATTGATGCTATTTTCTCAACTTGTTTAACATGCCTTATATTTAAATATCCATATAAATGAATAAATCAGATACTTACCAGATGTATCCATCTTTACAAGAAGAGGTCACCATTTTCATGCGTTTCTTGCATCGCCTGCATTTCATTTTACCATGGAGTAATCTTTTTCTTTGCATCCACTTTATTAATTTCAGACGTGACTTTTTCGTTTCACTAACATAAACTTTCTCAATGAGTCCTCTTAATAAAGTGCTCATCTACACGGTGGATTAGCCTTAATGTCCAACTATTCTTTTTACTTCTTTTACCTTCTGTTTGATATCTTCCTTCCTACTCGAACTTCATAACCTGCAAATTCAAATGTTTTTTTAATGTTGAGCTCTAACTGCGCGATTTCAGTTTCCAATCAGGCGCGAACAGACAAATCCGGAAATGGGCGGGACTTGACGGCCCAGTTGTTTTGGCAACAATTATTATTTTAAATAAAATAATATACTCTATGCTATTTGTTTTTATAACGTTTAATTACTATTAAGTTGTAACTAAGTTTATTTGTTTTATTATTTAGTAGTTTTTTCTGTCCCGATTGCACCAGCGGCGTTGTCATAAGGTACCTGATACATATCTCAGCGCTGTCGTCACACAGTGTTTTCCGATTACTCAAACCAAGTTTATTTAATCATTTTTAAAGCTTACCGGGGCAGATTTTCATTTGTATTTCAGATATATTGTAATGATATGTTGTACTTTTTAAAAAATAAAAAAAATTATTATACGTTTTAGTGTTATAAGACAGACTCGAATAGAATATACGATTTTCGGAGCAGCCAAACGCCCTCTTGAGGAAGACTATGGTGCTTAAAAGTTTTGCCGCCCAGTGGATCTTCTTTAACGGCAGAAAGCAATTTTTGAACTCCCGCACGGTGTGATCGAACGCTCCAGAAAAAAAAGGTATTTTATTTAGCTTTTTATTTAAAGTTACTATGTCACTTGACAATGTTCAAAGTATTGTTTTAAGAAGTGAAAAGTGATTGGCTTTATTTGTTTATAAAAAAAACTTATAGTGTGATCCATTTAAATGTATCAGGCTATATTGTAGTCACTAGTAGTAAACTACATTTTTGTTATTTTCTTTTTAATGCCTAAAAGCTTTTGTATACAAGTATACCAGAAGTATAACAATGACAAAGTGGAAAAATTAAACATTGTCATTCAGGAAACTGGGCCTGTTGCACGAACTGCTTAGTCATCAAGTCATTTTTAAGTCACTTACATAAAAACTGGTCAAATCTATGACCAAAAACACAAACTAAGACTGATTACCCCTTGGGGAACTGGCTAACGTTAACTTGGCAATACATCTGATACTGTATTTGTTAATCTTTGTTAAAGTTAGTTGATAAAAATACAGCTGTTCATAGTTTGTTCATGTTACTTCACAGTGCATTAACTAATGTTAACAAATACAACTCTTGATTTTAATAAATTAACATTAAAAAATATTAATAAATGCTGTAGAAGTGCAGTTCATTATTAATTCATGTTAACTAATCTAGTTAACTAATGTTAATTAATGAACCTTATTGAAAAGTGTTACCAGACTGTCTTTGCAACTGGCCTATGGTCTTACCTTGAAAATTTTGCCACCCACTGAAATGATTTATGGTATGCATGCTTCTGCATGTAACATAATTTATTAATTAATTATTTTATTTATTTGATTATTAGATGTCACATTACAACACCCGCAAAAAACGCAACGCAGAAAATGTAGAGGATGAATGTGAAGGTAAGTCATTTGACAAATAATTATATAGCAGTTTTCTTACACCTAACTTCACACTGGTTTCTTTAGTTTATTTGTGCCCTTCAATATATAGGAAATCTGTTATGTCTTTATATATTTGTATGATCTGTTGCTTGTGTATAATAGTGCTGCTAACTCTGTATATAACTAAACTACATAAATGTGTAATCACTGTTTACAACAGTGAAAAGGGTCACAGTGTTTTTGTTGTTGTTTTAGCTCCAGTGAATACAATGAAGCCAATAAAGCAAGAAATACTGATGTGGCAGAACAAGGCAGAAGTATTACAAAATAAAGTGAATGAGTTGGAAGCCTTGAACAGCGAGCTTCGGCAGCAAGTTGTGGAGCTTTCAGCACAGCAAAGTAACAGCTCAACACATTAATTGTATAATCTATACATTATTATATACATAGAATATATTAGATTGTATAGATATATATTTTAGATGTGTAAAATGTATTTTGAGCACTGTTTCAGATAGTACACCAGAAATTCATTGTATGTATCATGAAAATGTATATTGCCTTTGTATTGATTTTGATGCAATATTTGTTATATTTCTTCATTCAGATCTGATTCCTAGTACTTCAGTGGCACATGGAGAAAGTGGTGCTGATGACCTAACTAGTGATGGGAACACATCAACTGATGTGGAGTCATCGGTCACAGAAGAATCATCTGATGATTCCTCTTCAAGTTCAAGTTCTGAAGAGACTCAAAGAAAAACAAAGAAAAGGAAAACCAAGAAAAACAAAAGCAAGAAACATAAGAAGAACAAGAAGAAGGGCAAGAATGAATATGACAAGATAAAACGAGGTAAACACAGTTGACTTTTTATGGTTGTTTTTCTGTTTAAATCATAGTGAATGATAAGCTACTTATTTATTTATTTAATTATTTGCAATGCAAATACTTATTCTTATAAATACGTATCCACATTTTGTATAGCACAGGAAGAGGCAGTTAGGTAGAGGTGTGGATTACTGCATATAAAACAGAATTTAAATACTTTTGCACATCTTCACACTTACAGGAACAGACCACACTCCACAGACACAAATGTGTTTATGAAAACGGAAACTTTATTCAACCTCATGTTGTATAATGTACACCGTTTTATCTTTGAAACACAAAAAAAAAAATTTTTTTAAAGAATATTACTGGATGCTGATTCCCATGCTTAATTCATTTACATTAGTCATGATATATTTGTGTGCGAAAAACTAATACAGTAAAAATTTTACAGTACGTGTATTTTCCTGGTACATATATAGTAATTATGTTGTACGTACAGGTAAAAGAGTGGTAACACAAGGTACTTACCTGACATGTATGTACATGGAAACTAATAAGAAACACTGCTGTACTTTCCATTGGTACAAACATGGTACATACTTTGTACATATAGACAAGTGTTGGGTAATAACAGGCACTTACTTATCGTGTCCGTATATGGTAACCAACAGACACATTACTGTACTTACTAATGGTATATACACAGTAACTATGTTGTACTTATGGACAAGTGTGGGTAATAACAGGCACTTATGTGTGTGGTAACTAGTAAGACCTATTACTGTACTTCCTAGTGGTATATACATGGTAACTATGTTGTACTTACAGACAAGTGTGAACACACATAACAGACACTTACTTACTGTGTGTGCATGTTAACAACAGTACAAAACAGAGGCTTACCAAATAGTGTTTTCTCACTGATGCCATTTAAAAAACAAAATTATCAAGAAATAAAGTAATTGTTTTGCTGCACTATGTATGTATTTATGTTGTGTTTTATGAACTGTTAATGCTAAATTGCTCTCCACAACAGTGCATCTTATTTTACAGTCCTTACTAGTTAATATGCTTAAGCTTATTATTACAAAGGTTAAAGAGCTGGTCATTCCTATGTAATGTTTATGTACAAGGGTGTACTTTATTTTATGGTCCTATTTCCATGTACTTACTATGATCGTACTAGTGAATATACCAGTTAGTTAACGTGTAAGTTACACCTGTGGCCGGTTGCATAAACTTAGCCTCTATGTTAAGACTATGACTTAAGATCTAGTTTGACCAACTAGCAGTTAATTAGGGCTAATCAGTCTTACTTTTCTGATTAGACTGATCTACCTTTTTATGTAACTGACTTTACAAAGTTAGTACCAGTCTTGAAGAAAAAAATAGATGACTTTAGTTTTAAGACTAGTCTAAGCAGTTTAAACTGGCCACTGGTAAGAGCCGGTAATTCCTATGTAATGTTTATGTACAAGTATGCACTTTATTTTATAGTCCTAATTCCATGTACTTAGTATCAACTTACTAGTGAATATACCAGTTAGTTAATGTGCGTGTGTGTGTGTGTGTGTGTCTATATGTACAAAGTAATTACCATGTATGTACCATTGGAAAGTACAGCAGTGTTTCTTATTAGTAGTGAATATACCAGTTAGTTAATGTGCGTGTGTGTGTGTGTGTGTGTCTATATGTACAAAGTAATTACCATGTATGTACCATTGGAAAGTACAGCAGTGTTTCTTATTAGTTTCCATGTACATACATGTCAGGTAAGTACCTTGTGTTACCACTCTTTTACCTGTATGTACAACATAATTACTATATATGTACCAGGAAAACACACATACTGTAAAATAAAGTGCTACCACCATTTCAAACAAACAAAATAGCAAATGACAAACAATATTTGTAACAAACTATAAAATAAGAGTTCACTCATTCAATCTTTATATAATTTATAGATGTGATTTATATAATTTATATGAGCTGTGTCATAAAGCTACAATTTCAAAACTAACACAATCTCCAAATGTGTGATTATTTGTAAGTCTTAGCTTTCTATTGATATATTACTATGCTGGCCGTCATAAAATCCTGTTTTGAGAAAATGGGTTCTAAGGATTCCAAACAATTTTTGACATAATTTGACACAATTGAGTGATTTATGCAAACATGCATTAACATTAAAAAAGTAAAAAAACTATATATAGTAGGGGTGCAACGGTTCAGATTACTCGCGGTTCGGTTTGTATCACGGTTTTAGGCTCATGGTTTCGGTACGGTTCGGTATGTCAAATAAAAATAAAGAAAATTAGTACAAATAATTAAACAGCACAATTAAACACAGTAAAGCAAAGATAAAAATAAATAAAGTTTTTTCTGGTTTTTCATGTATCCAGTTTTAAGGTACAGAAATTGAATAAAGTAGCTAATAAAATGTAAAACAACATTGCATGTAATCTTCACTGTATAAATTGAATAAAGATCAATCATTATTAATTATTAAGTTACTATTCCGTCATGGGCAATGAGTGATTTCCTTGTCTTTTGTTGTTTGATTAACATTAAAAACACATTCAGAGAGCAAGAATGCAAGGGCTGCTGTCTCTTTAAGACATAATACATGGATCTGTACACTGAAACTGAACACATGCGTTCTTTCTCGAGTGTAGAAAAAAAGAAGAAGGAGACCTCAATATTTGGTTGAGTGCACAAATCTTCTCACAGCACGCACACTCTTTCGCGACTTGCACTTGAATGTTTAAATTGGCAAGGCTTAAATGAGTTTGGTTTAAACGCAGATAGCAACGTGTGCTGTTCAGGTCTCACCTGCACTCGCGCGCTATCAACACCTGGGTGATGATAAATGATGTAAATTACTGGTCATATAAAGCATAGCCTACGGCATCCTAAATGTGTATGCGTCATCACGTGCAGATGAACTGTGGTGCAAGTGTGTGCCGAACCGAGTGTGCAGAACGGTATGGTTCGATTTTTTTTACCGAGAACCGTTTCACCCCTAATATATAGGGCACAACAGGGCTAAAGGCCCCCCGGGGTGAAAGGCTCCCTAGATTTTATTTTTTCTTTAAACCACTAGATGGCGCAAAAACTTTCCGCAGTACTTTCTAAAACATCCACTTTTCAAGATGTTTACTTTTTAACTTGATCTG
This sequence comes from Chanodichthys erythropterus, assembly GCF_024489055.1. NCBI lineage: Eukaryota > Metazoa > Chordata > Actinopteri > Cypriniformes > Xenocyprididae > Chanodichthys > Chanodichthys erythropterus. Next base: position 6,020,023 of record NC_090235.1, on the reverse strand, counting down.
GAAAAATAAACCAAACAAAAGTAAGAAAATATCCTTGTGAAATTATTTGAAGGTGGGTTAAATGTGTTAAATTCTTTTGAACTAAATTTTAAAAATCACTGGCCTTAAAACCTAATACAACCAAAGAAACATATGGCCTCATATTATTTAAAATAAACTGGTTGGGGAGTATCTCTGCCATTGAGGTAGTCACTTTTGTTTGTTTAAATTGTTTTTCAGCTAATAATGTTCGTGATGTCATACGTCGATACAAAAGGCTTTTGAAGCTTACGAAACGTGGAGCCACCATGACCAAAGCCTTCAGAAAAGAGGGTGTCTCTCGGAATGCAGTGGCCCAGCTCGCCCCTATCGCAGAGCTGTACTTTGCAGACAGGGTGCAGTTCAACAGCATCAGCTTCACACCAGGGAAGCTAGCCGAGTTTGCGGAGAGATGCCGAGAACACATTGTGGGAGATGTTAAAAAAAAAGTGTTATCGATGAAAATTAAAGGTTCACTTTTGCCTTTTTGTCTGAATAAGTGATAAGTTTGTTTGCTATGTTTGCTCTTCGCTAAGAGGATGTTTGCATTGTTTATATTTCTAACTGTCATTTGCTACAGTGTTTGAACTGAGGGGAACATTTTATTGTTACAGAAAGGTTTTTTTTTGGTGAATCTAGGAAAAACAGACTACTTTTTTTCCCCATGTTTACTTTTTCTGTGGTCTGTTAATTTAATGCTGTCCACTTTATTTATTTATTTTTATTTTATTTTTTTACAGCAGTTCATTAAAAGCAGTTGGCTGGACAAACTAATGACTCTGGTATTTATTTCCCATTTGGCAGATATGTACTTGTACTGTGGTGCTGTCATTTTCTTAATCTTAGACCAAATACTTATTGGTGTCTGTACTTACTATCTATTGACTGTCTGCTGAAAATCCACTGACAACTAGTAGCCATGTTGTCTTTGATGTTGGCCTATAGAGTCATTCAACAGCATTTCTTAGATTTTCACTTCATTTTGATGGGCCAAATGTGGCAACAGATGGATAAATGAATTTACCTGAAAGTAAAATGATAGTCTACTGAAATGTAACTTACATGCAACAAACAGTCAGTGGAGCACTCCTGAAAATTCTTGTAAGAGTCATTCGACAGCATTTCCTAGATTTTCACTTCATTTTGATGGGCCTAATATGGCAACAGATGGATATATGAATTCACCTCAAAGTAAAATGACAGTCTACTGAAATGTAATTTAAATGCAACAAACTGTTAGTTGAGCGCTTCTGAAAATCCTTGCGAAAGAAAAATATCAATTGTAAGTAACCTGATATATACATAAAGTTCATTTGAAATGTTTGTGTTGCTACTGATAGACAACTGAATGTTTAGTGAAAGTCTGTTGATACTTTGGTTAATAGCTACATGCTGACTACTTAAAAGATCTTACTTTGTTGTACTTTAGAGTACTGAAAACTTGTTGAGGATTTGTTGCATGTCTGTTAATATGCTGTTGAACATCTACAACCTAAATGGATAACACGTTGGTAACACTTTACTGACAGACTGTTTAATAGCTGTATACATGTTACATACAGTGTAATGCTTGTTACAAAACACATAATAGACAATCTACAGATACTATCCTGATGAGAGTAAGTAGATATGCACTTGTAAAGTAACTTATAGTAAGCAGACTATCTATAGACTATCTATAAAGGGACCATCAAAATAAAGTGTTACCATAATTTCTCCTGCAGAAAAACCAGAACTGTAGCAATTTGGCAATTTACTGGATCTGCATTGTGTGCAGTACACCATCTTCAGACACCCCATTTGTTGGCATAACTCTATCTAGGGGAGGGAGCCCTAGCATTAAATGGTCTCAAAAACATCAGGTGAAAGCCCTGTGTCCCTCAGTTGGTTCCCCTCAGGGGCCAAACATGAAGGTTTCACATCTCCATCAGGGGATGAAATAATGTCCCCTGCACCCAAGACAAAAGGTCTCTCTTCTTCGGTATCGCCAACGGCGAGCCGTTGAGAAGAGATATTATCTCCGAGAACCATATTCCATTCAGCCAACGCGGCGCTATCAGAAAGAGGCAAGTCCCTTGTTGGCAAAATCTGGCTAGAAACTCCTGGGAGCACAGAAACAGGAGGAAACGCATACAGGCACATTCTGGGCCACATATGCGCATCACATCCAGACCCAGGGGAAGCTGGGGACTTTCAGTGAAATAGATTGGACATTGCGCTGCCTGTTGGGGCGAAGAGGTCCATCTGTTTCATAAAATCTTACCAGATTTGTTTGACTACCTTGGGTGGAGTTTTCTACTCCCCTGTCAGTATAATCTGTCTGGACAGATATCTGGGAATATAAATCGCCTTGAGGGACAGGAAGTTGTCCTGAGCCTAGAGCAGAAAGCGCTGCACTAGCATGTCTAGACGTCGCAAACGCAGGCCACCCTGGCGATTCATATTAGAGGCTACCGCAGTAATGTCCACCCGCACTAGGACATGGTAACCCCTTAACTGGTGGAGGAAGTACTTCAGGGCCAGAAATACAGCCATCAATTCGAGGCAATTGATGTGCCAATCGAGATGATGACCTCACCATATCCCTTTGGACTGGACGGCCACTTAAGGCCGCTCCCCAGCCCATACAGGAAGCGTCTGTTGTTGGCATCTTGCAACATCAACGCATATAGAGTGGGACCCAAGGTGAAGAACCGGGGTCTGAGCCACATAGAAAGGGAACGAAGCCGCAACGCGTAACCCTTACCATAAACATGGATTTTAGAAAGTGCACGAAGCATTAGCGCTTGACTTACCATAAACATGGATTTTAGAAAGGGCACGAAGCACTCAGCTCGTGCCCTCGCCCTTATTTGCCGTGGGGAATTGCTTAGACAAAACCTCTCGGCTCTGAGCCACAACTGAAACGTCTCATATGCAAGAGGCCCATAGGAATCACAGAGGACGCTGATGCCATGAGACCTAACATTTCTTGATACTGTAGAACAGTGCAATCTTGGCCTAGCCTGACATTGTTCAGGGTGGTTAGAAAGGACTCGACTCGAGCGGGAGACAATTGTGCCCACATCGTGGTCGAATACCATACGACCCCTAAATATGTCATTCTCTGGGTAGGACAGAACACTTTCTTTTTGTTTAGTCTCAACCCCAGAGAAACTAGATGGACTAGTACGACATCTGTTGTAACGCCATCGTTTGTGACTGTGCTAGTATTAGTCAGTCGTTCGTGTAATTCAAAATGTGAATGGAGCCAGTGCTGCATCCATGCATTTTGTGTATGTGCGGCGGGGTAATAAGGCTAGGCCGAATGGAAGAACCCGAAAGCGAACCTCAGGAACATCCTGTGTTGTAGCAATATTTCTATGTGAAAATATGCATCCTTGAGATTGATCGTGACGAACCAATCATGATGTTGGATTGTGACACGATCATCTTTATGGTTAACAACTTGAACTTTAGAGCTTTGACTAAATGGTTTAAGCCTCAAAGATCTAAGATTGGATGCAGCCCTCATCCTTAGGGAACTAAGAAGTATCTGCTGTAGTACCTGACTCTCTCTCTAGAGAGGGAAACATGCTTTATGGCCCCTTTCTTCAGAAGAGATTGCAGTTCTTATGACAGTAAAGTCACTTGCCCCGGCTTCACGGTAGTGGAGATCACGCCATTGAAACGCGGAGGATGATGAATAAATTGGATTCTGTATCCCTTTTCTACTGTCTTTAGAACCCACGCAGAAATCCCTGGCAGTAGTTTCCACGCTGCCAAGTTCTCTAAAATGGGCACTAATTTAGATACTTCCCTTTGAGAGGATGTTAAATAATCCGTGTCCTGATGTGTTACAGAAATCAACGGAACACCTAACATTTCACTGAAAACCGCTGCCCCCCGAAGCACCAAAGGTGGCGGGGAAGGAGAGTTTATGTGAAGATATTGAGAAGGGGCGGGTAATAGATATTATGAGGCTACTGAACGTGACAAGCTGGTCCCCAGATTTACGAGGGGAAGCACAACTCGCCACAGCCTGCTTTTGAGCCTTCTTAGCAGGTCAGCCTGGTCCACCTACAACACTGCCATAGTGTGCAGCAGTACCAGTCTGACACACTGATCAAAACGCCTTCCCACCAGTATGGATTATTATGCATAGCTTGGTGGGGAGTGCTGTGTCTTTAAGTGACTATGAGCTCCAGAGAAGAGATAGCTCGCAAGCGTCTCTTCAAACTGGAGCATCATTGTATAAATCACATGCCCTTGCACCCACAATAGTCAAATAAGTTGACATTGAAGGCACAAGAAAAATAAGGTTTTCCCCATGAACGAGTTAACGCCATGGAGGACCTATTTTTTTTGCTTATATATGCATATTATATACATTATATAAATATATACATGTATATTATAAGGCCATTCCACATATTAATTTCCTCAGAATTAAATGCAGCCAATTACCAGACAAGTAAACACGGTCTGAATGAAAGGCTGTGCTTAAATCTTCATAGATCAGTCTGATATGCCTGTAACACAGCCATTGTGTACAGTGCAGTACCAGCTTGACTCGCTGTGAAACGCCTCTGATGATGCGGCCCCAGGGGAGAGATGGCATGCAAGCGTCAGTTTTAAAAAATGAGCCGAATTAAAAAAATAATATACATACTCATTATTGCATCAATTTTTGTTCTGTCCAAGGCCTCCTTTGTTTCCCCAGGGCTTGCTTTTTTTAGACTTGCCACCTAAGAAAGCAACATAAGTTAACAGTTTAGAACAAAATCAAAACTCACTCCACTCTTATCTAACTACTCAACCATAAATTACATTTTTCAACTTAATTCTTGGACAGCCTGCTTCAGTAAAATGATAATGTAAATAGTACAACTCAAATTATTTATAAATCATCATATTTTAATGTAAATGTGTGTACATATATCTGTAAATATGCCAGAATAACTATAATAGGACAGTTTCAAGTTCAATCTACATAATTACCAAAAAATAATAATAATTGTACAGACACATGCACACACTATGACCAATTACATACCTCTGAGATTGCGCTTTAGCAAAAGTGTCAAAATACTCCAAGAAGAAGCATCCATGCCATAGCAGTGAGGCTGTTTGCATGACCACAACACAAATTCCTGAGCCGGGTGAATTTCAAGCTGTGAGGAAAGGCAAACATGAATCAATATTAAAGTTACGTGAATAAATAGAAGATTGCTTTAACAAAAAGTGTTTAGGGGGCCTGATACAATTTAGCTTTGCATCACATATTTTCTATACTATTACTACTATTATTAATAAATAATAATAATTAAACTTAACAAGATATGAAGTTAAATATCCGCTTCCGCAAGAACAACTTCCTTATTCTTAAAAAGCTTGGCCTGCATTTTCTTTTGCTCGGAAGTTTTGGACTGGACTGATGTTGAGTCCTTGTTGGTTTTTCTAGGGTGGACTGTCTCTGTGGGAAAAAGGGGAAAACAAAATGTAGAATCTAAAGTTACAACTAGGGTTATGATATTTTTAAACACCCCTGGTTACACAGACAAGGCTTAAGCTAGTCCTAGACTAAAATGTATGTTTGAGCTGCTTTAACTGAAAGAAACTTACTAATATATCTTAAATCATGTCTAAGCCATTGTTCTGTCTCAAGATGCACACAAGTAACGTTAATGTTTTTTTTTTCTAGTATACGTTTATATTGAACTAAGGCCTAATCCTGCTTTAGGCATGTCTGTGAAACACAATGTAGTTAACAGTCATCCACTTTTATTTCTCCACTACATGTGTCTGACAGCTAAAATATTACTTTTTAAACATATTATTCTCACATAAACATTTAAAGATCATAGAATAATGCACTTCATTGTAATAATCTACTCGTACTTAATGTTAGCTGTTAAATATGAACATATAACGCACACAATTATGCAGTAATAGAGCAATTTAAAAACCTAATAGTTAAACACGGTTAATTTCTGCTCATTTAACCGATCTGTAGCCTACTAGCTGCGCTAACGTTACCAGTAGCTTAGTAAATCAATGGCTCATGCAGTTTAACGATCATTTAAAATGTATTCTCCGTTCAATATCAATGTGTGAATTATAATAAAAAAATCAGAAATTACCTGCAACTTTATGCGCCATTGCCTCGTACAAATGCCATCTGCCTTGAGGTTTTTCTTCAGTCCACCTCTCCACTCGGTTAAATATACAGATCTGTCATAAGTTTTTCATTCCATTTCTTGTTTCCACTCGACAAGCGCAAACATTTTCATCCGTTGGTCTCGATCCTGAATGCGCGTAATTTGGCGGTATTTTGATTACGTTTGAATTTGGGCGCGCGCAATGACGTAACTGCGCACCATTCTAAATGCAAAGCCTGAAATGCAGACTGAAAGTGTTTCTAACATTTTTGTTTGTTTCTTTGTTTGTTTTTGGGTCAAATCTAAACGCTTTATTCAATAGTAAGCATTAAGCATACTATTTTCATTATGTAACTCTTGGTTAAGTCACAGTAATGCCAAATAACAACAATAAAAAGTTATTTAAACCATACAAAATCAGTAATTTAATTAAAATTATTTGAAGATGGGTTAGATTATTTTCATTGCATTTGTTTTTTTTTACAACAGTTTTTATGAGCTAGTTAAGATAAGGTAAAATAAATAATGTAAAATATATCAAGTTTTTAAAATATTGTGCTAATTCTAAATGGGAGAGAAATTTAAATGAAATGTGGATTGTGTATAGACTTGTTAAAAGTTCAGTCTGTTCAAATAATGAAAACATAAGGAATTAGTAAGGAAAACAAGCATGTAAAATGTTTTTATGTATGTTGTGTAAATAAATTGGCATATATAAATTAAACATATCTGTGACATATAAGGTCATAACATATAATATTATATAAACTAAACAAAAATCATATAGATAGTATAAATATATGTCAATATATTTATTTAATATGGACATTTTATATATGTTATAAACATATATTGTCATAGATAAATTAAACATATATCTGTGACATATATGGTCATAACATATAATATTAAATAAACAAAAATCATATAGATAGTATAAATATATGTCAATATATTTATTTAATATGGACATTTTTTATATGTTATAAACATATATATTGGCATATATAAATTAAACATATATATGTGACATATATTGTCATAACATAATATTATATAAACAAAAATAATATACATGGTATTAATATATGTCAATATATTTATTTAATATGAAATTTTTATATATGTTATAAACATATATCAACATATATCTAGAGATATGTATATATGTGATAGCAATATATTGTCATATATTTTGCATATATGACAATGTCACTTGCGATATAGGGACATATATGTCATATATTACATTTCCGTATGGGTGAGGCAAAAACGCGTGCCTTTGCACCCGCGATAGTCGATCGGATCGACGTCACGGGTACAAACACATTTATATTAGAAATGTTTGGGGTATGCTTGTGTTTCACTGCATGAATGACCGCCCAGAGCAGTTCTGTTTCACTTTATCATCACGGGAGGAACGCTCAGAGACGGACACACTCATTCCATTCCAATGGAAAACACTTAATTGTCCTCTGCCCGAGCCGAAGAAGCGCCGGAGCACGCTTCGGTCTCGGTAAAGGACATCGCGATCCGGAGTGAGAGTGAGAGCAATAAAGTATGAACCCGTGTCTCGCTCCTCAGCCAGATCGCCACGAGACCCCCACGATCACATTGTGGTTGCTGCCCCTTTGAAATAAGCAAAGCGAACGCGAAGCACTTTAACTGTGAACATTCACAATGCTCGCACTCACCCTGTTACAACGCAAGGGCAGCGTGCTCTTCCCCAAACAAACAAAACAATATTGGTGTGTGTCTGATTCGGAGATGGACCGCGAACACGGAGACACACACCGTTTGCTTTGTTCAGCGATGACTTTCTCTCAAATATAATATATATAATATATGTGTGTTCACTTTTCACTTGTCAGACAGAGTTGAAAAAGGAACAAAGGGAGAGAAAGTTCTGCGCACTGCCTGTCAAATCTAACTCCTAACAAGGTAATGAAGGAAGGAAAGAATTTGAGCAGAGCTGCTTCACACACACACACACACACACACACACACACACACACACACACACACACACACACACACACACACACACACACACACACACTTCACAGTATGGTCTCTGAAGACAAATTACCTGCTGATGATGTACAGGTGGCACATCTAATTATAGCCTCGCTCACGACGCATTCCAATGACGTCACGCAAGGCTATAAATATAGGTCAATTTCATTGACGTTGTTTTACACATATATTCACAGCTGGTCACGACTAAAGATGTTCCCATAGCGCTGTATAAAGTGAAGCTTAGAGTGTAGCCTTTGAAAGGGAACTGCCATTTCATAGTCCACAAAATAACTTAAAATATCCTGGAGTGTAATAAGTGTTCCAGCTCTGAGCTGACTTGATGTAAAAAGTTTCAAGCTGCTTTTACATACAGCTAGTTTGAGTACATTGAGTACTGAATGTATAATCAACAAATGAATTAAATTTCACACCGGTATTATATTATTATACATTACATTAATATATTGATGTTTTTATCATTCTTATAAGGATCAGAAAAAAGTGTGCATACTTCATAGAAATGAACATGCCAAGACAAAAGTCAAAGAAAAGTTTGAAAATTCTGAAATCAAGGTATTTTCTTCAATCTTACCATTTTTAATAATTTCTGGTAATAATAATACAAATATACATGCAATATTTTTATTATTATAATTATTTATTTTTATTTTTAGAAAAGATTCAGCACTGATGGTAATTTTCTTAATGTCTTCACTGTAAGTTCCAATGCCTTCTTCGACCACAATTTAAATCTGGAACCTAGTGAAACAGGTAAACTAAACTATACTGTTGACCAAACTACAACATTATTTATTATTCCAACATTATTTATTACTCCTATATATATATATATATAAAAAAAAAAAAAAATCATACATGAGCTAAATGCCAAGTTGTTGTGTACTCACAACATCTAAAATTATTTTACAAGCAATTCAGTCAAAGGACTGACCAAAATCACACTCTTCTAGAAATCCCAAAGCTGCAGGATGATCTGAGGATTCTTAACAAGAACATTAACAGAGAACTGACCAGAGATTATGTCAGTGAAGCAAAGGGAGTTTTGTCTTTGATCCAAAGTGTCCAGCTGGATACAGACAAGAAAATGGTATGAGTCTGAATTGCTGATATTTCACATGCATGTCTGCTGCCAATATACATTATCCTGTAATTCACTGCTGTTGTGTGGATGTTTCAGGTTGAGACAAAAGTCAAAGTCTACACGGAATTAGAGAAGAACCTAATGAAGGCACTGAAGGAATTGGACAGTCGTTTTGACACCATTTATAGTGATCTGGAGCAGTGTCTCTCAAAGGGAGTGGAAGAATCAGTGCAATTATGTGTTGATTCCACAAAAGCAATGATATCCCCTGTAAGTGATTTTAATGTTGTGCAAAATGAATCACCATTGTCTTGCCCTTTTAATGGCATTGGTATTTATGTTTTGGTCAGAATATAGATAAAAGAGGATTCCATAAAATCCTTCAAGCTTTGTGCAAGAACGGCGGATGCTACTGGTCGAAAAATTGGGATGTAATCCTAGATCTGAACAAGCAACTGGCCAAACACATGCATGAATATATTAATGAATATTTCAATCTGATTTTTCCCGTAAGTTCTGTTTTATTATTCCATTTAACCTGTTAACTGTCACCCCCCATTTTGAGCTAAGATGTGAAAATTCTGAATGTTTGTTAGTCATGAATACTTTGGAATATCTAAGGTTGCTTTCTCAACAGATTATTGGAGAAGTGAAGAGTATTGTTTTTCCTGAATATCATTACAATTGCAAATGTGATATTGATTTATTCAACAGTTCAATGAACAAGAAGTTAACATTGAGTGAGTTTTAAACACAACCAGGGCTTGACATTAACTTTTTTGCTCACCAGCCAATGTGGCTAGTGGTTTTCCAAAGTTACTCAGCATTTTCACTGGCCACAATTTTGCTGTTGGGAAATTACATTTTATATGATTAAAGTTGACTTTGGCTTAAATTACTTGATTTTGAGTCATTTTACTTGATTTACAAGATTTAAAACCCTTTCAAACTTACAAATGCAGATTGACCACCCAAATCAATACTAAACATTGTATATATCAGGTAAGTACAGTTCCCATTCAGTCGGTCACGTTCGACGTACGTCGGACAGACCGACGAATAGGAATCTCGCTAGAGAGGCCAATCTACTTCGAGTGTAACTAAAACGAGCCAATGCACATTGGCATGCAATCATATGCATCAGCTGCTCGCCTCGCAGCGCGGGTATATAATGAGCAGCAGGTGCGTTGCATCTTCAGCTTTTCGCTTCGGAGCCGAACGGTGTTTGTTCCTGTTCTCTGCAAGCGAGTGTCTGCTAGAAGACAAGTCAAGCTTTTTGGTTGAACTTCTCTTTTTTTCCGAGTGCGGGCGAACAGCACAGCAGCGGGGTCGAAGTCCTCTCTTTTTCTGTTTTTGTTTCGTTTGCCGTTTTTGAGCAAATAGCTGTTTGACAGCGTCAGAAGGCTGTTCTCACGGCCGGTACGGTGCGCTTTTGAGCGCTGAAAAGCCGTTTTTACGGCTGGTAAGAGTGAGCGCCTTCAAAGAGAGAGAGAGAAAGCACACGACAGGCTGCACACAATCCCTGTCTGTGTTGCGGCGGCCGTTCCCCTGCGTGCTTCAGCACTTTTAAAAGAGTAAAGTCCCTGAAAGAGCTTACACAAGTAGATTCGCGTCTTTTTAAAGATGACATCCTACTTGTGTTTCTGGATGCGGTCGTTCCTGTCCTCACTGACGGCCATGATCACTGTTTCACATGTCTGGGCGCGTGCTGAAACGATGTTCGTGGGTGTTTCATGTTTTCATATGAGAACATGATCACGTCGACACGCCGGTCGTGACTCTTCTTTCTCCGGGAAGCTTGAGTCCCCTCTGTTGTTGGCCAGCTGCCGCTTGTGTGTAAAAGCACAGCCGCGGGTCTGCCCGACACTCTGGGAGACCGTGGAGATCAACGAGAGCAAACCTCTCGCTCCTCTGTGTGTCGTGTGCCATCGAGCTGCCGGGCTGCAGCGCGCGTTGTCATGGCAACCCAGCGCTCGCTCGGCACTCTAGATGCGCGGTTCCCTTGCATAATCTCCATTGTAGCGCCCTCTCTGGTGCACCAGAAGAGGTCTACTTTGCTGATATGGCTTGGGTGACATGAGGTTGAGGGGTTCCTTCGGGGAACCAACCCCCTAGGGCCACTCCCTCTCTAGCGCATTGCAAGCTGTGCAGTTTCTGGATTGGATTGCTGGTCCTTCTCATAGGGGAACCTAGCATTTCATTCAGAGCTCCAGCTGAGGGACAGACGTCGATTGCAGCATCGGAGAGAGTGCTTTTATGCTCTGGAAATGAGGGTGACGCTGCCCACTGTAATGGTGTGTGCTTATGCTGACTCAGATTCAGAGTTTACAGCCATGCTTTCCTGGGTCTTCCAGATGTGCATGGAAAACTTGGCAGTATGGGGGTATATTGGTGCCATAAATATGGAATGCCAAAATCTGCATAAGTTTTTCCTCTCTCACTACCCTCTTGGATGGGGTGGCTGTACACAGACCACACCCACCCTGCATGTGAGGCCAAGGCACTCTTTTTGCATGAGGGTAGTTCTGTGCTGGGGTTGAGCTGCGCTTGTTGACTAACCGTGGTCAAAGTCACGGCGCAGGCCCTCAGCCAGACGATGTCCACCTCAGTGGTCCAGAAGTGCCCCCTGGCTTACCTTGTGAGGTGCGAGAGGTTGTCAAGCTAAATGCTTTCTCAATGCTCCCATCTTACGAGGTGGCCTTTTCGGTGACACTGTCGAGGACTGAGCCCAGCGGTTCTCCTCAGCTAGTAGCGGATCGGGGAGCTTCCCATGACAAACCATTGAGTTCCTCTTGGGCCGCCCCTCAGTCTGCTCGTCGCCGAGGGTGTCGTCCCCTGCAAGAAACTCTGGCCCAGCAGGCTCTGCTGTGTCCATTGCGGGGAGATGACGCCTCCCGTCTCTGTAGCTGTTTAAGTGGTTGGTGAGAATCACCCCTGAGACGGGCGACCCAGAGATGGGTGGGGCTGCTCTTCCACCCCTGGAGGAGGGCCGGGTGGTAAATCCTTTTATTGGGTTTGTTTCTGTTCTGCCACTGACCCAAGAGGCAGCGGTACCCAAATTTAAAAGAGCAGTTCCTCCATTTCCAGGTCTGAAGAGGGTTGGAGAGCAGTGGGAGGAGAAAAACCTCACCACTCTCATCCCCCTCTTCTGTCGCCAGCGGACAGCAGTGAGCAGCGGGCAGCCAAAGCCTCGACTGCTCCCTCTGTCCATCTGTGGAACCAGGTAAGTGTTGCCTAGCACACTGTGACGCCGCTTCGGGCCGCCTCAAAAAGAGAGCCCCCCGAGCCGCGTCCCTGTGTTCCACCTCGCTGCCCTGCTGCGGGTACGCCGCTGGTCCCTTTGGTCCCGCTTGTACGGTCTCTGCGAGCCTGGTTAGCGCTCCCCAGTCCGTCTCGCTGGCTCCTTCGGACCATCAGGCTCGGCTATGCGATTCAGTTCGCCCGGCATCCCCCCAAGTTCAGGGACGTCCTCTTCACTACAGTGAAAGATGTCGTTGCCCCTGTCTTGCATGCGGAGATCGCAGTCCTACTGGCGGAGGACGCGATAGAGCCGGTCCCTCCAGCCGATTTGAGGTCGGGGTTCTACAGCCCCTACTTCATTGTACCCAAGAAAAGCGTCGGGTTACGACCGATCTTGGACCTGCGAGTTTTGAATCGGAGCCTCCACAAGCTACCGTTCAAAATGCTCACACAGAAACGCATTTTCGAGTGCATCCGTCCCCGAGATTGGTTTGCAGCGATCGACCTGAAGGACGTGTACTTCCACGTTTCGATTCTTCCGCGACACAGGCCATTCCTGAGATTTGCGTTCGAAGGTCGAGCATATCAGTACAGAGTCCTACCCTTCGGGCTGGCCCTGTCTCCCCGCGTCTTCACGAAAGTCGTGGAGGGAACCCTCGTTCCCATGAGAGAACAGGGTGTTCGCATTCTCAACTATCTAGACGACTGGCTCATTCTAGCACAGTCTCGGGATCGGTTGTGCGAACACAGGGACTTGGTGCTCAGTCACCTCAGCCAGTTGGGTCTTCAGGTCAACTGGGAAAAGAGCAAACTCTCCCCTGTGCAGAGGATCTCTTTTCTCGGTATGGAGCTGGATTCGGTCGAACAGATAGCACGCCTCACAGAGGAACGTGCTCAGTCGGTGTTGAACTGCCTGAATACGTTCAATGGCAGGACAGCGGTCCCACTGAAATTCTTTCAGAGGCTCCTGGGGCATATGGCGGCCGCGGCGGCAGTAACCCCGCTCGGTCTACTTCATATGAGACTGCTTCAACACTGGCTTCACGGCCGAGTCCCGAGATGGCCGTGGCAACACGGCACGTTCCGGGTGCCAATCACTCAGGAGTGCCGCCAAGCCTTCAGTCCGTGGTCGGACCCTTTGTTTCTCCGGGCAGGAGTGCCCCTAGAACAGGTGTCCCGGCATGCTGTGGTGTTCACAGATGCTTCTGCCACCGGCTGGGGTGCCACGTAATACGGGCATGCAGTCTCAGGGGTTTGGACGGGACCCCATCTGCATTGGCACATCAATTGCCTCGAGTTGCTGGCAGTACGCCTTGCTCTGAGCCGCCTCAAAGGGCCGCTACGGGGCAAGCATGTACTGGTCCGTACGGACAACACTGCGACCGTTGCGTACATCAACCGTCAAGGTGGTCTACGCTCCCGTTGCATGTCGCAACTCGCCCGCCATCTCCTCCTCTGGAGTCAGAAGCGTCTGAGGTCGCTTCGTGCCATTCTTGTCCCTGGTGTGCTCAGCCATGTGGCCGACGAGCTATCACGAGCTGAGCTGCCAGGAGAGTGGCGACTCCACCCCCAGGTGGTCCAGCTGATCTGGAGAGAGTTCGGAGAGGCTCAGTTAGACCTGTTTGCCTCACCGGAAACCTCCCACTGCCAGTTGTTTTACCCCCTGTCCGAGGGAACACTCGGGACAGACGCACTGGCACTCAGCTGGCCCCGGGGCCTCGCTCTGGTGCTAAGAGCACTTCAGATTGCTCCATTTGAGCCTTTGCAATCGGCAGACTTAAAGATTCTGTCTATGAAGACTTTGCTGCTGGTTGCATTGGCCTCCATCAAGAGGGTAGGGGACCTGCAGTCATTTTCGGTCGACGAATCGTGCCTGGAGTTCGGGCCGGGTGATAGCCACGTGGTACTAAGACCCCGGCCTGGCTATGTGCCCAAGGTTCCTACCACTCCCTTCAGGGACCAGGTGGTGAGCCTGCAAGCGCTGCCCTCGGAGGAGGCAGACCCAGCCCTGGCTTTACTCTGTCCAGTTCGCGCTTTGCGACTGTACATAGACAGAACCCAAAGCCTCATGACCTCAGACCAGCTCTTTGTCTGTTATGGAGGCCAGCAGAAGGGAAAGGCTGTCTCCAAGCAGAGGATGGCCCACTGGATAGTGGATGCCATCGCCCTGGCTTACCAAGCTCAGGGCGTGCCCTGCCCGCTCAGGTTGCATGCTCACTCCACGAGAGGTGTCGCATCCTCCTGGGCGCTGGCTCGTGGCGCCTCGCTGACAGACATTTGTAGAGCTGCGGGCTGGGCGACACCTAACACGTTCGCTAGATACTATAGCCTTCGTGTCGAGCCGGTCTCCTCCCGTGTTCTCGCCACAGGTCAGAGGCACGGAGAGGCCCCGGCTTAGTGTCGGCTTGCTGCGCTACATGCGCTTCTTTTCTCCAGAGAGTCCCTACAAGGCAGACCCTGTCGAGTCCTCCGATATCCCTTCGGCAGCCGACGTGGCGGAGCGTCTGGCGCCAGGTCTATACTCCGTTGTATCCTTGAGAACCGGGTTTAGGCTGGGTTCCATATGTGTGACCCTACGGGGATCCCATATGGTTGGTTCCACGGTTGCTCCTAAACGAAGCCCGTGTCTTTCCCTCTGGGAGAACCTACCCTTCATCGGGTTGGAGTCACCCCAGCTCTTCCATATGTAGCACAGCCCTACAGGGTTAGTCCATATGTACTTCTCCACATAACTCCTTCGGGGAAGGATGTGGCTTCCGCAGCGTTCCTTTCCCAGTGAAAGGGTACGCTTTCCCAATGTTATCCAATAGTCTCACTGAATGGGTTTTGGGGAACAGCAGTGATCGACTCACTCTGTGTTAGCCCTGTCCCACCATCCTCAGGCAAGGGGGTGCAGGTGGCTTACAACAGAGCGCTGGAAGGGGGCAGCTCCTGTGGCGCTTTGGTAGGGATTCCTATTCGTCGGTCTGTCTGACGTACGTCGAACGTGACCGACTGAATGGGAACGTCTCGGTTACAAAGGTAACCCTCGTTCCCTGAAGGAGGGAACATAGACGTACATCCTGTTGCCACAGTCGCTGTACCCCGCTGATGCTGCCGCCTATCCGGTTCGGCTCCTCAGCGGAAACCTGAAGATGCAACGCACCTGCTGCTCATTATATACTCGCGCTGCGAGGCGAGCAGCTGATGCATATGATTGCATGCCAATGTGCATTGGCTCGTTTTAGTTACACTCGAAGTAGATTGGCCTCTCTAGCGAGATTCCTATTCGTCGGTCTGTCCGACGTACGTCTCCGTTCCCTCCTTCAGGGAACAAGGGTTACCTTTGTAACCGAGACGTTATTTTTGTTAGGCTATATAAAAAGAACAAAGAAGCAAATTACAAATAGTAATTTAAAAAATACATATATTTTTTTAGATACATATGTTTATTTAGCATACATGTATACATTTATTTAACATTTTTTGATGTTTGATTAACATTAATGACAGTTTATTTGGGAGCTGCTGAATGCATGGACGTCATATACTGACACATATCCAGTTTTTACCCACCTCTTTACGTCCACTTAGCCGTAAGCCATAGCCGACTGTATTCACGTGAGACACTCCACACAATGCATTTTGACATCTGTGTGTGCGTGTATTCAGACGCAAGGAGAACTGATCGTGCACGCGAGCGCTTCTGTTGTGTCATTCAGCGCGATTCCGCCTATCCCGCCTTCACTAACTGCAAGTTAATCGATAAAGAATTGTGACTGAATTGTAATTTTGTGATACGACGAGCTTGGCTACTTTACATTTGGCTGTAGGCTGAAATTATATTCAACCCGCCAAAGTGGCTAGTGGGAGTGGCTGTCTTACCCGCCACAGCTGAAATCTACCCGCATTTGGCGGGTTGGCGGATGTTAATGTCAAGCCCTGAACACAACATTGTGAATATTGTTCTTTTTGAAGCAACACAGCACTGTTTCTTTACTGAATGAATCTGTCAGATCTGGTTCTGTGTTTGGTGCTCTGTGGGACTTTTATGTTGAAGTTTTCTGTCTAGTTGCTGTGTTATGTCCTGTATCCTGTGGCCAGATTGTAGTTTTTTCCTTTTTCATTAGTCTGCTCCAGCTGTGTCAGTTTACCTTGTTTAGCTCATTAACCCCTCTGTATAAATAGCCCTTTTATTCTCTGGTTCTCTGTCGGTCGTTGTTTGATGTCATGCAGGTGTCTGTGGTTCCCGTGTTTTCTTTGTTTTTTCTCAGTGTTATTTTGTTCCTGATTTATGCTTGAATTGTTTATTTCCATTAAATTCTCCCTGCATTTGGATCTTCACCTCTGCCTGCCGTCTGTAATTCCTCCGTTCCGTGACAGAACGACCGACCCGACCAAATGGATCCAGCAGGGAGATTAACACATCTCCGTCAAGGAGAGAACAGCACTGAGGACTATGTGCTGGAATTTATCAGGTTGGCACGTTTGACTAAGATGGATGAAGTTTGTCTGATGATCTTCTTTCGGGGGGGATTATCAGAGCCGCTCCGTTCACGCATGCCACTATGGGACCCTAACTGGACGTTGGAATGCTACATGGGTCTTGCTCTGGAACTGAGCGGCTCAGTATTGACTGAGGGAGTCGATACATTAGCACTCATGCCAGAGTCTTCAACCGTCCTGGACACCAAGTCACAGTTCCTAGTAGCTGGGATCGTTGCCGATGAAGACAATAGGGTGGTCCATAGATATTTAAGACTGGCATCGAATCTGGAGGACACACCGCTTTGTTCGGTGCGAGCGGCTGGCGTCTCTGCGATGGGGTCAAGACTGGGAACTCCATCCAAGATGGCCACAATGCCTGAGTCCGCTCCTGAGCCCGCTCCAGCCCGTGAGTCCGCTCCTGAGCCCGCTCCAGCCCGTGAGTCCGCTCCTGAGCCCGCTCCAGCCCGTGAGTCCGCTCCTGAGCCCGCTCCAGCCCGTGAGTCCGCTCCTGAGCCCGCTCCAGTCCGTGAGTCTGTTCCAGAGCCCGCTCCAGCCCGTGAGCCCGCTGCAGCGCCCACCGATGAGGTAGGCACAGAGCCACCACCTCACCCACATAAACGGAGGAAGAGGAGGAAGAAGGCTTCCTCCATCCCTCAAGGCCCGGAGGCCTTCCCAGAGCTCGCTGTAAGTCCGGAGGCCTTCCCAGAGCAGCTCACGGTAGACCCGGAGGCCTTCCCAGAGCAGCTCACGGTAGGCCCGGAGGCCTTCCCAGAGCCCGCTGTAGGCCCAGAGGCCTTCCCAGAGCCCGCTGTAGGCCCGGAGGCCTTCCCAGAGCCTGCTGTAGGCCTGGAGGCCACCCCAGAGGCCATTCTTGTGCCTCCAAAGCGCAATGCCCTGCCGGCGCCACCCAAGCGCCTTGCCCTGCCGGCGCCACCCAAGCGCCTTGCCCTGCCGGCGCCACCCAAGCGCCTTGCCCTGCCGGCGCCACCCAAGCGCCATGCCCTGCCGGCGCCACCCAAGCGCCATGCCCTGCCGGCGCCACCCAAGCGCCATGCCCTGCCGGCGCCACCCAAGCGCCATGCCCTGCCGGCGCCACCCAAGCGCCATGCCCTGCCGGCGCCACCCAAGCGCCTTGCCCTGCCGGCGCCACCCAAGCGCCTTGCCCTGCCGGCGCCACCCTTGCCCTGCCGGCGCCACCCAAGCGCCTTGCCCTGCCGGCGCCACCCAAGCGCCATGCCTTGCCGGCGCAACCCAAGCGCCTTGCCCTGCCGTCGCCACCCAAGCACCATATAAATAGCCCTTTTATTCTCTGGTTCTCTGTCGGTCGTTGTTTGATGTCATGCAGGTGTCTGTGGTTCCCGTGTTTTCTTTGTTTTTTCTCAGTGTTATTTTGTTCCTGATTTATGCTTGAATTGTTTATTTCCATTAAATTCTCCCTGCATTTGGATCTTCACCTCTGCCTGCCGTCTGTAATTCCTCCGTTCCGTGACAGAACGACCGACCCGACCAAATGGATCCAGCAGGGAGATTAACACATCTCCGTCAAGGAGAGAACAGCACTGAGGACTATGTGCTGGAATTTATCAGGTTGGCACGTTTGACTAAGATGGATGAAGTTTGTCTGATGATCTTCTTTCGGGGGGGATTATCAGAGCCGCTCCGTTCACGCATGCCACTATGGGACCCTAACTGGACGTTGGAATGCTACATGGGTCTTGCTCTGGAACTGAGCGGCTCAGTATTGACTGAGGGAGTCGATACATTAGCACTCATGCCAGAGTCTTCAACCGTCCTGGACACCAAGTCACAGTTCCTAGTAGCTGGGATCGTTGCCGATGAAGACAATAGGGTGGTCCATAGATATTTAAGACTGGCATCGAATCTGGAGGACACACCGCTTTGTTCGGTGCGAGCGGCTGGCGTCTCTGCGATGGGGTCAAGACTGGGAACTCCATCCAAGATGGCCACAATGCCTGAGTCCGCTCCTGAGCCCGCTCCAGCCCGTGAGTCCGCTCCTGAGCCCTGCCGGCGTCACCCAGGTTTATTGCCCTGCCAGTGCTGTCCTTGATACTGGTCGAGCGGGCTCCACCCATTCCTCCAGTACCGCCCTGGCCATCAGCCAAGACGCCAGACCTGCCAGAACCTGCCTGGTCCATGCCTCCAGCGCCACCCTGGCCCTTAGCCAGGACAACAGACCTGCTGGAGCCTGCCTGGACTATGCCTCCAGCTCCACCCTGGCTCTCAGCCAGGACTCCAGACCAGCTGAAGCCCCCTTGGTCTGTCCCTCCAGTCCCACCCTGGTGTTCTGCCAGGACTTTAGGCCTGATGGAGCCTCCCTGGTCTGTCCCTCCGGTCCCACCCTCTGGTCCTGCTGGGGTTCCCGATTGGCCTGCGCCACCCTGGTCACCTGACCGGTCTGTTTTAGGCTGGCCTCCTGCTGAGCCTGTGCCACCCAGGCCACCTGACCAGTTTGCTCCACACTGGCCATCTGCCACCTGAACCGCCCCAGTCACCAACCTGCTTCCAATATGCGTTCCTAACCCTCCATCCCTCCCCCGTTCCGCCACCGCTTCACCTCCCTCCAGGACCGTTTGTGGAGCGTCTGGAAGCCGCTCCTTTGAGGGGGGGGTAATGTCAGATCTGGTTCTGTGTTTGGTGCTCTGTGGGACTTTTATGTTGAAGTTTTCTGTCTAGTTGCTGTGTTCTGTCCTGTATCCTGTGGCCAGATTGTAGTTTTTTCCTTTTTCATTAGTCTGCTCCAGCTGTGTCAGTTTACCTTGTTTAGCTCATTAACCCCTCTGTATAAATAGCCCTTTTATTCTCTGGTTCTCTGTCGGTCGTTGTTTGATGTCATGCAGGTGTCTGTGGTTCCCGTGTTTTCTTTGTTTTTTCTCAGTGTTATTTTGTTCCTGATTTATGCTTGAATTGTTTATTTCCATTAAATTCTCCCTGCATTTGGATCTTCACCTCTGCCTGCCGTCTGTAATTCCTCCGTTCCGTGACAGAATCCACAATTTGAATGAATCTGTTGAGTGAATGAATCACTGTTGACATGCTGTCAATTCCAGATTAATATCAGGCCAAAAGCTTTGTTTCACACAGGAAATATATAATTATGTTTATACTGGTTATCTGGTGATTTTTATATTAGATTATATCATTACAACAATATACTGTAAACTGTTTTTAAATGACGTTTTATTAACAAAGTTCAGGAGGAGCACATTCAAATAATCTATGACCTAATCAACAATCAGTAATCAACATATCTACCCAATCAGCATGAGTGGAAGCATATATATATAAACACAGTCGACTCTCCCATACCTTGACAGTTTTTCAGCATCCCTACACCACACTGTCCCCTCAGTCTCACCTGGTTACTTTCCTAACCTGAAATACAGGGGGAGTACTCTGGGTTTGGGCCAAATACCGAGCTTGTCTCCTCGGACAGCACGCCAAATACGCATACGATTCATTCTGTCTGACTGTAAGTATGAACTTGTGAAATTAAACTGTATTTTGTTTTCTCTTGGCTTCAGTGTGACTGGAACAACAGGGAAGTCAGTGCAAGAACAGATTGACAAGTTCAGTATCATCCAGAGTGACTCTGCTTACCCTGGATCTCCCATATTACATCACATTCAGAACTTCATCAAAACAGAGGTAAGTTTGGTTCATTTGTCCTCTTGTGGGCACTCGGGGGTACTAATGCGACCCTGGGTCTCTCTGTCTTCACTTCCTCTGAAGTCAATGCCCTCAATCCTCATTACTGAAGTAAGCAGGGACATTAATAGAAAAAAATAAAACACTTTAGCCACTCTTTTTGACACTTTTTTGACTTTGTGTTTTTCCCCTGTTTTGATAGGAAACTAACCTGAAGGCATCGCTCAAAAGAGACGTTGTTGGTACAAAGAAGCACATCTACTCATCAATCCAAACAACTATTGAGAATGAAATGTCTTCTTGCTATGATCGTAAGCTAGTATTGAATGTTACAAATAAATCACTAATTGTTTTTATTAATTGTCGCCAATATGGGCTTGCAAAACAATTATTCTAATCACTAGCTCATTGTATATAAAGTAAAAGGGAGCAATTTGAAACAATCAAACACAAAGCGTGATGAAAAAGAGAAACAGAAACAAGCTACGTGACTAGTTTGTCACTGAAAAATCTGACAGTCTGTTTGGAACATGCAAATAGAGACAAGTAGAGTGATACAAAATGAAATGTGAAAGAAATGAATACTGTAACTTTTCTTTACGGTATTCAGACCCCACTGAGAGACACTCTGCAGTAGATGCCACGCTGCCACAAAGTCTGACAGAGGAATAATTTTTTCGATAGAATCTGTCTGCTCAGGGCTCTTAAACAGCTGACTTGCAGAGACTTACGTTTTGCCTCCTGATGCCTGTCTTTATTCTCATCCCTCTGAAGAGTGCCAAGCAGGATCGGAGCTTAAGCTAGATGAACATGCCACAATAAAGGCCATCCTTATTGTTGTGGCTCTGATTTACTAAACCATTTGATCATCACTTATTCACAAGCCACCAATGCAAAATGCTGCAAACTATAAATTAGCAGTGTTAGCAGTATTATTATAAACACATTTTCTTTTTCTGTGTCTTCATAAGAAAGAAAACTGAGTGTTTCTTGTTTTAGAAGCTGCAGCAGTGACTGGAACCGGATCCATGAAGAAAAGGCAAGAACTGCTAATAACCACAGTTGATGAGATAAAACATAACATGTTCAACAAGGCAAAAACTGAAGTGCTTAAAAAGTTCAATGATTTAAAGGTACCGATATTATATTTATTGAGACAATCATGTATTTAGTTGTACAATGACTAAAGTCAAGCAGAATCTTCTCTTGTTTCCTTGTAAAGCTGTACATAAAGGATTATCTTAAAGTAGGACTACAGAGATCACTGAAACTGTCACTGTCACAAACCAGCAATATCAAATTGATGGGTAAGAGAGAATGCCATCCTATTTTACCTCAGAGACAAATAAACTTTTGCAATGTGAAGTGTTGACTAATTAATCTCAATCACTCCCTAATATGTAACATCTGTCTTTAGATGTCTCAAGAGAGATTGAACAGCTGGACAGACTTTCAGAGCAACTGTCAGACTGAGGTCATCAAGCAATAAAAGGCCCAAGAGAAGAAGTAGAATTAACAGATGAACATATGTAACACCTTTTCAGTAATTGTTTTCATTTGTTTTACATTATCATATTAATATGTTGGTATTTTAAATTTCATCACATTTCTCTGAATCTTGGGTTTTATTTTAGGGTGAAAACTTACACAAACTGTGTATTGATTTATTGCCCTTTTTTACAACCTTTTATTTATTGCAATAGTTTACAGCACAGAATGGAAATGCCATTTAAAAGCTTAGTGCAGCTGTCCCATTTTCAAGAACCTTTATGGGTGATGCATTTAGATGGGAATGAAGCAAGATTTTTTTTTTTTTTTTTTTGAATTGATAGTGTAAAGAATGTAGTTTTATTCTTATCTTGTGTGCATCTTTAATCTTTGAAATTTCTTCATCTTTTTTTAAAATGAAAGTAAATGCATTTCATAAGTTTTGAAGTCCTAAATCTGTGTTCGCAAATATTTGTGATGGCTTGGAACAACTGTAAGCCATTTTGCCTTCCACTCATCTGATCATGAGCAGAAATGCTGAAACACTGCAGTCACAGACACTCACAGCAATCAATTCAAACAGAAAGAGCTGTGGTGACCAGGTAACAGCAGAAAAATAAACATCATAAACATCAGTTATTTGTATTTGGCTTTAAGTAATTGCAAATATGTTGTTAAAGATATAAACAATCTATGCTAAGAATGCTACTTGGGTATAAAGTGAAAGCTACTTGTGCTTTTTAGGTTAGGAATGTTCAGTTTACTGTTTAAGTGCTTTGGACTACTCTTATTGTATTAAATCATTACATTTTTTATTTTTTATTTGATTGAAATTTAGACTTTGATTTAATTGTCAATAAATAATAAAAACAGATGTCTACTTTGCCGTTTATAATGATTGCTTACAAAAATAAATGTGAAATGTATTTAGTTGCCAATTTTGTGCTTAGAAAGCACACAAAATGTGTACATGAATATAATATTTTACATGAATCCTTATTGTTATTACAGCGATATTGGCTTTGATACTTAAAACATCCACCCATAACATTCTAAGCACAAGCGCACCAGCTTTGAATTAATGATGTATATTATATATATATGAAGTGCCTGATAGAACCCTTTAAGGTTTTATAAATTGAATCTTTTCTTCTATTAAAACAATAAGCCCCAAAAGCTGTTGTTTACAGTGATTTTAGAACAGCTAATTTAGAACAGGGGAGCTCTTTAGCTTTTTTAAAATCACTGTAAACCACAGCTTTTATAAAATATTTATTACATAGCTGGAAAAATAAACACACAGCAACAAAATTGTAATTTATTGACAACAAATTATAATCCTTCTGCCAAGCAATGTAGTTTAGCAACACAGAAATCGCAGATGTACACACAGATGTAGAAACACACCGACGAAGCGGCGCAAGTTGCACAACAACATAGGTCACAGGTGTGTTTTTACACAGGTGTATTTTACAACATCTTTGAACATGGCTCAGCCAATCATAATCAAGAACCATAACCATCTGTTTCATATTACACAATAATAGAAGTGACTTTGCCCTGATAACAAATGCACTGCAAACACAACACACTTGGACACTGTCAGGGTGGGGTCATGAAACAAGATCAAAAGTATTTTTAAAATAAAAATACGAACATGAGATAAGCACTCCACAATAATATTAGACAGAAAGCTAAAACCCAATTCCCAAGCTGATCTATCACAAAATCATCAAAATACTAATGGATTAATAAAAGTAATCAATATGACTCTACAACATTGATGTCTAAATTGTAATTTTATTGTTATAATTTTATTCATTAATTTCTTTCATGTTCTGCATAAATTATATATTTCATTGACTTTAAAATACTCTCTTACACAGTTGAGTTATATTTTTAGATTCTTATTTCTGCTCTGTTTTCAGTGTTAGAGAGTGCATCTAATCATTAGAGTGTCATCTATAGGCTAATAATCTTTATAAAATAGTCTTTAGTAATCATTAACATTGCATACTGCATACTGTCTGTCAACAACAAAACTGATACACTAATGATCTTCAAGGCCCGATGAAACATAACAAATGACAAAACGAATGGAATGCATAGCTGATATTAAAAATTAAATGACTAGTTATTTCCAATCACTTAATTCAGAAAAAAAAAAGATTTTAATTATTAGACCAAACAACTCAACACATAATAATCTAGAATACCATCTTGATAGATGCTTCTATAACATCTGTGTGCTATTTGATAGAAATCTGTCACTGAAAGCCACATTCCTAGCATTTGTAAAATGTAACCATGTAACCATGGTTCCCTGAGAAGGGAACAAGACGCTTCATTGGAAGTCTTCAACACTGTGGGTACGCCTCTGTGTCATGAAGCACATGTAAAATCCATTGAACCCACTTTTAGCCAAAATAATCTTTAATTTGGTTACATGTTGTTTTTACCAAAATAACTTGCGAGATGTACTATATTTCATCATGTAAGCAAAGTCAACAGTGATTACAAGGTGTTTGGTTTCATATCTTTGACATGTTCTATGCGTAGGCTGTGCATAGCCATGATTTAGCTCATTAGACCAGCTATTAGTCCCGCATATAGTCAATCCTGATTTATTGTATTTTTTGGACAGGAAGTGCATGAGATGGTTGATATCCCATCATGTTTGCAATGTCAATGATATCTACAACATGTAAGTGTCATTTCATGACATGGTCTATCTATACAATTTAGCTCTGAATTGGATAGGCTATGTGCAGTCTGCTTTTAGTCCACCCGGCAAAATCGAGGCAATCTATATTTCTCATGTTGACAAGCGTGTGTGTTATTCATGAATCAATTTAGAGACCATGATTTTCCTTCTAACAGAACTGCTTGCTAAAATACATTGACAAATATTAATGTTTATCATAAAAGAGTTTAAAGGTGCCCTAGAATTGAAAATTGAATTTACCTCAGCATAGTTAAATAATTAGAGTTCTGTACATGGAAATGACATACAGTGAGTCTCAAACACCATTGTTTCCTCCTTATGTAAATTTGATTTGTGCAAAAGACCTCTGAAGAACAGGCGAATCTCAACATAACACCGACTGTGACACAACAGTCGGGATCATTAATATGTACGCCCCCAAATTTTGCATATGCCAGCCCATGTTCAAGGCATTAGACAAGCCAGTATTAACGTCTGGAGCTGCACAGCTGAATCAACAGACTTTATGCAGACTTGCACGCAAGGACAGTAGCGAAAAATGGCAGATGGAGCAATAATAACTGACATGATCCATGATATCATAAAATTTTTAGTGATATTTGTAAACTGTCTTTCTAAATGTTTCGTTAGCATGTTGCTAATGTACTGTTAAATGTGGTTAAAGTTACCATTGTTTCTTACTGTATTCACGGAGACAAGACTGTCGTTATTTTCATTATTAAACACTTGCAGTCTGTATAATTCATAAACACAACTTCATTCTTTATAAATCTCTCCAACAGTGTAATGTTAGCTTTAGCCCCATTGGCCACATCCATTTTGAGGGTTATATTAACTGTTAGCTGTGTGAACTTTGTTTATGCAATGTATTATAGAGTTGCGAGCTTGGGGGCGGGGAGCGCGAGCATTTAAAGGGACACGCACAGAATCGGCGCATTTTTAATTATGTTCCAAAATAGGCAGATAAAAAATTTTATAATAAAAAATCTTTGAGCTGAAACTTCACAGACGCATTCAGGGTACACCTTAGACTTATATTACATCTTGTGAAAAAGGGTTCTAGGGCACCCTTAAAATTGCATGTTTTCCCCAAAGTCAAGTGAACCGATTGATGTAGCCTACACTATTGTCTCTCGCAATCATGTCAGTTTTATGTTTTGTGTATGAATGATCACATGGTTTTCAGCTAGTTTGCACAGTTTGAAGCAGTCTTGAGTCAAAATGATCAAACTTTATTTCAAGTCAGAAGCTACTGAGCCAAAATAAAGCGTTATTTCTAAGCTTTACTAAAGTTTGTATACAGCGCGCAAGGTTAATGCACATGCTGCAAGTCTTATTCTCTGTTTTAAGTGTATCTCTGTGGCAGAAATACAGCGCCACTTACTGGTCTGAGCGTGTTTCAGCGGTTTCATTAAGCATAAAGTGCAACAACGCAGTGTAACTGCACGGCCATTGGTTCAAACTGGAAAACTTGAACCAATGACGGCGCGGCAGAGCTGCGCGAGCCTATGGCGATGCAGCGCACCAAAGCCCGCCAAAATGGGAAGGGTGTCTGGCTATATAAGTGAGCATTTCGCCATAGGATTTCAGCTCATTCGGCTGAAGCGACGACACGAGTCGTGCAGCCCCATGGCACGGCAATGAATGCAGTACCCGTTCCGTATCTCAGGGAACCGAGGTTATTCATAATGCTCCGATTACGTTCATAATGCTCCGAAGCTTCCTGAAGCAGTGTTTTGAAATTGGCCATCACTAAATAAGTCGTTATTTAGTTTTTTTGGCCCACCAAAAATATTCTCGTTGCTTTATAATATTAATATTGAACCACTGTACTCACATGAACTGATTTAAATATGTTTTTAGTACATTCATGGATCTTGAGAGAGGTAATGTCATTGCTGGCTATGGAGGCCTCGCTGAGCCATCGGATTTCAACAAAGATATCTTAATTTGTGTTCTGAAGATGAACGAAAGTCTTACAGGTGTGGAACGGCATGAGGGTAAGTAATAAATGACAGAATTTTAATTTTTGGGTGAACTAACCCTTTAATGTCACGATTGTTAATATTTGTTTGCATTAGTTTATATCCATTTGTTCGCTGTTATGCATTCATTATCCAGCGACGTTGGATATTTAAACTGTATTCTCATCATACAGCGACAGAAACATAAATCAGAAATGTATTCAATTTTAGTTCTTTTTTTTTTATCGGCAACACATAGTTTGATTAGATAATCAAGTTTTCCAAAATAAGAGGCAAATAATGTGTGAAAGTATAACGTTACATATAATAGACCCATGCTATGCCTGTGTGTAAAGATGGTAATTTTTAAGCAACAGAACAACTGTTTGGATTTATATGAAATGGTAACACTTTACAACAAGAGTCCATTTGTATCATTAAATAAGGTTAATAAGAGTATTGTTAATTTTTAATTTCAACATTTACATTTTAACATTTTAAAGTTGTCTCTTACATTAGTTATAATGCACTATGAATTACCATGAACGGTCAGTGTATAATTAATATATTAGTATTTTTTATATTTAAAAAATTACAATGAACATTTAGCCATTTTTTAATTCAAAGAAACAAAATGTAATAGAGTTAAAATTGAACACAATATTGCTGCTCAAACTGTGTATAGAAAAATTTTTAATATTTTTTTTGCTCTTTTTGTATTTTACATTTATTTGTACTTTTACTTTCAATACTTAAGTACGTTTAATACGTACGTTTAATAAAGTCGCATGGCTTGGGACGACTTCTGTGCAGCGGTGAAGGGCTCGGTGAAGCCCTCTACGGCGGGTCAGAAGAGACCGGCGGGAGAGACGGGTGTCGAGGAAGGCCACTTTGTCGATCTCCTTAATCTCTGTAAAATTTGCTATGTCTGTGTGTAAAGATGGTAATTTTTAAGCAACAGAACAACTGTTTGGATTTATATGAAATGGTAACACTTTACATCAAGAGTCCATTTGTATCATTAAATAAGGTTAATAAGAGTATTGTTAAATTTTAATTTCAAAATTAAAAATTAGCCAGAGATGGCGCTCTAATACTACAAGGCTGGCCATTGACCGCCCAATGGCCAGGGCCAAATCCGTGGTGATGCGGAGGTCTCGGAAGGCAGGAGTGTCAGTTCCAGCCTCATCCAGAGAACGGAAGAGTTTGGCCTGGAACACCTGGAGAATGGCCATGGTGTGGAGCGCAGAGGCAGCTTGGCCTGAGAATGAGTAGGCCCTACCAGCTAGAGCAGAGGTCGTCCCGAAGGGCTTGGTTGGAAGGGCCCGTTTATTCTTCCATCCCACAGCTGCGGGAGGACAGAGGTGAGCAGCCACTGCCTCGTCCAGGGGTGGCATCTGCTCATAGCCCTTCTCCTGAGAGCCATCCATGGTGGTGAGAGCTGCAGAGGTGGTCGTGCATAAGCGGGCCGAGTAGGGGGCGCGCCACGACTTGGTTAGCTCGTCGTATACTTCAGAGAAGAATGGTGCAGAGCAATGGCGAGGGGCCTGGCGGCGTCCCGGCAGGAACCATTCGTCCAGTCTGCTGCTCGTTGGCTCTTCCGGGGGAGCCCACTCGAGGTCGAGTTCCTCAACAACCTTGGAGGGGACGCAGAATAACTCATCTTCGCCGGGTCGCCGGCCCATTCCTCCGTTTCAGAAGCCATGCTGTCATCAAGCGGCTCGTCCTCAGAACCGCTGAATGAAATGAGGTCGCTCACCTCAACCGAGGGACGCTGTTCAGGATGGGAGAACAGGACGGGAGAAGACTCTCTTGGCGGAGAGAGTGAGGCACGCGGGGGCTGAGCCGGTGTGAGATCACTCGTCTCCGAGTGCTGAGCCCCTTTGTCCCACTGTTTCTTCCTCGCAGGCTCGTGGGAGGAAGAGAACAGGTGGGCGCGAGGGGCGGGACTGCTTTCCGTGAAGAAAGCGATCCACGAGCGCAGAGAGGCGACACTCATGTTCTCGCAATGAGAACATGAAGTCCCAGTGAGCGCTGCCTCTGCGTGGGACTTGCCCAGGCAGAAAACGCACTCACCGTGCCCGTCATCCTGATGCAGAGGGGCTCTGCATGTGTCACAGCCGTGGCGCGACATTTGTAACAACGTCGCAGTGGCGTGAAAACGGCGGTGAAAATAGCTCTTTTGTGAGTGGTGAAAACCGCTGGAAATTGCTCTTTTAAAGCGTGCCGGACAGCGGCAGGGGAAACGCTGAGAAACCGGAAGTGCTCGAGGGCGGCTCGAGAGCGGTGCTCGAGGGCGGGCAGTCTGCGAGGGCGCCGGCGCTGCAGGTGGTCGGCGAGTTTCAGCTGGTCTGCTGCGTTGCCTCTTCAATGGCGAGAAGCGAGCTGTTCCAGCAGGCGAGAGAAGGCGAAGGCGTTCAGTCTCGAAGTCCAGCAAAGAGAAGTGCCATCGTCGTTGAAGGAGAAAGATCTGAAATTCCATGGCGAAATGCTCGCTTATATAGCCAGATGCCCCACCCATTTTGGCGGGCTTTGGGGCACTGCATCGCCACAGGCTCGCACAGCTCCGCCGCACCGTCATTGGTTCAAAAAGTTTTCCAGTTTGAATCAATGGCCGTGCAGTTGCACTGTGTTGTTGAATAAGGCTTCAGTATCAAGGAAAAAAGGAGTTTTTCCCCACATGCAGTACTTGTTCCGTATCGAAAGGGAACTTTGTGTACTCAACCTCAGCCTAAGGGCAAACACAGAGCTCTAAAAGGACAAGCAAAAGAGAAATGCAAACAATATGCAAACTCTTGTGTTTATATACTTGCATACCATAGATAGACCAAAAAAAAAAGTTCTCAGTATTAGTACTCAGAACAAGTAAATATATGCTACTGATTTTACAATTATTTAATGCAATGTAAAGTGAAATAAAATCACAAAGGAGAAATGTGTCCGTTTCTAATGATCTTTTTTCTCTTTGGTTATGACAACAAGATGTCCACACCCACAGGTGAATCAGATCTAACGTCAGAATTCTTACCTGGACATGTGACAGCTAAATCGACGGCAGTGTTCTGTCCCACAGACATTATCCTGAGAGATTAAAGGTAAATTTTCCTTCAAATTATTATGGTGCTTTAGGTTAGCTATAATTTTGAAACAACTTTATGTCAGAACTTCTTTTATACTATTTCAGGTTTTCAAAACAATCCACAGAAATACATATTACTATTTCTGTATGATTTGTCAAACAACTATTTGACATCATCATCTATAATTTGATGTATTTGTTTAAAGATGTTATGTATTTGTATAAATGCAAGAAATTCAAGGAACTCATGTGAGTGTTAAATGTTAAAATATCCTATTCCTTGGTTGTTTTAGATTGGTTTAGGCATTTATACCATGACAAGAGACAGTGAAAGCTTGACAATATTTGAACAAATTTTATTTATGCTTTCTTGATGCTTAGTTTTAAAAAAGTAACATTGACATTATTTTATTGACATTATAAAACCTGCTCTGTAAGAATCTAACCTGATTAAGAAGGTGCAGTTGGGGGAGAAGCAGATACATGATAACCTGTCTAACAAGTGTTACACAACACCGCTGGCCAAACCAAGTACTGAAATTAAATTCAGCCAAAAAGCATTGAAATCAATTTGGATAAAAATGTCTATTGTTACTACTAAAAATGTCTCAGTAATTCACTCAAAATGCAACACAGAAAGTTCCTACCCTCCATCACTTTTTGTTTTGATAGGGAACTTACTAAGCTGACGATCTTTGGTCTGTGAGAGCAGATCTGTCAATGGCTTCACAGACCATAAAATTCATCACTTGGAATGTTAATGGACTTAAGCAACACAGAGATCAGAAATTTCAAGAACTACAAAATTCGGATGTTATTTTCTTTCAAGAGACCCACATTAGAG
Organism: Chanodichthys erythropterus; assembly: GCF_024489055.1. Lineage (NCBI taxonomy): Eukaryota > Metazoa > Chordata > Actinopteri > Cypriniformes > Xenocyprididae > Chanodichthys > Chanodichthys erythropterus. Next base: position 5,989,271 of record NC_090235.1, on the reverse strand, counting down.
TAGGAGATGAAAATATTATAGAAGACTATAAAGATAAGTGGTATATTTTCTACACAAAGTATACCTCCTTCAGCAAGGGATCAGCCATACTAGTGAGGAAAACACTAGATTTCAAATACATAAGTGATGAAAAAGATAACAGGGGAGCATATGTTGTGTTGAAATGTAAACTGGAAGGTCAGTCGTACACTCTTGTTAGTGTTTATAATCATCACACAGACAAAAAAACCCTTGAAAAACTTTCAAGGTACCTTCAGTCCATGACCACAGGGCTGCTGGTGATTGGTGGAGATTTCAACACGGTTCTCAATAGATTTATTGACAAAAAATGGAACAATTTGACAATAAACAGTACTCATAATAAATTGCTGTTATTTGTGGAGAATTTCATGAAATCTCTTCAGCTGGTTGATGTCTGGAGAAGAAAGAACCCCATAAAACAGGATTATACATTCTGCAGAAAAGATTGTCCTTCATCCAGGCTGGATTACTTCTTTGTTCCAGAAGAATGTATGTGGCGTGTCAGAAGTTGTGAAATAAGAGACTTAGAAATAAATGAAAACAAAGACCATCGGCCTGTGTCTTTAGAGATCAACATCCCTGCGATGCCTATTCAGGATGTGTCCCAGATACAAACAGCCTTCCAATGGCTGAATCTAAAAAAGGACCTTTTGACAGATGAGACGGGTTCATTGATGGGTGAAGAAAGCTCACATGTGGTCAGTGAGGTTGAGATTGTGTCAGCTGTACATTCTCTTCAAGTGTCAGACACACCGAGATCAGACGGCATCCCAGTTTCCTTCTATAAAGACATCATTCAGGATTTAATTCCATACATAAAGAAACTCTATGACAGAATCCACAGTGGTGGATTTAACTGCTCTGAGAAACACTTTAATGAAACTGTGAAAAGTCCACATGATGATAGTCAACAATTTTTTAATGTTGACTTCCTCATCATTGCAACTATTCTGGCAAGACATCTAGATGATGTCATTGAGTCCCTTCCAAAGGGGCGGATACCAAAAGAGTCGGCTACTGTCATGATCACTCCCAAAACACATTATGCTTTAATAAGTTTGAGTCATATTAAGGATGAGCTAGAACAGCAAAAGCGGTCAAACCCGTCTCTGAGACAAGATCTTCTCATTATAGAAAATCTCCTCAGTGATGCAAAAGAACATTTTTCAGTTGAGAAATACAAACTGCTACATCAGGGCTGCCCTTTGACCCCAGGACTCATAACGCTGGCTCTAAAAAGCTACGCCTCACAGTTATTTGGACATTTAGAAAACTCTGGGGTTTTTATTTTCAAACAAAGTGTGATAGTTTGCTTTCAACCTGAGGACCTAGAAAAGGTCAAAGCTACTGTGGAGAACAATACTAATGAAGTATATGAAATAGAGATATTATCCAGAGGAAATGGTGAACTGCTACAATTAAACTGCTTAGGAAATGATTGTAAGGATGAGGACTGGGAAAAATGGGACACAGACATATTTGGGAATAATGGCGAAGAATCAGAAGAAAATTGCTCTAAAGCAGATGAAGGGGATGATGGGAATAAGGTGTATGAAGAGATTGAATGTGTGTCTAAAATCTATGAGGAAGATGAATCAATGGAAGTCGATGAAAGGTGAGGATAATGAATGAAAGGACATGGACATTTGGACAGAGAAACCTGAAGGCGAGAACATGGGTTAAAATCCTTGCTAAATTCTGACTTCTCCCATATACATAATATGCTTTAAATATATTTTGATGAAGATTAGGAAATACTGTCATTTCAAAGTGACTCAGTTATTGTGTTTTACTCAGGAGCAAAGAAATGTTCCCTAACTCCCTTTATAAAAGAGACTCATTTATAGCACCATGAGACATTTAGGCTATAAGTATTATCACCCAGCAAAAAAAAAAAAAAAAGCATTATGAGACAAACTGTGATGGAGTGTACATAATTGATTCTATTATTTTCTTGTTGATCTCTGTGAAGCTGCTTTGACAATCTATATTGTATAAAAGCACTATAGAAAAAGGTGACTTATCTGAATTAACATATGGAAATACCATATGTTTAGTAGATCAGCCATTTCTGGACCACCAAAAGAAGAGATGGAAGCATATAACTGGATGAAGAATACACCTCCTCTTCTTCCTGTACCATTACAATCTTCCTCTGAGGGTAAGCCAATTAATTAATTATAACTAATATAATAATTAGTTATAATCAAAACTAAAAAAAGTAATAAAATAAAAAAGTTCTTTAAAAAATTGGTAAGAAAAAACGGTAACACTTTACATTAAGGTTCCCTTTGTAAAGGGTTTATAAAGGTGTTTGTTAATGCATTATAAATCATTAATAATGCAGTTGTAACTGCATGAATAAAAAGGGTGACTTTAATGCAATAGGCTACCTGCCAAATAGTGAGCCGTTTTTAACTCACATGTTATAAATGCTTAATAAATAAATTTATTAACACTTATTTAACTCACAACCAGATTCCTGGTTTATTTCATGATGCAGCAAAAAATCATAATTAGACTGAAGGGTGTTGTATTTGTGCTTTTCTTATTAATATTATGACTATCATAATTAGACTGAAGGGTGTTGTATTTGTGCTTTTCTTATTAATATCTCATGACTGCCACTTGTCTTACTATGTTGCTTACCAGAAGTTTCTGTCTTACGATACTCTCCAAAAAAGTCATGATGCCTATCCACAGCAGTTTATAAAAATAAATTTATTATTTTTTAAAGACAAAATTCCAACTTTATTTTGAAAATAAAACAAAAGATAATAACCAACTTGATTAGATATTAATAATGAAAAATGCAATTCCAGTATTAGTTACCTGTGACCCCTAATGTAGGGTGGACTCTTGTGAAAAATTTATTAATGAGTTATAAACATTAATAACCTGTGAAAGTGAACCTTAATGTAAAGTGGAAACCTGTGAACCATTTATTAATGAGTTATGAACATTAATAACCTGTGAAAGTGAACCGTAATGTAGTGGAAACCTGTGAACCATTTATTAATGAGTTATGAACATTAATATTAATAACCTGTGAAAGTGAAACTTAATGTAAAGTGGAAACCTGTGAACCATTTATTAATGAGTTATGAACATTAATATTAATAACCTGTGAAAGTGAAACTTAATGTAAAGTGAAAAACTGTGAACCATTTATTAATAAGTTTCAAAAATTAATAACCTGTGAAAGTGAATTTTAATGTAAAGTGAACACATGTGAATCATGTATTTATTAATTATTAATGTACACACAGAAGATAGTATTTTTTTCAGATGAAATATTTTATTTTTGATGCATGTCTCACCACAACACAACTTTAAACTTGAAAAAAACAAAAAACAAAAACAAACAAAAAAAATAATAAAAAAAGTTCTTTTACAACACAAAATTACAGAGCATGACTTCTCATGAAAAGTGGCTTATGCAAGTAAACTCAAATTAAAACGTTCAGAGAAACAATCAAGTATTCCAAAAAAAGATAATAAGCATCACACCTATAAGCCAAACATATTTGATACAAGCTGAATAAAGCCACCTAAATATGTATTTTTTTATTTAACAGTTATGTAGATCCTTAAATCAATGACCTAATGCACCATTACAGAACATTAGCATATTAATATGGATTCAATAATTATTTTTGATATCATGATAAAGGCCACCGTAACTTGAGTATTTGACTTTGGCCATCCGCACTTATGGTGCGTTCAAGTCCTCCTGGGAAGTTCGTATTTACGAGGTGGGAAGTCGTGAGTACGACTGTAGGTGCATTCAAGTCACTTTCGTCGGAGTATGATGGCGGTGTGCTTTCTCTAAATTAATTACACAAAATAACAACACTTCTGCTTCTAAAAAATGTAGAGCAAAGAATGTGCATTAGTTGTATGTTGCTTTTTTATGTTTTTAAATTAATTTATGAAGCCATTGTAAACTTTATTGTTACATATTACATTTTTATATTGTGATGCTATCGTATTTTTACTGGTAATCAGCTTACTTCGTTGTAAATAGAAAAGCCTGACAATGTCACTGCTAAATACCTGTAAGTATTGTGGTATTTCACTATGTTTCTCACTGCCACGCCCCCAACTCGCACAGATCGAATCTTAAAGAATATTACGAGCTTCTCACTGGTATTTACGACATTGTGGTGGCGTTCATGTCGGTTCTGCTCGTAAATATGATCTTTCCGACATGACTTGAACGCACCATTACAGTACCTGCGTGGGAACGCCGGAGCGGTTATTTAAAGGCCAGAACACACCAAGCCGACGCGACAAACTAGTGGCGACGAAAGCAGACTGTGGGGTTGGTTCACGTCGGCAGCGTCTGTGTCCAAAGTTGCCCTGCCACACCAAACCGACGCTAAACAGCCGACGGCCAAGTAGCACGTCAGTTCTGCGCCTGCGTGAGATAAAATGCCTTTCCGAACCAGCAGGTGGCAGTAACTGAACAGCCAATCAGAATGATCAGATGGCCCGATGGACCGACGAGCTCCGACGGCGATTCAACATTTCAAATAGGCCGAAAAAAGCAGACGAGGACCAACTTCAGCCGACGGTGCGGAACACACTGAGAAAACTTAGTCGGCCGACGAAGAAAAACTGCCCGACGGCCGACCGTCGGCTTGGTGTGTTCCTGGCTTACTGTGTGTTCACACTGCCGGCAGCGAGAGCGTCAAAGTGACGCTAGTCATTAATTTTCAATGAGAGCCGGCGGCGAGCTCCAGCGAGAGCGGCGCGGCGCGTCTTGGACGGTGAGAGCGTCGAGGAGAGTTGAAATCAGGTTAACTTTATGGTAATGAGCTATGACGCGGTTCGGCGGCAACCAATTAGAATGTAGAGGTCCTCGCTTGAGAGGCTTCCGATTGGCTTCCGATTATATAACCTACTACTAATACTTATAATAATAATAATAATAATTATTATTATTATTATAAAAAGAAGAAGAATACATTGCTTATTATACATTATTGTCACGTTTGGTGTAAAGAGCAGTGAGGGAGTAGGATTCAGATGCAGCATTTTTTTTTATTATGAAGATAACTATAGTTATAGAAAACTAGACGTGACAATAATATATTAGGCTACACTTTATATACTCTTTCAGGTCATATCACTCTTTCAGGGTTACATCACTACATCACATCACTCCTGTTCTGGCGTGTAACAGGAGTTGGCGCTAGTGAGCATCCAATAAAGACTTGCCACTATCATAAGAAGAAGTCATGCAGTTACCAGTACTGTTCCGACATGGGCTGCGTCCGAAAACTGGAAAATGCTGCCTTCTGAGGACACATTTTAAGGTAGGAAGGCATCAAGGCACGTCCGAATTCAGTGTTAGCTTCACTTCCTGTTTCCTGAGATACCTTCATCTGATCGATTTCTGAAGGTAGCATAGATGTATCCTTAGCTGCCTTTGATATCCCACAATCCTGTGCTTTCCATTCTGTGACAGTTGAGCTAGAAAAATAAAGATGGCGTCCGAAAGTTGCGTTTGCTGGCCAGTTTGTGAGTAAATGTACATTTTTGACCAACATTTTCCACTTTTGATGTCATTTCTAGCGAGAGTAATGTAGTAATTAAATATTTGTTTAGTTCTCACCAAAGCTCGCACTATATTGCTGTAGATCATCAAACTCTTATGCTGCCTCAGAACTCTGTCCGAAATCCATTTCATGAGGTGCCTTCATGCACAAATGCTGACTTACAAGTCATTGTTTGATAAGGCAGTGAGGCAGCAAGTCAGCTACCTAGGTTTTCGGACGTAGCCATGCTCTGAAGTGAAATTTTGTGTTTAAAGCAAGCGGCAACCTCCCCCAATTTCTCTTGAGTCCAATACGGAAGTGACTTAAACTGCAATTCATCGACTGGCCGCTAGGGACAGGCTCCAAAAGAGAGCAGAATCTCATTGAGTCCCGTGTTGAAATGGCCAATTTTACAGCAGAAAAAACATGTTTACAGCTGGTACAAATTGTCGCTGCTGTCTGTGACCGTCACCTCAGCTAATTCCAGCCGCTGAATTTGGCATCTCTGCCGTGTTTGTGCTTTTTTCTCGATTATTTTATACAATTATAAAATAATATGGTTTGCTGCGTTAATGGTGGAGACAGATGTGCGTCTGTGTAGATGTGCACGCATGCGGAAGGAAAGGATCGTCGTGGCATTGGCTAAAAGTTTTGTTCGAGAGATTTACTATGACTATGGCTGGAGAATATCCCTCTCAAGACACCACAAACTCCGACAGCACTGCTTGGATATTATAACTAAAACTGCTGCATTTTGGATGCAGGCTCATTTTTTTGTGAGATATATGATCATATACAGTTTTACAACATAAACGCTGCTCAGATTGCATAATTTCTTGAAGAACGATGATGGAGAGCAGATCATTCAGAAGAAATGTGATGCAAACAATGGATAATATATTAACATTTCATGGATTTAATGCTTTTGTGGACAAAAAGTACTTTTTTTTTGTTTTTTAAAATGGACACTCTTGGACATTTTACCCAAGTGCAACGGATTGGATTTATTTCGCGATCACTATTTCATTATAAAGGTATGAAGTCCCCTTTGATTTTTCGTGTTGTCATGTGCAAACCTGACACAAATTTCAATTAAGTTACTGGTGCTGGAGCATATCGTAAAAAAGACGCCGTAGATTGACAGTAAACCTTTATAACTTTCTAATGATATAACTTATCTTTATTAACTAATAAAGATAAGTTATATCATCAGAATATTAATATTTTAGATAGTATCTCCTTTTCCTGCTAACATGGTCACGTCGAGCTAAGTAGCGTGTTTTCAGTAACCATGGCACCTCAGTTAAACTACGTCCTGCCTCTTTGCCCATTTTCAGTTATCCTGGAGTGACGTGCGGTGACGCACTGCTAAGATGGCCGCGGCCTCATTTTAGTACATAAAATACATGATTCACATGTGTTCACTTTACATTAAGGTTCACTTTCACAGGTTGTTAATGTTCATAACTCATTAATAAATGGTTCACAGGTTTTTCACTTTACATTAAGGTTCACTTTCACAGGTTATTTATAACTCATGTATAAATGGTTCACTGGTTTCCACTTTACATTAAGGTTCACTTTCATAGGTTGTTAATGTTTATAACTCATTAATAAATGGTTCACATGTGTTCACTTTACATTAAGTTTCACTTTCATAGGTTATTAATGTTCATAACTCATTAATAAATGGTTCACTGGTTTCCACTTTACATTAAGGTTCACTTTCATAGGTTGTTAATGTTTATAACTCATTAATAAATGGTTCACATGTGTTCACTTTACATTAAGTTTCACTTTCATAGGTTATTAATGTTCATAACTCATTAATAAATGGTTCACATGTTTTTCACTTTACATTAAGGTTCACTTTCACAGGTTATTTATAACTCATGTATAAATGGTTCACTGGTTTCCACTTTACATTAAGGTTCACTTTCATAGGTTGTTAATGTTTATAACTCATTAATAAATGGTTCACATGTGTTCACTTTACATTAAGTTTCACTTTCATAGGTTATTAATGTTCATAACTCATTAATAAATGGTTCACTGGTTTCCACTTTACATTAAGGTTCACTTTCATAGGTTGTTAATGTTTATAACTCATTAATAAATGGTTCACATGTGTTCACTTTACATTAAGGTTCACTTTCACAGGTTATTAATGTTCATAACTCATTAATAAATGATTCACAGTTTTTCACTTTACATTAAGGTTCACTTTCACAGGTTATTAATGTTTATAACGCATTAATAAATGGTTCACAGGTTTCCACTTTACATTAAGGTTCACTTTCACAGGTTATTAATGTTCATAACTCATTAATAAATGGTTCACAGGTTTCCACTTTACATTAAGGTTCACTTTCACAGGTTATTAATGTTCATAACTCATTAATAAATGATTCACAGTTTTTCACTTTACATTAAGGTTCACTTTCACAGGTTATTAATGTTTATAACTCATTAATAAATGGTTCACAAGTGTCCACCCTACATTAGGGGTCACAGGTAACTAATACTGGAATTAAATTTTTCATTATTATCTAATCAAGTTATGGTTATTATCCATAACTTGGTTATGGTTATTATCTTTTGTTTTATTTTCAAAATAAAGTTGGAATTTTGTCTTTAAAAAATAATAAATTTATTTTTATAAACTGCTGTGGATAGGCATCATGACTTTTTTGGAGAGTATCATGGGTAAGACAGAAACTTCTGGTAAGCAACATAGTAAGACAAGTGGCAGTCATGAGATATTAATAAGAAAAGCACAAATACAACACCCTTCAGTCTAATTATGATAGTAATTTTTTTGCTGCATCATGAAATAAACCAGGAATCTGAAAATGTATTTATTAAGCATTTATAACATGTGAGTTAAAAACGGCTCACTATTTGGCAGGTATTGCATTAAAGTCGCCCTTTTTATTCATGCAGTTATAACTGCATTATTAATGATTTATAATGCATTTGTAAATGACTTATTACTCATTAACAAACACCTTTATAAATCCTTTACAAAGGGAATCTTAATGTAAATTGTTACCGAAAAAACAATACATCTTAAATAAGAATGTATGGTTTTTCCCCTTCAGGATTTTCCATCCATCCCACAATTACTATGAAGTGTCACAGGGATGCTAGAGCCTATCCCAGCATCTCAGGCCGTCCATCACAGGGCTAATGTACAGAAACATAATTTACATAATTTTCACACAATTTAGAGTCTCCAGTTTACCTGTCCTACAAGTATTTTGATTGTGCCTGGAGAAAACCCACACCAACACAGAACAAGCAAACTCCATATTTACCATCTCATTATCTTGAGTCAAGCACCTGTGCCATAAATGCCACATGACTGAAACTAAACTGAATCATTTTAATAAAATAAGAGGGAACATACATGTTATTTTTTATTGAGTACTGTCCTGAGTAAGATATTTTACATAAAAGATGTTTATATTTAGTTCACAAGACAAAACAATAGCTGAATTTATTAAAATGGCCCCATTCAAAAGTATGTGAACCATTGATTCTTAATACTGTGTGTGGTTACCTGGATGATCTACGACTGTTTTTTGTTTTTTTTGTTTTGTGATGGTTGTTCTTGAGTCCCTTGTTTGTTCTGAGCAGTTAAACTGAGCTCTGTTCATCAGAAAAATCCTCCAGGTCCTGCAGATTCTTCAATTTTCAAGCATTTTTTGCATATTTGAACCCTTTCCAGCAGTGAATATATGAGAAGGAAACACAATGCATTAAGTGTGGGGGTGAAAACTTTTGAACAGGATGAAGATGTCACAATTTTTCTATTTTATTTAAATATCATTGTTTTTCATTTATTACTGCCCTTCGGAAGCAACAGAAGATACGTGCATGTTTCCCGGAAGAAAAATTAAGTACAATTTACCTTGATATTTGAATTCAAAAGTTTTCACCCCCCGGCTCTTAATGCATTGTGTTTCCTTCTAAATAACATTCAATTAGTTTCTTTTGTTTTAAATTAATGTTTAATGTTTTGGTCCAATTTTGTGCGAGAGCAAAGGAAATCCGCGCGCAAGCGTACAGATTTGCGCTCGCGCATTGTGCTCTCACGTCACAATAATGTGCTCTTGACATTTGTCAGTAAAATAACGCCATACGAGGCCCGTTGCTAGCAGGTATGTTTCAAACGACGTTTTCCATTACTCCCATGGGACTGTATACAGTATAGGCTCACCAGGATGGAGCAAAAAGGGGCTCAGGGGAGATAACGACAGCATGGGGAAATCATCAGCCATTTTCGTCGCCAATGGACCCTTCGATAAGCCCCGCCCTCCTTAGTTACTGTTGCTACGCCTGTCAAGTTTTCGCGCCTGGCAAGTCATTTACAGTATGTATGCACCGGTGTCAGACATTTTCAAGGAGATAATTAGTCATTTTTGGCAAACAGGTGAAATATCTGAGAGAGCAAGACTAAAGGGACTATGCATTCAAGGGATATATCCACGACATAATATGCAACCGATTCGAAAATAATTTGATCAAAATTGAAGCTAAAGCTCCCAGCACAAGCAGCAGCCACCTAGTACACTGACCATTCAAATGAGAAATACACAAATTGAGGAACAGCTTTGTTCATCCACAGCAGGTTAAAGCTGCTAACTTTTGTAAAAATGTATTTTTTACATATTTGTTAAACCTGACATTATGTCCTGACAGTAGAATATGAGACAGATAATCTGTGAAAAAATCAAGCTCCTCTGGCTCCTCCCAGTGGTCCTATTGCCATTTGCAGAAATACACCGCACCGTGTCTTAGCAGTGTCAATCAAGCTCGCGTGTGCGCTGATCACACCACTCTCATGCAGAGCGCGTACAGGCGTTCAAATTCAAGATTACCGGTGTGCCGCAGCTTTGCTTATGCCGGACAAACAATCCAAACTGCCAATTCCTCGAGTGGCACCTGCTCATAAAATAAAGACGGGTAAACGGAAAAAGACAGATGACGATGATAAAAAAGCCAAAAAGAAAGAATTAGATAGAGCCCGAAATAAAACGAGGGTAAATATCGGAGCGGCTTTTCCGAGGTGGAGGGAGCTGCGTGTCCTGAAAGGATTAAAAACCGATGCAGAGTCAGCCACATTTCTGCTTGACAAGTAAGTATCCCTGCTTGATTTGTTTCATTTTTTAAGAACTACACAACTAAGATAATTTCAAAACAGGCCTGCCCGTCCCCCGCCTGATGCTCCGCGCACACCACGGCTTCCTCTTCTCCCCGCCCGTTGACTCCTCGAAGTCGCTGTGGGTGTGGATTCCTCGTCGGAGCCCATTGACTCAGTGTCAAAACTCTAGCTGTATAACATACAGATAAAATGTCATGCACTGTGCAAAGCAACTATTGAAACCTACTAATTCACTGGCTTGTCATGTTGCTGAAATAATGTACTAGCAAACCTTATTTAGCATTACATATCGATAGAATAATTACTTGCATACTGTAACGTTAGTTACCGTTATATTATCATACTAGCTATTTATTACTTATAAAAATAGTGCAACGTCATATAGTTACATCCCAGACAGCAACATAGTGTGGCCAAGATCCGGCCCATATCTGGTACATGTGGATTACATGCGGACCAGGTGTGGGCCGGATCTGGGCCGACACTATGTTGCTGTCAGGGATTACATGTATTGCAAAATACATAATGTTTTGAGGACCAAGTTTGTAGTCAAAGTATGGGCAGGCCATAGTCAATGTAAATCATATTGTTGATGTTTCGTCTGTACCAGTGAATGTGCCATAACTGAAATCCGCCTTACTAGCCTGCGCGTTCACGGCAGGCTCCGTTGTGATGGGGGAGGAGCTGTGGAGGGAGGGCTGTAGCGCAGCATAGAGCAGTGAGTTGTGCTTGTTCAAATTTTCAGGCTAAGTCAATGTTTTCTAAAAACTCCCTACAGCAGCTTTAAGTGAAATTTGTGAAAATAACCTAATAATTATAAATCAAGCAGCTTATCCATAAGTCTTGTGGAATAAACACAAGACATTAGCCTGACCACTTTGCAATGATATTCTCCCGCTTGTATTTTTTAGCACGCCAGCTACTCCGTCTTGCCTTTAATCATATTATTTTACGTTCAAATATATGCACTATGAACAAAGAACCGTCATTATTTCCAAGCAATGATGCTGAGTTAGCTAGCTAGCTAACCTACCCGTCAGATTGTACCCGGGCTTGCATGGCGCACATCAATATTACATCATTGTTGTCATGATAAATAACACAAAATGACTGTAGTCTATTTGCATTATTGTAAAGGGTAGGTTTAGTGTTGGGGTAGGTGTAGATGTTAATAAAGCACAATCTGATAAGTAGAATTTTTAGCTTTCGATTTATACTTGTTCTAACGATTAATGCTATATCATATTGTGCTACCACTACTGTACTTGCATTATTATAAGGGTAGATTTAGGGTTTGGGTAGGTGTAGATGTTAATAAAGCCATAAACCACGTTAATATCACGCTAGAAGCACAATCTGATAGGTAATGTTTGCATTATTCGCTGTCAGATTTTGCTACTCACTGTTTCAATTGGAGATAGCAAAATCTGACAGGGTAGCACAAATTGTCAGAACACCTGCATTTCTCCCCTTGGGTTTTAGGTTTCGGGAAGGGAAAAAAAATTCCACCACCCCGTCCAAACTTTTATGATACCGGGTATCAGATTTACACAATCCCTGCGCACAACGCTTCAGCATGTTTCCCTCGCTCGAAAGCTTGACCTGTGGCGGTTTTCGGGCGTGGCTTAGCTAAGGGTCAATTGTTCTGTCTGTAATGATGACTCATACTTGGACTTATTTTACTTTTTATTGTTCTCGCAACTTCCCTCACATCACTGAACTGCGTGAAAAACATTCTAACATTCTAGCTTCAACGTCATTATGCATTCCGAACTCTTAAAGTGACGGGCGTTCCTTATATCCCACCAATGTAACAAAATACCTTACTCTAATGAAACATCAGATTATAAGTCTAACTAAACATGCAACAAACCAGTTAAGCTAAAAAAGTTTTGATGGATGATAATTAATGAAGATAAAGACGATTACAGTGACATACAGCAGTCGCACATTAGGGATCTGCAAGTCCATTATTATTGACGCGCAAACAAACCGTGTATGTAAGCTCTCGGATCACTGATCACTATAACATATTTCTGCATGAACACAGTTAAAAATTATGGAATATATTCACGTAGTTGTCAAAATGTTTTGGATACGTTTGTGAGGAGTGTTTATGTTATTATGATATGCATTACATGCTTCAAACATAGACACGATTGCTTGTTCTGACAGAGGAGCTGTTCACTGATGACACTGACCAGCCTTCAGATCGCTGAGTTTCCACACATTCACATGTTTTTATATTTCATTTATATTTTGATGTGATAGTTCCAAATGGATCCGGTCCTTTGGCGTCACCCCGTGGTCTTGTTTGCTATGGCAGGTTGACTTGTGCTTATTTAAGTTAGCTTACTGTATAACTGAGAAGAGCAAGTATTTTAAGTTGTAAAGAATGTTTGCAAAAAAGAACACTGAATGATTAAACCTTTCTTGAATTTCTATTGTTTAAAAATAATAACATGGAGTTGAAAAGTAATAATACAAGAATACAGTTGTTTTTGTGAATATGGAGAGGAGGGGGGCTTGGAGTAAAAAGGGTGGGAACCTGCTATAATAGAATTAAACATCTGTCACTTATGTTGCTTACAAAAATGTTATTTAATCAGAAACATGGCTCTTTGTTCTGCACAGATATGATCATGGAGAATGTGAGGCAAATTATGAAAAGATTCAACAAAAACTCAGATCAAATAGATAAAAGCAACAGGAAGAAGGCAACCATTGGGATTTCTGGAAGTTCAGGAGAAGGAAAGAGCTCCCTATTAAGTGCAATATTGGGGAAAAAGGATCTTCTGCCATCTGGTTGTTTTGGTGCCTGTACAGCCGTTGTTACTCAGGTGGAAGCCAATCTGACTGACTCCAACTACATAGCAGAGATTGAACTCTTCTCTAAAGAGGTTTCCTCATTTGTATTAATCTGAATATGCTTTTAATGAGATTTCTTCATAAATATGTAAATAAATCAGACTGTAGGGAATGGAACAAAGCCATATTTTTTTCCTATATTGTGTTTTGTGTACCTCTGCAGGAGTGGGAGAAAGAGCTCAAAGATCTTTTCAATGTTTTGTCGGATGAAAGCGAGGACAGGGATGATGAATTGTATGAAATTGCTGTAGAAAAGATCAATGCGGTGTATGGAAATGATGCAGATGAGAAAACATTAGAAGAGCTCAAGAATGATGATAAATTTGCTGAGATTGAATACTTTTTGTCCTCTAATAAGGAAAAATCAAACAGTTCAAAAAGTGATGTAAGTTTTAGGAGACTTTAATATTTAACATATTAAATGTATAATGCATTGATAATTTGCTTTTCAGCAAAGTAAAACAAAGCATTTTATTATCTCAACAGGTCTCTGAATTTGTCAAGTATGTTGCAAGTTACATAAAACACAGTGAGTCAAATTCCGGTGGCTGGTACTGGCCGCTTGTGAAGAGTGTGAAGATCAAGATTCCGGATTGTCGTGAACTTCTGGAACACATTGTGCTTGTTGATATTCCTGGATCTGGAGACTGCAATAAGATTAGAGATGATCTGTGGAAATCTGTAAATATTTTACTCTGCTCCTTTCTAATGAACAGTTTGCCAGATTAACCACAAAAGAAATATATTATGCCACTAAGAACATTTCCCCTAACTCAGTGTTATATTTCAAATCCTGTAGAAACTGAGAGATTGCACTTCTGTGTGGATTATAAGTGATATCAATCGAGCAATCACTGACAGTGCCCCCTGGGGGATTTTAAAGCACTGCACTGAAGAACTGGGACCAGGAGGAGAATGCAAAAGCATCAACTTCATCTGTACAAAGACTGATGCCATTGATCCAGAAAATGATGATAGGTATTTTGTGAATATTAAAGTGAATGGCTGGGAAGTGGTATAATTCTAATTCTAATTCTAATAATCTTGTATCTTTTTTCAAATCTGAACAGTTTGTAAATTTTTAATATTCCTTTTTAGATGTGCACAGCTTCCTACAGATCAAATCCCAGAAGACAAGGTTTGTTAAATGTACAGAAGAACTGTACTAGCTGTATTTATGTAGTATTGCTCCTTTGTTTTCATACTAATTTTAGCTATCAGTTTCCTCTGTAAGTTTGTACTTATGGCTCTGAGTAAATTTACTCATTTTACTTATGTCACTGAGAGCTAATATCACTGTGACTGCAATTAAATGAATGTAATAATTTACTGAGAGTAAAAAGAGATCCACTGAATCAACTACTGAATCAGATTTTACTATAAACCTATGTACAGCTTATGTGTGTGTGTGTGTGTTGTTTTTAATCATTCAGGATCAGAAAAAAATAAACATACTTGATAGAAATGAAAATGCCAAGATGAAGGTCAAAAAAAAGTTTAAAAAATCTAAACTTAAGGTAGTATTTTTTAACCTAATTTTCTTTGTTAACATTACTTTTTCAAAAACAATATATTCGATATGACATTTTATACTATACAATATATGGTTTTCTTCTAATTTTATTAACATTACTTTTTTTCTTTTTTAGAAAATATTCAGTACTGATAATCAGTTTCAAGTTTTTACTGTAAGCTCCAAAGCATTCTTCGACCCCAGTTTAAATCTGGAATCTAGTGAAACAGGTAAACTATCTATCTATTGCTTCCACTTTATTCATTATTTTTATTCATATTTTTTTTTTAATTAAACTGAAGTTTATATATTTTATAAAGTGAAATAAAGCACTGACCAAATGAGTCCAAATCACATCCTTGTCTTTATATCTAGAAATCCCTAAGCTACAGGATGAACTGAGGACTCTTAACAAGAGCAGGAATCGAGAACTGGTCAGAGATTATGTCAATGAATCAAAGGCAACTTTGCTCTTAATCCACAGTGGTCAGCTGGACAAGAAAATGGTATTTAGATTTTAGTCAGAATAAGAATTCCTAGAATTAGAGTGTATTTAGAATGCTGCCAATATGTATTATTCTGTAATTGACTGCTCAATGTCCTTTCATTCATAATTGTATGCATGTGTTTTAGATGGAAATGAAAGTCAAGGAATTAGAGGAAAACCTAAAGATGTCACTAAATGAACTAGGCAAATATTTTGACAGCATTTATAGTGACCTTGAGCAGTGTCTCTCAAAGGGAGTGGATGAATCAGTGAAATCATGTGTTGCTTCCACAAAGAAATTGATAGCACCCGTGAGTATGATTCAAATGTTATGCCTAATCACAATTTTCTTGTCCTTTTAACATGTTTTTTTGTTGTTGTTGTTACTCAGAATAAAGATGGAAGGGGGTTCCATAAAATCCTTGGAGCTTTGTGCAAGAACGACGGATGCTATTCGTCAAAAAATCGGAATACAATTTTAGATCTGAACAAGACATTGGCCAAACATTTGCATGAATGCATTGATGAAGATTTCAGTAAGATTTTTCCGTAAGTTTGATTTTTAACATTCTATTTCCAGTCTTAGAATAAAATGTAAAGTAAACTATTTTCAGTGCTTGTTGATTTTTAGGGCATTATCATGATCAAGTATTTTTTTTAAATACTTTTAATTAACATTGCTGTTAATTATATTGTTGGTATTTTGTTTACAAATTATTCACATTATATTGGAGCATAAACTGGAGCAAAGCTTCTAAACATGGACCAACAGTAGATTGCATGTAAACCAGCAAATGAGACTGATGCCCAGAAGATACAGATCTATAGCAATATTTTACTGACAAATGTCGAGAGCACATTATAGTCTCCGCTCGGATTTCCTTTGTTCTTGCACAAAACTGGACGTGCGCTCTCAAATATACAGTGCTCTCTCATGAACTGTCTCTCAGTCTCCTCTCGCTCCAATATTATGTGTGCGTGCTTAAATTGTGTTCTGCGTGCTCACGAAACTCTCCGAGCTCTTGCACTAGAAATTAAATCGCTTCTGGATTAAACACTGTCAAATGTTATCAACCATCAGAATAGACGACTGATCAATGAAAATGAAAACGTGGAATCTTATTGGCCGAGAGTGAACTGCGTCTGGAATTCTTTCGACAAAGATGGATATTTAATTTCTGTACAATTTAATAATATTTAATCATATTAATCAGATGTAGGCCTATCTTAGAAATGGCTTGGAATGGGGCGCTTGGATGATTTCTATATTAATAAGCTTGTTTGTCTAACTGCATCACATTACAGGTCAAACCCCAATGAACGATTTATCTAAAACCAACATATCAGCCAATTTCATGGACCAAAACATTAAATTAAACATTAATTTAAAACAAAAGATTAAACAACTAATTTAATGTTATAAATCAGTCTATTTAGAAATGTGTAAAATGTTATAAATTAGCCTATTAAAAACATTTATTAAT
This sequence comes from Chanodichthys erythropterus, assembly GCF_024489055.1. Taxonomy (NCBI): domain Eukaryota; kingdom Metazoa; phylum Chordata; class Actinopteri; order Cypriniformes; family Xenocyprididae; genus Chanodichthys; species Chanodichthys erythropterus. The sequence goes on along the minus strand of NC_090235.1, from coordinate 5,972,188 downwards.
TTAAATGAATTCATAACAAAATCGTTTGAAATTAATGAAGACTTGTTTCATCCAGTGTTTTTAAACGAATCTCTTGAATGAATGATTTTGATAATCATTAATGAAATGCATTTTAACAGCCACTGGTTGCCACCTACTGGCAGAACAGTGTAATAACATTAGTTTCAAAGGTCATTAACTCATTTTGATTGCTGAAATCTGTATATTCAGTCTATAAATTGTTATTGCAATACTTGCGTTATTATTTAATGTTTGCAACACAGAAGTAGCAATAGTGTGTTGTTGAAAACACTTTGTGAAGCTGTTTAAAACATATAGCTACATGACCACTGCTTTCAGCGGCAATGCAAAAGCAGGTTTAAATGTTCAGGTATGATTGTAATTTCAAAGGTTTAATAGACATAACCGAATTGTTGTCATTTAGGAATAAGATTGCATTCTTTTGATTAATCGTGCATACATAAGAGCTTATAGCCAAAGTATTTTTGTATGTCATGTTTTATACCAGACCTCAAAAGAAATTCACTATGGTGGTATATTTGATGTCCACATTTTAAGTGTTAAGGAATGATGATCTGACCCTGATCTTGTTCTGCCTTATATCAGAAGATATTTTTTTGTAATATTTTACAATAATATTTCATTAACATGAAACATCACTACATTAGTTAACATTAACTAAGGATGAACTGCACTTCTACAGCATTTATTAATCTTTGTTAGTTAATTTCAATGTTTACTTATACATTATTAAAATCAAAAGTTGTAATTGTTAACATTAGTAAATGCACTGTGAACTAACAAACAGCTGTATTTTTAACTAAACTTAAAAATTAATAATTACAGTAATGTATAGCACATTGTTAGTTCATGTTAGATAAAACATTAATGTTAACAAATAAAAACCTTATTGTAAAATGTTACCTATTTTTTTAATATAAATTTCAAGACAAAACATACGACCACAATAACTTTAAGAACCTTTTTGCTTGTTTGTTTAGATAAATTGGGTTTGACCTGTAATGTGATGCAGTTAGACTAGGTTACATTTGATTAATATTATTAAATTGTAAAGAAATTAAATATCCATCTTTGTCAAAAGAATTCCTGGCGCAGTTCACTCTCAGCCATTAAAATTTCACTTAGCATTGTCATCGATCAGTAGTCTCTTCTGATTGGTTGATCACTGTTGACGGCATTTAATCCATAAGCAAATTAATTTCTGCAAGAGCACGGAGAGATTCACGAGCGCGCAAGACACAGTTTGAGCTTGGACATGCAATATCTGAGTGAGAGGAGAGACAGATCATAAGAGAGCACGTATATTTGAGAGCGCGCATCCAGTTTTGTGCGAGAGCAAAGGAAATCCACATGCGAGCGGAGAGATTCGCGCTTGCACATTACATGTATGTGCTCTCATGTCACATAATGTGCTCTCGACATTAGAGAGTAAAATAACACCATACAAACAATCTGTAAATCCAGATTTATAAAACCATAAGTGCCGATCCTGAGGGCTCGAGCAGCCACAGAAAAACACAAGATACTCTCCATTCATTTTAACCAATAAAAAAGTGATTGAAACTATCAGTTTCTATGGTTATTTTAATAAAAAAATATAGAGAGCGCATCAATGTAATGCGTGAGCACAAAACTCTCAGCTTCACTGAACACTGGGTTCTTTGGGAAGCAAGGTTATCTTTCCCTCACAACCAAAAACACACTTCTTTGGTGACATTGTTTTTAGACCAAAAAATCAACAAAGTGACAAATCTTTCTCAAGCAAGTCCTGTGCAGCGCTGCCGACGACCACACGTTGATGGGTGTGCTCTTGCTCTCTAGCTCTGGTCGATGTATACGTGTGCTCTCTTCCGGGAGAAGTGTCCGTACAAGGAATTCTGACCTTTCTGATGTCACACAGGCACATACTCGAAAAAAAGATCCCGAAATTTATGAGGATTTGGAAGAGTATTTTTGGCACAGAAATACTCCATCATGCATCCAACTCATGTTTTAAAACTTTGGCCATATTTAGCATGAGAATCCAACTCTTTAACAGTGTAAATAAGTCAGAATGCATGAAATAGCATTGAGTGCGCATGTCCAGTTTTGTGCGAAAGCAAAGGAAATCATAACAATACATTACAAAAATGCGCTCTCAACAATGGGTTTAGTTTGTGACAGATAATTTGTGCCCAGTTTGATTAGTTTGAGGCCAAATGTTTTGTTAGGGGAACAACATTATATCCTTGTTTGTTTCATCACATCTGTGCAGGACCCAAAATATGAGTGGGTTTGTACTGGTATTCCTTCTAGTGATGGGTTATTTAGACCAGTCACATACACTCTGTGCAGTAAAAAATATATGATTTGCTTACCTCACAAGTCCCCTCTGAATCTTTTGTTCATATGACAGCCACATAGGATAAACTATAGCAATGTAAAGCAAACATTGCATGGTTGGGGATTTGGCCATTCCCATCACTATTTCCTTCCAGTAATTCTTGTATCAGATTATCAAGATTACAACCATGTTCTGTAAAATGTTTTAAAAATGGTTTTCTTTTGGCTCTAGTGTGACTGAAACAACAGGGAAGTCAGTGCAGGAACAGATTGATAAGTTTAGTATCATCCAGAGTGACTCTGCTAACCCCTCATCTCCCATGCAACACTTTGAGGACTTCATTAAAATTAAGGTGAGTTCACTTGTCCTCTTGGTGACACTAATGGGTCGTACGCCGACCCTGGTCCTCTATGACTTTCTTTACTTCTTTTTAACCCAGTAAGCACTGAAATACAACAAACCAAATTTTAATGCAGGACTGAAGTAAGCAGGGACTTAATGTTTCAAGACTTTTCTGACTTTTCTTGTGTTTTTCGTCTTTTGGAAGGAAACAAAATTGACTACATTGCTCAATGGAGACATTATTGACAGGAAGAAGCTCATCTACTCATCAATACACAGAACTATTCAGAATGAAATGGCCTCTTGCTATAAAGGTATGTTAGCATTAAAGGGATAGTTCACCCAAAAATGAAAATTATCCCATGATTTACTCACCCTCAAGCCATCCTATGACTGTCTTCTTTCAGATGAACACAATCAGAGATATATTTAAAAAATATCCTTAGTCCTCCAAGGTTTATAATGGTTGTGAATGGGGGGCTGCATTTAGAAGGCAAAAATAATGCATCCATCCATAAAAAAAGTAATCCATATGACTTCAGGGGGTTAATATAGGCCTTCTGAAGCAAAGTGCTGTGTTTTTGTTAGAAAAATATCCATATTTAAAACTTTATGAATTCAAATAACTAGCGATTTGTGGCAGAAGAGTATCCTTTGACCTGACGCATAACGTAATGATGAACACGGAGGCGCAGAGGATAGAGCAAAGCAAATCACCGGTCAAATCAACGAACATTTTTAAAGAGAAATGTCAGAGGATTTCGATATAAGAGAAGAGGAGTTAAAATTAGTTGCACAGCCCCTTTTTTTGAACCGCGATAGTCATCTAAACTTACAATACTACTACATCCTGCGTCATACTGTTACAATATTGCTGGTTGTAAGCATAAGCACACACAACGAGGAAGATATAACAATTTTTAATAAATCCACAGGAAAGATAATCCACAGACAGGTTCAACGGAGAGACAACCACACAATACACAAATGATACCGGACAATACTGAACAGGAAACACAGGGCTTGTATACACAGGGAAACAAGGAGGGTGACTGAACACAGCTGGATGTGATGATTGGGGTGATCAGTAACCATGGTGATAAACTAGTGGCGGGAAATGGCACAACACAAGTCCAAAACAGAGTGCACATGTAACACATACATCGGGTTAGAGGATTGACCCAAGTCGACTTGCACGTTCTGTGTACGGTCGTCCACCGGAAGTTAGTTATTTGAATTCATAAAGTTTTAAATATGGATATTTTTCTTACAAAAATGCATCTCTTCGCTTCAGAAGACCTTTATTAACCCCCTGGAGTCGTATGGATTACTTTTTTATGGATGGATGCATTATTTTTGATTTTAAAACGTGGCCTCCGATTCAAAACCATTATAAACCTTGGAGGACTAAGGATATTTTTAAATATATCTCCAATTGTGTTAGTTTGAAAGAAGATAGTCATATACACCTAGGATGGCTTGAGGGTGAGGAAATCATGGGATAATTTTTGGGTGAACTATCTCTTTAAGAGTTACGGTTCATCGCAAACTATTTTAATGTAAATTGTACTTTTTATTTTAAGCATAACAAAAAAACTTCTTTCATTCCCTTACAAAAAAGAAGTTTTTTCAAGTGTGCTATTAGTATCTTGTCTCTCTTATTCTTTTAAAGGGGACCTATTATGCAAAATTTACTTTTACATGGTGTTTGGACATAAATGTGTGTTGGCAGTGTGTGTACACAACCACCCTATAGTGATAAAAATCCACCCACTCCTTTTTTTTTTTAATCCCCATAAATCATAAGCAGTGTCTCAGAACAAGCCGTTTCCAAATTCCTGGCAGTGTGATGTCACATTAGCCACAGAGCCCGCACACGAATGTTGACAGACACTGATGTTTGAACATAGAACCCTGAGCGCGTTCACAGCGAGTCCGCCATTGTTGCACTGACGAGAACGTCTCCCAAGCGTTTTAGGTGTTCTGTAGCTGGATGGATTAATCCACATAGCTCTATTTACTCCCGAAATCTGAGATGCTGAAAACAAGGTGGATTAACTTGGTTTTCCAGGAAAATGCTCCCTCAGTTCTGTCGAAATTCATTTATGTCTGCGTGAATCATTTCACACCGGACTGTTTAATGAACGAATATCAATACAAAGGGACAATACAAAACAAACTGTGGTAAAAATATGCTACTCAAGGATATACAAGTAAAAACTGTTTGTGATCCAGCTTAAAGACTCCAGAGTGATACTGGATACGACAGTAATGAAGGTGAGGGCACTTTATTACAGTTCATCTGAGTTTATTTACGGGTATAAAGTTTATTAAGCACCACCCGAAAGGCATAAGGTCTATATATATTCGTTTACTGTTAGTTTTAATGAGTGTTTCTGTGTTTTTCGCTATGTACGTTATGTTGGTGATGATAATACAAGGGAAAGAGAGAGAGTATATGGATAATATTTTAATGCACTCTTGCACTTTGTTTTATTAAGCTCTTACAATGATTTTCTAGAGTAAAAACGGACGCTTCATCTTTTGTGTGAAGTATAATAAACATCATAAAACTCATCTGTATAGTTTTGGCCATCTTTCGGACAGTACAACAGGCCTGTACTAATATACTGGATAAAAACAAGAAGGCAATATAAGTTATAACCGTTATTGAACTAAACTATACCTGTTCTATCTCCATGCAGCATATATTCGCAGTTTCTGTCATTATAATGCATCCTGACTGAATCCTGACAGGGGAGAACGAGCTCTTGAAGCTTCAATTAGATGAACCACAGGTGCATCTGCAGGTCTTTTGTCTTCAGAGGCCATACTGTGAAGTGTAGGGGTGTGACGAGACCGGTATCTCACGAGATGAGACGAGACGAGACTCGAGATTGAGTTCACGAGACGAGACGAGACAAGATTTTTTACACACTATTTTTAAGAAATCCTCAATGGCGAAATAAATGACTAGAAAAAAATATTCTGCAGGTCTATTTGAAATGTTTTAACTAATGAATTTCATTTCAGTTCTACTTCTGAGTATGAATTATCATATGCAGTAAAAGACAACAATACTCAAGCACTGTAAAAGGCCACTAACTCAACTGACTGACTTCTCTTCTGTATGATTCCAGTCTCTTCAGGCCTTACTGTACATGATTTATGAGCTTCTACAACATTTGACCTCCTAACTGAACTCCTTTCCACAAACTGATCATAGAAATAAAAACAGTATAAATAAAAATGGTAACTCTTTACAATAAGGTCTCATTTTTTAACATTAATTAACCAACATCAACTAACAATGAGCAATATACGTGCTACAGTATTTATTAATCTTTGTTTATGTTAGTTAATAAAAATAGTCATTCATTGTCAGTTCATGATAGTTCACAGTGCATTAACTAATGTTAACAAATGAAATCTTATTGTTTGTGCTTAATAAGATTAAGAGAAAACTGTTATTCATTTTTATGGTAACACTTTACAATAAGTAGAACCATAATCGCACTCTCTCAATATTCAAAGTGCAAACAAGACCAAATTTTTCGTTGATACAGAGCTAAGAGATGGTTACAACTACACTGCCCAGCCTAAAATAGCTTTCATATTGAGAGATATTTGCATGCATCAGGGAGCCGCTTTCAAAATGCGGGGTATTGAAATCGCGTTTGAGTGCGCGCTCGCGTTTACTTTCACTTTCATGATCGCACGTAACTCTGTAAATATGGAGTGGTGGCGACCGTTATCCAACTGAATTAAATGTTTTTTATTTAAATACAAAGCAAAATGACAGTGGAGGCGTAATATAAATGTAGCGGTGGCATATTCTTTCCTAATCATCCTAACACTCTGTCATGGCAATATCATGAGACTACTTTTCGCCTCGACGAAAAATCTCGTCACATTTTAGTCTCGCGAGATCTCGTGACACGAGATCTCGTCACACCCCTAGTGAAGTGTGTGAAACAAGCTCTTATCAAACTCTTTTTTTCCTTCAACCGTTTGTTAGGAGTTAGATTTGATAGGCAATGCACAGAACTTTCTCTCCCTTTGTTCCTCTTTCAACTCAGCTTGCAAGTAAAAAATTGAACACACATATACTGTATATATTATATATTATATATTGAGAAAAAGTATGAGTGATGAAAGCAAACGGTGTGCCTCCATGTTCACATCTCATCTCCGAATCGGACACACACCAGTATTGCTTTGTTTGTTTGGGGGGAAGAGCATGCTGCCCTTGTGTTGGAACAGGGCGAGTGTGAGCATTGTGAGCTGTTCACAGTTAAAATGCTCTGTGCTCGTCTTGTTTACTTCCAAGGGCCAACACCCACATTATGATCGTGGGGCTCGAGAATGGATCAGGCTGATGAATGGGAGACGGGTCCTGCCCTATCGCCCACTTTATCCACTCGTGTGAACTCGAAGTGCACTTCAGAGCTTCTTCAGCTTACGCGGGGGATGATGATTCTCTTTTCGAGCTTGCTGCTTCTGAGCCTCTAAGAATTTTCCTTAATTTTCCATCTTCTTCATAATTCTAGTGACTGCTGTGAAATTGAGACCATTTTACCAATCGCACTGAGACATTTAAAATGATACCAAACATGAAAGGGAAAAACAATAGATATACAAGTTACATTATACATAGAGTAAACTTTCAGTGACTTGAGGCAGGGGGAAGGAGAGTTTGTGTGTGTGTGGGGGGGGTTGCATACTGTAGATGTGTGGGGGCAAGGCGTTGTCCTATGCTATTCTTTTAAGATCTTCTCTCCAGATACGCTTTATTGCAGGATGCTTGATCTCAGTTTTCGTTTAGCAGGAAAATCAAGCCTTACAAAACTTTTCACCTCTCTCACAACCTGCCGTTTCCCGATTTTTCTCTTCTATCCATAACGTCATTCATATCTCACCTTAACAGTGTAAAAGTCATTCAGCAACCACAGCCGCCCAAAAAGGTCTCTCACAACAACAAATTCAAACCCTTGGTCATTGGTCATCAGAAGCTTTCAAAACCTACATCAGATCCAGCCGCTTCCACATCAGAAATGCGCAACAAGCCCTAACCAATTAAATCGTTAATTCCCATCACCTGTACACCAGCCCGCATTTTCAAATCCTATTATCTCGCCGTATTCATGCCAATCTAAAACCAACCATTGAATTTTGTTTTAGACTTTTAAATTACAGTTAGATGAATCCACAGATGTATCAAACTCTCCCCAGCTGCTTGTATTCATGAGATACAGTTTTTAGGGGAAACTTAACAAGGACGTTCTGTTTTGCACCCCGCTTGAGGGAACGTGCACAGACGAGGACATTTTCACAAAACTTGACAACAAACTAAAAGAAGAGAGACTGTCTTGGAGCGAGTGCATCGGTGTGTGTACAGACGGTGCTAGAGCGATGCTGGGGAAAAAGAAAGGTCTTAAAGCAAGAGTCTTCAGGTGGCACCTCACGTAAATTTCACGCATTGTATTACAGTCAGGTGGCTTTCGTGAGGAACTGTGCTCAGCCGCCTGTTTGAGCTGCGGGATGAACCATTCACTGTAACAAGGGCAAATCATATGACATCCGACATGGAGGACGCATTGATTGAACTGTCAAGCAACCGAACCTTAAAGACAGTGTTTAATTCCAAAATTCTCCAAGTGGCGGTCTCCAAAATTAAACCAAGAATGGACTTGCTGTGCTCCAAGCATTGTGCCCACCCATCTCAATTAGGTGAGGTTAGTGTTGAAATGAAAGTAATGAGTAAATTAAATAAATTAAAAGTAATAATAAATGTAATATTATGGTTGTTTGACTGTTGTGTTCTTATGTGTTGTAATTATGCTTGTGTTTGGATAGGCCTATTAGTGCGTGTGCGTTTTTGCGCGCAACGTTTGTATACTTTAACCACCTCTTACAATTGTGGGGGTCACGAGTCACTGGCACCGTTATTTTGGGGGTCGTGGGCTAAAAAGTTTTGGAACCCCTGTCCTAGAGGGCCTGGTTGAGACCCTGTTTGAACTGTTAGAGTCAATAGAGTCTGTTTTTTCTTATGGCTATAACTTCTCTGAAAAGAAATGGGGACATGCAGGCTCTGTCCATCGTGCCATCTTGCTTAGACTTTGCCCCAGGAATGATGAAAGCAATTTTGCATCCTCATCCTGACTATTTGCCAAAGGTTCCTTTCTCAACCTTGCATCCGGTCACTCTCAAAGCCTTCTGCCATCCGACGTTCACTACGCCGGATCAGGAGAGAATTCACAGACTGTAACCCATCCATGCTCTTCAGGCCTACGTCCAACGCACTAGCCAGTGCCGTAAGTCAGAGCAACTATTCGTCATGGGGGCCGTAATGGGGGGTGGCCGCCATGAAACAAAGCATGTCACATTGGCTGAGGGATGCTATTGCCCTTGCCTATGAGGTGTGCGATCAAGCTTCACCAGTAGGCATCAGGGCTCATTCTACCAGGGGGGTTGCCTCTTATAAAGCTTTGGCGGGGGCGCCCCCTTGCAACATGTTTGTGATGCGGCGGGTTGGTCCTCACCGCACACATTCGTAAGGTTTTATATTTAGGATGTTCATGTTACTCTGGCCTCTCGTGTCCTTGAGTCAACATCACAAAGTTAGTGTCTGAGACTGCGTTATTGTGTTATCTCTGTTATCTGTTATCTCTGCGTTATTGTGACTTCACTTCACAGCCGGGGGGTCCGGACACGCAGTGTGGCGGTGTGGGTATTCTCATTCCCATAGCGCTGAATAAAGCGCAGCTCGAGTGTAGCTTTTGAAAGGGAGTGCCCCGGGTTACTTTACTCTAACCCTGTTCCCTGAAAAAGCGGGAATGAGAAGCTGTTCTTCATTGCCGCACTGGGATGTCCCAGGACTGCTCTTCAGACAAATATCCTGCAGACGCACCTGTGGCTCATCTAATTATAGCCTCTGACGCGGCGCATTCTGAAGACGTCACGATCAAGGCTATCGAAAATCTAGGTCAATTTCATTGACGTTTTATACACATATGCACAGCTGGTCACTGCTAAAGACGTTTCCCATAGCGCTGAATAAAGCGCAGCTTCTCGTTCCCACTTTTTCAGGGTTACAGTGAAACCACTCCATAAGTAGCTATACTAAATAAAATGAACTTTAATTTTACCTAAATTTTGTAAGGGTTAATAATAATAATAATAATAATAGTAAAAAAACACCCAGCATGTAACAAATTACATTTCATTCATGAAACACACATCCAAGAATTGATTTATTTCCTTGTTCTGATGTGTTCTTCATGAGAAAGAAAATGAATGAACACAGAGTGTTTCTCATTTTAGAAGCTGCAGCAGTGACTGGAACCGGATCCATGAAGAAAAGGCAAGAACTGCTAATAACCACAGTCGATGAGATAAAACAAGACATGTTCAACAAAGCAAAAATGAAAGTGCTTAAAAAGTTGAATAACTTAAAGGTAGTGATCTCAAATTCATTAAAGGTGATCATGTATTTAGTTGTACAATGTTTAGAGTCAAATATAATCTTCTTTTGTTTCTTTGTAAAGCTGTACATAATGGATGCTCTTGAAAAAGGACTAAAGAAAGCAATAGAACGCTCACAATCACAAATCAGCAAAATCATAAGAGAGGGTAAGAGAGAATGTCGTCCTATTACACCACAGAAACAAGGGTTTGAACAAACAATCTTTTTCAATGTCAGGTATTGATTAATTAATTTCAATCGTTGTCATTTCTAGATGTCTCTGGATATATTCAACAGCTGGAGAGAATGTCAGATCAACTGTCTGACTAATGGGGATCAAGCATTAAGAAGCCCAGGAAATACAGATGAAACAAACATAAAAATAAAGTGTAACAATTTCAGTATGTGTTTTCTTTAGTTTTTATTATTTCTTTATTTAACCAGGGGAAGTCATATTGAGACTATAGTCTCTTTTTTAAACAAATTTTACAACAAATATTTTATTTCTTTACTTATATTTATTTGTCCATGTTGCTTTATTTTTTTCTTTACATTTGTTTGGTGGAAGATGTACTTTATCTTAAGTTGTTAACTTTTATCAAATTTCTCTGAACTTTGGGATTTATTTTAGGGTTGCGTGAAACATAAATTGTATATTGATTTGTTGCTCTGTTTTCATTGTAACCGTTTTACAGCGAGACATTTAAAAACTGTAAGAATAAATAGGCTCTCAGCTTGCAGGAATTTTAAGGTTACATGATGTAAACTTCCTCCCAATTTTCTACTCTCTTCTGTTTTGCCGTGTAAGCTTAAGATTAGGACATAATGAGGAGCCTGAAAAAACAATCTGTTGTTTTCAGAAAATTGTGGGGGAAAAAAAGGTATCCAATTTGCCTTATCTGGCAAACCTTTTGTGTATTTTTTTTTTTAATCCTTTTCAAGTACCATGCAAAGGGTGAAAACTTTTACAAATATGGTGAAAGGAAACCTTATGATAATCTGTCCATTTGTTTATCCAATATACTTTGTAAGTCTTTGTTTCATGATACATGAATATGCATTAAAAGATAGAGAAGATAATCTAAACAAAATATGTAGCTGTGCTATTTTCAAGAAACTTTTATTGGAGATACATTTACTTTATAGATTGGAAATACCAAAATTTTGACTTCGATACGATATATAACTTAAATATCACGATACCGATACTTAAACAATACTATGGCAAAAACCTTAAACAGCAGGAAAAGTAAATAAATAACATATGACAGAACTTCTTTCTTCACCAGTGTGCAGGCTGATACTTCTGGATTTGAGCTTCATTGCCATGAAGTTGTTAGAGTTAATATATTTTTTAATGTTTATTTTTTCATGCTCAATAAAATTGTAAATTATTTGCTGTTATGCTTTTTTATATATATATGTAGGTGTTTTTGATAGTAAGATTATTGTAAAAATTAGATTACTGTAAATACTTAATAGCAATGTTATTAAAGCATAAATTGGTTTAAAATAACTGTATATACCCTTCACATATTTATGTATCTTTAAATTAATTTTATTTTTGCAACCAGATATCACTTATTAAACTTAGACTCAATAATACACCTCTTTTCGGTGGTCTGCTTGCACGAGTAAAATAAATAAAAAACACTCATTTAATGTTTGAGAGTATAAACATAATGCTGGTATCACACTAACCTGTCTCCTTAAATTCTTTGTTCAAATCGGGATGTTTGACGGCAAGATGCTTTTGACTCCCATCGCTTACGTTATTTTGTAGCCTAACATCTTTTGCAGACGGGCTTTGTGGTGTCCGTGGGCTTGATCTTACTGTCGGCAATGTAAGCAAAATAATGCCATATTTCGCTTCGTGCATCTGCTTTCTCAACAATTTGTGGATGGTCTGCAAGAGCACCTGTATATGCAACCATACCTCTCGTTTCGTCACCATAAAAGCCGTTGCGCAGTTGAGAGGAATAAACACGCACTCAATGTGAAGCAGCACGCTGCACGCACACTGCCCCCTGCTGTCACACATTAGGAAATACAGCTGGCACTCAAAGTACCGGTACTAATAAAATGAAGAACCGGACCGTTTTTAAAAGCAGGGTATCGCGATACCTTTCTAGTACCGGTATATCGTGCAACACTAATTGGATGTTTACAAAATTTTTGTTCTCTGTTCATTGGATATCATTGGATGTTCATTGAATGTCAAACATTGATTCTTACATCTATCATAATTGATCTGTTCAAACATTCATTGTCAAGTGTTTCTTTACATGCTTTAGGCATGCAAGATCTTGATATGATGTCACAGTCAGTGGAATCTTTTTTAAAAACTGTAATTGTAAAATGTAAAATGTAAAAATATACAATCTACTTTTAATAAACAAATATCTGAGGTAAGCACTCACAATCTGTAATGATGGGTCAACAATGGGGATCCATTTGCAGCTTTTATTAACATAATGATAATTGCAGACAAGGGCAGAGGCAAAGACATAAACAGGGACAGGCAATAGTCGAGGCAGGCTGCAGGCAAACAGAGTCGGGACACAGGCAGAGATCAGGGCAGGCGGTATGGCGGCATTTTAATGCCATTAATGATCGAGCGCACAACTGATGCTTGCGCGCGCAGTAAATCACTTCCGCGAGAGGATAACAGATCTACACTACTCATTTTAAACCCGCGCGCGCGCATGACATCTCCTTTGCGCGCAGATCAAGTCCTCGCGTGCTCGGACAAGACTCGCAGCACGCGCGTCATCATTCCCCACACTCGCGCTCAATCTTCTATTTCGCTCGCGCGAACACTTTTGATTTTTGTCAGTCGTGGGGCGGGACTTTACTTATTTCAGTGTAAGCTCAAATGTCATTGGTCAATTCAGTTTTTCCAGAAGTCTGTTTTGATTGGATGCCTGTTGTAAAACGATTAGACATGGCTTGGACCAGATGAAAAAATACTTTAGTAATTTATAGTAAATACTATAGTGTTTTTGAACCATACTAAAGTAAAGTACTTTAATTTGCTGTGGTAATTCTATAGTTGTTGAGGGTAATATAAACAAATTGACTTTACCCAAATACTGTAATTTTCTACAACTATATTACTACAATACACCAGAGTTTACTGTAGTAAAAACTAAAGTAGCCTATACAGTATTTATTACAGTTTATCAGTTCATCATAGTTAATACACTGTATACTGAAGCATTCATTAACAAAGTGTTGTAAATAGTATAATGTATATAGTATACTACACTTTACTATAGTATGGTCCAAAACACTATAGTATTTACTATTATTATGCAAGTGAGTTAAACTTTATTTATTGACTGATTGATTGCATTATTATCATTATATGTCCTTATTAGATACTATTAACTTGATTTATTATTTTTATGGAGCTGTAGCTGCTGGGGAAAAATGAGAACATAGTACATTATCATTATACTTCCACTAAACAGTCTGTTTACCCATAATAGTATATATATATATATATATATAAAAAAAAAAAAAACTAAATATGTCTTAGATATAAAGATTTCTAAATTGGGTTTCGGGGGATATGATCATTCATACTGTGTACTGTATCTTAACTTTAGCTGCAACCTTTCAACATAGTGAAATGCTGAAACCATTTTATACTGTATTTAATGGAAAATATATTAACCTGATAATATATTAAACTGACAAAGAATGATAACAAAAAGCTTACACAACAACTCTTGTTGATATGTATCTTTCATCCAAAGCCACATGAAGCAATTCTGGATTTAGAATCATAGTTACAACTATTTAATGGACACTTTTGACATTTCTGTAGTTCTCAGAACTGACATAATTTTGGCTGGGTAAACAGATACTGTTTAGTGGAAGTATAGTGGTAATGTAGCGGTGAACTACAGCAAATATAATATGTGTTCTCTTATTTCCCCAGCAGCTACACCTCCATAAAAATAATAATAAATCAAGTTAATGTATCTAGTAAGGCCATATTATAATAATAATGCAATCAATCAGTTAATAAATAAAGTTTAACTCACTTGCATCTAGTCCATTGATGAAGCCTGTCTAATTGTTTTACAACAGGCGTCCAATCAAAACAGACTTCTGGAAAAACTGAATTGACCAATGACATTTGAGGTTACACTGAAATAAGTAAAGTCCCGCCCCACGACTGACAAAAATCAAAAGTGTTCACGCGAGCGAAATAGAAGATTGAGCGCGAGTGTGGGGAATGATGACGCGCGTGCTGCGAGTCTTGTCCGAGCACGCGAGGGCTTGATCTGCGCGCAGAGGAGATGTCATGCGCGCGCACGGGTTTAAGATGAGCTCGCGGGCTCCCGTTTCCTCGCGTGCAGATCTGTTATCCTCTCGCGGAAGTGATTTACTGCGCGCACAAGCATCAATTGTGCGCTCGGTCATTAATGGCATTAAAATGCCGCCATAAGGCGGCAAGCAAACACAGTCTAGTAAACAGGCAGGGATCAGGGCAAGCGGCAGAGAATCACAGGAGATAAACAGTCCAAACGGCAACAGAATAACAATCCACAGGAAAACGCTCAGAAATGATCACTGGGGCAAATCAAGACTTCGCAATGTGTGAATGCGTGTGGCTTAAATAGTGTTTTGGTAGTTTAAAGTGATCTCACTTAAATGAAACTCATAACCACCCTACTGTATGATATGCTGCGTGATATCACTTACTCTATTTATAGCCTAGCCATGGGTAGGATCCCACCATATTTAATACCCCCTTTTGTCTTGTACAAAACATTCTGGCGTCTACCACTATTAGCCAAGTCAGTCCAATTCAGGCCCACAATATCCCAGTCCTAAAATCGAATTCTTGCACCAGAACTCAGCTAGTGATGGAGTTAGGCATGTGACGGTATCAGATTTCCATGCTGCGATTAATTGATTAAGGTTTTATCACGGTATACGGTATTATCACGGTATTCAATTATATAAGAAATAAAGGTTGAAAATATAGACCAACTTCTGTATTGTCCTTTTAATAACAACTTTATTTATTTTAAATAATAAAGAGTACCTCAAACATTTTAATACAAATAAATGTAAATAAAACAACACAGTAATGATGTATAAAGTGAACAATTGTATCAAACAAAAAGTGCAAAGTGCAAAAGAACAACTTCTGTGTTCTGTTAACTGCTTTAAAACACATTTAAAAGTAAAACAACTATATAAAGTGTCAATTATTTTAAATAATAAAGAGTACCTCAAACATTTAAATACAAATAAATATAAATAAAACAACACAGTATTGATGTATAAAGTGAATAATTGTATCAAACAGAAAGTGCAAACTGCAAAAGAACAACTTCTGTGTTCTGGTAACTGCTTTTAAACACATTTAAAAGTAAAAGAACTATAAAGTGTCAACAATAAACAATGTACTAATTCCTGGTCTCTTTTGGGTATTTCTTCTGAGCCGTTATGTTTTAGTCCTTCAGATTAAAGTGCAAAAATGTGAGCATGTTCACTTTTTCTGGCTTGAGCTTTGCACGGTGAGGTGAGAGGATGTGTCCACTGGCACTAAATACCCTCTCAGAAGGAACACTTCCCTTACGAAAAACTAGTATACTTCAAGTTCATTTGATCAAGTATACTAAAGTAATGTTCAAGTATAATATCAATGTACTAGTAGTAAACTTGTAAGTGTACTATTTTAATACCGCTTGGGACTAAATTGGCCCAATTGAAGTATACGTTTAAGTGTACTATAAGTGTAACAGTAGTAAACTTTAACTAGTTCACAGCTACGTTTCTCATTTGTACTGCATCTGTACTAAAAGTAAACTTATACTAGTATACTAGTAGTTTACTATTTTAATACTAGTAGTAGCTACATTTTTAGTATACGAAAGTACACTTTGAAATATACTCTCGGTAAACTGCTAGTTTAGTGCAAGTATACTTTTAAGTTTTCTTTAAGTGAACATGACATCACACTTATAGTTTACTTTTTATATATTATTTTTGCACTTTAAGCATACTTCTATGTTAACTGCAGTGTTAAATTAACTCTCCAGGGAGTACAGGTGAGACCATACTCCAGAGTGTTAAAGTTAATGAGATAATTAAGTGATTAATTGAGTAATGATTGAGCAGTGGATAGGAACTTCAACTATAACAGTAAATAAAACTAGCTTAGACAAATCCAAATTAAACCCTGCGGCTCGTGACGGCACATTGATGTCCTAAGACACGAAACGATCGGTTTGTGTGAGAAACCGAACAGTATTTATATCATTTTTTACCTCTAATACACCATGTCCAACTTCGTTCAGCTTCCGGTGAGTGAGGTCTGATTGCGCTCTGACAACGGCAGTGATGTCTCGCGCTCATTGAAGTATATGGGCGAGACATCACTTCCGTCATCAGAGCGTGTTTTTTGACCTCATTAACAGGAAGCTGAACGAAGTTGGACATAGTGGTGTATTAGAGGTAAAAAATTATATAAATACTGTTCGGTTTCTCACACAAACCGATCGTTTCGTGTCTTAGGACATTAATGTGTCGTCACGAGCCACAGGGTTTAATTTGGATTTGTCTAAGCTAGTTTTATTTACTGTTATAGTAGAAGTTCCCATCCACTCCTATTATTTGACTGACAGACGGCAGCGGTTGCAGTTAAAAATCATAATTTGCGTTCGACTGAAGAAAAAAAGTTACCTACATCTTGGATGCACTGGGGGTAAGCAGATAAACAGCAAATTTTCATTTTTGGGTGAACTATCCCTTTAAGCATTGTGGTATTTCGCCATGCTTCTCACTGACACGCCCCCAACTCGTACAGATCGCAGCTTAAGGAAAATCCAGAGCTTCCCACTGGTATTTACGACATTGTGGTGGCGTTCATGTGCATTCAGCTCGTAAATCCACCATAACTTGAATGCAGCAATAATGCTTTCACCCTGACCATTTAGACAGGGCTTGGAGCAGGAGAGGGCTTTGGCGCAGCTTATATTATTTTGTCTTTAAATCAGTAAAAATAGCAACGCTGTTCATTTTATTACATTATATCCATGTAATAATTATACAAATTACATAGTAATCTGCATAAATTAAAAAGAAAAAAAAAAAAATTGGTTATAACAATCATCTGCTTACAGTGATTATTTTGACCCAGACAGATGTGAGATAAGCGGTTTGCACTGTATGGTTCTAAACAGTGCATCTCTGAAACAAGTTTAGGCAAACACCAGGTGGGAAAAATGTTACATTAAAGAGGGGGTGTAATGCTTTTTCATGCTTTCTGACTAATTTACATTGTAAAAGATTTGCATTCTCATCCTAAACATGGCCAAAACACGAGTCATATGACGGAGTATTTCTGTGCCAAATATACAACTTCAGGTTGTGGACATGTTTCGCCCAATGTTTTCGCTGAATGTTTTATGACATGGTATGAATGTACCATGTCATAAAGGGTGAAATTCCTTCTATAGGCACTTCTCCCTGATAAGCGTGCACACACACACACACACACACACACACACATCACCCAGAGCAAGATCACACCCATCAGAAAGAAATTTCAGTATTTTACAATGAATATCAGTAAATTTAATTACGGTTACTTTTCTTAAATATGACATCTTTGATGAAGTATTCAGCCTTTAGATGCGACTCTTTAGCTCTGCCCACAGCACTGACAGCAGGAACGCCTCCAGGAGCTCGGCTTTTTTCGGATTACTGCATGCCCAACCATTGAGTGCATAGAAATTAACATACTTTTCAGAAGCCTGACATTTCTGTTTAAAATATCCTTTTTTATTGATCTTATAAAGTATTCTAATTTATTGAGATAATGAATAGTGTTTTTTGTTAAATGTGAGCCAAAATCATCACAATTAAAAGAACCAAAGACTTAAACTACTTCAGTCTGTGTGCATTGAATTTATTTAATACACGAATTCCACAATTTGAGTTGAATTACTGAAATAAATTAACTTTTCCACGACATTCTAATTTATTGAGATGTACCTGCATATGTACTCAAGATTAACATGAGATTGGCATGAGAAACATGAGAAACTGTGTGTGATACCCCTCTTTAAAGATTACTTTTAGGCATATCTACTTAATTTCAGCTGTGCAGTTGATAGACAGGAAAATGGAGACCAAACAGGGAGTGAATGATGTGTGACAGGTCCTGATGTCTCTATAAAGTCAATGAATCACCTGGCAGGGCAATTTGTGTCCATAAACGTGAAATGCTGGTACAGCCAAGGAGATGTTGTGTGGTATGCCCTCCCCTGATTTCTGATTGAACACAGTATGGCATAATTTTGAGTTGATGTGTCATGGTCTTTTCTCAAAACAATAATTCAGTTTTAAACAGAAAAAAAAAAAAAATTGTACTTACATCCAAATGTGAGGCAACAACACAGGTATGGAAGTAAGATAATGCCAAATGTTTTTGAAATAAAAAGCTTGTTGAATTGCACTATTTGAAAAAAATATGCATTACATTAGCTGTGCTTGCATTTAGATGCACTGTATTTTTAAGGCTTGCATGTTTATGGGATGAAATTCAACACAATCGTATATTTAAGCTGTGAATATTTCAATTAAAAATATTTCACACACATTTTCATTATTAAAAATTCAATAATTCATATTCACCTTTCAAATTTCACTTCCAAAATATTCATTCTGTTTAAAAATACAACCTATAAAATTCGACTAGCAATTTTCAGTCCATTTTATTTCGCTTTACAAATTCGCTCCCACAAATTCAGTGGTTCAAATTCGGCAGAAAATTCAACATTTCACATCCGGGAACTGCAGGAAGAGCAGTAGAGTGCCGATGCATCATCTCTATCTGCTGTTAGTCTTCTTCACCAGCAGGAGCCGCTAGCGGCTGTTTACAAAGACGAGCAACGGCTAGTAAGTCATCATTCATTCATAAAAACGGATTTACAGAATTAGAGCAAGCATAAGTGAATATGTGATGATTATCAGGGCCAGTATAAATGCAGAAAAGCTGATAAAGACACAAAAACTGCATTTATGTTTAATTCAGTGTATTTACGCTTACTTTCCCAGTGTAGCTACAGCTTTCTGTACAGTGAACAAGATAACGTTATTGCCCGATGCTGGTGTACAGATCAAACGTTAAATCTGAGATAGACATATATTTCTCTCTGTTGTTTAGTTTCCTTAACTTTATATCGCGGCGCTGTGTTGTAATACTAGGGCTTCCCTCATCCGTCATAGGATTGCCCTGCCATCAGGACATATAAAACTCTTAACACAGCTTAATGGACTCGTACAGTGATATAAAAGACCAAACTCGCACCTCATTTGTGATGTAGGTTAGACTATATAGGCTCCAAGAAAGCAGATACTGGCATAAAGTTGATTTGACGCTGAACGTTTGATTATGATACTCGCAAATTTAGGGACCGTCTCTAAAGTTACGACATTCTGTATTCACGTTTCTACCTTCAATTGCATTTAAAGAGAATGACTTAGTCACAAAACCAACTGTAAATTGTTCATCTAGCTGTCAGGTATAATGCAAACCTTTTAGATTTTTGATGTTTATTATAATAAAAGGTAACACTTTATATTAAATAGTTGATATGAACGAACAATGAACTGCACTTCTACAGCACTTACTAATCTTTGTTAATGTTAATTCCAGCATTTACTAATACATTACTAAAATCAAGAGTTGTATTTGTCAACTTTAGTTAATGCACAGTGAAGTAACATGAACAATGAACTGCTGTATTTTTATTAACGTTAACAAAGATTAACAAATACAACAACAAATGTGTTGCTCATGGATAGTTCACATTAGTTAATACATTATGAACCTTACTGTAAAGTGGTTCCAAATAAAGTGTCAAGTAATATGTAAAGATTGCTATGTATTTCACTACTGTATTGGATTATACAAAAAAATGCCATAACTTAAAGCTCAATAGCATATGATGAGAATGATTTAGTCACCAAAACTGTGAAGTGTTCATCTATAGGTGCCAGGTCAAAGAGTGATGCACCCTTCTCTCTCTCTCTCTCTCTCACACACACACACACACACACACACACATATTCAAACACACTCAACTCAAAGTACATGCACATATACTTTTTCTTTTTTTTACACATTCATCACACAATTAGTTCTACTTAGTTAATTTTATTTCTAAATTTTATTTAAAATTTGTATAAGCAGGATAATCTATGATCAGGTAAAATAAAAAATGAACAAAGTAAAAAAAAAATAGTGTGATGAACGTGTAAAAAAAAATAAAAAAAAATAAATAGTATATATATATGCATGTACTTTGAGTGAGGTGTGTTTGAATATGTATATGTGCATGTGTGTCTACAAGAGTTTGGTAGAAGGTAGAAACGTGAATACCAAATGTCGTAACTTTAGAGACGGTCCCTAAATTTGCGAGTATCATAATCAAACGTTCAGCGTCAAATCAACTTTATGCCAGTATCTGCTTTCTTGGAGCCTATATAGTCTAACCTACATCACAAATGAGGTGCGAGTTTGGTCTTTTATATCACTGTACGAGTCCATTAAGCTGTGTTAAGAGTTTTATATGTCCTGATGGCAGGGGAATCCTATGACGGATGAGGGAAACCCTATTATTACAACACAGCGCCGCGATATAAAGTTAAGGAAACTAAACAACAGAGAGAAATATATGTCTATCTCAGATTTAACGTTTGATCTGTACACCAGCATCGGGCAATAACGTTATCTTGTTCACTGTACAGAAAGCTGTAGCTACACTGGGAAAGTAAGCGTAAATACACTGAATTAAACATAAATGCAGCTTTTGTGTCTTTATCAGCTTTTCTGCATTTATACTGGCCCTGATAATCATCACATATTCACTTATGCTTGCTCTAATTCTGTAAATCCGTTTTTATGAATGAATGATGATTTACTAGCGTTGCTTTGGTCTTCCTAAACAGCCGCTAGCGGCACCTGCTGGTGAAGAAGACTAACAGCAGATAGAGATGATGCATCGGCACTCTACTGCTCTTCCTGCAGTTCCCGGATGTGAAATGTTGAATTTTCTGCCGAATTTGAACCACTGAATTTGTGGAAGCGAATTTGTAAAGCGAAATAAAATGGACTGAAAATTGCTAGTTGAATTTTATAGGTTGTATTTTTAAACAGAATAAATATCTTGGAAGTGAAATTTGAAATGTGAATATGAATTATTGAATTTTTAATAATGAAAATGTGTGTGAAATATTTTTAATTGAAATATTCACAGCTTAAATATACGACCATGTTGAATTTCATCCCATAAAAATGCAAGCCTTAAAAATACAGTGCATCTAAATGCAAGCACAGCTAATGTAGTGCATATTTGTTTTCAGTTAGAGCAATTCAACAAGCTTTTTATTTCAAAAACATTTGGCATTAATTTACTTCCATACACAGGCAATGTCATAGACTACTCGCAGGTGTATGTTCTTGTCCTCACATCTTTGAAGTAGCTCATCGATAACATACAGGGGATAGGCTAATCTATTTCAACACAAAAAAATGAATAATGACACTTTATACTGAGGAAAAGTAAAAATTAATACTCTCCCATATACATTGCCAAAATACCATATAAAATACAGCTTATGTTAGGGTCATGCTATTCTAAGCAATTTATAAATCGGTAGGATCAAACAGGGGAATTATCATTCTGGAACACTGGGTCAATAGTCAGAGATGTCACTACTGTGGCATAGACTTGCCGTTCTCCTTGGCTCATGTTGACAAACATTAGGGGCATTTCATGACGACAAGAAGCTCCAAACACTCCTGTAACATCAAGTTTCTTTGCTTGTTTTTGTGACCTCAGCATGTTGCCAGCCTTGAAGTTACTGCAGTCCTAAAGATTTAAGGAAAACATTAATGAGATTTATGGGAGGAATGATGATCTTTTTAAATAAATATTTATTATTTATATAAATTCTACAACTATGACTAACCTCGTGAGGCTTTGAGCTGTCAAGATGTGATAGCAGGTATTCTTCTACATCCTTTTCATCAACAAACATGCGGGTTCCATGTAATGGCTCAACCACACTTGTACCTGAGCTTTGCTTCCTCACAAGGCCAAAGTTGGCATCCAATGTCACAATCATATCTCCATCCGCCTGGAAAACAAACACATAGTAATCCTGGTTTTGTATCTGCACCAGGTTTATACATTTATACTATTACTATCTTATTATTATACTTTATACAAAAATGAACAAATTTTGCAGTTATCAATTCAATGCCATCAGGTCATGGAAAATGCAATCAGGTTAATCAAATAAGAACCATGCTGGAACTAGAACCAACCTTTGGACATGCTGGGCATATGGTCCCATCATCTAATTGAGGGCAAATATCTACCAAACTTCTTTGTCGGAAGTGGTGATGCCTAAAATGGGATATGGATTCTCCCACCAGGGCTCTGTAGAGTGTGTTAACCTAAGGTATATAAGTAGCAGTCAGTGAAAACAAACTGTTTCATATACTAACATCTGGTGATGGTGGTTTACTCAGAAGTTGTTATTTTATTGAAAAATATCCAGAATACTTTTGCATTCATCTGTACACTCCTAGATGGTTCCATAAATATTTACTTTTAGTTGTGATAATTAATGATGTAGTACAATCAAGAAAGAAAGGAGAAGTAAAGAAGGTGTAATTTTCACATCTATATGGACTCGACAGTATTCCATGAAAGAACCACTGCAAACTGACTTACCTCTGCAAGTGTGAGGTTATTTTTCCAGCGCAGGGTGTTGCAAAAACCCTCAACAGAAACCTGACACTCCAGTGACAGACAAACAAAAAGCTCTAGCAGAGGGATGGAGAAGGCTGTCTGGGGCTTGTCGGCTGATGCTGGCCAGAGCCCATACCTTAGCAGAGTGCAGGTTTCTGGTTCACACGCACACATTTTGACTGTGACGGTGCAGAGCCGTCCTGCAAAATAAAAAGAGGGAAATAAAATAAAAACATAACCAAGTACTAGTATAGTAAACAAGTACTAATATAGAGACTACCATATCAGCATAGACTAAATCACTTGAGTGTCACCTATAGAGGGTATGCATTGAAGTCACTTTCCCACCAGAACGCGCTCCCTCAGCTGGACTGAGTGGCAAAAGAACCTGCTGCATGACTGGATTTAATAGGGGAAACTGTGAAAATGCGAGTAAAACAAACGATTACTCTAAAGGTTGGGCTGGAAAGTGTTCCTTACAACTTGTCAATTAAACCTAATCCATGGATATTGACATGCAGCCAGGAGTCGTGTTTCCTGACATTTACATGTGCCTGATTTTGACGACAGAAAAGTACATAAAGCAAATCTGCCTGTGAACACTTTATATAAATGTGACGTTACGTGCATACCCTTCAATCTTCAATAACTTAATGTTTGTTATTTTTGGAATCAGGAAACAGGCACAAATTTGATTAATTCCTTATAGAAAATCATTATTCCACATGTAATACAATTAGATTCCTTAACCTTTGTGTCATGTCAAAAAACACACCTGTACTGACAATGACCTTCATGTCCTTTGTATACACAGCATGGGTGTCATGGCCTTCAGGTAAATATAGGAATAACCCCAGGGAGGATGGCTCATAGTAGGCATTCTGTAAGAAAGATTGATAGCTCTAACAATGTTTTTAAAACAACAAACTAGAGACACTAACAGTTGATACTACATGTTGCTAAAACAATTTGAAGAATCTAGTGAATCTGTTGAAATTACTGTGAGTTTGATGTTTGTATGTGTGATTGCATGCTATTCGGTTCTTAAGTCTGACGTCACGCGAATAACGCTTCCAGGTCCAATCTCATACCACAAGAAAACAACAAATGGTGCTAATATACACACGATGTTATGTAATACTATCAAAAAATGATAAAAATAACCTTTATCTCCATACCAAAATCCCAGATGGCCAGACAGTGATTCATCTTTTATAAATCGTTAAAATATTAATGTCTGTGATGCTGTGAGCATGGAGACTGTTTTGTAGACTGTAAGTATATTAAATGTTTAACATTAAAATGTTAAATGTTTATTATGAATAAATAGTGCTCATAAACATCTGTGGAGATGGCATTCTCAAGTGAAATGTGTCAAGGCTTAGACCCAGTAACGGCGTTCCTTACGTCACGACTTAACAAGCAGATTGTTCTTACATTCCACTTATCAGGAAGATGCAGTGAATTTCTGTGAGTCTTCTTCAGACAAGCCCCACAAAACACTGCAGTGGTGCTGCACTCAATGCACCTATAATCAGCATGTTCTAGGCAGACAACACACTGGGTAGTGAATGGTGCTGAACATTCAAAAGACACTTTAAGCATGTCATCCTTGACTGCATCCCAGGCATGAAGCTCTCTCTTCTTTGCCTTACTGTATGCAGTCTCAGAACATGAACTCGGTGCCACATTATCATGTTCAGCCTGTTGAGGTGTAATAGACATGCAAGGTTTGGAAGTCTGTTTGGAGTTGGGCTGGGGAAGACAATGACTAAGATACGAAACCTTTGCAGGGCCAGTGATACACCTCCTCACCACCTTAATCTTTACACTCCTCAAACGTGCTTTTCCCATATCTGAAATAAAAATATTTGGCAATTATTACATATATCAAAGTGCAACCTGTACTTATTCTCACAGCCTAAAAGACAGAAACACATCAGTGAACATGGGATGCAGATGAGGGATATGTATTTGGTGCGACAGACGAATGGATGGATGGACAGACAGACAGACAGGTGACAGGTGTGCTAATAGAGCAGCAGCCTGATTAAAATTAACGCAGTTCCCCAAGGTTCCTCATGTGGGATCAAATGCAGCCAAGCTTTGTTCAAACCCACAGAACTTTATCTTACATTCTATTCAAGATCCCAAGCTTTCCAAACAGCCATAAAATACATCTTGGGTTTGAATATTTCACTCACTATGAGTATGATATAGCTTCAGTGAAACGTTAACGATCAGATACAATATGCAATAATCCTTATTGTCTTACAGTTTTGAAAAAGTAATTTTTACACAGGCTACCTTTGGTTTTAACTATTAAACTAAATTTCCTCATTAGACATTTCAGACACGTAAAAACATGCTAATTAGCAACGTTAATGCTCACATAAAGCAAGTAACGTAAGGATAGGCTAATAACGTATATAACAAACACAATTGCAACACGATTATCTCATGCAAGTTACGCCACCTTAAAACACATTTTCTGTATTGTTTTCGATTATTGACTAATTAATTACAGTTTAAATGCTCGGTTTTATCATGTCTTACCTGAAAAATATCAACCGGCGCAACGATGCCGCGTCATCCAGTGAACTTCCGATCTGATTGGATCTGGAATCGTCTCTTGTATTTGTATCGGTGATTAACCATGTAGATGGATGATAACAGCCATCTGAGCCTACCAGTAGGCGCAGCAGGCCCCTTCTGGCCCATATCTATGAGCTGATAACCACTGATAACGCCCATTCAATCGAGTGATAACATTCGAAGCGGGTGCACCATCTCGGGAACCGAGCCGAGTTGGGGGTCCGGACTCCAGCCCCCAGGTGTAGGTCTCACTGGCTCATCCAGGCTAGTTTAAAGCACTCATTTTGAAGACTGAGCACAAATAAACTCCCTCGCTTCAAAGAACTGCCATGTTAGATTGCGTCCAACGCTCGCCGAATTCTGATTGGCGAGAGGAGGATATATCGCATTTAGGCTAAAAACAGGTTCGGCACTTATAGCAGTTTGGAAAGAAACTGCATCTTGCAGTATATTTTAAACAAGGAAATATAGCGATTTGGCATGAAACATTGATGGAGCAGAGAATAGGTTCAGTACACAGCAAAATGGCATGACGAACTCATTTTTTTTTAATTTGGTGTTTATCACGTTTTGGAAAAGAGCTCTTCATATATATATTTGGTATTTAGATCCCACTGAGAGAGAAGTTGCCACACTGCCACAAAGTCTGACAGAAGTACATAGGAAGCCTCTACCTCCAAAATCACCTGCGGTGGCAGGATTAGAAGAGGTGCCCCCTGAGAGCCCCGAAGGAAGTTGGGCATACAGTGGCATGATGTGCACAGTCCTCCCTCGGGAGGGGTCACTCACAGGACCAGGGCAGAGTGACATCTGTTTATTTTTTCTTGCCTGCCCTCAAGGAGATCACCTCTCTCAAATCCGATCTCTCCCTAGGCAGTTGTGGTTGAGGGAAACCCCTGGCCCCCTTTTGCCCACCCTTGTCAAGTCCGGCTAGTTGATGCCGTGGGCTCCTGGACATGGTGAGGGGTCAGCTCCTTGAATGCCACTGACTGACATTTTGCTTCCTGATGGCTGTCTTTACTCTCATCCCTTTCTGAAGAGGACCAAATGAGATTGGAGCTTAAGCTAGCTGAATTTATTACAATGAACACATTCAGCCCCCACGAGGACGGACCTAGCGTGCTCCTCACTCATTCACACATGCAGATGTTGTGTGAGTAGGACTCTGTAGTACAGCGGTGTCACACATCTCCTGCACTTTAGTCCTGACATGTTTTTTCTAAATCCTGACTAAAGACTTACACAGGAACAGATACACACAGAATAAACATGTGGCTTCTGAAGAAAAAGATGCTGATGGCGCACATTTCTGATGTCTATTAATAGTGTCGCCATGTTCATATGTTCGCCCAATCAGATTGCTGTGTTTAGACACAGGCTCATGCAGGAGCGTTCCCATAGTGTCAACACCATAATGAACCAAATATTTAAGTTTGCAAGGCATAAAAATGAATACTTGATCGATAAATTCAAGAATGGAGACAATCCAGCACTGACTGCAGGGCTGGCAGGCCATCCTCATTGTTGAGTCCTGATTTACTAAATCATTTGATCATCACTTATTCACAAGCCACTGATGCAAAATGGTACTAAATATAGATTAGCAGTGTTAGCTGTTGTATTGTAAACACGTTTTCTTGTTCTGTGTCTTCATAAGAAAGAAAACCCAGTGTTTCTTATTTTAGAAGCTGCAGCAGTGACTGGAACCGGATCCATGAAGAAAAGGCAAGAACTGCTAATAACCACAGTCGATAAGATGA
Source organism: Chanodichthys erythropterus (assembly GCF_024489055.1). NCBI lineage: Eukaryota > Metazoa > Chordata > Actinopteri > Cypriniformes > Xenocyprididae > Chanodichthys > Chanodichthys erythropterus. Next base: position 5,944,888 of record NC_090235.1, on the reverse strand, counting down.
AACATAAAATGTTCAACAAGGCAAAAACTGAAGTGCTTAAAAAGTTAAAAAAATTAAAGGTACTGATATCATATTTATTAAGACAATCATGTATTTAGCTAGTTATACAATGATAAAAGTCAAGCAGAATCTTCTCTTGTTTCTTTGTAAAGCTGGACATAAAGGATGCTCTTGAATCAGAACTAAAGAGATCAATGAAACTCTCACTGTCACAAACCAGCAATATCAAATTGATGGGTAAGAGAGAATGTCATCCTATTTTACCAGTTTAAACAAATAATCTTTTGGTATGTGAAATGTGTCAATCACTCCCTAATATGTAACATCTGTCTTTAGATGTCTCAAAAGAGATCGAACAGCTGGAGATACTTTCAGAGCAACTGTCAGACTGAGGTCATCAAGCAATAAAAGGCCCAAGAGAAGAAGTACAATTAACTGATGAACATATGTAACACATTTTCAGTAAATGTTTTCATTAGTTTTACATTATAGATCTAATTGCTTTACTCACATTAATGTGTTGGTTTCTTAAATGGTTCACTTTCATCAAATTTCTTTGAACATTGGGTTTTATTTTAGTTTTTAGTGAAAGTTGCATGATGCACAAACTGTGCATTGATTTATAGCCCTTTTTTTTTTACAACCAAGATTTTTTTTAAATATATTTTAATCTTTTTTTTATCGTGACAGTTTACAGCAAGAAATATAAATGCCATTTAAGCTTAGTGCATCTGTCCCATTTACAAGAACTTGAGTGGAGTGGGTGATGCATTTATATGGGAATGAAGCAAGGGTCTTTTTTATGCAATAATACAAAACAGATCTGTTGCTTTTTTACATTGATAGTGTAATGAATGCAGTTTTATTCTTATCTTGTGTACACCTTTAATCTTTGAAATTTCTTCATCTTTTTTAGCATTAAATGCATTTCATATGTTTTGAAGTCCTAAATCTGTGTTAGCAAATATTTGTGATGGATTGGAACAACTGTAAGCCATTTTGCCTTCCACTCACATGAGCATGAGCAGAAATGCTGAAACACTGCAGTCACAGACACTCACAGCACTCAAATCAAACAGAAAGAGCTGTGGTGACCAGGAAACAGCAGACAAAGCAACATCATCTGGAGTTCCCATTCGAATAGGAATCTCGCTAGAGAGGCCAATCTACTTCGAGTGTAACTAAACGAGCCAATGCACATTGGCATGCAATCATATGCATCAGCTGCTCGCCTCGCAGCGCGGGTATAATAAGCAGCAGGTGCGTTGCATCTACAGCTTTTCGCTTGGGAGCCGAACGGTGTTTGTTCCTGTTCTCTGCAAGCGAGTGTCTGCTAGAAGACGAGTCAAGCTTTTTGGTTGAACTTCTCTTTTTTTTTCTGAGTGCGGGCGAACAGCACAGCAGCGGGGTCGAAGTCCTCTCTTTTTCTGTTTTTGTTTCGTTTGCCGTATTTGAGCAAATAGTTGTTTGACAGCGTCAGAAGGCTGTTCTCACGGCCGGTACGGTGCGCTTTTGAGCGTATGGCAAGCCAAAGTACTCACAAACGCCTGGTCGGACGTCTGATTGCACACTGACGCGTCAAAAGCGCGCGTTTTGACAGCAAAACGCGCGTCCTCGACGTGTGATTTGCGTTAAGAACGCGCGTTCTGAACGCGCGCTTTGGTATTATAGAAAACGCGCGTCAAGAACGCGCGTTTTTGTGTACCAAAACGCACGTTCTCGACGTGTGATTTGCTATTAAAACGCGCGTTCTTGACGTGCGCTTTGGAGTGACCAAAAACGCGCGCTTTTGACGTGCGTTTATCATAATAAAAATGGGCGTCGAATACATGCGTTTTGAGTCAAACAAAACGCTCGTTATGAACGTTTAAACAGGTAAACCAAACAGGCAGTGCCAACGTGTTTGAAGTGTCCATCAGGCGAAGAGAACGCGCTCTTTCCTTAGTGTTCTCAAAAGTGCATGTCGAAAGCGTGTGCTCACTCTTTAGGGCTTTGAGTCTGTTATGTTTTTGTCCGCTATAGGTTTAGGACAGCATTATCATTAAACTCAACCAAAACAACATGGAATTATCGAGGATAAATTTGGCAGATGATTATAATGGTTGAGTTATAATCCAGTATAATTAATATGAAATATGCATATGAAAACGTAAAACTATTATTTAAAATAGCCGTGGGGGAATGACAGTGGATATACCTTCGATCAAGGCCAAAACTTTGTAAGTTTGTAAGGAGTCAATAAAATACTACACCACATGTATGATCATCTTGGCTATATATTACGGTGGCGTATTGCCTCGTGGATAATATTTTTTTCCCCCTCAATTATGTCGTAAAACGACATATTTTCTCATTAAAACGAGATGTTATGTCGTTAAAACGACATATTTTGTACGTGACGTGTACGAAAAATACCTTTATACCTTTATCTGATCTATAGAGCTCATATAGCCTATATCAGTTCAATTTACATTTATTTGTTTAGCGCTTTTCACAATACTTAGCCCTATAATTTTAAAGCCGCTTTATAGGAAATGCTTTAACATTACAATTTGGAGTAATCTGTTATCAAAGGTGACTGTACAAGTTATGGCCTAATTTCAGACATATATAGCCTATACATAGGCTATATGTAGTTAGCTAACATATTAATTTAAACAATGTATCATAGAAACAATGAGCCATGTCCAAAATGTTTAGGCCTAGCCTACATATTAAACGCTGTAGCCTACTAAGAAAGCATAGGTACTACACAGAAAAATGTATTCGTGCAGAATTTTGATCTAATAGCCTATCACTTAGTAGGCTACATTAAGCGACCTTGAGCTTTTTCTTTATAACGGTTCTCTATAAGAGAAAACACTTAATGTAGGCTAATTAAACGAACTGCGTTCATATTCTGGGCTCATCTGTTTTGCTGTACATAGTATGGTTTAGTATGGTGTTTACTGAGTTTGGTCTTTTATGTCACATATGTCATTTATGTCATTATACAAGCATTAAGCTTTAAACATGTGTTTAAACATCTATTTCCACAACAAATCCATAATGGTATTCAATACAAAACAAGACTGAAAATTGTTATAAAAAGTATAAAATAATCCTAAACAAATTATGGCATTCATTACAAACCATATTTATTTAAAAGCCTAAAAAAATATTTAAATTGAAACTGTTGGGCTCTCATTTGGCACAAATCCAATTGTTTATTAGCACTTGAACATTATATTTACGCCTATTATGTAAACAATGCTTTCTTGTCCCAAAACAGCACTCACATGCGCAAAAACATGTTTGGAACAGGGTCGATTATTTCAATATTAGGGTGGCTCAGCCCCAAATGAGGGATTTAAAAAATATATATAGGCTATAGGACGATATAGGCCTATTTAATAAATGTTATGCATGAACAATACATAGGCCTATATCAAGTCAATCCCTAATGAATTTATTTCTAATCATTCTAAATAACCTGCTAATATTAATGAATATTCAATAAGAATATAGACAAACTTTAGGCTATTTTTGGCTGTATTTGTCTAGATTGGCAATATGTGGCTAATATTTTCTTTTTAATATTTTTTTTCAATACATGTAATCTTTTGAACACTTTTTTTTAAAACTCTACCTTTGTGCAGTAAAATTAACTTGAATGTATAACAAAATTTAGTAGTTTAGGCTTTAAAATATTGTTTGTAGGTAATGAATGCCAATATAATTTATGTTTATTTAATACTTATATTTTGAATAGAACAATTTAAAGGATTTGTTGTGGAAATAATAATAATTCACTCTATGCAGGGGCTGCTTCACTGCATTATGTGAGAAATCAGTGTTCTTTATAAAAAGAAGCACTTCAGAAGTAGAAATTGCATTTATCAGGACTCATTGGATCTTATAAAAATAATCCAAATTACAAACTAAATCTATATTGTAATTGATCTATATTCTGGGGGTGCGGAGCCCCCATCGGTGTGAGTTTAAGGCGACAGTTATTTAGAACATAATTTTAGAATGTATTAATTCCTTGGAGACGCGTCATGCAGCTGGCAGATATGTATGTAGCTCGTTTATATCGTTTTTCCTTTGTTATTCAAAATATTCACAAACTTGTTAACCACGGGCGGACTGGCCATCTGGCATACCGGGCACTTTCCCGGTGGGCCGACGTGCTTTTGGGGGCCGACGGTCGCCGACCACAAAAAAAAGGACCCCCCCTATCTGAGTGCTGTCCCCCCAAAAAAATATAATTAATAACCACGCTAAGTATTGTGCATAAATTATATAAACTTAAAATAATTATGTAAGTAGTAAAGCAATACAAACGCAAACGGGCGTTTTAAGTTTAGAAACATTTTGAGTCACCCCTCCCTTGCCTCACAGTGGTTTGGTCCACCGCGCACGTCACACTCGCTTGTGTGTAGATTCTGTAGAAGTCCGGCGGCGCCGGCGGGAGAGAACAGTTCTACAGATAGATGAGTTCCAGTAAGTCGGCTGTCAAGGCTATTTTATTCAAAAACATCGGATGAAGTGATTATTTTCTCTTTAATGCTGACGGTGCTGAGTAATTAGTCATAACAACAACAACAAAAAAAGATGATAACTGATGATTTTTTCCAGTGAGTCCGCTATTTTAGCGATTAAAATGTTACCTAGCTTGTTTACCATAGCTTGTTTGATATAAGTCACCCACACCAACAACAAGTAACATTGTGATAAGAATATGTAAACTGTAATAAGGCTAATAGATTTACTGTTGTGTGTTGGGTTATGCTCAGTGTGTATTCATCGTATTTTGGTGACTTGGTTTTAAACAACTTAAAAAAAAAAAAAAAAAAAAAATATATATATATATATATATATATATAATTAAATTATATAATTAGTAATATATAACTATATAGTCATGAAATTATATAGCCTACATATATAATGAAATTATATAATTAGAAATATATAACTATATATTCATGAAATTTTATATATATATATATATATATATATATATATATATATATATATATAGCGGAAGGACGGGTGGTATTTGTGATCTTATGTGGTGGTGGGCCGGTCTGGGCCAAAATGCCAGGGCCGATTTTTGGTCCCAGTCCATCCCTGTTGTTAACTACACCATGCATTTTATGATATAGGCTATTGCGATTGTAAAATATGTGGAAGTGAATTTTTGTCGCGCGATGTCGGATTTACTTAATTTTCCCCGAAATACATTAAAGTATGTGGCTGATGAACTGGGAGAAGAATAGAGTAAACTTTAATGTTTCATACACAATGTGTATCTGATATTAATAAAACACTTCGTCAAATTATATAATTGAAAGGGTTATTATTGCAGCTTCTATAGACATCGGTGTATTGAATTTGAATTTAACAAACTATAAATGTATTTTTATATAGCCTAGTACCTCATTCATATGTGTATTTAAATGACTGAAACCTAAAATAAACCTGATGTGGGATTGAAAACACTAAATAGTTGTGATATATGACAAGAGCTGAGCGCGTCTGTCTTTGGATCAGAGCTAAAGCACATTTGAAGTGAATCTTTGCATTTTATTCTTTGTCATTATCCTAATTGAACACTGGGTGCATTACAACTTCTGAATTATATTCGTATAGACTGTCAGCAGTGTAGTTAGTGGTCCAGACCAAAGTATGAGGTTTCGGGAAATTCAGCCCTGACACAGACTATAAATGAGCAGTGAAACTTTTTCTGTATTTGGTTGAATGTATTTTGTTTTGACAATAAACAGGCTGCGATGTCAAGTTATAGTAGGCTAGCTACTACAACTGATATGGCGCCGGCGCGTTCACTTGAATTTTCTTATAAAAGCATAAACAACTTAAATTACTCAGACATTTATGGTCATAAGAGTAACACCATTCGAATATGTGTAGGTATAACTATTATTGTAACTATTATTTGTAGCCCCTACTCACACAATAAAACATTGCTTGAAAAATAAAGACAAGCAATGCCTTTCCGTGAACTTCTCCAAAATGAATCGAAACTCATCATATAGATGGTCTACTTGTCGCAGTTTTTTTCTTTCATTTTCATATGTGTATGCCTAGCTATATAGGAATGTTATTTATTCCTTTTATAAGATTTCATCTTGTTTTTTCTCCGTTCACATGAGCGCTGCATGATGCAATGAATCATCGTGTTTTATTGTTTCTTCTATATAGCCTAGGCTAAAACTAAAGCCCTGGGATTTTTTTTCCTCATTCTAATTTCGTTTAATTCTAATTTAACATAATCTTGTCGGTTAATGAAAGGATCGCGTCGGTTGAAGGTCGTTGGGGAAAGGAAATTATATTGAAAATAAATATAATTTTCAACTAATATTTAGGCTATATTTTCTAATATTTCAGGTTTATTTCGATTAGCATAAATGTTTTGAATAGTTTTTTTAGTTAACTATAGACTAATAACCTTGCCTAGGCAAAACATCCACAGAACTGCAGTATACATATACAGGAATTTTTCCAGCTGTTTAAGCCACGGATATTTACAAATATTCACGAATTATTTAATGCCGTCTAAGACACAATCTCTGACCGGGAGTCTCAGACTCATCGAGGCTAAACCTACAGCTGCAAACATAATTTACATTATGCTACTTTTAAGAATAATGACACAAATGTTGGAAAATTAAAATGTTGACCTTTTTTGAGGTAGGCTATTGTCTCCACTTTCATTCAATAGTTTTATTTTGATAAATAGGTCTATGACAATATAGCATTATTGTTGTATCCGTAGCGCCAGGCCTGTTTACCGGTATTTTAGCTAAATTATTTTTGAATAGGCCTATAATAAAATGCGACTGAAACACCAATGATAATATTTTTCTCTCAAAAACTTAATTCTGAATTGGTGCATGTGGCATAATCAGGTGCGAGTTATTTTCTAGAATGTAAGTAATGCTAAATAATAAAATTGTGCTTTATTAGGCTATTAGAAACTGCATAGGCTACACGCCTATAAAACAATATTGTGTTCATTACTCTGGGCACTGCCATCGATACAGGCATCGAATGATATTTTACACTATATTTGCTTCTGCTTTTTGAGTGCGGAAGAGTGATAAAGGCATGATAAATTCTCTATTATTGATCAGATAAAGATAGCCTATACATTCACGTCATATATGCCAACAAAATGTCGTTTTAACGACATAACATCTCGTTATTACGAGAAAATATGTCTTAACAACATAACATCTCGTTATTACGAGAAAAGATGTCTTAACGACATAATTGAGGGGAAAAAATTATTATGTATGAGGCAATACGCCACCGTAATATATAGCCAAGATGATCATACATGTGGTGTAGTATTTTATTGGCTCCTTACAAACTTACAAAGTTTTGGCCTTGATCGAAGGTATATCCACTGTCATCCCCCCACGGCTATTTTAAATAATAGTTTTACGTTTTCATATGCATATTTCATATTAATTATACTGGATTATAACTCAACCATTATAATCATCTGCCAAATGTATCCTCGATAATTCCATGTTGTTTTGGTTGAGTTTAATGATAATGCTGTCCTAAACCTATAGCGGACAAAAACATAACAGACTCAAAGCCCTAAAGAGTGAGCACACGCTTTCGACATGCACTTTTGAGAACACTAAGGAAAGAGCGCGTTCTTTTCGCCTGATGGACACTTCAAACACACGTTTGCACTGCCTGTTTGGTTTACCTGTTTAAACGTTCATAACGAGCGTTTTGTCTGACTCAAAACGCACGTATTCGACGCCCATTTTTGTTATGATAAACGCACGTCAAAAGCGCGCTTTTTTTGGTCATTCCAAAGCGCACGTCAAGAACGCGCGTTTTAATAGCAAATCACACGTCGAGAACGCGCGCTTTGGTACACAAAAACGCGCGTTCTTGACGCGCGTTTTCCATGATACCAAAGCGCGCGTTAAGAACGCGCGTTCTTAACGCAAATCACACGTCGAGGACGCGCGTTTTGCTGTCAAAACGCGCGCTTTTGACGCGTCAGTGTGCAATCAGACGTCCGACCAGGCGTTTGTGAGTACTTTGGCTTGCCATATGAGCGCTGAAAAGCCGTTTTTACGGCTGGTAAGAGTGAGCGCCTTCAAAGAGAGAGAGCGAGCACACGACAGGCTGCACACAATCCCTGTCTGTGTTGCGGCGGCCGTTCCCCTGCGTGCTTCAGCACTTTTAAAAAGAGTAAAGTCCCTGAAAGAGCTTACACGAGTAGATTAGCGTCTTTTTAAAGATGACATCCTACTTGTGTTTCTGGATGCGGTCGTTCCTGTCCTCACTGACGGCCACGATCACTGTTTCACATGTCTGGGCGCGTGCTGAAATGATGTTCGTGGGTGTTTCATGTTTTCATATGAGAACATGATCACGTCAACACGCCGGTCGTGACTCTTCTTTCTCCGGGAAGCTTGAGTCCCCTCTGTTGTTGGCCAGCTGCCGCTTGTGTGTAAAAGCACAGCCGCGGGTCTGCCCGACACTCTGGGAGACCGTGGAGATCAGCGAGAGCAAACCTCTCGCTCCTCTGCGTGTCGTGTGCCGTCGAGCTGCCGGGCTGCAGCGCGGGTTGTCACAGCAACCCAGCGCTCGCTCGGCGCTCTAGATGCGCGGTTCCCTTGCATAATCTCCATTGTAGCGCCCTCTCTGGTGCACCAGAAGAGGTCTACTTTGCTGATATGGCTTGGGTGACATGAGGTTGAGGGGTTCCTTCGGGGAACCAACCCCCTAGGGCCCCTCCCTCTCTAGCGCATTGCAAGCTGTGCAGCTTCTGAATTGGATTGCTGGTCCTTCTCATAGGGGAACCTAGCATTTCATTCAGAGCTCCAGCTGAGGGACAGACGTCGATTGCAGCATCGGAGAGAGTGCTGTTATGCTCTGGAAATGAGGGTGACGCTGCCCACTGTAATGGTGTGTGCTTATGCTGACTCAGATTCGGAGTTTACAGCCATGCTTTCCTGGGTCTCCCAGATGTGCATGGAAAACTTGGCAGTATGGGGGTATATTGGTGCCATAAATATGGAATGCCAAAATCTGCATAAGTTTTTCCTCTCTCACTACCCTCTTGGATGGGGTGGCTGTACACAGACCACACCCACCCTGCATGTGAGGCCAAGGCACTCTTTTTGCATGAGGGTAGTTCTGTGCTGGGGTTGAGCTGCGCTTGTTGACTAACCGTGATCAAAGTCACAGCGCAGGCCCTCAGCCAGACGATGTCCACCTCAGTGGTCCAGAAGTGCCCCCTGGCTTACCTTGGGAGGTGCGAGAGGTTTTCAAGCTAAATGCTTTCTCAATACTCCCATCTTACGAGGTGGCCTTTTCGGTGACACTGTCAAGGACTGAGCCCAGCGGTTCTCCTCAGTTAGTAGCGGATCGGGGAGCTTCCCATGACAAACCATTGAGTTCCTCTTGGGCCACCCCTCAGTCTGCTCGTCGCCAAGGGTGTCGTCCCCTGCAAGAAACTCCGGCCCAGCAGGCTCTGCTGTGTCCATTGCGGGGAGATGACGCCTCCCGTCTCTGCAACTGTTAAGTGGTTGGTGAGTATCACCCCTGAGACGGGCGACCCAGAGATGGGTGGGGCTGCTCTTCCACCCCTGGAGGAGGGCCGGGTGGTAAATCCTTTTATTGGGTTTGTTTCTGTTCCGCCACTGACCCAAGAGGCAGCGGTACCCAAATTTAAAAGAGCAGTTCCTCCATTTCAAGGTCTGAAGAGGGTTGGAGAGCAGTGGGAGGAGAAAAACCTCACCACTCTCATCCCCCTCTTTTGTCGCCAGTGGACAGCAGCGAGCAGCGGGCAGCCAAAGCCTCGACTGCTCCCTCTGTCCATCCGTGGAACCAGGTAAGTGTTGCCTAGCACACTGTGACGCCGCTTCGGGCCGCCTCACAAAGAGAGCCCCCCCGAGCCGCGTCCCTGTGTTCCACCTCGCTGCCCTGCTGCGGGTATGCCGCTGGTCCCTTTGGTCCCGCTTGTACGGTCTCTGCGAGCCTGGTTAGCGCTCCCCAGTCCGTCTCGCTGGCTCCTTCGGACCATCAGGCTCGGCTATGCGATTCAGTTCGCCCGGCATCCCCCCAAGTTCAGGGACATCCTCTTCACTACAGTGAAAGATGTTGTTGCCCGTCTTGCGTGCGGAGATCGCAGTCCTACTGGCGAAGGACACGATAGAGCCGGTCCCTCCAGCCGATTTGAGGTCGGGGTTCTACAGCCCCTACTTCATTGTACCCAAGAAAAGCGGCGGGTTACGACCGATCTTGGACCTGCGAGTTTTGAATCGGAGCCTCCACAAGCTACCGTTCAAAATGCTCACGCAGAAACGCATTTTCGAGTGCATCCGTCCCCGAGATTGGTTTGCAGCGATCGACCTGAAGGACGCGTACTTCCATGTTTCGATTCTTCCGCGACACAGGCCATTCCTGAGATTCGCGTTCGAAGGTCGAGCATATCAGTACAGAGTCCTACCCTTCGGGCTGGCCCTGTCTCCCCGCGTCTTCTCGAAAGTCGTGGAGGGAGCCCTTGTTCCCATGAGAGAACAGGGTGTTTGCATTCTCAACTATCTAGACGACTGGCTCATTCTAGCACAGTCTCGGGATCAGTTGTGCGAACACAGGGACTTGGTGCTCAGTCACCTCAGCCAGTTGGGGCTTCAGGTCAACTGGGAAAAGAGCAAACTCGCCCCAGTGCAGAGGTTCTCTTTTCTCGGTATGGAATTGGATTTGGTCGAACAGATAGCACGCCTCACAGAGGAACGTGCTCGGTCGGTGTTGAACTGCCTGAATACGTTCAACGGCAGGACAGCGGTCCCACTGAAGTTCTTTCAGAGGCTCCTGGGGCATATGGCGGCTGCAGCGGCTGTAACACCGCTCGGTCTGCTTCATATGAGACCGCTTCAGCACTGGCTTCACGGCCGAGTCCCGAGATGGGCGTGGCAACGCGGCACGTTCCGGGTGCCAATCACTCAGGAGTGCCGCCGAACCTTCAGTCCGTGGTCGGACCCTTTGTTTCTCCGGGCAGGAGTGCCCCTAGAACAAGTGTCCCGGCATGCTGTGGTTTTCACAGATGCTTCTGCCACCGGTTGGGGTGCCACGTACAACGGGCATGCAGTCTCAGGGGTTGGACGGGACCCCACCTGCATTGGCACATCAATTGCCTCGAGTTGCTGGCAGTACACCTTGCTCTGAGCCGCCTCAAAGGCCTGCTTCGGGGCAAGCATGTACTGGTCCGTACGGACAACACTGTGACCGTTGCGTACATCAACCGTCAAGGTGGTCTATGCTCCCGTCGCATGTCGCAACTCGCCCCCCATCTCCTCCTGTGGAGTCGGAAGCATCTGAGGTTGCTTCGCGCCATTCATGTTCCCGGTGTGCTCAACCGTGTGGCCGATGAGCTATCACGAGCTGCGCTGCCAGGAGAGTGGCGACTCCACCCCCAGGTGGTTCAGCTGATCTGGAGAGAATTCGGAGAGGCTCAGGTAGACCTGTTGCCTCACCAGAAACCTCCCACTGCCAGTTGTTTTACTCTCTGACCGAGGGGACACTCGGGACAGATGCACTGGCTCACAGCTGGCCCCGGGGCCTGCGCAAATATGCGTTTCCCCCAGTGAGCCTACTTGCACAGACCCTGTGCAAAGTCAGGGAGGACGAGGAGCAGGTCTTGTTAGTCGCGCCTTACTGGCCCAACTGGACCTGGTTCCCAGAACTCTCACTCCTCGCGACAGCCCCTCCCTGGCCCATCCCTCTGAGGAAGGACCTCCTTTCTCAGAGACGGGGCACTCTTTGGCACCCGCATCCAGACCTCTGGAAACTCCATGTCTGGTCCCTGGATGGGACGCGGAGGTTCTAGGTGACTTACCCCCTGAGTTACTTAACACCATCACTTCGGCACGTGCACTGTCTACGAGACGTGCTTACGCCTCGAAGTGGAACCTGTTCGTCGAGTGGTGCTCTTCTTGCGAGAAGACCCCCGAAGATGCTCGATCGGAGTCGTGCTTTCCTTCTTGCAGCAGGGGTTGGAGCGTAGGCTGTCCCCCTCCACCCTCAAAGTCCATACTGCTGCTATCTCCACTTACCACGACCACATAGATGGCAAATCTGTTGGTCAGCACGACCTGGTCATCAGGTTCCTTAGGGGGGCGAGACGGTTAAATCCTCCTCGTCCCCCCTCCATACCCTCTTGGGACCTTACTCTGGTGCTGAGAGCACTCCAGATTGCTCCCTTTGAGCCTTTGCTGTCAGCAGACTTAAAGATTCTGTCTATGAAGACTTTGCTGCTGGTGGCATTGGCCTCCATCAAGAGGGTAGGGGACCTGCAGTCATTTTCGGTCGACGAATCGTGCCTAGAGTTCGGGCCGGGTGACAGCCACGTGGTACTGAGACCCCGGCCTGGCTATGTGCCCAAGGTTCCTACCACTCCCTTCAGGGATCAGGTGGTGAGCCTGCAAGCGCTGCCTTCGGAGGAGGCAGACCCAGCCCTGGCTTTGCTCTGTCCAGTTCGCGCCTTGCGACTGTACATAGACAGAACTCGAAGCTTCAGGACCTCAGACCAGCTCTTGTCTGTTACGGAGGCCAGCAGAAGGGAAAGGCTGTCTCCAAGCAGAGGATGGCCCACTGGATAGTGGATGCCATCGCCCTGGCTTATCAAGCTCAGGGCGTGCCCTGCCCGCTCAGGTTGCATGCTCACTCCACGAGAGGTGTAGCATCCTCCTGGGCGCTGGCTCGTGGCGCCTCGCTAACAGACATTTGTAGAGCTGCGGGCTGGGCGACACCCAACACGTTCGCTAGATACTATAGCCTTCGTGTCGAGCCGGTCTCCTCCCGTGTTCTCGCCTCAGGTCAGAGGCACGGAGAGGCCCCGGCTTAGTGTCGGCTTGCTGCGCTGCGTGCGCGTCTTTGCTCCAGAGAGTCCCTACAAGGCAGACGCTGTTGAGTCCTCCGGTTACCCTTCGGCAGCCGACGTGGCGGAGCGTCCGGCGCCAGGCCTATACTCCGTTGCATCCCTGAGAACCGGATTTAGGCTGGGTTCCATATGTGTGACCCTACGGGGATCCCATATGGCTTTCTCCACGGCTGCTCCTAGACGAAGCCCGTGTCTTTCCCTCTGGGAGAACCCATCTCTATCGAGTTGAAGTCACCCCAGTTCTTCCATATGTAGCACAGCCCTACAGGGTTAGTCCATATGTACTTCTCCACATAACTCCTTCGGGGAAGGATGTGGCTTCCGCAGCGTTCCTTCAAACGAAGGTTACGCTTTCCCAGCGTTATTCAATAGTCTCACTGAATGGGTTTTGGAACAACAGTGATCGACCCTCTCTGTATGTTAGCCCTGTCCCACCGTCCGCAGGCAAGGGGGTTCAGGTGGCTTACAACAGAGCGCTGGAGGAGGGCAGCTCCTGTGGCGCTTTGGTAGGGATTCCTATTCGTCGGTCTGTCCGACGTACGTCGAACGTGACCGACTGAATGGGAACGTCTCGGTTACAAAGGTAACCCTCGTTCCCTGAAGGAGGGAACGGAGACGTACGTCCCGTCGCCACAGGCGTTGTCCTGCTGATGCTGCCGCCTGCTGGGTTCGGCTCCTCAGCGAAAACCTGTAGATGCAACGCACCTGCTGCTTATTATACCCGCGCTGCGAGGCAAGCAGCTGATGCATATGATTGCATGCCAATGTGCATTGGCTCGTTTAGTTACACTCGAAGTAGATTGGCCTCTCTAGCGAGATTCCTATTCGTCGGTCTGTCCGACGTACGTCTCCGTTCCCTCCTTCAGGGAACGAGGGTTACCTTTGTAACCGAGACGTTCACTCAAACAAATAAATGTGGCATTTTTTGTATTTGGCTTTAAGTAATTGCAAATATGTTAAAGATATAAACAAGGTATGCAAAGAGTGCTACTTGTTATAAAGTTAAACCTACTGGTGCTTTTATAGGTAAGGAATTTTCAGTTTAAAAAGTGCTTTGGACTACTCTTATTGTATTAAATCTTTTTTTTTTTTTTATTGAAATTTAGATTTTGATTTAATTGCCAATAAATGATAAAAACAGATATCTACTTTACCGTTTATTTATTTAGAATGATTGCTTACAAATATAAATGTGAGATGTCTTTAATCACCAATTTTGTGCTTAGAAAGCACACAAAATGTGCACATGAATATAAAATTGTACATGAATCATTGAATATTGTTATTATCAGGGCCGTTGCTGGCCAAAAGGGTGCCCTAAGCAGAACCCCCAACCCCCTACACAAACTCAATAATATATATATATATATATATATATATATATATATATATATATATATATATATATTAATATTTAAAAATAGACCTAAGCAAACAACAGTCTTTAAAATGACTTAAACATAGGCTATATAATAACAATGAGGCAGTAATAAATGTTTCAACAAAAGTAACAAAAGCAAGTTATTTTATGTTTTTTTAACAACACTGTCAAAATACATAATGTAAACAATCAACTTACATGTGTTATATTAAATTCCTGCAGAGGGTGCCAGAGGCTAGGTGATTGTTGTTGTTACACTTCTTGCTATTGTTTTTACAGCATGATCATACTTTTTTAATATTTGCCAAGCAACATTTAATTTAATAATTACCTAAATGTTCAATTATTCTTTAATATTTGGCCACATCTTTATGATATAAATGCTGCAGTCTCTGTAATTTCTTTAACAAGAACATCAAAACATGCAGAGTCAGAGTGAGGGTAAATTTTTATTTTGAAACCGCGATGAACATTTAGAAACAAGCATTCTCCTATGTTAGCATAATCTTCAAGTGTCTGGCAAGCCTAACATTGTTTCAGCACCGTTTTTTACTCGCATTTGTTTAAGGCCATTTCACGATTTTAGTCATCAATAGTTCACTCAGTTTAGCTGCTTTCTAGTAATGTTGAAACAGATATTTGTACAAACAGTAGTTATTTTTAAGGAAAGAAATATATTTTAGTTAAGCAGTAACCTTTTCGCTATTAGGCTTATTGATGTTTCAGGGCCACCAATAAATTCATAAAGTAAAGCAGAATCGTGAGCAATCAAGCAGAAAGCAGAAGACGAAGTGATTGTAAAATTAGCAGTTTATGGAATAATCTTAATTTCCACGCTTAGTCAAACTTTGTCTGAAACGCACAAATCCAACAAGTGTTATTATACAACAAGCAATAGCAATAGAAAATTGCTGCTTCACAACATCGTTATGTGATGTTAAAAACCTTAAAATTAAGATATTCTCTTATCTATTAGTCGTGAAGACAAATATCTCTTGAAACCACACATTCCTAAGATTATTGTGCAACAATAAAAAATATTATAATATAGAATAATATAAAATGACAATGAATGAACCAATAAAATGAGTATATAAAGGGTTTAAATGATATTATAAATGAATATATGATTAAAATGGAATAAAAAAAATGGATTATATGATTATAAATGAATGAATGAATGAATGAATGAATATAAAATAAAGCAAATTAAATACAACACAAAAGTATGGTTGCTCTCTTGAAGCAAAATGAAGCAAAAACACAAAGGTTGCGACAAAGAATCCTTTGATCCTTGAAACCTCACAATCAATAGGCATATAAAACAAAGCTGATCCAAAGATTTGTAGTAATACATTTCCCATAATATCTACCAGCTTGAAAATTAAACAAAAAATGGCTATAAAGAAAATGTTTTGTAATTAAAGACAAACATTCTAACAAAAGCATATATTCTGTTAAAACTAGCAAATTACAAACTACCAAAGAAACTACCATAAATGTCATTTGACTTTTGCGCCTTGTGCTGTTCCTTTTGCTCGATGACCTCATTTAGACAACCAATTCTGACAGTTCCTCAATCTCAATGGAGACATCTAAAAAAAGACACATATTACTCCATGAAACATCAGTGTTGGTGCCAGGATAAATCACTTAAAAGGCGCATTATGTCAGAGGGGACACACATTTGTAACTGTACTCTAATAAATGTGACTGCACAAATGAGTGAAGAACAGAGAAATTCATATCTTTTAGACATACATTTGTACCCTAAAACATACAAGCTTTCAAAATAATTACTGTTTATTTTGCTAGAAAATATAACAATATATATAACAAATATAACAAAATATAATCATTTCGAACAAATTCAGGCCGAAACGAAGTTCATTTTCAGCTCTTTTTGGAAGTTCGAAACAGCTTGCCAAAGCATTTTTTTTGGGAAAGTTCGCTCTGGCTCCTAAACACCTTTGAGCTACCATTGGAGCCTTTATGCGTCAACCTTTGCGGGCAGAGTGGCATTCACCTAAAGATAATATTGTGGGTAACTGGGACACCCGGTTTAACTTAAATCAGGTGCGTTGGGGAAAATCTACTACAGCACTTAGCCAAGTGTTGCATGGCGCTATGACTAACTGAATATTTGTATGTAGATGTCTTCAGGCCAGTCAAACGTGAAGTTTGGGGCAGATCGTACATAGCCTGAGTTACAACAGCTTCCTATTTCATGGCGCAACAGACTTTGTCAGGCCGCCACAGTTCAGAAAACTCAAGATGTTGGTCAGTGAAAACATTAGGAATCTTTTCTTTGTGCATTTGTCAGTTCAATAAAGATTTGAAAACAAATCACAGATTCTTAATTTTATTGCATTTTACAAAATGTCCCAACTTTTCTGGAAATAGAGTTGTGTATCTGACATGTATGTTAGTATCTGAAAGCAAAGTGATCCTGTCTTAGATTTATTTTAATATTTAATTTAGCAATGCAGAGGCTTTTTATACACATATGTAGCTGCAGACATAGTATACACCAACATAACATATGTGGTACAAAGATATTTGGTGTGTCCCTTATTGTCCTCCTGCTGATCCATCCCTCTGCACATTTTGTATGTCTTCCATATTTAAAAACACTTGATACAGTTTATCAGCTCAGTAACAGAAAGCTCTATGAACTGAACTGAGCATGTTAGATAAGAGAAACATACAAAATGTGCAAACCAGACACTGCCTTAGTGTACCCGAGGTCTCTTATCTATGAACTAAATCCTGCTTAGCTTCAGTGGGATAAGTAATTCAAAATGAGCATAGTACATTTGTACATTACTAACATTGACTGATTATTTTGTAATGTGATTGAGTAAAGCTTACTTACCCAACAAAGTGGTTTTGCCAGTTTTATAATGAAAGGGTTCCATTGATCTATTCAGCTCAGACTCAAGGGCATCCTTTATATATAGCTTTGCAAAGAATCATGAGAAGTTTGGGGTAAGACATGGCAAAAAACTCTGGGGATAAAATCTTTTTTTTTTTTTTTGGTGGAAATTTATACTGGAAATTGAGCAAAAATTGTTCAATATTTTATATGTTTTGATTGTGATTAATGTAATTTGCGCATTATGTTGGTTGGTTCAGAAGGCATCTGCAGAACATTTAAAAGCAAAATAACTGCATAAAAATACCTTTAAGCTATTGAATTTCTCAAGGACCTCCGTTTCGGCATCTTTGAACATGTCATCTTTTAATGACTCAATTGTGTCTGTCAGAGTTTTCTGCATTTTCATCAAGGTTCCTTTTCCTTTTACTTTTGCAGCTTCTGAAATAAGTATTAGTAGTATTCATCTTTAACATGGAGACAATGAAACGCTGTAAATAAAAAAATCTCTTTGCTATGCAAGATTTTATGTAGTATAAACAATTATATGATTAATAGCCATGGTAACATATTTTTCTGTTACTTTAGCTCATCAAAATAATTCAACTTTAATTTCAATTTGATTTTTTTAAGTTATACAAGATTCACCTTGATTAAGCTCGTTTAATATAATTTAACTTAAAAAGTACAGCCAATTCAAATTATACTTAAAAAATTAAGGCAGTAAGTGATTTTTTACAGTATACTGTATAATGTGTGAATAGTTACATTGTCTCAGTCATCATCTATTGGGCTTCTGACTGAAAAAAAAAATAAAAATAATGCTGACTTACTTTCATAGCCAGGAGTCATTTTTTCCTGAATCAGTGTTGAGATTGATGAATAGATTGGCCCCTTCTCCTTGACTACCTTTCTACATAGTGATGCCTTCAGTTTGTTTTCCTTTTTTAGAGGGTCAGAATAAATGAAACAAAGAACATTAAATAATTTGTGACAGCTGTAGATATGTAAATATGTTATGCTCAATTTAGAGGCAACTTCAATATCTCTTTACATGAGGTTTACAACTTTAAAACAGCTTTTTGAACAATATATATTTTATGAAGCAAATGATTTTATGCACTATCATCTCATATTCATGCTTAAAATAGTTTAAATTGTCAATTCAGTGTGCAATGCACTTTATCGATAAGGCGTTTCTCAGTGAGATCTTTCTCATTGATCTTATACCTTATGTATTTATGTGTAGACAACTCTTCTTATTGTTTTAAATTCATTTAATCTGAAAGACATTTGCAGAATAACTGAAGTTACCCGTGTTATGATGAAGTTCTGAATGTGATGTAACACAGAAGATCTGCAGTACATATTGTCCCTCTGGATGATATTGACTCTACCAATGTGTGCTTGCAAGGATTTCTCTGTTGTGGTATTGACACTGGATCAAAAGAAAAAAGTAGTGCGAATAATGGAAATGTTTATCTTTCATGGATCATTCACAGAATTAGACAGAAATATATATAAATAAGAAATATAGTAAAGAAAGAATATTAATCACACTCTCATAGCTTCAACAAGACTTACGGAAAAAGATCATTAAATTCCTCATTTATGCTTTCCTGCATGTGTGTAGCCAAACACTCGTTGAGATCTAGGATTGTATCCCAGTTTTTTGACCAATAGCGTCCTCTTTTGTTGCATAAAGCTTTAAGAGTTTTATGAAATCCTCTATTATCTCTTTGTTCCTGAGTTACAACACAAAAACATTAACTGCAGTAATGAAGTCAAAGATATAAATTGAAAAGGAATGTCAAATGTGATTAAAATATAAATGCAATATTTTGACAAAAAATGTATACTTACAGGATTTATCACTTCTCTCTCCGCAGTATCAACAGATAATCTCACTGATTTTTCTACACCCTCTGAAAGACACTTGTTCAGACTCTCATAAAGTTTGCCGAACTGAGAATCAAACTCTGTTAGTGCCTTCTTTAGATTGTCCTTCAGGTCTTCATTGACTTTTGTGTCAACCTGAAAATACATCCATGCAAATGAGACAATATTATTTGTTGACTGCTTTCTGTAAAGCATGTGCATTTAAAGCATATCAGTCATACCATTTCTTGGTTTGTGTTCGGTGCGAAAATCTGGATCAAGGACAGCACTCCCTTTGCATCATTTACATAATCTCTGGTCAGTTCTCGGTTAATCTCCTTGTTAATACTCTTCAGAACTTCCTGCAGTCTTGGTATTTCTATAGAACATTTTCAAAATTAAAATATTTTCATAGAATATTGAACACTCAAAAGTAGATTGAACTCTGTACATTTTGAATGTTTCCTTTTCAGGAGACACCCTTTTTCAGGTCTTGGATTCTCTACTAATAACCTGGTGACCAGGGGGGTATTCCGGAAAGCAGTGTTAACTTACCATCACATATACCCTGAACTCTCAGTTGATTTTAAAACTAAACCTTGCTTAAGGATGGTTCACACTGTGCGATTTTGGCCACGATTTGGCCACGATTTGGTCATCTGAGACAAATTTTGAAAATCCTAAAAGATTCCAATAATCCTAGCCTATAATCTGTAGTCTTTGATGGCTAGTTTGACATGTTCACCAACAGCCGGTCAATGACCGTTGCGATCAAATTTTACCTCCGGCGAAATTCTGGCAATGTCAGAAGATTTGGTGCACAATCCTCCAGTGTGAACATCAAATTGTCTTAAGCCGGGTTCACACTGTGCGATTTACAATAGTCCTTTACGATGGTTGCTTGTCAGACTGTATGAACATGATCCTCATGTCACACTGTGGGATCTCAGCTGTCATTAATGTCAGACTATGACAGTCAAAACGCGTTAAAAAACGGACGCGCATGAAAACTTGTCCGGAGTTTTAAATCATCAAAACATACACATTCGGTGACTGTGAGCTGCGTTACACATGGGACACATCTCTATCATTAATTTTGATCACGGCTTGTCTTGAAAAACGAAGACAATTTGACGTTCATCGTAGGAGAAGTCACACTGGAGGACTAAATGTAGTCATTAATAAAATTTAAGTTTGGTAAATGGAAATAGGAGAAATGGTGTAAAAAGTCCACACATTGCATTTAAATGAACACTCATTTTCATAATGACAGTCATACGTCCCCTTTTTTTAATTAAGTTATTTTTAAAAAACAGTTTGAGGACGCTTGGTGGTGATGACGTTGATCTGCGACATGGTGTGCTGTAGTCCGTTTATAGCCTACCGTTAGCCTTTTATATCTGACCACTTTATTTAGGCTTCAAAATCTATAAATGTTGTGTTAACTTGTAAAGATTATCTTGATAGACAAAACGTGTAAGTGTCATAACCCTTTGCTAAACACAGAGCTTATTTTCTGCGATTTTCCAAAAGTCTATGGGAAAAATGAATAGGCTTTCGATCAAGGGAACCCGTGCGCCGTTAACTTCCGGGTTGGCCTACAAAAACACGTCATCCCTGAGGTACTCTATACGGTGGCATGTCCTGATATTGCTGAGTTACATGTGTTCCTGGGTCAACATATTTTGTTGATCCTGGAACAACATTCTAGTCTGAAAATTTAGTCTTGACCCTATTCGTACCCTTAAACCTAACCCTTCCCATAAGTTATCCCAAAAATCAGAGGGAAATGATAGATGAATAACACTGATGTAGAGCCACCAATTCATGATTTTAAGCCTAAAACGTGTCCCTCAAATCTGATTGGTTGATTTGAATGTAGTTCCAGGATCAACAAAAATGTTGACCCAGGAACATGTTGAACTCAGCAATATCAGGTTATGCCTATATGGTGCTTAAAAAACGACTTATAGGGTCGGTTTTTTTGGAAAACATAGCACAAGCAGTGAGTGTTGTGTCAAAGTTCAATGTTAATCCAGGTGCTTCTCATCTGACTGCAGTGAAGAGAATTCTACAGTACTTGAAGGATACACTGGAAGTCACTCAAATATGAGTTTGATTGCCACGATCGCCACTCAACAGTCGGTAATGTGTTCTTACTGGGTGGAAGAGCAGTGAGTTGGCTCAGCAAGAAGCAGTCAGCTGTTCCTGTTTCAACAGCGGAAGCTGAGTATGTTGCACTTAGTCAGGCAGCTCAGGAATGTGTCTGGCTTAGACAACTACTGAGTGATCTTGGAATAAATTCTATGCCTGTGGGGATTCTGGAAGACAACCATGGAGTCATTGCAATCGCAAAGAATCCAGTTGATCATTCAAGAACTAAGCACATCCGTTATCATTACATTCGTGAATGTGTCCAGAATGGACAAATACAACTGAGATACTGTCCTACAGATGACATGAAGGCAGATAACTTGACCAAGACATTGGTAAGACAGAAGTTTGAGTATATTAGGAGTGAGATTGGACTTTATATGTATTTTTGTTTAGTGTTAAATCTGTTACGATGTAAAACGTCTCGGTTACAAAGGTAACCCTCGTTCCCTGAAGGAGGGAACGGAGACGTACGTCGGACAGACCGACGAATAGGAATCTCGCTAGAGAGGCCAATCTACTTCGAGTGTAACTAAACGAGCCAATGCACATTGGCATGCAATCATATGCATCAGCTGCTCGCCTCGCAGCGCGGGTATATAATGAGCAGCAGGTGCGTTGCAGCTTCAGGTTTTCGCTGAGGAGCCGAACCGGATAGGCGGCAGCATCAGCGGGGTACAGCGACTGTGGCGACGGGACGTACGTCTCCGTTCCCTCCTTCAGGGAACGAGGGTTACCTTTGTAACCGAGACGTTCCCATTCAGTCGGTCACGTTCGACGTACGTCGGACAGACCGACGAATAGGAATCCCTACCAAAGCGCCACAGGAGCTGCCCCCTTCCAGCGCTCTGTTGCAAGCCACCTGAACCCCCTTGCCTGAGGATGGTGGGACAGGGCTAACACAGAGAGAGTCGATCACTGCTGTTCCCCAAAACCCATTCAGTGAGACTATTGGATAACGCTGGGAAAGCGTACCCTTCGCTGGGAAAGGAACGCTGCGGAAGCCACATCCTTCCCCGAAGAAGTTATGTGGAGAAGTACATATGGACTAACCCTGTAGGGCTGTGCTACATATGGAAGAGCTGGGGTGACTCCAACCCGATGAAGGGTAGGTTCTCCCAGAGGGAAAGACACGGGCTTCGTTTAGGAGCAACCGTGGAACCAACCATATGGGATCCCCGTAGGGTCACACATATGGAACCCAGCCTAAACCCGGTTCTCAAGGATACAACGGAGTATAGGCCTGGCGCCAGACGCTCCGCCACGTCGGCTGCCGAAGGGATATCGGAGGACTCGACAGGGTCTGCCTTGTAGGGACTCTCTGGAGAAAAGAAGCGCATGTAGTGCAGCAAGCCGACACTAAGCCGGGGCCTCTCCGTGCCTCTGACCTGTGGCGAGAACATGGGAGGAGACCGGCTCGACACGAAGGCTATAGTATCTAGCGAACGTGTTAGGTGTCGCCCAGCCCGCAGCTCTACAAATGTCTGTCAGCGAGGCGCCACGAGCCAGCGCCCAGGAGGATGCGACACCTCTCGTGGAGTGAGCATGCAACCTGAGCGGGCAGGGCACACCCTGAGCTTGGTAAGCCAGGGCGATGGCATCCACTATCCAGTGGGCCATCCTCTGCTTGGAGACAGCCTTTCCCTTCTGCTGGCCTCCATAACAGACAAGAGCTGGTCTGAGGTCCTGAGGCTTTAGGTTCTGTCTATGTACAGTCGCAAAGCGCGGACTGGACAGAGTAAAGCCAGGGCTGGGTCTGCCTCCTCCGAGGGCAGCGCTTGCAGGCTCACCACCTGGTCCCTGAAGGGACTGGTAGGAACCTTGGGCACATAGCCAGGCCGGGGTCTTAGTACCACGTGGCTATCACCCGGCCCGAACTCCAGGCACGATTCGTCGACCGAAAATGACTGCAGGTCCCCTACCCTCTTGATGGAGGCCAATGCCACCAGCAGCAAAGTCTTCATAGACAGAATCTTTAAGTCTACTGACAGCAAAGGCTCAAAGGGAGCAATCTGAAGTGCTCTCAGCACCAGAGTGAGGTCCCAAGAGGGTATGGAGAGGGGACGAGAAGGATTTAACCGTCTCGCCCCCTAAGGAACCTGATGACCAGGTCGTGCTGACCAACAGATTTGCCATCTAAGTGGTCGTGGTAAGCGGATATAGCAGCAGTATGGACTTTTGAGGGTGGAGGGGGGACAGCCTACGCTCCAACCCTACTGCAAGAAGGAAAGCACGACTCTGATCGAGCATCTTCGGGGGTCTTCCCGGCGAGAAGAGCACCACTCGACGAACAGGTTCCACTTTGGAGGCGTAAGCACGTCTCGTAGACCGTGCACGTGCCGAAGTGATGGTGTTAAGTACCTCAGGGGGTAAGTCACCTAGAACCTCCGCATCCCGTCCAAGGGACCAGACATGGAGTTTCCAGAGGTCTGGACGCGGGTGCCAAAGAGTGCCCCGTCTCTGAGAAAGAAGGTCTTTCCTCAGAGGGATGGGCCAGGGAGGGGCTGTCGCGAGGAGTGAGAGTTCTGGGAACCAGGTCCGGTTGGGCCAGTAAGGCGCAACTAACAAGACCTGCTCCTCGTCCTCCCTGACTTTGCACAGGGTCTGTGCAAGTAGGCTCACTGGGGGAAACGCATATTTGCGCAGGCCCCGGGGCCAGCTGTGAGCCAGTGCATCTGTCCCGAGTGTCCCCTCGGTCAGAGAGTAAAACAACTGGCAGTGGGAGGTTTCTGGTGAGGCAAACAGGTCTACCTGAGCCTTTCCGAATTCTCTCCAGATCAGCTGAACCACCTGGGGGTGGAGTCGCCACTCTCCTGGCAGCGCAGCTCGTGATAGCTCGTCGGCCACACGGTTGAGCACACCGGAGACATGAATGGCGCGAAGCGACCTCAGATGCTTCCGACTCCACAGGAGGAGATGGCGGGCGAGTTGTGACATGCGACGGGAGCGTAGACCACCTTGACGGTTGATGTACGCAACGGTCGCAGTGTTGTCCATACGGACCAGTACATGCTTGCCCTGAAGCAGGCCTTTGAGGCGGCTCAGAGCAAGGCGTACTGCCAGCAACTCGAGGCAATTGATGTGCCAATGCAGATGGGGTCCCGTCCAAACCCCTGAGACTGCATGCCCGTATTACGTGGCACCCCAGCCGGTGGCAGAAGCATCTGTGAACACCACAGCATGCCGGGACACCTGTTCTAGGGGCACTCCTGCCCGAAGAAACAAGGGGTCCGACCACGGACTGAAGGTTCGGCGGCACTCCTGAGTGATTGGCACCCGGAATGTGCCGCGCTGCCACGCCCATCTCGGGACTCGGCCATGAAGCCAGTGCTGAAGCGGTCTCATATGAAGCAGACCGAGCGGTGTTACAGCCGCAGCAGCCGCCATATGCCCCAGGAGCCTCTGAAAGAACTTCAGTGGGACCGCTGTCCTGCCATTGAATGTATTCAGGCAGTTCAACACTGACCGAGCACGTTCCTCTGTGAGGCGTGCTATCTGCTCGACCGAATCCAACTCCATACCGAGAAAAGAGATCCTCTGCACCGGGGCGAGTTTGCTCTTTTCCCAGTTGACCTGAAGCCCCAACTGGCTGAGGTGTCTGAGCACCAAATCCCTGTGTTTGCACAACTGATCCCGGGACTGTGCTAGAATGAGCCAGTCGTCGAGATAGTTGAGAATGCGAACACCCCGTTCTCTCATGGGAACAAGGGCTCCCTCCACGACTTTCGTGAAGACGCGGGGAGACAGGGCCAGCCCGAAGGGTAGGACTCTGTACTGATATGCTCAACCTTCGAACGCGAATCTCAGGAATGGCCTGTGTCGCGGAAGAATTGAAACATGGAAGTACGCGTCCTTCAGGTCAATCGCTGCAAACCAATCTCGGGGACGGATGCACTCGAAAATGCGTTTCTGCGTGAGCATTTTGAATGGTAGCTTGTGGAGGCTCCGATTCAAAACTCGCAGGTCCAAGATCGGTCGTAACCCGCCGCTTTTCCTGGGTACAATGAAGTAGGGGCTGTAGAACCCCGACCTCAAATCGGCTGGAGGGACCGGCTCTATCGCGTCCTTCGCCAGTAGGACTGCGATCTCCGCACGCAGGACAGGGGCATCGGCATCTTTCACTGTAGTGAAGAGGACGTCCCTGAACTTGGGGGGGAGCCGGGCGAACTGAATCGCAAAGCCGACCCTGATGGTCCGAAGGAGCCAGCGAGACGGACTGGGGAGCGCTAACCCGGCTCGCAGAGACCGTACAAGCAGGACCAAAGGGACCACCGGTGTACCCGCAGCAGGGCAGCGAGGTGGAACACAGGGACGCGGCTCGGGGGGCTCTCTTTGTGAGGCGGCCCGAAGCGGCGTCACAGTGTGCTAGGCAACACTTACCTGGCTCCACGGATGGACAGAGGGAGCAGTCGAGGCTTTGGCTGCCCGCTGCTCGCTGCTGTCCACTGGCGACAGAAGAGGGGGATGAGAGTGGTGAGGTTTTTCTCCTCCCACTGCTCTCCAAACCCTCTTCAGACCTGGAAATGGAGGAACTGCTCTTTAAAATTTGGGTACCGCTGCCTCTTGGGTCAGTGGCGGAACAGAAACAAACCCAATAAAGGATTTACCACCTGGCCCTCCTCCAGGGGTGGAAGAGCAGCCCCACCCATCTCTGGGTCGCCCGTCTCAGGGGTGATTCTCACCAACCAGTTAAACAGCTGCAGAGACGGGAGGCGTCATCTCCCCGCAATGGATACAGCAGAGCCTGCTGGGCCGGAGTTTCTTGCAGGGGACGACACCCTTGGCGACGAGCAGACTGAGGGGCGGCCCAAGAGGAACTCAATGGTTTGTCATGGGAAGCTCCCCTATCCGCTACTAACTGAGGAGAACCGCTGGGCTCAGTCCTCGACAGTGTCACCGAAAGGCCACCTCGTAAGATGGGAGCATTGAGAAAGCATTTAGCTTGACAACCTCTCACACCTCACAAGGTAAGCCAGGGGGCACTTCTGGACCACGGAGGTGGACATCGTCTGGCTGAGGGCCTGCGCCGTGACTTTGATCACGGTTAGTCAACAAGCGCAGCTCAACCCCAGCACAGAACTACCCTCATGCAAAAAGAGTGCCTTGGCCTCACATGCAGGGTGGGTGTGGTCTGTGTACAGCCACCCCATCCAAGAGGGTAGTGAGAGAGGAAAAACTTATGCAGATTGGCACCTTTGGCATTCCATATTTATGGCACCAATATACCCCCATACTGCCAAGTTTTCCATGCACATCTGGAAGACCCAGGAAAGCATGGCTGTAAACTCTGAATCTGAGTCAGCATAAGCACACACCATTACAGTGGGCAGCGTCACCCTCATTTCCAGAGCATAACAGCACTCTCTCCGATGCTGCAATCGACGTCTGTCCCTCAGCTGGAGCTCTGAATGAAATGCTAGGTTCCCCTATGAAAAGGACCAGCAATCCAATCCAGAAACTGCACAGCTTGCAATGCGCTAGAGAGGGAGGGGCCCTAGGGGGTTGGTTCCCCGAAGGAACCCCTCAACCTCATGTCACCCAAGCCATATCAGCAAAGTAGACCTCTTCTGGTGCACCAGAGAGGGCGCTACAATGGAGATTACGCAAGGGAACCGCGCATCTAGAGCGCCGAGCGAGCGCTGGGTTGCCGTGACAACCCGCGCTGCAGCCCGGCAGCTCGACGGCACACGACACGCAGAGGAGCGAGAGGTTTGCTCTCGCTGATCTCCGCGGTCTCCCAGAGTGTCGGGCAGAGCCGCGGCTGTGCTTTTACACACAAGCGGCAGCTGGCCAACAACAGAGGGGACTCAAGCTTCCCGGAGAAAGAAGAGTCACGACCGGCGTGTCGACGTGATCATGTTCTCATATGAAAACATGAACACCCACGAACATCATTTCAGCACGCGCCCAGACATGCGAAACGGTGATCGTGGCCGTCAGTGAGGACAGGAACGATCGCATCCAGAAACACAAGTAGGATGTCGTCTTTAAAAAGACGCGAATCTACTTGTGTAAGCTCTTTCAGGGACTTTACTCTTTTAGAAGTGCTGAAGCACGCAGGGGAACGGCCACCGCAACACAGACAGGGATTGTGTGCAGCCTGTCATGTGCTTTCTCTCTCTTTGAAGGCGCTCACTCTTACCAGCCGTAAAAACGGCTTTTCAGCGCTCAAAAGCGCACCGTACCGGCCGTGAGAACAGCCTTCTGACGCTGTCAAACAGCTATTTGCTCAAAAACGGCAAACGAAACAGAAAAAGAGAGGACGTCGACCCCGCTGCTGTGCTGTTCGCCCGCACTCGGAAAAAAAAAGAGAAGTTCAACCAAAAGCTTGACTCGTCTTCTAGCAGACACTCGCTTGCAGAGAACAGGAACAAACACCGTTCGGCTCCGAAGCGAAAAGCTGAAGATGCAACGCACCTGCTGCTCATTATATACCCGCGCTGCGAGGCGAGCAGCTGATGCATATGATTGCATGCCAATGTGCATTGGCTCGTTTAGTTACACTCGAAGTAGATTGGCCTCTCTAGCGAGATTCCTATTCGTCGGTCTGTCCGACGTACGTCGAACGTGACCGACTGAATGGGAACTGCTAATGTGGTAAAAAAAAAAAAAAAAAAAAAAAGAACTAAGGAAAAGACCTTACTATTTACTGTGACACAACAATTCTGTTCTTTCTGCTTCCTTGTTGTTGTATGTTTTGACATAATAAAACACATGTGAGATTCTAACAGATTTGCTGCTTAAGAAACATTTATTATTATCAATGTTGAAAAGTTGTGTACATTTTTTTTTTCAGGAATCTTTGATGAATAGAGGGTTAAAGAAACAGTATTTATCTGAAATAAAAAGCTTTTGTAACATTATACACTACCGTTCAAAAGTTTGGGGTCATTATGAATTTTTTTTTTTTGAAAGAAATTAAAGACATTAATACTTTTATTCAGCAAGGATGCATTAAATCAATCAAAAGTGACAGTAAAGACATTTATGTTACAAAATATTATATTTCAAATAAATGCTTTTGAAATGTAAAAAAAATATTGTACACATATTTTGTACAATTGTAAACAATAAATGTTTCTTGAGCAGCAAATCAGCATATTAGAATGATTTCTGAAGGATCATGTGACACTGAAGACTGGAGCAATGATGCAGAAAATTCAGCTTTGCATCACAGGAATAAATTACATTGTAAAATATATTAAAATATAAAACAGTTATTTTAAATTGTAATAATATTTCAGAATATTTTCTGCATTTTTAATTAAACGAAAGTTGAGGTTATCCACTCACTTATAACTCGCTTTCTGCAATACCCCCCTGATTCAGGTGTGTTTAATCAGACAGGAAGACATACGGTGCTTCTTAAATGGAAGGTTGCATCCTTCCTAGACCAGTCCTTCTAGACTAGAATCCTCTTCAGCATTAAACAATATTACAAGACATTCAGGTGATTCTGGGGTGCGTTTCCCAAAGCGAACTATGGTCGCAAGTTCCGTCATTACCAATAGAGTTCAATAGGACTTACGACCATAGTTGGCTAACGATGTTTTCGGGAAACGCACCCCTGCACGGCTAAGCCATAAGAGTTTTTTACTTCCTATGCAAGCATTACAGTGAAGGTCTCTCAGTGGTTTACATGGACAGCTACCCATTAAGTGATTAATTTACAATAAAACAAAAGAAAACATAACTTTGTGTCCTAAATAAATTTTTGCATTGCATTACATAATGAAATTGGACACGCATGGTCTTGATTTGGTATGTGTGCAAAGAATTGTGGGTGACTGAAGGATGTGAAAGATATACTTGATGCATTCTTCAAAATACTCAATAAAGGACGTAATGCAAAGGCTGTTTTCCAGGAATCCTTCAAATTTAAATGGCATTTAATATTTAAATTGAAGTAGCAGCTGAGTAATGCAGCCTTCCATTTGAGAAGCACCCATGCAAAATGTGCAGTGTTTGAGAGGCTCCAAGAACAGGGTTGAGAACCACTGAAATACAGTAATGGCAAAGCAACCACACTTCTCACTTTCCTTTGGTTATATTACCTGTTTCAGTATGATCCATATTTGAATTTTGCTTGAAAAATGCCTTGGAGCTTACAGTAAAAACATCAGTGCTGAATTTCTCCATCATTTTCTTTAAAATAATAATAATAATGAAAATTGTGAAGATCACAAAAAACATAAATGAGAACAAATAACAGTATCAAAGGTATTACTTTGGTTCCAGGATTCAAACTTTCAAACTTTGTTTTTACTAAATCCTTAGTGGAGTTGTTTCTGTGAAGTATGCACACTGTTGCTGGATCCTGAGAAATATTAATAATAAAAGACATTTTAAGTGTATAACAATCATAATGATATGCAGAGGCTGTGTCACAACATGTTGCATAGCAACATCTTGGTATCAGGACTAGCTCTATAGCAGTTTATTCATGGTAACAACTGACAAAAAAAAAAACAATAATTTGCAAACTAAACAAGTTTAGCTAAAAAGTATAGTTTCTTTTAAATTTACCAAACCTTGCATCCTGAAATTTGTTCATTAGTCAGCCGTGCAGATCTTAAAATAAATAAATAAAAACATAAATTAAATGTCAAACAAGACAAGTGATATTTGAAACTGAAATAATTTATCATTCACTGTCAGAAAAAAAGATATGGTGCTAGGGGCAGTACCTAAGGTACAAAAGTGAAAAGGTACATCTTTACCCCTAAATGGTGCATATTAGTACCTTACAGGTACATATTAGTACCTTTTTACCTTTGTACATTGCGGTACTGCCCCAGTGACAAGCACTGTACTTTTTTTCTGACAGTGTTAAATAATAACATGTATGATCTTGTGTTGTTTCTTTTTTGTTTGTTTGTTTAATAATTTGTTCTAACCTTATATAGGCTGTTGGATAGATATCATCAGTCTTTGTACAGATGAAGTTGATGCTTTTGCATTCTCCTCCTGGTCCCAGGTCCTTAATGCAGTGCTTTAAAATACCCCAGGGGTCTTTGTCAGTGATTGCTCGATTGATATCACTTACAATCCACACAGAAGAGCACTCTCTCAGGATCTATGAAATTATAAATATTAAAATTTCACTACAGAAGGATAGCTATTATACTTGCAGTAGCATAATAAATTACACATTTTTAATAAGCACACATTTTCTACTGTTAGAATATGCAATTGTTGAATAAGAGTGTATTATTTACAGATTTCCACAGGTCATCTCTATTTGTACTGCAG
Source organism: Chanodichthys erythropterus (assembly GCF_024489055.1). Taxonomy (NCBI): domain Eukaryota; kingdom Metazoa; phylum Chordata; class Actinopteri; order Cypriniformes; family Xenocyprididae; genus Chanodichthys; species Chanodichthys erythropterus. Next base: position 5,914,423 of record NC_090235.1, on the reverse strand, counting down.
TCTCCAGTCCCAGGAAGATCAACAAGGACAATGTGCTCCAAAAGTTCACGACAATTAGGAACCTTGATTCTCACATTCTTCACAAGCGGCCAGTACCAGCCACCAGGACTGGACACACTATATTGTATGTAACAAGCAACTTCATTGGCAAAGTCATATTTCTGTTAAAAGAAGTAAGTAATGTTGATTTAAATGTTCTGTTAAAAGAAGTAAGTAATGTTGATTTAATTAAGTGAAAATTCTGAATCTCAATGTTTACAGTTATTTATATTATTAATAGGTAAATATTTTGAAAAATTCAGATGTGAGGTATTGGAAATATTCAGCTTAAAACAATAAAACATACTTCACTTTTTGAGATGGGTTTGCGAGGGCTAGACAAAAATTTGCCAATTTCAGCAAATTTCTCATCACTTTTAAGTTCTTCTAATGTTTTCTTATCTGCATCAGCTCCATACAGTGCAGTGATCTTTTCTTTAGCGGTTTCAAACATTTCGTCATCCCTATCCTCACTTTCATCTGACAAAACATTGAAAAGATCTCGAAGCATATTGTCCCACTCCTGCAAACACACAAAGCATCCAATACAATAAATAATAATAAAAAAATTTAATTACAATCATTTTGAATGTTAAAGTTAAAATAAAATCATGGTAAAATTAGTACTATAATACTGAAGTACTAAAACCTCTACAGAGAAGAGTTCAATCTCTGCTATGTAGTTGGAGTCATCCAGATTGGCTTCCACTTGAGTAAAAACGGCTGTACAGGCACCTGAACTTCCAGGTGGTAGTAGATCCTCTTCTCCCAGGACTGCATTTAATAAGGAGCTCTTTCCATTTCCTGATTTTCCAAAAACCCCTATGATTGCCTTCCTTTTGTTGTCTTTATCTATCTGATCCATTTTTGAAATGACATCTCTGTGCATTGTGCAGATGAAACAGAGGATCTGAGGATGCATGCTTCTCAAAAAAATCAAGTTATATGGACAATCATATCATAAAACTGTTTCTTAGTGAGCACTTACACTATATAGGATTTCAATTCAGTCATGGGCTGGTCTATGTTCTTTATGGCTTGAATTTTAATTTTTACGTTTTCCATTATCTGCTTTGCTTTCTCCATGGTGGCCATATCTGTGTCCAATGCAATAGTTCATGGGAAGATATTTTAAATAAACTGCATGATACATTTGATAAAAACTGGTTTGTTCTATACTTCACATCTTTTTGAATTATCTAATTGACTTACCTGTACCTGGTGTCAGTGGTGAGTTTGCACAGGCAATGTTATTTGAATCAGATAATTCATCATTAATACGTCTTTTTTTAGGCCCTGTTAGAGAATTTAAAACAAATACTTCCTGAATAACAACAACATGTAAAGCTGTGACACATCAATGAAGTTTTGAATAGAAGAGATTACATACCAGAGCTATCCATTATGGAATTAACAGTAAAAACCTTGAAGAAAAAAAGACCAAATTTCAGGTTAAAGACATGTTTTAGAATCGTTTTGGTTTCTTTCAGCTATATGAGAGTATGTAGCATGCTTAATGAATTCATTGTATTTCTGAACTTTCCACCAACAAAATTGTACAAACAGATTCACAGACAACTTTGATTGAGTTATTTTGTTGATGATGGACTGATGGTCTTTCAGTTAATTTTAAATGTGTTTATGTTGTTATTTTGGTAGAAACAGTTTTGTGAGCTCTTCAGTCAGCACTGTCAAAAGTAAAATTTAAAGGATTAGTTCACCCAAAAATGAAAATTCGAACCACTGATTCGAAACAAAATATTTGTAAAGTACTGCTTTGAATTAAGCCATTACTAGATACCGTTGAAAAGTCGTTATTTTGTTTTTGGCGCACAAAAATTATTCTCGTCTCTTTATAATATTAAGGTTGAACTACTGTTAGTTACCTTGCCGGTAATAGACCCTTTTCACATGACGTCACACAGCTTCTGTTAGGACTCGATGCAGTGCATCCTCACTTCCGTTAGTATAGTGCAATACTAGCGCGACTCGAATGAAGTGCACTCAACAGTTGTACATATGCCACAAATGTGGTTAAAGGATGACTGTAGTCGCCTAATTTCATGTAAATTCAAGGTGAGGTATTTGGCAGCCGCAGATCTGAAACAAACTTACCGATCAGAGCGATTTGCTGCTTGAAGTCGGAGGAGTTGAATACGTACTGAAGCCATACATACACTTTCTGCTGCCCGTATTTTGCAAACTTTGCTGTCTTTATTGCAGATGAAGCTGTTTATATATATTTGTGAAATAAACGCATGTTTCCAACATTTACGTGCAGTAGAAAACTTCTCATTCAAAGCTTAATGTACTACTTATTTCAGTGCCTGCAGGCCTATGTACAATGAAGATCAACATAAGCTTATTCTTTTTAAATATCAAAATCTATTTTTCCACTTTTATTTCGATAAATATGACATGCATAAGAATACAAATTGTGTTTAATATAATACTATTTCTACATGAAGACTGTTAATGTTGTAAAAACTGACTCCATAGTAAAAAAACATTGTCATCGTTCATCTCTTTATTGCAGAACAAGATCGTCGCATACAAAAATATACAGAGGATTTACAACAGAACTCATTGTTATAGAAGCATTAAATGAACAAAATCTAATTATTTCTCCAGGGAATAACAACTTGGGTAAAGTTGGTTTTATATTCGCACATTCGGACTTCTGATAAATTCAGACTTTCCAATAAATGTGCAATAAATTAATGTTTGCGAATTTTAAGCAGCAACATGATATTGACAACCAACAATTGTCCGAATGTCCACTGAATGTCCAATGTAGTGTGATTAACAAGGCTATTGAATACGGATGTCCGAATGTGCGAATATAAAACCAACTTTACCCAAGTGGAATAACATTAAATGAACACATAGGCTACTTCCGTTTTGTATTTTCAATACACTTCTTACAAATTATACAATCTTAATATATTGCACCAGTTCAGTTTAAACTGCTATGATGTAAAATGATCTAAAATCTTAACACTGTTAATTCTTCGGAGTATTGTATGTGGATGTGCTTTCAGGTGTCCATTACCTGTAAATAAATCTCACAAGAACAATATCCATTATCATAGCCTACCAATTTCTAAAAATAAAGATTTGTTTTTAAAGACAATATTTGTGTCATTCCAAATAGGCTAACAGATTTGTGTGGACACACAATCATTGTGATAAAACTCTGACAGCAATTCAAGGACACAACATTGCTAAAGTTTCTGCTCATGGAAACCCTAACCAAGGCAGTTACAGAAAGGAAATAATAAATATCATTACCAGAAGAACCCGTTATTAAAGCATTTTCCCGAGTTGCCGGCGCGAAGGTAAGACGGAACAACTGATACACTGCTTTGCGGATAGGTGGAAGTTAAAGGGTTAGTTCACCCAAAAATGAAAATTCTGTCATTTATTACTCACCCTCATGCCGTTCCACACCCGTAAGACCTTTGTTAATCTTCGGAACACAAATTAAGATATTTTAGTTGAAATCCGATAGCTCCATAGGGAGCAATGGACACTTCCTCTCTCAAGATCCATAAAGGTACTAAAACATATTTAAATCGGTTCATGTGAGTACAGTGGTTCAATATTAATATTATAAAGCGATGAGAATATTTTTGGTGCGCCAAAAAAACAAAATAACTACTTATTTAGTGATGGCTGATTTCAAAACACTGCTTCAGGAAGCAAAGGAGCATAAATGAATCAGTGTGTCGAATCTGCTGTTCGGAGCGCCAAAGTCACGTGATTTCAGCCGTTGGCAGTTTGACACGCGATCTGAATCATGATTCGATACACTGATTCATTTGTGCTCCGATGCTTCCTGAAGCAGTGTTTTGAAATCGGCCATCACTAAATAAGTTATTTTGTTTTTTTGGCGCTCCAAAAAAATTGTCGTCGCTTTATAATATTAATATTGAGCCACTGTACTCATATGAACCGATTTAAATATGTTTTTAGTACCTTTATGGATCTTGAGAGAGGAAATGTCCATTGCTCCCTATGGAGGCCTCATGGAGCCACCAGATTTCAACTAAAATATCTTAATTTGTGTTCTGAAGATTAACAAAGATCTTACGGGTGTGGAACGGCATGAGGGTAAGTAATAAATGACAGAATTTTCCTTTTTGGGTGAACTAACCCTTTAACTGAAGTAATTGTGAAAAGGGTCTATAGAGGTCTCACTAAGCCATCGGATTTCATCAAAAATATCTTAATTTGTGTTCCAAAGATCTTACAGGTGTGGGACGACATGAGGGTGAGTAATAAATGGCATAATTTTAATTTTTGGGTGAACTAACACTTGCAATGCAGGAAAAGTGACCTCTAGACTCACTTAAGATTTGCTAAATTAACATATTGTATCAACTCTTAAAAGCCTACAACACTTAGCAAAATTTAGTACAGAGCCTCTTGAAGATATATAAATAATGTCATAGCTGAAATAGTAATATAACAATTGAATAAAATTGAGTAAAAAGTAATGGTCTTGTTGTTTATACATAGGTAGCCTATTAGTATGTATCAAGGTAAAAAAAACATAAATTTTTGTTAAACGTATAATAGAAATAGAAGCTAAAATGTGCAATAGAAGTACTGATAACATCTAAAACAAACAATAATATGCATTTACAACTAAAGAAACGTAAAATATTTACTAATCTTTTATACCATAAAGATATTTTTAGTTGCTCTTTTAGCATTTTATAGATAAATAATTCCTTTACCCTACCACAAAACCTAAACATAACCATTTAATAAAGGATAAACATAATAGAAAAAATATGTAGGCCTACAATGGCAATTTTAGGAACAATATAGCAATAAAAAGATACTTAACCATAGACTTTTTCTTACAAATGAGTACAGTAAGAAAAGCATAATAGACTGATGACTGTGATCACAATCACTTTTATTGCAAAAATGTCAAAAGCGATAGCAAAAGTAGTCCAAATGACTATGTCTATATGAGGTAGGCCTGTGAAGCAGAAATCAAATTGTTAATAGCTGAATATATTCTCAATCCATTCAGTGAAGATGAGAAGCTGCTCACTGAAGAGCAAATGACTCCAGCAAGGAGTAGTGAATGTAAATGGGTCCTAATGGGTTGAGCTACAATTTCCAACCACACCCTAACCCAACCCACAACTCTATCCCTCCACCCCATAGAGACAGAGCGCATTTATAATCTGAAAACCACGCCCACCCGGGTGGGGTGGGGGCAATCCAACCGTCTCCATTGACTCTATTGGTTTTCAGATTATGACGCTTGTCGCTCTGTCTGCATAGAGTGCCCCAGGGATGACGCGTTTTTGTAGGCAAAACCCGGAAGCGAGTTAGCATTTTAGGACTTCCGGTTCTAACGCCGTAAAATCTATGGGTGTCTTAAAATCGGCGGTTGCTAACAAATTGCTAAAAGGGACTACTTCCTTTGGCGGGGACTTTAGACGTCATCATGACAAACAGGACATTTGGACAGCATTTCTCATGAAAAAGTGGATAAGTATTCATACACAACACAGATCATAATCAGCGAGCATGTTTTTAAATAGAGTTGTTTTCTAAATAAAGTTTGAGGAAGCTTGGTGGTGACGACGTTGATCCGCGACCATGGTGTGCTGTAGTCCGTTTATAGCCTACTGTTAGCCTTTTATATCTGACGACTTTATTTAGGCTTCAAAATCTATAAATGTTGTGTTAACTTGTAAAGATTATCTTGATAGACAAAACGTGTAAGTGTCATAACCCTTTGTTAAACACATAGCTTATTTTCTGCGATTTTCCAAAAGTCTATGGGAAAAATGAATAGGCTTTCAGTCGAGGGAACCCGTGCGCCGCTAACTTCCGGGTTGGCCTACAAAAACGCGTCATCCCTGGGGCACTCTATTAAGACATCCAGGAATTTGGAGCTGAACGTAATTTGACTCTGCAGTGAGTACCACCATAGCCACCAGATGACAAGCCTCATTATTACTCAGTTGTAACTCTGAAGCTGATATTATCCTACTCAGTAAATATAGCTACATCCATTACTATTTTGGCTTTCTTCTTCATTTATATTTGTCTTTCTTTAGGAAAAAAAAAAAAAAAGAAAAGAAAAAATTTGAGCAGGGAAAGTTTCTTAAATTTGGTTGATTTTGACACGAATAAAAAGATCCACGATTGTGCCTTATTTTCCTTTCCAGAAGTTGGCAGTTCACCTGCAGTGAACTTTGCAGCTAAGCAGGGCCGGCGCAAGCTTCAACTGCCGCTCTAGGCAAAACACCGTCGTGCTGCCCCCACATTACACTCACAATTAAACTCGATCTTTGAGGTGCATGTGAAAGAATTAAGGTTTTGTTTATTGATTTATTAATAAACTTGCACTAATATAAAAGAATGTACAAGCATGTTTTCTGATTTCTTTTCTTTTTTTCATTCTGCAATGTAAAAAAATAATCAACACGTAACCACTAACTACAAATGCAAACAATTATGTATTATATAATAGTAAGAATATCTCCTGGAAGATTTAGGAGAATTCCTGGTGGGCCGCTGATAAATTGGGCCGGCAGTAGCCTACTTCGACATAAAGACAGTTTACAGGACGCGCAAAGCACAAGTCTCTAGTTCGTTTTCAATGAGACACACGAAAGCCCCAAATCGGTGGTTCTAGCTAATTGCGAAGTGACGGTGTGCAAGCGGTTCTCACGCCCCAAATCCCGTCACTTGCGCGTGCACAGCTCTCCATCATGAATAGAGTTTATTATAATAGGCTATATGGCATTTATAAATATTGTGCACACAAAGGTGAGCAACGTGACTGCTCCGCTTTCTCTCACACACATAGGCGAAAATCTCACCGAAATCTCATTTGTTATTATCTATTAGTAAAAGACGGGGACAATACATTTTTTAATGTTTTTGTTTTTTAATTGTTGCAGATTCCCTATATCATTGCATTAATAATTATTATGATTTAATTTTATTTGGATTTTTGTTCTGTTTTTAATACAATTCACCAAAAAATATTACACCATTAACCAGGCCTAACTAAGAAAAAACTATTACACTATTTTGAAAAAATCACATTAGAAAAACAAAACAGCATAAATATTAGATTAGATTAATAAAACAGCATTTAACAAATATTTTTAATTATTTTGCATTTTAGTCTCATTTTAAGCACTAAGTAAGTTGCAAGTGTATTATTTTTTTATTCATACAGATCTGCTGCGTTGTGACTGGGGACGTTTAACCGGTCTAAAACAATCCCGCACCCTGTTATAAAACACATAACCGTATTAATTTAATTTAACATGAATAGTTGTTACTACCTTTTAAAGTCGAAACAGATAACGATGTTTCTTTTGATAATTGATGATGCTCTGCTCTGGTCCAGGTTAGCGGCGCGCGCGCGAACAAGTGTATCAGTGACAGTGTAGCTGCACAGCCCCCTCTGTTGGTGAATATAATCACTACATCATTGCTCCGATAACCAACAGGCTGCTATGTTGGTCGGGCTTTTTTTTGCGGAAAACGGGGACGTCTGTTCACTACGTTCACAAACCACTGTTAATTTTAATAGAAAATAGGCCTACAGTAAGGAGGCATGGCAGAAGTCACGCAAAGAGTGCTCCCTCCGTAATCACTAAAAAGTTGTCATATCTCACAAAGTTCTGCTATAATAAATGAAGCTGTCACATACTGAATCTCTTATTTACATAATGTCTAAATTTCTTTGTTTTTATGAGAGAATTTGCGATCGTGCAAATTCAGTCCACTCACCGCTCAAAACGCCAGTTTTTCAGTGATATGCTGCTCTAGGTTGGGGCGGGGTTTGGTAGTCAGTAGAATGAGGGAAAGATAATTTAGATTTAGAATAACTAATCGGGTGATAACTTTTTGATATAAGTGAAATAATTCCAAACGAATGTCCCAAATGAATGTTGATTAATTAACTTAAAAACTAAATCCCTCTCCTTTTTGCCGCCCTAGTGTGCTGCCGCCCTAGGCAGCTGCCTAGTTCGCCTATGGGCACGCGCCGGCCCTGCAGCTAAGAGATATTCCTGCCCTTTTTTTCTGCTCAGTAAAGCACATTCCACAAACAATGCAGTCTGATATAACACCAAATATAGAACATTTATTCACAAGACCAGCGCGGTAATCTACAAGAAACTGATCAATGTAAACTAACTGTCATAAAACTTTGAACGGCGGGCACTGACGTCACTGCCATTACACGATAGGCTGAGAGGTGCCGTATGTGATCCAAGTTTCGCTTTCTCCAATGGGATACACTCTCTTATGTTCCTATAACTTCCTATCTTCCTATAACAATCTCTGGTAAGTTACCACTCCTTGGGAAATATGAGCGTTTGACATCACTGCTGTAAAGCCGCCTTTCCACTACACGACATCCGCATTGTCGCATTTCGCCCCTAACGGCAGTCGCACGGAACATTGAAATTGGTCGGGAAGCAACCATTTCCCTCTTCTTATTCACCATGGTAAACTGAACGATTTGATAATGAATGTAACGTTGCATGTGAATATATCCACACAAAGCAAATGACCCTCAATACATCTAAAAAAACAAAACAAAAAAAACATAGTAGATAGAACTAATAAACATAAAAATTTATCTAATAATTATAAAATATGTTTTTTCTTACATAATTATTAATAACCCACGTAGCCCTCGTACTACTCTCCACTGGAAATGAACGACTTTTGGTTCAACGGCTGTCGTTTGTCGTGTGCAGTGAAGCCTCGTGAAGCTGGCAGCGATTTTTTTTTTTTTTACGAGCGCGGGATTTTGGGGTTACGATTACTGCTGACTCGGCATTTTTGGTGTATTTTATGGTTCTTACAGCAGTCACAGCATAGGCGTAGTGAGGAAAAAAACAACAACTTTGTGTCCGACGGCGATGGCAAACAAAACAAACTTGTTTAACATTGTAATCTTTCCGTTGGCCGCAGACACATAACAGATAGAAATATTTTCATATTAAGAAAATAGTAAACCGCTTAATATACGCGATTGGAATCCACACTTGTAAAAATATATACGAATATTCACGACATAAATGCAGCAAACCATAAAGCACAATTAAACAAAACAGTTAATCATAAGTAGACTACTTACTGTGCAACGAAACCACAAGCTCCCACACTCGGCAGTATCTTAACGCGGATACACATGATCTTTTATAACATAAAAAAGAGGTGGAGACAGTATGGGATGGGCTATTTCGAAACACTTCATGAAGCTTCGAAACCTTTAAGAATCTTTTGTTTCGAAGGTGTTAACAGTTATAACCCCCCATGATGCAGGTCTTTCTGATTTTATTATTTCTTGCAGAGGAAAAAGCTAAATACACCACTCTATGCAAGCATATGGGAATTGAATCAGAATGCACAAACAGATATAGATTACCCTCGATCCTTCGCCTGTATGCTATATTGCAATAGAATATTATTATATTGCAAATATTTCCATTTTAAACCAAGAAGGCGAGCCAAAGGATATCACAAAAACAACGTGTAAACTTTGGGCAAGAGTTGTGCCGGGGAAAAAGTCTTAACCTCGATCAGTATTCACTACAGAAAGTGAAAGTAAAAAGGGAAGGGTCCTTCACCGCAGTAAAGATAGTTTGCGGTTTGATATTCAGATTTCTTTTGGCTATAAATACGCAGTGTGCTGTCATAGACATGCAAATAATACCGAATATCGTTCTCCATGATTTGTGAATTAAGGTGACGCTGTCCTTTGGGCCGAAATCAGGTTTTTTTTTCGTAGCGACTCTTAATTTTATAATGGCTATAGCTCCAAATGTTGGACACTTAGAGGAATGAAACCGGTGTCATCTTCACCAGCTTGATCTGTGAATTTTTTCACAGCAAAGCTCTTGTCCGTAAATCCCTTGGTAAGTCCGCCAGTAAGGAATGTAAAAGAAAGGCGTTCTTCATGTTTAACGTCTATTACCAATGAACACGCGGACTGCTGGAATAAAATAACATTGTTTTAGGTAGAGCTCGATTTGTGAAAACTTTCACAATAGCATTTTATCTCGTGGCCGTGTTTCTCTTTGCTCTGCCCCCCGTTTTTTGTATAATATGATATATGTATATATATATATATATATATATATATATATATATATATATATATATATATATATATATATATAAATGACCTTGTACAGATTTCTGATCTGTGAAAACTTTCACAGTTCAGTACGGGTCAGCTGACCCTTCCCTGGGTCACTAACATCACTTTTCTGATCTGTGAAAATTTTCACAGTTCAGTTCGGGTCAGCTGACCCTTCCCTGGGTCACTAACATCACTTTTCTGATCTGTGAAAACTTTCACAGTTCAGTACGGGTCAGCTGACCCTTCCCTGGGTCACTAACATCACTTTTCTGATCTGTGAAAACTTTCACAGTTCAGTACGGGTCAGCTGACCCTTCCCTGGGTCACTAACATCACTTTCTGATCTGTGAAAACTTTCACAGTTGAGTTTTGGTCAGCTGACCCTTCCCTGGGTCACTAACATCGCTTTTCTGATCTGTGAAAACTTTCACAGTTCAGTACGGGTCAGCTGACCCTTCCCTGGGTCACTAACATCGCTATTCTGATCTGTGAAAACTTTCACAGTTCAGTAAGGGTCAGCTGACCCTTCCCTGGGTCACTAGCATCACTATTCTGATCTATGAAAACTTTCACAGTTCAGTACGGGTCAGCTGACCCTTCCCTGGGTCACTAGCATCACTATTCTGATCTATGAAAACTTTCACAGTTCAGTACGGGTCAGCTGACCATTCCCTGGGTCACTAACATCGCTTTTCTGATCTATGAAAACTTTCACAGTTCAGTACGGGTCAGCTGACCCTTCCCTGGGTCACTAGCATCACTATTCTGATCTGTGAAAACTTTCACAGTTCAGTACGGGTCAGCTGACCATTCCCTGGGTCACTAATATCGTTATTCTGATCTGTGAAAACTTTCACAGTTCAGTACGGGTCAGCTGACCCTTCCCTGGGTCACTAGCATCACTATTCTGATCTGTGAAAACTTTCACAGTTCAGTACGGGTCAGCTGACCATTCCCTGGGTCACTAACATCGCTTTTCTGATCTATGAAAACTTTCACAGTTCAGTACGGGTCAGCTGACCCATTCCTGGGTCACTAACATCGCTTTTCTGATCTGTGAAAACTTTCACAGTTCAGTTTTGGTCAGCTGACCCTTCCCTGGGTCACTAACATCACTTTTCTGATCTGTGAAAACTTTCACAGTTCAGTACGGGTCAGCTGACCCTTCCCTGGGTCACTAGCATCGCTATTCTGATCTGTGAAAACTTTCACAGTTCAGTTCGGGTCAGCTGACCCTTCCCTGGGTCACTAGCATCGCTTTTCTGATCTGTGAAAACTTTCACAGTTCAGTTCGGGTCAGCTGACCCTTCCCTGGGTCACTAGCATCGCTTTTCTGATCTGTGAAAACTTTCACAGTTCAGTTCGGGTCAGCTGACCCTTCCCTGGGTCACTAGCATCGCTTTTCTGATCTGTGAAAACTTTCACAGTTCAGTACGGGTCAGCTGTGAAAACTTTCACAGTTCAGTTCGGGTCAGCTGACCCTTCCCTGGGTCACTAGCATCGCTTTTCTGATCTGTGAAAACTTTCACAGTTCAGTTCGGGTCAGCTGACCCTTCCCTGGGTCACTAGCATCGCTTTTCTGATCTGTGAAAACTTTCACAGTTCAGTACGGGTCAGCTGTGAAAACTTTCACAGTTGAGTTTTGGTCAGCTGACCCGTACTGAACCGTGAAAGTTTTCACAGATCAGAAAAGTGATGTTAGTGACCCAGGGAAGGGTCAGCTGACCAAAACTCAACTGTGAAAGTTTTCACAGATCAGAATAGTGATGTACATGACCCAGGGAAGGGTCAGCTAACCCGTACTGAACTGTGAAAGTTTTCACAGATCAGAATAGTGATGTTAGTGACCCAGGGAAGGGTCAGCTGACCCATACTGAACTGTGAAAGTTTTCACAGATCAGAAAAGTGATGTTAGTGACCCAGGGAAGGGTCAGCTGACCCGTACTGAACTGTGAAAGTTTTCACAGATCAGAATAGTGATGTTAGTGACCCAGGGAAGGGTCAGCTGACCCGTACTGAACTGTGAAAGTTTTCACAGATCAGAATAGTGATGTTAGTGACCCAGGGAAGGGTCAGCTGACCCGTACTGAACTGTGAAAGTTTTCACAGATCAGAAAAGTGATGTACATTATCTGTACAAGGTCATTTATATATATATCTATATATATATATATATATATATATCATATTGTATATATATATATATATATATATATATATATATATATATAGACATATAAAAATATACATATATATATCATATAATACAAAAAACGGGGGGCAGAGCAAAGAGAAACACGGCCACGAGATAAAATGCTATTGTGAAAGTTTTCACAAATCGAGCTCTACCTAAAACAATGTTATTTTATTCCAGCAGTCCGCGTGTTCATTGGTAATAGACGTTAAACATGAAGAACGCCTTTCTTTTACATTCCTTACTGGCGGACTTACCAAGGGATTTACGGACAAGAGCTTTGCTGTGAAAAAATTCACAGATCAAGCTGGTGAAGATGACACCGGTTTCATTCCTCTAAGTGTCCAACATTTGGAGCTATAGCCATTATAAAATTAAGAGTCGCTACGAAAAAAAAACCTGATTTCGGCCCAAAGGACAGCGTCACCTTAATTCACAAATCATGGAGAACGATATTCGGTATTATTTGCATGTCTATGACAGCACACTGCGTATTTATAGCCAAAAGAAATCTGAATATCAAACCGCAAACTATCTTTACTGCGGTGGAGCACCATCGATCGGACGCTGTATTAACGGATCAGAGACGAATTTTAACATAAAATGTTGATAACGGTATTTATTCCATTATTTCTCTTGTGGCCCGTACATAGTGAAACAAATGTGAAAAATAGTATTTCGAGTTAAACAAGTTGTTTTTTTTTAAAGTCCTTAAAGTAAAGCTGCTCTTAATTTTCATTGATGACGGTGTTAGGAAATAGCCTAATATAGACTGTTAAGAATTTTAATTATAGGCCTATGATTCATTGTAGCTATAATAGACCTAAAAAGTTTGACGGCTTGGGTTGAAAATGCTTAAACCACTCCCTTCCAACTGTTAGTCTGCTATGAGTGAGAGATGGAGAGGAGGAGCGCTAAAGTAAAACCCGCCCTCTTTTCATTATTCTGTTTTCATTATTCTGTTTCATTATTTGTTGACATGGTTTTAAAGCTATTGTTATCCAATTTGTTGGCCTTAAAATGTCTTAAAGCGGAACTCAGTAATATTTGCGAAGCTCCCCCTACAGTTTCCTTCAGTGAATCACACTGTCATAAATACTCCATGCGCAGCTCTGGACTACAACGACTACAACGCTCACCAGCGCAGTAGTTTTGCAAATACAGTACAAGAAAGAGGAGGTGGGTAATTTGCAAATACAGTACACTCGATGGAGGTGGGTAATTTTCGAAATTGTCTTATAAAGTCATAATATATATACATTGTTTTTGAATTACCGTAAAGCATTTTGTCACTCTCGCGTGAACGTGAACATGAGGCGAGATTGTTTCGGGTCGATGCAGCTCAACTTGCAAGTGCTGTATTCTAGCGTAGACGTGCCAGATGGGGTTAGTGCTCGCCTCAAACACACCACTACAAGTCAATTAACCATCGTAAGGACTTAGAAAACTATTTATGAAGGTAAAAAAAGTTACTTAGTTCTGCTTTAAAATGCATATATGTACACCAAGGAAATCAAAATTTTCTCGGGGGAGCATGCCCCCGAACCGCCCTAGCATAGTACATTTTGTGACCTCGGTGAATATAAAACCCTGCGTACAGCCCTGCTTCTTTTCTATCTAACAAAATCAAAGGTAATTCTGTATTTCTCCGGTTGTGTGCACTTGGGGACTAAACTTTGTATGCACTAATGTGTGAAAATAAATGGGAGCAAAAACGCGATTGAATGTAAAGGTTTGTGTCTCGTTGTTCTATTAAAAAAAAAAAATCAATAACTACCGATTGATTGGCATTTTATCTATCTATCTATCTAATGTATATATATATATATAAATTATATATATATATATATATATATATAATTGCATAAAAAAAATTTGGAGGGAGGACCCACCCACATTTTTTTGGCTTCCGACGCCCATGGTACCACTGCTTGCACTATTAGAAGCTACTGCATATGCAAGCTAAAAATATGCATTCACGACTCAGCCTTCTGTGTTCTATAATTTCTATGGTGCTACAGCTGAGGCTATCATAAGAGCTGGTTTAATTTGTGTGCACCAGTACACTTGTTGCTTATTATTCCACACACTGCATTTTATTAGTCCAGCGTTGCTCGACTATGTGTAGTGGGACAGTGTTCAAGACTCCATCTTGGCCCTCTGCCAGCTTAATGTCTGGGGTTTCTACTAGGTCTTGTACCCAGCCGAAGTGAGGGGGGTGCTACAGGCCCTTCGAATTAACAAACTATTAAAAAATTTTGGGAGGAGCAGTTTCAAAAGATCTTTCCTAGTGGTTCACAACCACATTCCTGGAGGCCCACCAACACTGCACATTTTGCATGTCTCCTTTGTCTGACACACCTATTTTAGATCTTTAAGTCACTACTAATGAGCTGATAACCTTAATCAGGTGTGTTTGATTGAGGAGACATGCAAAATGTGCAGTGTCGGTGGGCCTCCAGGAATATGGCTGGGAACCACTGATCTATACAATCATCACATCATTCCAAACCAGTAGACAGCAATCAGAAATCAACACGTCAACCCAATCAGCATGAGTGGAGGACTACAGTGGTGTGAAAAATTGCTTGCCCATGTGGGTTTGGATTTAGTTTTCCCTTCATAACAAAAACATTCATTTGTAAACTGCATGTTGTGTTTACTTGTGTTATCTTCTATTCATATTTAAATTTGTTTGATGATCTGAAACATTAAAGTGTGACAAACATGCAAAAAAAAAATAAATAAATAAAAAAATCAGGAAGGGGACAAGCACTTTTTCCACACCACATTCAAGTTATTTTAAGGCATGAAGAAATTTTTCTAACAGGAAATGATGTTTTATTAACAAAGTTCGGACAGCAAGCCAAATACGCATAACTTTTACTCTATTTAATTATATGTTCATGTGAACTCGTGAAAAAATTATTAAATGTCATTTTTGTGATCAAAGATGAGTTTTAAGGGATAAAATTGTTCACTACAGGGGGACTTTAACCATGTGTATGTGCAAGTGTATGCTCTTTGTTTGCTTCAGCCTATAAAAGGACAAACACAGATCTTGTTAGCAGACAGAAGGAGACAAAACAGGTAATACAGTTCACAAAGGTTTATTATTGTAAGTGGCAAAGAGTGGGAGAACAGACAGGTGAGTAGACTGAATAAAGACAGGTTGAATTAACTTAGCTTGATGATAACAGTCTCTTTGTATTTGCAGATGCTGGTGACTGGCAGATGGATGATCAGGACTGAAGATGAGGGAAGACGAAGGTTGATGAAGGTGAGGATCAATCATGAGATGAACAGGTAAGGTAGGGTAAGTTGAGTCAAGGCCAGACAATGGTGAAGGGAAGTGTGACTGCTTAACTTGTAGGAGCTAGATGATTTGGATGATTGTTGTGGAAGTCCTCCAATTAGGATGGGTCTAGGATGTCCTCACGACTCACCCACGATCTTTCCTCAGGGCCATATCCTTCCCATTCCACTAGGTACTCTAGAAGGCTGCCCTGTCGTCGGGAGTCCAGGATGGTATCCACACGGTAGATGTCCCTGGAAAACCAGGAATGGACAAAAGATGGATGTCCCTGGTTGAGAGCCAAAACTTTTGTCCAGGGTGGTAAGTTGGAGTGGCAGATCTACCTGCATCAGCCTGGCTCTTGTGTCTTTGTACTGCTCGCTGGCGACGGACGTGAGCTGAGTCCCATACCCTCTCTCTCTCTTGAAACCAGTAGTTGACAGCTGGGATGTCTGATGGTTCCCCTGACCAGGGAAACAGGGAAAGCTGGTGGCTGAGTATGCACTGAAAGGGGGTTAACCCGGTGGTGGTTTGACGGAGAGAGTTCTGTGCATACTTGGCCCAGGGAAGGAAACTACTCCAGTCATGTTGGTGGCAGTTAGACCGCAGGTATCTTATCCTGCATCTTATGTTCAGTCTGGTCGTTGGTCTGTGGGTGATATCTGGATGAGAGCCTGATGGAAATACCCAGCAGTTGGAAGTAACGCTAGACTTGGGATATGAACTGGGGCCCATGGTTGGAAATGATGTGGAAGTGGCGGAGGACATGATGGAATAAGGATTCTGCAGTCTCTAATGCTGTGGGTAATCCCTCAAGGGAATTAGCTTGCAGGCTTTGAGAATTGGTCAACGACTACCAGGATGCAGGTGTAGGAATCAGACGGAGGGAAGTCGGTGGCAAATTCATTGCCAATGTGGGACCATGGATGGTTGGGAATAAGTATTGGAACCAGTTTGCCAACAGGAAGATGAAGGGGAGATGGCAAAGACTGAACATCATGGGTCATTTCAAGCCACCGGTATTTATTTCAGTGGAGTGAGAGAGGGCATCAGCGTGAAGGTTCTTATCCCCTAGGTAATAAGTGACGATGAAATTGAATCAGGTGAAGAATAATGCCCAATGTGCTTGACAGGGATTCAACCTTCTGGCTTCGTGGAGATACTCTAGGTTGCGCTGATCAGTGATTACCTCGAACTGATGATTGCCTCCCTCCAGCCAGTGTCTCCACTCTTTCAAGGTGAGTTTGATTGCCAAAAGCTCACGGTTACCAAAGTTGCAATTTCGCTCCGCTGGGGACAGTTTCTTGGATAAGAAGGCGCATGGATGGAGGGCTGGTGGATCACCCTGCCACTAGGATAGTAACGCTCCAACCCCGGTAGTCCCTTATGGAAAGAAAATATATTTCTCTATATATGAATGATCAATATATTACACGATTTAACAGTATATTTGAAAACATACAGAAAAATATATTGCGTAAATATATATCAATATATTGAATAATACATAAGGAATTGCCGCTTTTCATATTGTTACAATACAGAAGGGATGGAGACAACGGGAAACAGGTAAGTGATGTTCATTGAACAACCAGATGAACAGGCAGTGATCAGGTGAGTAAATGGCAAAGTGTCAGGTTGAATGGAAGATACTGAATGGTAATACTGTCCTTTGTGTTGTAGAAGTGGAGATTGTGGATGGCAGAGGAATGGAGATCGTAGCAGAGATGAGATGACACTTGGGAACTCACACGAAGACTGGAACATGGAAGGAAACGAGGAGCACACTGGAGGCGAGATAGTAAGTATACTGGAGTCCTTGAGGTAAGCATAGAAGACATTCTATGTGCAAACGAGACCGGACGCTGACTGGAGTGTGTGTGAGTCCTTTATGTCGTGACTGATTGGGGTGCTGATTGAAGACAGGTGCGTGTGCTCAGTACTCTGGTGAGGGAGTGGGTGTGTGATTGGGTGATGGTGGAGCCTGGCGTGTCTGTGACAGTACCCCCCGCCTCATGGCCCACTCCTGACCCCGACGTCGTGGAGGTTGTCCTCTTCCACATGGGTCAGGTCTGTTTGGATGAGAGGCGTGGAAAGTGTCGAGCAGGTTTGGATCTAGAATGTCGTTTCTGGGTACCCATGATCGTTCCTCGGGACCGAAGCCCTCCCAGTTCACCAGGTACTCCAGAAGACCACCATGGCGCCGGGAGTCCAAGATCTCCTTCACTTGGTAGGCAGCTCCGTCTTCCAGGATTAGAGGAAGGGGGGGTTCAGCTGCTGCGCCAGGCTCTGTGGAAACAGAATCAGAAGGGTGGTGAGGTTTGAGCAGTTACACATGGAAAGTGGGATGAATGCGGTACTTTGCAGGTAACTTGAGTTGGTAGGTGACCGGGTTTATCTACTTGGTGATGGTGAAGGGGCCAGTGAATCTGGGACTTAGCTTTCTGCAGGGCAGTCTGATGTCCTGAGTAGACAGCCAGACCTTCTGTCCCGGTTGGTAGACTGGAGTGTTGAAACGAAGGTCGGCTGTCATCCTGCGTCTGCGCAAAGCCTGTTGGAGTTGATGGTGAGCAGAGTCCCAGACCCTCTCACTCTCTCGGAACCAGTAGTCGACAGCTGGTACATCCGACGGTTCCCCTGACTAGGGGAAGAGTGGAGGTTGGTAACCGGGCATGCACTGGAAGGGAGTGAGTCCAATGGTAGGTTGGTGCAA
This sequence comes from Chanodichthys erythropterus, assembly GCF_024489055.1. Taxonomy (NCBI): domain Eukaryota; kingdom Metazoa; phylum Chordata; class Actinopteri; order Cypriniformes; family Xenocyprididae; genus Chanodichthys; species Chanodichthys erythropterus. The sequence continues at coordinate 5,896,032 of NC_090235.1, read as the reverse complement.
GGAGTTCTGTGCATACTCGGCCCAACCCAGAAACTGGTTCCAAGAGTCCTGGTGGCCGTGGCAGAAGGTACGGAGGAACCGGCCGATCTCCTGGATCTTCCTCTCTGTCTACCCATTCGACTGTGGGTGGTATCCAGACGAGAGGCTCACGGTCACACCTAGGAGAGAAAAGAATGCTCGCCACACTCTGGAGATGAACTGAGGTCCTCGATCCGATACTATGTCCTCTGGAATTCCATAATATCTGATGATGTGGTTGAACATGATCTCAGCAGTTTCCATTGCAGTGGGCAGAACTTTTAAGGGAATCAGACGACAAGACTTAGAGAATCTGTCAATTACCACCAGGATACAGGTACAGTTGTTGGATGCAGGTAGGTCTGTGAGGAAATCCACTCCTAGGTGTGACCATGGTCTGTTGGGAACGGGCAGAGGATGGAGCTTGCTGGAGGCAAGATGGCAAGGGCTGAGCAGCAGATCAGCATATTAGAATGATTTCTGAAGGATCATGTGACACTGAAGACTGGAGTAATGATGCTGAAAATTCAGCTTTGCCATCACAGGAATAAATTACTTTGTGAAATATATTCAAATAGAAAACAGTTATTTTAAATTGTAATAATATTTCACAATATTACTGTTTTTACTGTATTTTTAATTAAATAAATGTAGCCTTGGTGAGCAGACGAAACTTCTTTTAAAAACATTAAAAATCTTAGTGGTTCCAAACTTTTGGACTGTACTGTATGAATGATTTCTTTAAAGGAGGGGTATCACACATAGTTTCTGCCAATCTCATGTTAATCTTGAGTACCTATAGAGTAGTAGTGCATCTTTCATATCTCCAAAAAGTCTTTAGTTTAATCATATTTATAAAACATACATACGCTGTACCGAGTATTTCTGAAAACAGCTGAGTGCCTGGAGCCGTGTCGTTGTGAGCGGAGATAGAGTGACGAGCTATCACGTGTACGCGCAGCTTTTGTGTAGAGATTGTCTACAAGCTATCAATGGTCAGCTAAACAACTGTATTTAAACACACACAATACACCATCGCATTATCCATGGATAACTTTTAAATCACTATAATGAATGATGAATAATGAATGATGAATAATGAATTTATTAATTCACTACGTTTGTGTTATTTACATTATGTGCACATAGGCGCCTATTGCCAACAAAACAGACATTTCACGAGTTCACACTTACAAATAATCAGATGTATGCGTAGTATGCGTATTTGGCGTGCTGTCCGAGGAGAGGGCTCCGAGCTCGGTATTTTGGCCCGAACCCAGATTACTCCCCCCATTCTGGTTAGTATTCTGGAAAGTAACCAGTGCAGGTGTGAGGAGACGGGGTGGTGGAGGGATGCTGTCAAACTGTCGAGGAATATGGGTGAGTCGACCGTGTCTTATATATGCTTTCACTCATGCTGATTGGGTAGATATGTTGATTACTGATTGCTGACAGCTGGCCGAGATGACGTGATGATTAGTCAGATTATTTGAACGTTGCTCCTCCCGAATTTTGTTAATAAAACATAATTTCATGAGTTCACACTTACAAATAATCAGAAAAATGTATGCGTAGTATGCGTATTTGGCGTGCTGTCCGAGGAGAGGGCTCCGAGCTTGGTATTTTGGCCCGAACCCAGATTACTCCCCCCAAAAATTGCAAACCAATGCAGGACAGCAGCCGGAACATTACTGTTGACCCCCAAAATTGCCTTGCTTAGGCTGAATGTGCTGCTAGGAGGGTTAGTAAAGGACCGGTAGAGTTTATCGTCATATGGATGAAGACATTGGACAGCGCTGAGCTCCTGCGGGAGCCGAGGGGACATCACTGCTGCGGCAGTGGAGGAAATAGCCAGAAGAACTGAGCTCCTGCGGGAGCCGAGGCGACATCACTGCTGCGGCAGTGGAGGAAATAGCCAGAAGAACTGAGCTCCTGCGGGAGCCGAGGTGACGGCACTGCTGGCCACTGCTGGCCACAGGCCACTGCTGGGGCTGCAGGCCACAGACAGGGAAGAGGATTAGAGACAGTGTGAGAGACAGTGTGAGAAAAAGGTTGCGACGGCTGGGCCTGTGTTTCTAACGGAGTCATACTCACGTTAAAAGAACTGCCTGCGGGCAGAACGGAAGAAAGAGGATCAGGTCTAGCAGCCACGGAGTCTGGGGCGCAGCCCAAACTTGCTGAAGGCTTGCTGCCGCGGCCTGAAGTGCGAGGAAGCGCTGGTCTTGTGAGCGAAGGAGACGGTGATTCCTGTGGACGCGATGTCGGGGCTTTGCGACCCTTGTGCGCTTTAGCGCTTTTGGAGGGAGGAGTGGATTTGGGAGAAGGAAAGGTGGATTGAAGTGACACATACAGATCATACAACTGAGCTTTAGTCATCCTCCTAGAAAAATGAATGTCAGCGCTGATGAGTGCTTGTCTCAGACTTACTACTGTCCATTTTTCAATTGCAGGAATTGTTGGATGGGCCGAGGCGTAAGAAGACGCTGGAGATGCTGGTTTTTGTCTTGTAGGCGGAGGCGAGGGTAATCCTCGGCGTCGTGGAGAGCGGGAAGTAGCCCGAATGGGCTGACGTCCACGCAGTGGCTCCGGAGATTCGGAGATGACAACCGGTGATGCGCGGGTACTCCTGACATGAGATGAATGAGGTGGAGATTCCTGGGAAGTGAAGGAGTCATCGTCGGAGGGGAAAAGTTGGATTTCAGACATTGCAGCAGTTTGGTAGCCCATATGAAAAAAACCTGTATGTTTCATATACAGCAACCATATATCTTCCTTACTCAAATCAGCCAGAATTTCCTTATGTGTTTCATATAAGTCCAATACATGTCATATACAAAATCAGACCGATTATGGCCACTTTCATACTAAAAAGCACACATAAAACTTATATGGGATTTTTAGGTCATATATGAATACTGCAAATTTCTTATATGAGTTTTACATGACAACAATATGTAATAGTATATGATTTTAGTAGAAAATGTATATGAATATCAGTAAATTTCCTATACAAATCATTTAAAATTCTTAAAGAATCATATGCAAGTCATATAGGATTCATTTAAATTTTGCATTATTTGCTCATATGAATTTTATACAGATTATATATGTTTTTAATAGGTAAATTGTGTCTGTTCTTCAAACTTTATATGTTTCCACCTAATTCCTCATATCTCTACATATAATTATCTTACATGATTTCTGTAAATATTACAATATCTCTGCATATACAAATCATATATGATTTCAGACAATTACTTGCACAAATTTACATTAGAAATACTTTTATTTCAACAATCAAAGAGACAATCAAATTATACTCCACAAGAGTAATTTAAAATTACAACTTGATATCAAACTGAACTTTGCGAAGGCAAAAAACACACACACACACACACACACACACACACACACACACACACACACACACACACACACACACCCCAACAACAACAACAACAAAATACCTTGAACACACTGTCACGGCTATCAATCATCAAAGACCATTAAGGTTTTCAGATGTTTTTGTGTTTTCTTCTCTCTAATTTCAGTAAGTTTGGCATTAATTGCTGTACCAATGTTGGTGGGCACCACATGAGGACACTTTCTGCAACGTTGCTCCTGTGAGACAAACAAATAAAAGGCAAAACATTGCTGTTGTTAGGAAGCAAAGTGGCCCACAGTCCATGACTACCTATCAAGTTAGACAAATCAACAGCAGCATGTTTGGGGATCTGGACTTCCAAATGAACCAGAAAGTTGTGAGTTTGACAGGAATTGCTACTATTGTGGCACGGAGCAAGAAACTTAGAAGGATTATTTCACTTTGAAATGAAAATTATCCCAAGCTTTACTCACCCTCAAGCCATCCTAGGTGTATATGACTTTCTTCTTTCTGATGAACATAATCTGGGAAATATTAATAAATATCCTGACGCATCCAAGCTTTATAATGGCAGTGATAGTGATCAATGAGTATAAGGCTGAAGAAAGTGCCTCCATCCACATCCATCCATTATAAACGTACTCCACACAGCTCTGGGGGCCTAATAAAGGCCTTCTGATGCGTTTGTGTAAAAAAATATCCATATTTAAACAAATTAAGATGTAAAATATCTAGCTTCTGCCTTCCGTATTCAATGTACGAAGAAAGTGTAAAACTCTTGCAGTTCACAAAGCTTACGCTATGTCCTACATCTTCCCTATTAAACTTACGGAAAAAAACTGTAACTGACATGATGCCAATTTACACTTTCTTCGTAACTTGAATATGGACTGCGGTCTGGCGGAAGCTAAATATTTTACTGCATAACTTGTTAAATATGGATTTTTTTTTTTTAAACACAAATGCTTTGCTTCGATTCAGAAGGCCTTTATTAAGCCCCCTGGAGCCGTGTGGAGTACATTTATGGAGGCACTTTCTTCAGCCTTAGACTCATTGATCCCATTCACTGCCATTATAAAGCTTGGATGCATCAGTCAGAATATTTATTAATATTTCTCAGATTGTGTTCATCAGAAAAAAGAAAGTCATATACATCTAGGACAGCTTGAGGGCGAGTAAAACTTGGGCTAATTTTCATTTCAAACTGAACTAATCCTTTAACCTAAACTTACTCCCACTGGATCACTTTGAATATAACAACAACAACAATAACAGGGTTTCAGCACTTCATTGACTAGATAAACTAGTACACTATTCTGTTGGAAGGGCTCTGTAATTCATCTGTGGCAAATCCAATCCCATCTTCCAAGTTATGTGACTGATGCTGACGAACACTGAGACTTCAGGGCCATCTTCATTTCATTTATCAGATTTGGTAGCTCTAGCAACAAAAATATAGCAAAATAAAATATGATAAAGCAATCTCTTACACCTGTTTACTATGTGTACATATGGTCATCTAAGCTGATGAATTTAATGTTAATGATGCGTTTTACAAAGCCATCATGCCAGATGTTAGAGGTTGGAAAACTTTCAGGTTTCTTGTCATATACTTGATAATGCAATTAATTACCAATAATTATTAAATTCTTTGTCTTAACTTTACATAGCAAGTTGAATAATAATATTGAAACAATAGCAGTTCTACAAAAAATTTGAAAGTTTGAAGTGCAAAGACTGTAAAAACTACTAAAGTAATCCACCAAACAGTTTGATAGCTTTTGATAGCACCACAACAGTAAAATATCTAGTACGTGTATTTTTCTTACTTTTTTGTCGTCATTTCTCAATTTTTCGTTTTCCTCCATTTTTTCAGCCTCTTCTGAGTCTCTGTCAAGGTTGTGTCTTGATACTCATCAACAGTCATTAATTTCTCTGTGGTTTGGGAATCACTGTCCTTTTCCTTTGGGTCTGTCAAGGAACAAGAAACAAGAGATGGAAATAATACGCATTCATTTTCTTAGATATTTGTCTTCTTACCTCAATAAATGTAAACAGATGAAAATAAATGACTAAGTTACCTGAAGGGGAGGGAGGCAGATCTCAAAGGAGATGTGTTAATACTTTATTTTAAGGGTCCACAATTATGCATGTTACGCACATACACACTAGTAATTAATGATCAACTTAAATAGGCTAGTAAGGGCATATTAGCCATTACTTAAACCATATTTTTTGTGTAGTAAGGTACTTCAATTAAATAAACTGAACAATAAGAAGCTAGTAACTATGTTTAATCAGTGATGGTTTAGTTATAAATTGCTAAAAGTGTGTAACAAAATTTGACCCCCCCTGTTGTAAAGTGAAAGTTATATTTATTGACCAGAATAAACTATAATTATAACATTAACACCCATGGAAAGAAAGACAGGCCTTGCAAAACACAACAATTAACTTTTGATTAAGACATTTCCATAAATCATATGAATATCTCAAACTGACACAATCATATTAAACATTAATAGGCAGTTATTAAACACACCGACACTAATATATAACTCTTTATCTCATTTCATTACACAATTATCACGTTTACTCGTGTTAGCTTTAGCCCATGTGCTAATCAGTTCAGCTCGCGCTGTGTGCACGCGGCCTACTCAAAACGGCTCAGAAATTAATCATTTTAGAAACTTCAACATGTCATTTACATTATATTCTTATTAATATCTGGAATTTCACTCCCTAAAGCAGAATAGAATCATATCTTTATTCACACAAGGAAGATTACTCACAGTGCTTCAACCAGAGGTGGGTAGTAACGAAGTACATTTACTTCGTTACATTTACTTGAGTAGTTTTTTGGAAAATTTGTACTTTTTAGAGTAGATTAAAATGTGGGTACTTTTACTTTAACTTGAGTAAATTTGTAATGAAAAATCTGTACTTTTACTTCGCTACAATGGGCAACGTTCCTCTCGTTACTTTATTTTAATTCAATACTGTAAATGTTAAGAAATGCGTAGTTTATTCCATGCGCGCTGTCTCTTTTTTCATGAACAATGCCCCATTCACAAATTAATCACTCTTTTGAGTCGATTCTGTTCAAAGACTTGATCAAACAAGGTGGTAAAGCTGTCTAAATTGATTCGCGAATCAGTTTGAATGATTTGTTCAGTTCCTGCACGCGCTGAATCGTTTGAAGCGGTTTCTCACTCGGAGCGGATGAAGTGGCAGTGGACCTACAGTCAATTAAAAGCAAATCTGCAAATGCATACAGTTGTTTGCCAGCGATGAAGATCTTTATTAGTTGAGCTGCGTATGCTGTCTGTGAACAATTCCACAGGTAGGCCTATCGATTTCATTTGAATTTACTTCATGATACAGCCAATAGCCGACATTTTACAACCAAACAGATTATTACGTCACTATAACAAAAGTATGTAGTATTTCTTTACCGTTTTTATGGGCATATATCTTAATTTATACATTAATTTATACATATACTATTGCGCAATGGCGGCGCCAGCGACCTGTTCGTCTTGAAAATGAACGCTTTGCGTTGACACAGTTAAGCAGTTTACGCGCCTGCTGAAATATACATTTGATTACATTTTGGAGAACAGACCGAAGAAGATCCGTCAATGTGTATTTGATCATTGTTTGTGTCAAGTTCAGATATGAGCGCGAGCACATGTAAAGAGTTTTCTCTCTTCTTTAAAATGTAACGTTAGCTGTACGTTATACGTTATTAATATAGTAACGATACATTCGGGTTACAGATGCTAGAAATAATGCTTCTCTTCTATGTTTGTTTGTTGCAAAGATATCTAATTATGATAATAAATAGGGCTGGGCGATATATCGAATATACTCGATACATCGCGGCTTGTAGTCCGTGCGATGTAGAAAATTACTATATCCTGAAACTCGCGGACATTTTTTTTCCTTTGTTTTTCCCCCCTCTTGTCCTGTCCAGCATCGAAGCGCAAGCATAATGATCACCTTGATAACCTAAGTTAAGAAGCTTATTTTATTTTTGATGCTTTTTGTTTGTAGATTAACTTTTACATACTCGCGGTCTTTCCCTCTCACAGAGAGACAAAACGAACGCACATAGTTACAAACGTCAGTCTGTCGCGCATGCAACGTCATACGCCCTCGACCAGCAGAAAGATAGCGGCAGCAGGTGCTAACGGTTACACATGGAGGACGACGAATTAATAAAAAAAAAAGAAACAGCACAGGATCCATCATCTGGCGGTGGTTTGGATTCAAGAAGGAAGATGTTGAACAAACAACGGTGATTTGCAAAATCTGTCGCAAAAGCATCGCTTCAAAATGTAGCAGTACATCAAATTTATATCACCATTTGAGAACCCACCCGCTAGAAAATGAAGAGTGCTTGAAACTCCGCACGACAACATCTCAGAGCGGTGCAATATCAAAGAAAGTGCCTAAGCAACCAGCACTCAGACAACTGAGTCTGGCCTCTTCTATTTCCAGATCAACGCCGTACGACAAAAACAGTAAAAAACAGAAGGAGATAACGTGTGCAGTAACCCACCACATCGCGAAAGACATGGCCCCGGTTAATGTTGTTGAAAAGCCCGGGTTCAGAAAGCTCATCAACACACTTGACCCAAGATATAATCTGCCGGGTCGCAAATATTTTGCAGAGAAAGCGCTGCCTGAGTTGTACATTAAAGTGAGGGAAGAGCTGGCCAGTCAGCTTGTAAATGTGACCCACTTCTCAACAACTGCCGACATATGGAGCAGCCGAACATGTGAGCCATATCTCAGTTTGACGGTCCACTATATAGACAATTGGAAGTTGAAAAGCAAGTGCCTTCAGACGAGCTTTCTTCCTGAGGATCACACTGGCGGGATCATCGCACAAGGCCTGCAAGATGCTCTCATGTCATGGAATTTAAATGAAGCTCGTCAGGTGTGCATCACCACCGATAACGGCGCTAACATCGTCAAAGCTGTGAGCCTGAACAACTGGACACGTCTACAGTGTTTTGGCCATCGCCTGCATCTTGCAATTGGTGAGTGTTTTTTACCACTGTGATAAAATAGTAATTATCTTTATTGATATATGAGTAGGGCTGTCACTTTTGTGAAAAAATCATTTTCGATTTTTAAGACACAAGTGTTCATTGAATCGATTGTAAAATCGATTTTCCATGTCTAAAAAAAGACGTTTCCTTTTTCAACGTCAAATAACGGACGAACGTAAAGAGAGCGCTGGAAATGCACAAGTCAGCAATATTTCTTATATATTGGCATGAAGTTTCGTGCAGAATAACAAACAGCAACAGGAGTGCAAATTCTCGAAAAAAATATATATGCAGAGGGGACGGCTGCCATAACAAAACATATTTTTTGATAGAATCTTCACTTTTACACAGTACTATATAAATAAATAATTACCAAGAATTAGTTTAGTGTTAGGCTGAGTGGATTTCTTCACAATTACTATACCCTTTTAAATTATTATAACATTTTAAATGTTTGTTTTCATTCTCAGAGAGAAGCATGAAGGACCCCCGTATTGACCGTGCTGTTGCTGTGTGCAAGAAGGTAGTGAGCAGCTTCTCTTTCAGTTGGAAGAGGAGGAGAGACCTGGCCACAGCGCAGCAAGAGCTAAATCTCCCAGCACACCAGCTCATCAGTGAGTCTCCTACCAGGTGGGGATCCCGAAGGAAGATGATTGAGCGGGTACTGGAGCAGGAGCAAGCTATTTCTCAAGTCTTGGCCGCAGACAAGAAAACCCGGCATCTCGTTCTCACCTGGCAAGACCTGGAAGTTCTAGAGTCAGTGCACAAGGCTCTCAAACCTCTCCTGGAATTCACCGACGCTCTATCCGGTGAGAGCTATGTCACAGTGTCCTATGTCAAGCCTGTTCTCCATCTCTTCCAGTCCAGCCTCTTGGCACGTCAGGAGAATGACACCCCACTGACCCAGTCTATCAAAGCCTCCATCCTGGATTACCTAAGGGAGAAGTATTCTGATCCTTCCACTAACGACCTGCTGGACATGGCAGGCTTAGTGGATCCCAGGTTCAAGATAACATACTGCACAGAAAAAAAGGTGGATGCCATCAAGAGCAGAGCCATAACCGAGATGGAGGCAATGCTCTATGAGACTGACCAGGGCACAGCTGAGTTGGCTGCTTCACTGCCTCAAGATGCAACAACGGTATCACAGCCAGAAGAGCCACTAAGAAAGAAATCCCTGGGCAGCTTCTTTAAAACTGCAGCAACATCTTCCACCACACTGTCGCAGAGAGAGCTTATTGAAAAAGAGTTGTCTGCCTACTTGCAGTCTGTTAATGTTGACAGTGAAGCAAATCCATTGCAGTGGTGGAACGACCATGAGGAAATGTTCCCAAACCTGAAAAATGTGGCAAAAAAATATCTGTGTGTGCCCGCCACCAGTTCCCCATCGGAAAGGGTATTTAGTACCAGTGGTAATATAGTTACATGCCATCGAGCATCTCTCAAACCAGACGCCGTTGATAGGCTTGTGTTTTTGGCACAAAACCTCTAAACAACCTGGTATTCCCTGGTTGTTGTAACAAAGGGACAACATAGTATGCACGAAATACAACTGCATATTTTTTTACTTTTTATTTGTGCCATATATTTCATGCAGAAGAAACCAAAACTAAAGCTGCAAACTTTTCCATAATGGACCAGATTCACCTTTTGTGAATTGTTTTATGTTTAGGTATTGTGTTTGAAACCATAGGATTGTTTATTAAAAAACTAAAAGGAGGGTCATTTTTATAAATACACTTTCTTTTCCAACATTTGATTTCCTATTATTCAGCTATTTTTTATTTTACTGATTTTGAAATTACCTGTGACATCCTGCACAAAAGCGCATTATATATATTTGTTTTAAATATCCTAGTGGCATTATGCACAACAGGTGCACTTAAATTTAGTGTTGTTTTGAAATGTCATCTTAATGACAACATGCACAAAAGGGCACTTTTTTATTTGTTTTAAATAAATTTTTTTCACACTTTAATTTTGTGTTTTGAAATGCCATGTGAGTTACAGCATGCACAAGCGTGCCCTAATGTCTTGTTTTGAAATGTTGTCTCTGACAATTTTGCACAAAACATGCACTTTCTGTTGACAATTTTATGTTAGTGCCACTCACTGTTTAATAAATACAATTGTTAACTTTGACTTAGTTGTGATATCCCCTTTTTTGCATGAAAGTTTAAAATTAGCATATATTAATGCTGTATGAACAAGAATGTTTTAATGTAGACATAGAGAATCATCATACTGGTGTGATTGTATGCATCAAAGTTTTAATTCAAGGCTAAGGCAAAATATCGAGATATATATCGCGTATCGTGACATGGCCTAAAAATATCGCGGTATTTATAAAAGGCCATATCGCCCAGCCCTAATAATAAATTAAATATCTATTTAAATAATAAACATTAAATAATAACATGCTATTGTGTGTGTGTGTGTGTGTGTGTGTGTGTATGTATATATATGTATATGTATATATATGTATATGTATATATATGTATATGTATATATATATATATATATATATATATATATATATAAAAGTAACTAGTAACGAGCTACTTGAGTAAGATTTTTATTGGATACTTTTTTACTCTTACTCAAGTAACTATTAGGATTATTACTTTCACTTTTACTTTGAGTAAATATTTCTATAAGTACTTGTACTTTTACTTGAGTACAGTTTTTGGATACTCTACCCACCTCTGGCTTCAACACTCTGGGATCTGCTCCCTCTCTCTCTCTTCTCTGTCTCCGTCTCCGACGACATCACTTTAGGCTGACGCGTCGACTTCAAAAGCTCCACTTTCAGTGCACTCAATCACATTTTCAGTTAGATCAATAGATTTTCTGGAGAAACTGTCTGGTCCGTCTGTGCTGATCTGCTCTGACTCGCTCTCATCTGCTCACGCTGAAAGCAGCGCCGGCGCGACCAGTGGGCGGGACTTATGAATACGCCGCTACTATTGGCTCTTAGGGGTGTCTCTCATTGCAGCACGAATCAGTGATTGGATGAATCTCTTTTTCTTCTAGAATTTGTTTTCCTTTTCTTAGGTTACCCGGGTTACACATCAATTAATCTGGGCCAGAATCAGATCTGATTTCAACCTCTTTTTAAAGTCTTTTGGCCCAATGTTACCATAATTGTTACAGTCACACCAGTTCATTTGTGTGCGTGTGTAAACTTCTTGCTGTTGTTTGCATAGTGCATATAGACCCCTTAAAAGTTTGTAAACATTGCAACGTTTCCTGGTGGGCGGGGCTTAGCTGGAGGCAAAAAGAGACGCTGGACTCAATGTTGACAAGCGTAAGATAGCATGTTTTAGGAGGGATTTATTAAACATAGATGCAGAAGAAGGTTCAGAACTGTCCGAATATGTACAGTCACTGACTCCGCGGGACCGTGACAGCTATTTTTGTAAATTAACTTAAGTTTTGTTTTGGATATTTCCTAGACAACATATGAATTACTTTCGGGTGGTTCGGGGAATTTTGTCAAGGCTTATTGTCTAATGTAACCTACGCTGGGTTAACTATGATTATGGCTAGCAACGTGGATTATTTTAAGAGACTATTCAAAGGATGGCACACACATCTATCGCTGTATGTTTGTCTAAAATTTAAGCTAGCTAGTGCGCTGAAGGTTGGCGACTTTTCACCTATAAAACAGAAACTTGCTGATTTGTACTAGATAAAACCAACACACCATTACATATGCATCGATTATTTTACCTGATATGAAGTGTGCACTGCAAACACGAGTATTATTTATGATCGTCTCCGTCCAGTCTGTACGCCGTATTGCATTCAACCACAATTATCTTTTTGATTTCTGTGAAGGAATGTCTGCCGGGATCTGGTAAAACTTTAGTTTTGAACCAAAAGTCCTGTTCCTTCTATTCTGGCAGCCAAAAACACAACAGGACGACATTTTAAAATCAAAACCTCAAACTTTAAGCGCGCCTGCTATGAGTTCTTATTTATGTTTTGCCTCCAGCAATAGCGGTGACATCACCGTGACGTAGGCGATTAAGGGGTCTATTCCTGCAGAGCGACTGAATTCTTGATTTTCTTGATTATTTCCCATTTGTAAAAACTTGCTCTGTTTTATAGTCACACTAGTGTGGGTGGATGTGTCTGTTTTGCACTCTTGATATTTTAGAGCGATACCCCTTCATTGCTGTGCACTTTTTTCTGCACAGTGGTTTATTTGTAGTTTGTACCACCAAAACATTCTCAGAGTTTTTGTATGTTTTCGTATTTCCCATTAATTTCCTATGGCAGTCATTTTTAACCGCGAAGGAGCCAAGTGTGACTTTTTTTCCTGACCCTTTAACATATTTGAATCATGTCCATGATTTTTGTGTTCACATAGCTAATGCGACTAAAGTCACCAAGTGTCATCCCATGTTAAAATGTTAATCTAATTAATTAGTTTTGTAATTAAATTAAAATGTTAATTTTGTAATTAATATATGTGCTTGTGTGTGGTTTATATGTGTTTCATCTTTTGAAAGTCTATGATTATACATTATATGACTGTGATTGACAGGCGTAGGGCTCCACTTAGGACAAGATAAGAGCGAGGGCATGAGTGAAGTACAGCCTTATACTGATGCACTATGTTTTATACACATCTTAAGACATATGGTGGACATTCATAGGCCTATTAAATTTGCATTATTTTCCTATGTTTTTACATCATGAAAATCTGTAAGACTTTAGTTATATTTGGGACATATAGGATTGAAAATACATAAATATTATGCAATTTGTATATGCGGTTTTTGCAGCATATATGTCCCTTATAATATTCTGTTGGAACATATAACAAAACTTTTCCATATGGGTACTTTGATGCCATACGTCACAGTCACGTGGCGTCAGAGCTGTCTCAAATCAGACAGAATTTATAACTGGCATGCACTGCTTCAAGTCAGCCGCTGATCAGTCTACGCAGCGCTGCATTAAGTCAAACAAGCCTGATGTCTTGTGCATCCCTTGTTTTATGAGTCATGTTCTCACTGGTTTGTCTCGTCATGTGACGTGATTGTCTCGTTAGATTTAGATTTGTGTATAAATAATCCTCATGTTTCAATGTTCCTTTGTCTAGCTTTGTTCGTTTCACCTATTGTTTGGTGAGTTCATGTTCATGCTAAGTCTTGTGTCAAGTCTATGTCAAACCTGTTTTGGATTACATTTTATGTCACTTTCTATAAACTGCACCTGAGTTCTGCAAACTTGCCTACAGCGGACTATGTTACAACCAGTTCTTGTGGTGAGGCAGTAGCTTTTAAAGGTCCTTTACATCTTATTTAAAAGACAGAACAAATGAGAGAGCTATAAATACACAAGAAGTGATTAACAAAGAAGGCAACCCAGCCAGATACAGAACAAGTTTTCTGCATCCCAAACAAGGCACACCTGGACCACACTATTAGGGCAGGGTCAAGTAAACTTTTAATTAAAGGTGCTCTAAGCGATGTCACGTGTTTTTAGGCCAAAACATTTTTTGTCACATACAGCAAACATCTCCTCACTATCCGCTAGCTGTCTGTCCCCTGAACACACTGTAAAAAAACGCGGTCTCTGTAGTCGCCACAAGCTCAAAAACAAACTGGTGCAGCCTGGAGCACGAAACATAATAAACATGCTCCAGCCAATAACCGACAAGAATGATTTTAAATGCGCGTTCGTGACTGTTTCAGGAAGCACGGAGGGGAGGCAGAGGAGGAGGAGGAGGGAGGGTCTAGCTAGCCTCTGTTACTCCACCCAGGATCGCTTAGAGCACCTTTAAAAGACATAATAATAATAATAATATTGAATGACCATAGAACAAATGCATACAATCTCAAAATAAAGCTGTACTTATACAGGCTGGGGCACACAAATTAAACAAAGACCTAATACTGCTTATCAACATAGTTTAATAAAAGATTTTTATTTAATATATTGAAATTGGTTTATCAATATATCAATAAAAGGCCCACAATTATTCTACATAGTTACTGTCACGTATAGTTTTGGTTTTGTTCATGTTTTGTTTAGTGAATAAGTTACAGAATACTAAACCTTTAACAATGAACCCAGCAGGTCTGCCCAGGTCCGCCAGTGCTCCACGGCCCAGATCCATCCATGCTCCAGGGCCAAGGCCTGCCTCTGCCATGCCCAGGTCCATGTCCTGTTACCCTGCATGGGCCTGGCCCACCATCCCTCCCCCAAGACCACCTCAACTCCATGCCACCATAGAGTAGAGGGGTGGATTCTGTTACATATAGTTTTTGTTTTTGTTCATTTTGGTTTTGAGTTTCCTGGTTTGCCATGTGCTCCCATCCCATGTCATATGATTCCCTTGTTTGTATAATGTGATCCTGCCATGTGTTCCCTTGTTTTCATGTGTTATGTTTTCATTGGTTCATTACCGGTATTTGTTGTTTGTGATTAGCCTTGGATATTTAAGCCCTTTGCCTTGCCTCTTTGTCTAGTATTGTCCCTGTAACCCTTGTTAGTGAGTTCATGTTTCTCATGCCATGTCAACCAAGCCAAGTCTTTATGTTTTATGTTTGGATTCATGTTTGAAAGATGAAATAAACTGGGTTACAAAACCAGTATACCATATTGTCTTTTACAGATTCCACATTTTTTTCACGGTATATTCCTGGCAACCACAGCTGCCGGTATTTTACCGTAAATTTGACAGTTTTTTTTAACAGTGTAGGCCTAATATATGCTACCATGAAATTATTTTCTGAACTATAATTTCCAAATAAATAAACAGATACATGCAAAAATACATATGCATAAAGAAATAACTTGATTAGGCTACTTTAAATAAACCAGTTAAAGAAAAACAGGAAAATTTAAAAAAAAAAAAAAAAAAAAAAAAAAAAAAAACATGGCCTGAAATAATAAATAGGCATTCACATAATAAATCGTGTTTGTTTCTAAATAATCTGTATGTGAAGAGTTCAGATGCAAAGAATGATCATTTTTATCAAGCAAAATCCCCAGTGTTAAAGTAACACCCAAAGTGAACATATGAGTCCATCTTACCGGGTGTTAAAAAGTAACACTGAAGCAGTGTTAAAGTTAATGAGATAATTGATTGATGATTGAGTGATGATTGACAATTAGTGGAGACACCCGATGATAATAAAAAAGAGAGAGACACAACAACTACAACTGACTTCAAGCCATTAAACATTATTACACTTATTATTAACCAGTTTGATTTGATTTCTGTCACACATCAACAAAAGTTCTTACTGAGAATGAACAGAGGTTTAGATGTTAATGTTTGAATGAAAGTTTAGTTTGAAGTCACCATGATGGTAAAAAGCATTTCCTTTAGCTGGGCTCTTGACTCTATTAACATTAATTTATCTCTGGCTGCTCCAACTTTGTGTTTGTAAAGCACATTTGTTATGATCAGAGAAACTATGATCTTGGCTATGTTTCCCAATAGTGATGTGAACCAAAGGTTATCAGTTTAGGTTTCAGTCATAATGGTTTTGTTTTGATGATGATATTCTCTTTGTGAAATGGTCAGATTCATTGGTGACATCCAGTATTGTCAGTCATATAGATGTTATATTATTTCTTTCTAGTAAATCTGTTACCACTTGAAATCTAGAAGAGCTTTTATAATCTGAAGAACAGAAAAAAAAGAAAAAAAAAAAACACAGACATCAAGAATCAGCATATGACCCTCAACAATGGTGACAATCAAACAAAGTGCTTCATGTTGCAGTGCATGATGGGAGCCACCAATCAAAACTCATCCATGGCTCCCATCATGCATTGCTGCATGAATAAATTATGCAGCTGAATTGTCCTGTAATTTTCGTAGATTGTTCATGTTTGCTTTATTTTTCTGTTGTTTTGTTGTGACAGTAGCTTGTTTTGTGATGTTCAGAGTTGATCTGTTTGTCAGTATTTTGTATTTATTTATCGCCACCGTTCTTGAGAATCATATGCTGATTCTTGATGTCTGTGTGTGTGTGTTTTTTTTCTTGAGTCTTCAGATTATAAAAGCTCTTCTGAATTTTAAGTGGTAACACATTTACTGAAAAGAAATACAACATCTATTTGACCGTCAATACTGGATGTCACCAATGAATCTGACCATTTCACAAAGAGAATGTCATCATCAAAACAAAACCATCATGACCGTGATTCCCAAAGCATTGTAAATCTAAATTGATCAACTTTAGCTCACATCACTATTGGGAAACACAGCCCAGATCATAGTTTCTCTGACCATAACAAATGTGCTTTACAAACACAAAGTTGGAGCAGCCAGAGATAAATTAATGTTAATAGAGTCAAGAGCCCAGCTAAAGGAAATGCTTTTCACCATCATGGTGACTTCAAACTAAACTTTCATTCAAACATTAACATCTAAACATCTGTTCATTCTCAGTAAGAACTTTTGTTGATGTGTGACAGAAATCAAATCAAACTGGTTAATAATAAGTGTAATAATGTTTAATGGCTGGAAGTCAGTTGTAGTTGTTGTGTCTCTCTCTTTTTCTCTTGTTTCTTCAGTGATTCTGCTTATTATCATCAGGTGTCTCCACTAATTGTCAATCATCACTCAATCATCAATCAATTTTCTCATTAACTTTAACACTGCTTCAGTGTTACTTTTTAACACCCGGTAAGATGGACTCATATGTTCACTTTGGGTGTTACTTTAACACTGGGGATTTTGCTGTGGTATAGTTAAGTACTTTCACTTAAATGACAATTAATAGGTAATTTGCATTGCCATTTAAGTGAAATTATTGAACTTAAATATACAAGCTTGATAAAAATGATAATTCTAGAAGAAAATTTCAGATGGCACTTAGAGGCTTTTGCATCTGAGCTCTTCATGTATTAATCATGTTGATAGGCCCTATAAAACAAATATTACATATTAATCATGTCAATTTCCTGCATCTGTTATTGACGTCCAAATGACGTCCAAAAAAATTACCCCGTTCAAAGGTCAAATGTTGAACGTCAAGATGCCGGTATTTTACCGTAAATTTGACAGTTTTTTTTAACAGTGTAACGCGATCGGTGGACAGCGCGAGTGTCAACACAGGGAAACACAGGTACACTCGTTTGTTTATTTAGCTCTCTGGAGTGAAGAGGCCATTTGTTGGTTTTAACGGCCACACCGTTCTCAAGCGACGACACAGGTCTGCAACAAGTTGGGGGTTTTGAAATTGTGAGAGTGTGTGTGGGCACACATTACATATTTGGTTTATTCACGTGATTTATACTGAGTGTATATTGCATTTTGATTTTTGTTGTTATATTACTATACCTCAAAAGAGAATTGCATTATTGTTTTCTTACTGGTACTTACTGGTACAATTTGAGTATTGATATTTGAGTATCAGGTTTTGGACTTTCTGATATGAGAAGATCGAAAAGTGATTTTATGTGAAAGAAAATACACAACAGACGTTTGAATTTGAAACGTTTGTAAACATGGGTGGACAAGTTCATGTATTTAAAAGTAACTTACTGTGGCAAGCTGTTTTATCACTAATGTCATAGTGGTTGCAGAGTGAGCAAACATTTTTCCCTGTCTCTCTCTCCACTTTATGCGCTGCATTAATGCAGGCACGTGCATTTGATTCGGCGCTTATGCTTCCAACACTTTTGTCGTGTGACTGGTTTAGGCGCGGAACAAATGAGTTGACGAGTTCACATACTAAGTGTAGGCCTAATTTCCTATGGCTTAGGCTGCAGAGTGAGCAGACAGTTTTCTCATGCCTGATAGCGGAAATTTGATTGATGGGACAGCTATTTCACTGTCTTCAGCCTCTTTTGTGCAGTTATTTTTGGCGCTAATGCTACCAAGCACTCGCTCATTCAACTGGCTGTTTCTATGAGCTGACTCTGGGGAGTTCTGCAGCACACATTTATTGTGCAACATCTGATGCATGCTAACAATACTATTTTGCATGATTAATCACTCTATTCTTGTCAGCCCAACTGGAAATGCATTAAGCTGAACAATTGTGTGAATGAGTAATTTTTCTTATGGCAAGCCATTTTAGCGCTCACCATAGTCAGCCTCACTTCATGTGATGTGTGTGTGATGTAAGGTGTGGCCCTTATGCTACCAACACTCCCTTCACATGACTGGCTGCATTTACTTGCTGCAGCATAAATTGTTGTGCACTATAGCCTATGTTTGGTGCTTCATGCTACCAAACAGTGATTTACATGACTAAAAGTTTTGTCCCCAAAGTTTTTGTCCATTTGTGTGGTGGCAGGTTGGTCCTTGCACACTTTTATCAGGCTTATAACCTGGAATAGGGCTGTCACGATATTAGATTTTTCACACCATGGTTATTGTGGCCAAAAAAATTCACGATAGCGATATATCGTGGGGAATTTATCAGTCTAAATAATTTTTACTTTGTTTATTTAGTTTTTCTCTTTCAGGGTTGCTGCACATTTTTTAAAGTCAAATTTAAGACTTTTTAAGACCTGAAGAAATAAAATTAATAAAAATGAATACTAGCCTATACATTATGGCTGTTACCAATCAAATTAAATCATTATGAATTTTGTTGATAATGATTTAATTTGATTGGTATTAAAATTAAAAATAATTCTGGTATTAGAATTAAAATGTCCCTTAAATATGAAACTAAACTACACTGCCAGTAGGTGGCAGCAAGTCACTGTCTTAATGAGTGAGTGAGTTAACCGATTTGTTCAAATGACTGATTCATTCAGGAACGAAGCTCGGATACATTCGTTCTAAACGTGGATTCAGTCAGAATAACAAAAACATTTCTGTCTGTTGCACGGGAGATCTGTTCTGCTGTTCATAATTTTGAAATTTCTTTGGCGAAATAAAGGGAAAAAAAACAATATTAACAATACTGTGTCTAAAATGTAACTCACATTGTTCATTTAACAATAAGTTGAAGGAACATTGCATTTGTGCTGATTTGTGCTGATTTGGGAAAAACGGCACTCTTGCTCGTGTGATATTTTAAAACAACTACATCTTATAATATGATATAATCAATGACAAAAAATCGTCGGGGCAAAACATACCTATCTTGAATTTTAGGGCATATAACTGCATGCATAACTACATCACGCTGATTAAGACGAGTAAAGAAAACGCGGTAGGCTACTTATTAAAAGAATCACGCTTTATTTAAATTATGAACACAGAAAATAACTGTTAACAGGTTAATATAACATTTCCCATTCCATGACAAGTAAAATAATCACAACTTACTCTCTGTAAAATGGCGTAATCTGCAGGGTGATGGACACGGAGGTGGGTAGAAAGGTTGGTGGTGTTGCCACCCTTCGCACTGACTGTAGCTAGGCAAATCCTGCAGATTGGGCTGTCTAAGGAGCCGAAAAACTCCCATACTGTCGAGCTTACTTTACTTTTTCCGGGTGTGGACAAAGCCTCTGGCTGCGTTCGAAATCGCATACTACATGAGTAGGTACTACATTTGAATTTGAACGTACTTCCCGACCGTTAAAACAGTACGTTCTATATAGTATGAATATGGGTAGTATGAATGGAATTCGGACGTACTACATCCGCCATGTTAATGTTGTCACTTGTCATGCGTCGTCACAACAGCGCGAAAATTTAAATATGTCAAAGTATAAGCACCTATTTAGCTAGGAAATTTTACTTCAGAATAAAAATACATTTGTGAATATCACGACAGAGGCTGATTTGAAGCAACGAAATTAAGTAATTTATTGTTAAAAATGAATGCATATAAAAATACACGAGAAACAAAAGACATGAATCAATAAACAAACTTGAATACATTATATATAAATAAATAATGTGTAGATAGACAGAGAGGGCGAGAGAAATACACAACATGGCCTAAATATTATATACAATATATACAAATAAATACAATGATAATAATATACATATTCTAAAAAAAAAAAACTACAAACTGTGAGCCCTATAAACTACTGCCGCCTGAATGTTGCTGTCCGTTAAGTTTTCTAATCTCATTAAACTGCTTAATAACGAACGTCTCCGTTAAATAAAACAGTGTTAACAAGCGGATGTAACGTTATCTCGACCTGTTCGTTAGCTTGATGTGCTGTCAGTAATAATGATTAAACATCTTTTTACAGCCAACTCTTAATCTTCTCATTACATTGTTTAAACTTTCAATAAGTCAGCCGTTTACTTACAAAATGTTAAACAAGTGCAATTTAACCACAATAAACACCGTTTTTCCCTGAGGTACTTAAGGACTTGAATGAGCTGCATATCGCCGCTTTCCGCCATTTTTGAATATGAAGAATCCTCTCCTGTGGCATCACGGGATAGCGCAGCGTCCATCGTATGCCTACTACAGAATTCGGGCGGAAGCAGTAGGTCATCCGGGTACTTCTCGCCTACTGTTTTTCAAATACTATGAATTCGGACATACTACTCGCCTCGCATACTGTTTTTCGCATACTATATAGTAGGGAAGTATGCGATTTCGGACGCAGCTCCTCACTCTCCCGCTCGGAATAGCTGTGCGGGCTGTCTTCTTCTTCTTGTTTAACAGGTGTCAGCGTTAAGGTGCAATGCTGCCACCTGAGAGGTCAACCAGGTACTGGCGCTGGAGTATTTACTTGTCATGATATCATAAGAGTCCTATTCATTTTAAATATTGTGGTTATCGTCAATACCGGTATATCGTCACACCCTAAATTAACACGATATCGATATTTCATGCTTTGAATATCACGGTTATCGTCAATACCGGTATATTAACACCCCTAACCTGGAATTAGATGTGGCTCCTGGTTCCCTGGTTCTTTTCGTATGAACTGGTCGTTTCGTATATCAATATCAATATATATCCAAGTAATACATGTGTCTACTTTGAAACACAACGTTAATCTGAAGTTAAACCTGCCTCCTGGCAGGTTTAATTTAAGCCTCAATTTAGTCATGGAGTAGCTCTAGTCTTCCTCCAGGAAATCAGTTTATTAAAGGGTCATGAAACCCCCCTGTTTTACCCTGGTCGCGTTCACACCTCTGAGCTGCAAAAACTCTGTTAAAATGGGCGTGTAAAGCTCTGGAAAAGTGGGAGTGTAGAGGGGGAGAAGAGGGGAGAGAACAACCAATGAAGCACAGACATACAACACACTCATTATACAGAATAATGAATATTAATATATGAGCATGGAGAAAATGACAACAAACTCCCAAACACAAGGTAGAAATGCGAAAGAATATTTAATAGGGGTAATAATAGGCTATTGATTACGTTTATGAGCACTGCAGTCTCAAAATCAGTCTTTTGTCTATTAGAATAATCGTGTCGTCGCGTTCAGATAGGCTACACCACTGTATCAGTGTCCAGTTTGCACATATAATTCATTTGAAGAAGACTTGATGAAATATGTGTGCATAACTACACTGTGCTGGTTCATGTTTGGTGCAGGAGAATGTGTGAAATAAAAACTTTAAACACGGATACTTTATTCTGTATGAGCTATGTACCACGTGGCTACACTGTAAAATGTAATTAGTTGAGTTTACTTAGAAAGCTTAATTAAACTGTGGGGTTTACTTAAAAAACTTAAGGAAACCGATTGCCTTAAATTTAGCAAGTAAGTTAACTCATCATTTTGAATTGATAAAACTAGCTACCACACAGTACAGAGTACTTAGAAATCTTGAGTATTCACTGTAAAATGTAATTAGTTGAGTTTACTTAGAAAGCTTAATTAAACTGTTGGGTTTAGCTACCACACAGTACAGAGTACTTAGAAATCTTGAGGATTGGTAATTCAATTTTACAAATTGAGTACTTAGTTCAGTCATGTTAAAAATCTTGTTCACATTATGTAGAAACTGCCTTCAATTTCTCAAGCATTTTTTACTCAGTTGCAACAATGGACCATACATTTATTTGTATTTATTAAACTGGAGATACTGTTGAAAATAATAAAGTTTGATGTCACCATCATGGTGGAAAGTGTTTGCTTTAGTTGGGCTCTTGACCTTGACTTTTAACATTAGTGTTTCTCTGGCTGTCGTAACTCAGTGTTTGTAAGACACAGCTGTTATGGTGAAAAAAAGCCAAGAGAAATGCTGGGATTGATCTGTTGCATCTTTCCTGATGATATCATTGAATACCCACAGATTTAATCCTGAGGTGTATGCTTGATCAAAAGTGTGGTTCATTAAAAACAAATAAGTATTTTTTAATAATCAATGAAACTATAGCAAGAGACGGAGAACTGTTGAAATCATATTATTAATATGATAGTCAAAAAACATTTTGAATTATATAGACACACAGAGACATCAAGAATCAGCGTATGCATCTCAACAACGGTGACATGCTTCATGCTGCAATGCATGCTGGGAGCCATGGATGAGTTTTATGATGGCTTCCAGCATGCATTGCATGTCACCATGGTTGAGATTTGTACACTGATTATTGATGTCTCTGTGTGTCTGAAAGTAGCCCAAAATGTTTTTTGCCAAATATAATATTAAAAATATATGATCTCAACTGTGCTCCGTCTCTTGATCTAATTTCAGCAGTAAATTATTTAATTGTTTATATTAACAAACCAAACTTTTGATCAAGTATAAACCTCAGGATTAAATCTGTGGGTATTCAATGATATCATCAGGAAAGATCCAACAGATCAATCCCAGCATTTCTCTTGGCTTTTTTCACCATAACAGCTGCGTCTTACAAACACTGAGTTACGACAGCCAAAGAAACACTAATGTTAAAAGTCAAGGTCAAGAGCCCAACTAAAGCAAACACTTTCCACCATGATGGTGACATCAAACTTTATTATTTTCAACAGTATCTCCAGTTTAATAAATACAAATAAATGTATGGTCCATTGTTGCAACTGAGTAAAAAATGCTTGAGAAATTGAAGGCAGTTTCTACATAATGTGAACAAGATTTTTAACATGACTGAACTAAGTACTCAGTTTGTAAAATTGAATTACCAATCCTCAAGATTTCTAAGTACTCTGTACTGTGTGGTAGCTAAACCCAACAGTTTAATTAAGCTTTCTAAGTAAACTCAACTAATTACATTTTACAGTGAATACTCGAGATTTCTAAGTACTCTGTACTGTGTGGTAGCTAGTTTTATCAATTCAAAATGATGAGTTAACTTACTTGCTAAATTTAAGGCAATCGGTTTCCTTAAGTTTTTTAAGTAAACCCAACAGTTTAATTAAGCTTTCTAAGTAAACTCAACTAATTACATTTTACAGTGTAGTGTTATTAAACTCATCGCGGAGCTTCGCGCTGAAACCGATCATATGTGCGCTCCGCATGTATATCATAAAAACAATCGTATTTTTCATGTGTTCGTATTCAAACTCCAGTTCTGACCGCATCGCGAGCAAAATACAAACAACACACGTTTGACGTTGCTCCGACTCAGCTTTTCAAACCGGAAGACAGAAATCGCTCTGAAAAATGCAAAAATAACTATTTTTCACTTATGAATAACATTAATGAGTACCTTTAGTGTTTTCAATGATGTGCAGCCTATTCATATCTGTTTACATCTCTTGGGGCTTCATGACCCTTTAAACTCTGGACTAGACTAAATCTAGGACTGTTTTAAACCATGAAAAGTTTTCTGTTAATCTGGTTTAAAGGGCCATTTTATTCTAGGACTAGGCTTAATCTCTGTCTGGGAAACCGCCCCATAATGTATCATAAATGATGTTTTATTAACAAAGTTCAGGAGGAGCGAGTTCAGATAATTAACCTAATTAGCACAGATGAAGAGCATTCAGTTAATCAACTCAACCAAAGTCAAGAGGTATAAATTCTTACCTCTGTTCATCTGAGAGTTTATCAGCATCCCTCCTCCACCCCATCTCCTCACTTCTAGTTCTATCTACTTTTACCACACCGGGGGAGTACTCTGGGTTCGGGCCAAAATTGAAAATTTTGGCCTTTTTGCCTTTTTGGGCCAAGTGAAAAACATTATTATTATTATTATTTTTCACTTTAAAAAAAGGTCCAGATCACCAGTAGTTGAGTAGTTACACTTGAGTAATTAGTAATGGAATTTATGAGCATATTCAGTGTAAAAAAAAGAAGTGATTATGTCTCAGATACATGTTAATGTATAGATTAGTAATTAACTGGTAATTCTTTATTTAATTATTGATGAGGCTGATCTCATTCAGAAATTATTGATTACCTAAAAAGTATCTCAGTCCTAAATTTGCTATTTACTGATAAGTTAATCTTGTTTTCATATGAGTTATTAGTAGTAGCTGTAGTGTTACTGTAGAACTACTCATTTGTCCTGTATGCGTTACTTCCTTCATAATTACCTATTAATGATGGAACATTATTCTAAAGTGTTACCTTTTCTTTCCCACAAATTATAATGTCAAAGGCTGTTTAAAATAAGTTCTGAAAGCACTTTCTTAATTTATTTAGTTGAAATAGATATTTTCAGGATTTGAAATTTTTTTTTTTTTGGCTACTAAATTACGATACGGCCATTCAGAACGTATACTTGCCAAAACGAAAATATAAGAAAGATTATCATTGTAATAAAAATAGAAATAAAAGCAAAATTGCCCATGACTTTTCTTATAAAACAGCATTTATTTAATTGTACTTTCCAAATAATGCTCACTCTAAGTTGAATATTTAATGGTAAATAGCGGAGAACATCATTGGACAGGCTGCTGATCCATAAAGTGATTAGCTGTTTCCTCACAAAAGAAACTGAAATAAGAGAATAGAAGCCTCACCTTTATTGACATCCATTCAAAAAAGCAACCAGTTCTCATTCCAAGGCAAGGCATCCGATAATAATAATGAAAATCACGCCCCAAAATATAATGATATAATGACAAAATTATATCCCAGCATACAATATATTTCCCATGCCCTTTGAGTCAGTAAGCTATTGATATCTGATAGCAATGGCGTGCGTGATAGGACATGATTTATGAATCATCAACTATGAATCATCAACTAATTATGAATCATCAGTTTATGAATCATCAACTATTATGCCCCAAAATGGCTGGTGAGTTCAAATGTCTTATACTACAGGGCTGTTGAATGCTCGAATCTGAACTGAATCTTGACCAACGCTCTAAGGTGTGCAATTATTTTTAGGGGAATCTATGGCTAAAGTAGTTCTAGCAGGTCTTGACTGCATTGCAGTTCCATATCACTTCGCCAGATGATTTCAGTTATCTCAACAGGTCCTTAAAGCTTAGCCTACAACAGCAAAAGAAACAAAACCCACAACGATACTGACAAAGCAAATAAATGTAGTAAACAATAGGATGAAATCGATAAATTATTGTCATGGTTTTTGCCACAAAATACGTTTTATTGTGTCCTGAAAGCACATACTCTCTCGCGTGCTCTCTCTCTTTCAAACGTACACACATACTGAATAGTATGGACACACACTCGCACTGAAACGTTTTGTCAGCGCTGCTCTGACGAATTAATCAGTAAAGTAGTTTAGCAACTTAAAAGATACATGACTCACCAGCGAGGTAATAACTGTGCGGTTCTTGAGGTAGATTGGTAGGCTCAGGTAGGCTAATTCACATATGTTTATTCTCTCTTTCTCAACTGCGTTAATAACTGTATCAATGGTATTATTCTGCTATTAAGGCTCAAGCCTTCGCTACTAGTTCTGAAATTATGTTTTGGAATTAGAAACGGAGGCTTGGGATGAGATGCGTAAGAAATTAGTCACACACACAAGAGTGTTTTAAGGACAAAAAACTGACAAATGTCTTGAAATACATCATAGGAACAGTGTCTTGAGGTGTGATAACCGTAGTATAAACGGAATAATTGACTCCGGGCAGTTGAATTCTTCGAAAAAAAATGCACACCTGAGGTGTTTAATGCACATCAAGCCCTAGTCATTGAATTTTTTATGCAATGTTTAGAATACCTTACAGTTATTGTATACTGTGTTTTTGTTGCTATCATAGATTTAAATATTGTATAAATGAAAATAACCAATCCAGATCAGTGGAATTTTGTTCATGTTTAAAAGTTAAACTTTATATGCCACACTCTGACAAACAGCTTGTTGATAATATATATGAAATGTGTTTTTTTCCCTCTAGGCTTTATTGGTTAAAATCACCCTAATCGCACTACAATGGCTAGTCATGGTATGAAATCATTTTTAAAAATTAAAAAAACAAATAAATAAATAATGCTTTATTGCCTATGATTCAGTTAAATTAAATTAATAATATGAATAGGAACTAAGAGAAAACGTATTGATGAACCAACCGGTTCAAGAGTTACCAGTGCACAATCTCAGCTGACAACAGGTAAGTAAATAAAGATTATTATTTATAAAGTTTATATAAAGTTCTACATGAAGTATAATTTATGAAGTATAATTTTGAATGGCTGCAAAGGAGAAATGAGAATGATCCTATAAAAAATTAGTGGGATGGGTCGAATAGTTGGTAAAGCTGGTAATAGGATGTTCATGTGATGCACTGCACAAACACTAGAATTTGCTTCGTTGAATGCATGTGATGTGAATAATATACAAATCGTCATGACATGCTCAAACAGTCCAGACACCAAAACAGTGTTATTTCATGAAAGGCTGCACATTTGGCATCAAACCTGTATAGGCAGACACATGAATGCATACAAAAATTCAGGCATTGGTGAAAAGCATATAGCCTCTGCAGTATGTGTCACAGGTAGCTGCGGTAAATCCAACAGAAAGATGCATGATGCAGAATTAATGATTTTTTAATGAAACCGAGACCAATAAACAGAAGAAGACAGTGAAACTAAACATGACTGTGAAAATGTAGTGACATTGGTGAGGCTACTACATCATTTCAAATGTATAAACAGAGGGTTTTATTGGGGATTTATTGCCACTCATGTGAGACCACTTATGTAATGTTACTCATGAGAAACAGTCCCTGTAAACAGTGTAGAGTCACTTTGGATAAAATTGTTAAAACCTACAGTAATCTAACACATTATTTGTTTTTGTTTGTTTGTTTGTTTGTTTGAACAATTTTGCTTTTCTTTAAACACAGAAAAGACCATAATTGAGCAAACAAAGGACATCATGACAAGGGCTGATGAAAAAATTCAAGCCATGAAAAATGAGGACGAAACCAAAACTGAGCTACACAATTACACTGTGTAAGTGATAATGAAAAATGATTTTGTAAGTTAAATAACATTTAATTGCATCACTGCATTTTTGTCTGTAGAGAAGCTATTTCCAAGATGAATAAAAAAAACAGTAATAAGAAAATCATTGGGATTTTGGGAGAGTCAGGACAAGGGAAGTCTTCGCTATTAAATGCAATCCTGAAGAGAAATTTGCTGCCATCTGGTTGTTTTGGTGCCTGTACAGCTGTTATTACTCAAATTGAGGCGAATCTGACTGACTCCAACTACATAGCAGACATTGAAGCCATCCCGAAAGAGGTTTCACTTTTTACTTCAATACTTTTTTTTGTGTGTGACAGGAATAAAAGTCTTATTTTTCCTCTTTTGGTTGTTTGTACACTTCTACAGAATTGGGAGAGTGACCTAAAAAGTCATTTTAGTCCTTTAAGCACAGAGAGTAACGAAGAAGATCAAAACTTGACTAATGATACTAAAGAAAAGATCACTGCGCTGTATGGAGCTAATTCAGAAAAGAGAACATTTGAGGATCTTAAGAATGATGACAAATTAGCTGAAATGACCAACCATTTTTCCTCCAGTAATGTAAGTTTTAGGAGACCTATGCATAATATGTTGCATTTGATTGACATGCAAATGCAATGAATGTAAATGTTACACTTTCTGAATTTGTTTTTACTGAATGCATAACTAAATCAGTAATATCCTTCTTTATCAGGCATCTGACTTTTCCAGAAGGTTACAGCGTTACATACAATATAGTCCGGGTACAGCAGTTTCTGGTGGCTGGTACTGGCCACTTGTGAAGTGTGTGACAATCAAGATTCCAGATTGTCATGAGCTTCTGGAGCACATTACCCTTATTGATCTTCCTGGGACTGGAGACTGCAACAAGATTAGGGATGAAATGTGGAAATCTGTAAATATGACACATAATGCACTCTTTTTAAATGCGTTTATTAAAACAACAACATTTAGAAACTATTTTAAAATTGGAATTCATCTACTGAAGCAGTTAATACATGCATTTCAGCTAACCTTTGTTTTTCATTTTGATTACTGTATATATTTTTTTATTCCACAGAAACTAAGAGACTGCTCTTCAGTGTGGATTTTAAGTGACATTAATCGTGCTGTCACCAGCAAAGATACCTGGGAGATATTGAAGTACTGCACTAAAGACATGATGCAAGCAGGGGAATGCAGAGATATTAATTTTATCTGCACCAAGAGTGACAATATTGAGCCAGAAGAATATAATAGGTTAGAATTAGAAGCTCTGTGTTAAAAACTGCTTGGGCAATAGGCCTGCACGATTCTGGGAAAAATATGAATCACGATTTTTTTAGCTTAGAATTGATATCACGATTCTCTACAACGATTTTTTTTCTCATGAAATGTAATGTTTATTGCACACATGAACCATGACAAAACAAAACAAATTGGAAGTACCAAAAATATTTGTTTTGGCACCTATAGAACATTGCACATCACCACAAGCCTGTAAACATAGAGGCTTCAATGAATAGAACTACCGCGCTCGCTCGACGAGTGAAACACGAGACTAGCGTTCACACCAAACGCGATTAGAGCGTCAAATTCGCGTCTACCGCGTCTAGTTTGCCGCTTGAACATTTTGAATGCATTCGCGCGTAAAAAACAAGCGTTTGAAGCGAAATTGACACGCGTCCGAGGCGAAATCCGCTTCTTGTGGGAGGGGCAAGTGCTAGGCGGTTGTCTGTTTGCAAGATGGCTGATGTTGATCGTGCGTTCATCGAGAGAGCTACCGCTTTGTATTTGCTCTGGAGAGCAGAACAGCGGCGTAGAGGTCAGCGTCGCGGGAAGGCTGCGGGTCGATAAACGTGTAAGTTACGTGACTCAAAAGTGAAATGTGTATTTACAACTTACCAGGTAGCCCAATCTCCTCACCGACACTCTTCCAAGCGAGGTCCTTTTTATTCCTGTCTGAAGTGTGAACTTGTGTCATAAATCTGGGTGACTGCTCACTGATAATATCAGTCGTTCCTCCATTTTGAATGAGTGACTTCGGGCGGGCCTGCCGCCACAGCAGCAAGCAGGCTCCTGATTGGTTAACGCGGCGCGAATTTACGCCAAAGTTCAAATTTTTCAACTCGGGCGTCAGACACGAATTCGCGTCAAACGCTAAATGCACAAAAAGCACCATTCGCGCGTATCGCGCGAAACGCTCAATTCGCGTCATTCGCGCGAACTAGACGCGCGAATGACGCGACCCGCGTCTTCCGCGCCGCGCTAAACGCCTCATTCGCGCCGTGAGACCTCCCGACGCGTGTAAACGCGTCTTTACATTGACTTAACATTGAAATCATTCGCGCCAGACGCTCTATTCGCGTTTGAGAGCGGTCCTTTCAAAATAAAGGCTGATTTTTTTTTTTTTTTTTTTAAATCGAAGTCATTTAAAAATTAAATCGTGAACAGGGTGAATCGAGATCGCGATTTTATAACGATTTATCGTGCAGGCCTATTGGGCAAAAGCATTAACATTAATATATATATATATATATATATATATATATATATATATATATATATATATATATATATATTATTATTATTATTATTATTATTTATTTTTATTTTTTTTAAAAAAGTGTTTGGTTGTTTAGTCATGGGGGGGTGGGGGAAGCCCTCTCAACTCAATTCATTCATATATATATATATATATATATATATATATATATATATATATATATATATATATATATATATATATATATATATATATATTTTTTTTTTATTATTTTAGTGTTCTGGAAGACAAAATACCAGAAGATGAGGTATATATAGATATATTTTTTTAAATATTTCTAGAATTTCTCTGTAGTCTAATATAAATATGAACTCTACTGTCTGATATAAATATATTGGTGATATGATTTTTTTTTTTTGTCCAAGTCAGTGAAGTAGCTTGAAGTGTTGTGTATTGTAGCTACTGTTGCTACTTTGAGATTGTTTAAAGTTTTTTCAATTAAAAATAAATAAATTTAATAAAAATAATATTTGATTACAGTGTGTGTGATTTTGACTCTAATATAGACCATCTAATTATTGAAGTCCAGTTTAAAATTATACTTTTGGTTTTAAAAACAAATGTCTCACTAAAAAGAGATAAGCTACAGTTCACAAACTTTAGCTGAATCTATAAATCTAGTATATTTCGTTCTAGTATATTATTAAACTAATTAAATTAAACCAATCAGTTACCTACAAATAGCACTGGGGCCTTAAATATAGTACTGATACAAAATATTGTAGACATTTCCAGAATGCTCCTGTATTTAATAATTATTTTGTTGATTCTTATTCAGGATCTGACAACAAAGTGCATACTTCACAGAAATGATCAGGCTAAGAAAACAGTCTTGCAAACCTTTGAAAATTCCCACATCAAGGTATTTATTTTTGTATTAATGTTATTTTTGCATTTCGCATATATTGACTTGTGTAATTTCATTATTTGTTATAGAAAGAAATGGATTTAAAAGTTTTTACAGTAAGCTCCAAGGCATTTTTTCAACACACGTTAGGCATGAAACATGATGACACAGGTAAAGTATCAACACAAGAAATATAATATTTGCTTAGATTTTATTTGCCAAATGAAACCAAATTAGATTAAAATTCTGCAAATGGTCCATAGAAATCCCAAAGCTGCAAGACGTTCTGAAGAATATGAACAAGAAAATTAACCAAGAACTGACCAGAGGTTGTGTTGCTGAGGCAAAGGCAGTTATTTCCTTGATCCAAAGCAAAACAATGGTAAGAGTCAACATTATTATCAATCCACATGATTGTGTCTTTGGCAAGCTGTTAATAACCATGTTTTAAGAGATTGTATGCATGTGTCTTAGGCTGAGACAGAGGTCCACAATGTGTTGGAGAGGAGCCTAGAGAAGGCACTGGACAAGATAGATTGTCAGTTCGACATGCTCCAGCGTTTGCTCTCTCAGAGTCTCTCAAATGGAGTAGAAAAATCTGAATTGTCATGTCGAGATAGTGCAGAAGAGATAATATCACCCGTGAATGTGATTCAGTTGTTGTAAAAGTGTACTGTTAAAATTTCATTCACCATTATCTGAATGGTTTTAAATGCAGTTTTCTGTTATGTGTTAAGTATTTGCCTAAAGGTCATGGGGGATTCCATAAAATCCTTCAAGCATTGTGCATAAACGGAGGACGGCATAGATCAAAAGCATGGAATACAGTTCTAGATCTAAATGAGTGTTTGACCAAACACATGTATGAAAACATTGATGTGGAATTCAACTCAATTTTTCCGTAAGTTCTGCACTGTAATTCCATTCACTGAAATATGCAGTTGTGGTTATAAGTTTACATCACCTGGTTGAATCTGCAAAATGTTAATAATATCACTGAAGAGAAAATTATGAATCATCTAGGCAACAACACACAGTATTAAGAATCAAGCCTGAGAAAATGTTGGGTGGTAAACATCTGCATTAAGCACCAAAGGGAACATTACAGTGTTGGCCAGTGGTTTGATTTCTCATAATATTTTGTCTTTTGATTTCTCTCATCTCCAGCATCAGTGCTAAAACAGGGTTATCAGTGCAAGAACTGATTGATAAGTTCAGTATCATTAGTTGTGACAGTGCTCACGCCTCATCTCCCATGCTAAACTTCATCAAAGCACAGGTGAGTGGCCTGTATTGTGATATCTACCCAGTAAATAAAATATGGTGAATTACTTTTGAAGCTGTTTTCATCATCATAGTAACTTAGGTGCCTGGTAAAAGGCTTTTGCATATAAAGTCATACACACACATACAATATATATACACACTCACACCCAAACTATTAAATTATTTATTAGAAACATACATTTTTAAAAATAAACATAACTGCTTCAGAGTTTGTATTTTCAGTATGGGTGTGTGTAATTTAGATTGTAGAACAAAACGTCAAAGTATCATCAAGTAATGTTTACCACAGGCTTTATTTTACCCATAAACTGAATGAAACCCCATAGGAAAATATGGAAGGAACAAGTAGCAAATTAGCCTTGCAGGTTTTGATGTGACCCCTGCACCACTCTATATGGCAACAACATCTTACGGTTTTGTGCATTTTGTCATATTAATTACAAATCAGATGCATTTTATTTTATGGAGAGCCCATTTTAATATGGCACAGGTTGATTGTTGGTCAAATAGCAATGCAACTTTAATCGTGAACATCAGGTCATCTGGTGATGGCGTAGCCTTCATAGCCAACAGCCTGCATATGTCCCAGGAAATGTACACTATTTATCTACCTTGAGAAGGCTGAAACATGAGATTTCTATTGTGAGACTGTGCTGACATTTTAATATTGACCGATAATTATTACATGATGAATTCATTACCCTTTATAAAGGAAGAAAACCAGAAAAAAACACTCAAAGAAGAAGTTGTTAATAGAAAGAAGAAAATACCCATCAATCCATGACACCATTAAGTCTGCAATGGCCCCATACTATGAAGGTGAGCCAATGTGTAAAAAGTTCAAAACCACAAACTAAATTTGATAAAAAGTTTTTACATTGAATATTGTTCATCTTAGAAGCTGCACAGGAAAAAGGAGACGGATGCCTGAAGAGAAAGCAGAAAAAGCTACTGGATGCTATTGACACATTGAAAAGTTCAATGTTTGAAAATGCAAAACAGGAAGTGCTTAAGCAGTCAGATGAATTGATGGTATTTTGTACACACACACACACACACACACACACACACACACACACACACACACACACACACACACACACACACTTCATAGACAGAATGGTTTTTATACTGTACAAACTGTACATTCTATCCCCCTACACTAACCATACCCCTAAACCAACCCATCACAGAAAACTGTCTGTATTTTTGGAATTTAAAAAAAACACTGTTTAATATGTTTTTTTTAAGCCATTTGGTTTATGAGGACACAGGATGTATTACGTTGTAATACCCGTTATTATACACATGTGTTCTCATAAACCATGTATACAAGAACACACACACGTTTATATGTGTACTGTTTCTTTCTAAAACAACTCTGTCTTTGATGTTTCTTGTAAAGGACTACATAAAGAAAAACCTTGAATTTGTGTTGAAGACATCAATCCAACACTCATTTGCACAAACGAGCAAAATCACCCTTTTGGGTAAGAGTGAACCATGTCTTGTTAAATTTATTGAGAGAAAATGCTTAATATTTTGTAATAGTTGGCCCTAAAAGTATTTGGATACTTAGGACTCACTACATATATTTTCTTTCTAAATGAAAATCAACATTAAACCTTTGTTTAAAACATTAAACCAAGTTGCTTTTATTTTACAGAACATAAAACATATTACTAAAAATTTAAACGACAAAATAAATACATTTTAAGTTAATTAACCAATTATAAAGCAACAGAATCACATTCAACATTGTTAATAATGAATCCTTGGTATTCAGTATTTCAAATTTCAAACTGTACATTTGTAAACCCTGAGTAAATGTTCTTACTATATTTGTAATATTATTACTATTTAGATGAATACATGTGTCAAGAACATGATATGTTTGTAACCCAGAGTTAAAAGAAGTGCTAACCAAAAGTTAAAAATGACAAGAGTTGCTAAAGTAATACACAGGGTGTGAAGGGCACTTATGGTTGTCAAACTTAACACAGTTAAATATGTCAATGACCTTGGAACCAGCTGATTTAATATGAAAATTGCATAAAAAGTTAGGTCTGGAGAAAAGATCTAGCATCATTCCTTTATATATTCCACTCAATTATGATTTCTAATGAAATATGAACTTTGTTAAGAATGACCATAAGGATACAAATACTTTTCGGGGCCACTGCAAACCAATGTAAATTATATCAAGTACAGCTAAAATGTGTCATTTTCTTTTCCAGATGTCTCTAGTGAGGTTATAATGCTGGAGAGACTGTCAATGCAACTCTCAGACTGAGACTGAACACTTCATAGAAGTAATACACAGTAATACACTTGGCTGTATGTTAATTAGTTTTATACATATAGGCTTTACAAATGTAAAGAATATATTACAAATGTTAGACCTCAATTGCTTAATGATGAAATAATTGTATGCATCACTGATTCAGTCAACACTGATAATCTTTCTTCTCATTGCAGTGTAATAGATGTCTTCTTTTTCATACCATCATATCTATGTTATTTTGGGTTTATCCATGGTTGAAGGGTTTTAATTATATGCAAATTTATGACAAAAAAAAATCTGTTCTATCATTCTGTCTGTAGCATTTAAAACAAACTCTTGCATTATTGATATTTGGTACAACTGTTTACTCATCTACTTAATATGAAATAACATTTCTGTTCCTGACTTGTGCTGCAAACTCGTTTCGGAGGATTACATAATCTTAAACAACACTACACTTTGAAACCTTAAAATGAATAAAATTTCTGTAATTGTTTAACCATTTTGTAATATTTAGTTTGTTTGCTGTGCAATTTTCTCCTATGCAGCGACTGACATACAACCATAAGAATAAGATACACCAAAGCACAACATAAATTCACAAATCACATCCATTTTATTTGTTTGCTGTACTCCACAACTTTAGAATCCATATGTTTTTAAGGAACAGATCCAAATTCAGCGCTTTATCCATCGATCTTCATCTTCATTCTCAGTAACAGCGACCGTCACACTCAAAGTCCACGCTGAGACAGCACTGATATCGAACTGATATCGAACGCTCATTGGTTCTGTTGTGGAAATTTTAATTTTTACCTGTATTCTTATAAAATATAATGCTTATGGAATATGATATGATGTTAGAAATAGAAAGAGCAAGATATGGTATGGGAACATGCAAGATGTATGTTAAAAACATGTCTGTGCTAACAATGTGTGGAAAGTTACAGCCGCTAAGAGATGTTCCTAATATGGTAAAAGGACAGAGGCTTCAGCCTTGGAGGTTAGAGAAATAAAAGTGAGGGGAAGCTTTCGTTCTTTTTCTTACAAGTAGCTGCAGAGTGTGTTTCTGTTGGCTGTCTGACCTTTCTTGCAAGAAATAAAACTTTCGAAAGACAATTGGATGAGTTTGTCTCTTATTCAGTAAGGTTGGTTGATTTTTTTGCCACAACAGTTCTCACCTGCTTCGTCACAGATTGCGACATGCCGTGTTTCAGTGGATTGACATTTGAGATGAGTGTCGCTCCTTCACGGAGAGAAGCCGTATTCATAATTTCATGGATTAATAAATTAAATTCTGCTCTGTACCCAACAAAGAGCTATTACCGCGAGAGAGGACTGCGACTGGAACTCATCATCATTTGAACTACTTTTGGTACCACTTTTGACATTTTCGCAAAAAATAAATTATTGCGATTACACTTTGTTTATCTGTTATTCTTTTATTTACAACAGTATAGTTTTAAGAAATGGTTATGGGTAGGTGTAGGATTAGTGGCTCAAAATATAATTTTAATGTTATATTTTTACTAAAATTGTCATTTTCCTACACATGTCTATTATGTTTTATTCTTTTAACATTCTGTATAAAATGGGTAGGTTTAGGTTCGGGGTGGGGTTTAGGGATCTTACATTTATCTGCAAAATGATAAAAAGGGAAAATATACATATATTTTTATGACATGAACGATTCGTAAATATTTCGTAAATTCGTAAAGTTTTTTCGCTGTAAAAATGTAAGTATTTTTACGTTTTATTGCCATAATTATGTCAATATTGTACGTTTTAGCACTTTTCTAAACGTACAAAAATGTAAGTTTTGTGTCTTTGAAAGTTACGTATTAATAACTACATATTAACAATGAGACCAGGCTGAATTAGCACACAGTTACCCATGTGGAAACACTAAAAGTCAAAATGTATCGCACACCAATCAGAACCATCAATAGATAAAGAGCCCAAGTCAGTTCATTCAGTTTTGAACAATGGATCTAGAGAGACATGATTGAAAAGGTCGAGGACACCAGAGAGGAAGAGGATGAGCAAGAGCGGTAAAGAGTGGAGGAAGAGGACAAGGATGAGGGGCAAGGAGACAAGGAGTCTCCGATGAAATTCGTGCCACTAGTTGACCATGTCCTTGTCCATGGTATGACTATGAGGGAGGCTGGGCAATGAGTTCAGACAAACTTAAGTTGCTTCACCATCGCCTCGATCATAAGAATCTTCAGGGAGGAAAATAGGTAAGTGTACCTCAGTGTACTCTGTAACTTTTGAGTGCTACCCTGTTACAACACATGCATCAAATTGACTTACGTACAGTTTCTGTCTGCTTCCATTTTGTAAAAAGGATGTTACAGTTACAATAATCAGCACTTCTATTTTTGTAGGACACAGAGATGATGGAATGGAAGAAGCCTGACTAGACATTTCAGTTGATGAGTGCCAGGGGTGGATCAGGCATGCAAGAGGATTTTACCCCCGCTGCCTGGATAGGGCCAGTAATTGCAATATAAGTAAACTGTAAGGCTTGATTTTCCTGCTAAACAAAAACTGAGATAAAGCGTCCTGCAATAAAGTAATAAAACTTTAATCTGGAAAGAAGATCTCAAAGAAGTAGCAATGGACAACGCCTTGCTCTAACCCCAAAAGGACAACGCCTCCCCCACCACACACACACACACACACACACACACACACACACCTCCCCTTCCTCTGGCTCAAGTCACTGAAAGTTATTCAAAACATATAATGTAACTTGTGTATCTATTGTTTTTCCCTTTTCATGTTTGGTATCATTTAATTTGTCTCAGTGCGATTGGTAAAACGGTCTCAATTTCATAGCAGTCACTAGAATTATGAAGAAGATGGAAAATTAAGGAAAATTCTGTCCTCTTTTTGGGTGGTGTCTCTTATCCTCTCCCCCAAAACAGGTGTTGGTGTAATAAACATTTACGATCCTTTTGTTCTGGTTCTGGTATAAAAGGTAAAGAGCAAAGCAGTCATGTGGGATCATCTGTAGGAGAGGCCCCCCAGAGATTACCATTATTACCATCACTGTGTATATATGCATTTCTTTGAGTAATTGATGTTATGCATTTATCATTTCTGAATTGGCTTTAATTGGTTATGTGTGTAATTGACACGATACACTGTTACCTGACAAATAAAATGTTATATTTGATTTGCTCTGGATTCTCCTGATATCATTATTACCAGTAAATTATGGGAGGCTAATGCTACCGTAAATCTGTGTCCAGGGTAAAACAAACTGAAGGCGCATGAATGAAGGAGCAGTAGGCACTTCATCTGAAGACCTTTTGATTTCTGTTTACCACTGATTTAGCAAGTTGTATTGAAGTGGCTAAATTAAAATACACTTTTGTTCGAGTGAGCAGTAGGCAACCGACTAAAGGTATTAGCCAACTTATTACACCCTCTGACGAAGATCAGACTGGCGAGTTTATGTCCGTGAGTTTACCGCGAAATCCCGGGGCGAGTATCTCTGTGCGGCATCGGGTCCCTAATGACTGAACAATTGACATATGGAATATCCAGAATCATCAAATATCTAAACTAATGCATAACTAATGATGAATTTCTAATTGGAAACACAACCTAAGTGTAAGAATCATTTGAAATTGGAGTCAGATTAAACGAGTGAAATTAAGTGAACTTCATAGAGACGCTGAAAAGACTTACACACTTAAACCTTCCCTGTCCTGTGGGAAACCGTCATTGGACCCATTAGGCGGGCCTTACAAAGTGGTGACCCCGACGTGATCTCCCATATCCTGTTGGCGAGTGACTTTTCAGTGGAAAATTGGGATTTGCAACAATTAAGAGGTTTGATCATCTTCTCTTTCTTCAGCTGTGTGGTAAGTCCATGCTTATTTGCCTTTTAGAAGTGTTGAGGGAAAGATAATTGCATCCTACACATTCGTAGAATGGGTCGGCATACCCATAGATTTAAGACCGGAGACCGAAATCCGGTGGGGCTGGAGAATTAGACAACCACATGTTATCAGGGACATGATAGCAACAGCGTAGAGGAGAAATGATATCCCTTGCTTTAACTTTAAAGATCTCCTTGTTTGCCCACGCAACAAGAGATTAACCTTAAATTGGAATAACATCATCCAAATTTTATTCTGGTATTCAACAGAAGGCTGTAAATTGAAACCTAAATTCTGAGGTAAAGAATGCCCAGCTACATGTTTATTTGCCTTGCTGCAACGACGTTGCAATGCTGAAAATAAGCAAATGGTCACGTTGTGAAAAAATCTTGTGATTGGATAAACCAAAAGATAACAAGGGAGAAAAATCTCACTGAAATCCTTTGTGTTTGAAATGTTAAGCTGGACAAAACAATGTTGTAAAAATAAAAAGTTTTCAAAAGAAAAGATTTGGGCATAATTCTGTCTCAGTCCTGGAGAACTGCTGCCATGCAGAAGTCCTGGAGAGACTGTAACTGGGAAAATACACTAAATGTTAAAACTGATGTGTATAATGATAATTATGATGTCACTTAGAGGCTTGCAACCAAGTCTGAGGGTTTCACCCATTCAGAGGACATGCTCAGTTTGTCTTTGTTTCATAAAAGAAATTTCAAGAGGTGCTAAGAAAGTTTACGACTGATGTCACAAATGGTGTAAACAGCACTGGTTATGCTCAGTCTTATAAAACATCCTTTACCTTGGTCTTAGTTCAGAACTTAAAAAATTACTGCACTCTTGTATGCTGTTCAGTGTCTCAAAAGAAACTGAAAAAAAACAAACAGACCAACAATTAATCTTTGTGCTCTCAATCAGACCTGTGTTTGTCCAACCTTTCTTTTCATATCCGAATAGATTCTCAGAAGAGTGTAATTGATAACATCTTAGCCCAAAAATAAGAAAATTGTGTCCAATTCTATATTGTTGTCATAAAAATCTTAAAATGGAGCAAATGATTTGACCCAATATTCACAGCATCAAAGTCTATAACTGTTTCCAGTTTAGCCTGTTGCTGTGAACAATGCAGTGCCATCACAGCTATAGCTGCAGGGCCAAATGCCTTATAAAAGATCAGTGAGGCGATAAGTCACTCTTCACAAATTACTCAGCCAAGACCCTCTTGATACCAGCAAATAAAATTATTTTTAATTTATACTATTTTAATATAATATAATTTATATTATGATCACATCATGATATATTATATTATGATGGCCAGGGATGGCCTTTAATCTCATGTTGATTCAAGCAATGGTTTAGAAGAAGAAAGAACTTTGGGAGAGAAGCAGAAGGAATTAGCATGTAGTAAGATGGAACTAGAATGTAGACAGAAGTTGGAAGCACTATTGGTGCTGAAAGAACTGAGGAATCAATGGAAGGATTCAAATTTGTAATTGTGTTAGACACATTGTTCTCACAGAACACACATTCTAGTTGTTTGTGCTACATGTGCACCTAGACTAGTTGAGTTTATTCTTTAAAACACATGACTGCCTTACTGTGAGTGATGCGTTGACACACTTAGGTTTGAGGTTAGATGCTATGCATTTTAGACTATGTGTCTTGTGTAAGTTGGAATAACTAGTACTGAAATAGTACAACATGTGTGTCTGTGTTAAATTTGTTTGTCTCCTAAATGGAACACTCAGCTATCCTCCATATAGCTGCAGTTAAACCATGCACAAGAGCATAGAATCACCATAAGGCTACAGTGTGCTTCACAATTGCATTAAATAAGTTGTTAAGAAAAATGGAAGGAAGAAATCAAATTAATGGGAAAGAACTGTTTTATCTTCTATCTGTGCAAGAATCTTTAATGAGAAAAATTACAATGCCCAGTATTTATTAACTAAAACAATCAACCCGATTGTCATATCTTGAATAGGTTAAATCCATTCAAGATCAAAACAGAATTAAAATTTGATTCTATTGATCTGTAACCCAGTGACAAGAGGAAGTATAAGTTTTGATTTTCCTTTGCAACAAAACCACAAACAAAGTGGACAAAGTGTTAGCAAACTCCTCTCTGAGGGCGCTAGATCATATGGGATCTGATCAGGGAAGTTATTTTACTGGACATGTAATTAAAGTTGTGTGAAATGTTAATATCAGGCAGAAACTCTTCTGTTTTTACAGACCACAGAGGTCCAAATGGTCAAGTATTTGAATAACACCATAAATACCAATTGCTAAACAAACAGCACAGCACCACAAAAGGTGATCTGGCTAGTGTGAGATTTCCCCAGGAAACCTGGGTGCATAATGCTCACAACACAATAGACTGTGTAAGCACAGCTGCAATAGCAACTCAAGGTGTAAGATTCTCTGACCATGCTTAAACACCAACAGTCAGATCTGAACACTAACATTCAGTTTTATCTGGCCTTTTCTTTGCAGAAACATATGATCTATGTCTCTGTAAACTAAAACAAATTTTCTTCTAATGGCATAAAATCTTAACAGATTAAAGCCATTTGCAACAACTATCTGGATAAAACCATTCAAGGAAAATTAAGATGGCACCATCTATCTTAATGTAATTTGTTTAAAGGTTCAAGATCAGCTATTTTTCTGTGTGTCTGTTTCCCTTTCAGGATTAACAGCTGCAATTTTGAGGTATAATGGAAACACTGTAATATGCAGGACATGTGCATGGCTTTAGTCACACATCAATTAATAGAATTTCTGATCATTCAAAATTCCAAATTCAAAATCTAAATGAGATCTATTCAGTAATGTAACTGGTCTCTTTGGACAAAATGTTTATTATGTCCAGTCCTTGGCATTGTTGCAAACTAGGAGGGCCCCCTAGTTTCCAACATATGACTAATGACAAATTGAACTAAACAGTTAGAACTGAAATGCAGGCATTTCTGTAAATCAGTTACTCAATTCCCAGACCTCTATTCTTGAGTGTGACTTAGCCTGTACATCAAATGCACAGATGATGGTTGTAAAAGCTAAACAAAAGATTTTAAATCTCCGTTTCTGTAAATTCCATTCTCTAATTGACTTGATTGAAGCCTAAGTTCTGCATTAAGGATGTGCAGTTAAAACAACTATTATAGACAGTTTTATAATTGTAATTATGAAATTGTGTATTTCTATGTTTAAGTATGTCATATATTTAATTATTTATACCACTGGTAAATATACTAGTTATTTAGACTCTTTGCTACTTGCCTTTAACGCATCCAGACCAAGTCTAAATTCCACTATTATAGTGAAGAATCTGGTAATTAAATGAGACCTGCTCACTAAAGATAGGACTCTGAAAGGGAGACCTTCTTTACCACTCGCACTTTTGACATGTTCATCATGTGTTATTTTGTGTTATTATGTTTTTCCAACAACCCTTTTTCTCATCTTACAATAACACCAAGTTCATCAGTGTTCAAGTATTGAATGGTCACTCAGAGGTTGTTCAGGTGTCCTGCACACAATGGAGCATCATCAGCTAAATGAATCCTTCACCCATGGAAATTTGACCTGCCCGGCAAACCAGACCTTCTACTTGAAGGTAACCGAGGATTTCTCACAGGATCAATTAAACCTGGGGCAGACACAGGTGTTTCCGCAAAGTGTAATGAGACTTTCCTGAAACGTTCTGCTCATGCGGACCAACACAACAGACTTGGTACAACCAGTCATTCTACAGACAGAATACCACCACAGCCAAGTGCAGGTGGAAGCAAACCTGACCAAGAGGATCACAGACATGTCCAGCTGCTGCAGCATCCAGTCAGCACAGTACACCTGAAGGGACTGTGTGCCACAGAGATGCATCCTGCTGTACTTTCATCTTAATGTTCAACCTGCCTTAATGTTGTTATTTTAAGTGACGACTTGACTCCTGCACTCATCGACTGACACTGCTAAGAGACAGCCTATGAACACTCTGAAAGCAACACCCAACATGTGAAAGTCCAAAAATGTCCAAAAGTGGCCCCTCAGGGACTTATTGAATTTGCCCCAAGGGGCCAGGGGCCATCTGTAAGGCTTGATTTTCCTGCTAAACAAAAACTGAGATAAAGCGTCCTGTAATAAAACTTTAATCTGGAAAGAAGATCTCAAAGAAGTAGCAATGGACAACGCCTTGCTCTAACCCCAAAAGGACAACGCCTCCCCCACCCCACACACACACACACACACACACACACACACACACACACACACACACACACACACACACACACACACCTCCCCTTCCTCTGGCTCAAGTCACTGAAAGTTATTCAAAACATATAATGTAACTTGTGTATCTATTGTTTTTCCCTTTTCATGTTTGGTATCATTTAATTTGTCTCAGTGCGATTGGTAAAACGGTCTCAATTTCATAGCAGTCACTAGAATTATGAAGAAGATGGAAAATTAAGGAAAATTCTGTCCTCTTTTTGGGTGGTGTCTCTTATCCTCTCCCCCAAAACAGGTGTTGGTGTAATAAACATTTACGATCCTTTTGTTCTGGTTCTGGTATAAAAGGTAAAGAGCAAAGCAGTCATGTGGGATCATCTGTAGGAGAGGCCCCCCAGAGATTACCATTATTACCATCACTGTGTATATATGCATTTCTTTGAGTAATTGATGTTATGCATTTATCATTTCTGAATTGGCTTTAATTGGTTATGTGTGTAATTGACACGATACACTGTTACCTGACAAATAAAATGTTATATTTGATTTACTCTGGATTCTCCTAATATCATTATTACCAGTAAATTATGGGAGGCTAGTGCTACCGTAAATCTGTGTCCAGGGTAAAACAAACTGAAGGCGCATGAATGAAGGAGCAGTAGGCACTTCATCTGAAGACCTTTTGATTTCTGTTTACCACTGATTTAGCAAGTTGTATTGAAGTGGCTAAATTAAAATACACTTTTGTTCGAGTGAGCAGTAGGCAACCGACTAAAGGTATTAGCCAACTTATTACACCCTCTGACGAAGATCAGACTGGCGAGTTTATGTCCGTGAGTTTACCGTGAAATCCCGGGGCGAGTATCTCTGTGCGGCATCGGGTCCCTAATGACTGAACAATTGACATATGGAATATCCAGAATCATCAAATATCTAAACTAATGCATAACTAATGATGAATTTCTAATTGGAAACACAACCTAAGTGTAAGAATCATTTGAAATTGGAGTCAGATTAAACGAGTGAAATTAAGTGAACTTCATAGAGGCGCTGAAAAGACATACACGCTTAAACCTTCCCTGTCCTGTGGGAAACCGTCATTGGACCCATTAGGCGGGCCTTACAAAACACTGAACACTATTAAACACTATCAAGCATCCCCCGTTTTCATCTTACTGCAAAACACATAAAATAACATTTTTAATCATTTTCTCTCTTTATCCAGCCATATGCAATGCATTCTGGGAACTAACAAGCACCGGCCATTTTCAGTTAATGGAACAAAATTCATTCATGTAATCCCAACACAAATAGATTAAGTGGATTAAAACATGATGAAATTAAATTAGGACAAAATGTGTAGGAATTATGTTGCTTTAGCTCATTTTAATTAAGTAATTTTAACAAGCAGCAAAACTCATTTTTTTCAGTGCATAGTGTCTTTAAAAATCTTGTAAACTTGTACAACGTTATTCAATGAATGGTTGCATGCTGTTCTGTAATTGTAGGAACATCAACTTTTTTTCACCCCTAATATCAGTAAAACTCAACAAACA
This sequence comes from Chanodichthys erythropterus, assembly GCF_024489055.1. Classification (NCBI taxonomy): domain Eukaryota; kingdom Metazoa; phylum Chordata; class Actinopteri; order Cypriniformes; family Xenocyprididae; genus Chanodichthys; species Chanodichthys erythropterus. Next base: position 5,851,720 of record NC_090235.1, on the reverse strand, counting down.
GAAAAGGCCTGCCAATAAAGGTCAAAACTTGAAGAAGAACAACCATCACTGCAACACTCCACTGATCTGGCCTTTATGGCAAAGTGGCCAGAAGGAAGTACAAAACAGCTTGGAATTTGCAGGTCAGCCTATAAAGGAACTTAAATGTAGTTGAAATCTTGCAGCATAATCTAAAAACAATCAGATTTAATGCAAATTCAGTTGAATTTCTACACTGCACATTCCTCAGTCATACGCACACAGCACACTACTTCACATATGTTAAGTGGTGACTCAACATAGTACCAAAAAAAGCACACAAAATATCAAAAATGTCAATGTATTCATTTAATATTATTTATTTTATTTTAAAGAGGCTATATGCCAATCTGAATTGTATAGCCCCTTTAAAATAAAATGTATATACACTACAGTTCAAATTTTGGGAGCTATAGATTTTTTAAAAGAACTCTGAAAGAAAAACAATCCTGGAAAAAAAATACACTCATTTAATAAGTTAGTGTGCATTTGTGGTCAGCGCAAGTATAATGCCTTTAAAACATACTTGAGTACCGCTCTATGCTCAAACACTTTTCTGATGAAAAAGTCACACAACAGAAAACTGAATAAGCCAAGTACACACTGGAGTACAAGACTGAACTTAATCTGTGTATAACTCATCTGTGACAAAAAAAAAAAAGCTAACATTTATCTTAGAACTAATTTAACTTCTTTAGTCATTTAGCCAGCTGGTCCTATAAGGTCATAAAGTGTGAAGTCTATTCACAACAGTTTCAGCAGTTAACCTACAACCGACAGATCCCCAAAACTACAGGATTATGCTGGGTACGGTAAAAAAATTAGTTATTTTTAAAATTTGTATTAGTTTGCAAAAAAAAAAAAAAGTTTGTATAAATTACCCCGAAGTTCCAATTAATTACTTTTTAATTCCTGTAAATTCTTGTTAAGGATCCAACTTGGAATATAGCCAAAATTCCACAGCTTAACTTCCCATTGAGAGTTTCTGGAAATTTTCTCCCCCTCTGCAAGCCTGATGCAGCCTGGACTTATAACTCACACCATTTCATTGATTTGGAAGTTGTGAAGCTGCTTTGAGAAAATCTGTATTAAGCGCTATATAAATATAACAACCCAGTCTCATATAAAAACGTATTCTGAGTACGTTGGTCCAAAGTGCAAAACGTAGAGGGGTTACAATAATGGCCCTTAAATTGTATGACTGTTACATTTTTTTTGTCTATTGTTTTGCGTCCAAGTCACGTGACTTTAGAGAGCCCGGCCGTGAGAACAAAAAACATGGCGGACGTTTCTCTACTTTTTAGTGAAAAAAAACAATATTTTGAGTTAGTTTCTGCATAAAAATAAGTTTTGATTACATTTTTAGCGAGAAATATATATTTTATTTTCATAATATTCACTCAGTGAATGTACATAATCACTCGCTTGCGCGTTGTTGCAAAGATTTTTCAGATCTCGCCAGAATAATGTGAAACTGCTACGTTTTGCTATGAACAATATTTTGAGTTAGTTTCTGCATCAAAATAAGGTTTGATTACATTTTTAGCGAGAAATATATATTCTATTTTCATAATAATTACTCAGTGAATGTACATAATCACTCGCTTGCGCGTTGTTGCAAAGATTTATCTGATCTCGCCAGAATAATGTGAAACTGATACGTTTTGGTTGCTATGGACAATATTTTTATTTTCTGCATCAAAACAAGGTTTGATTACATTTTTAGCGAGAAATATATATTTTATTTTCATAATATTCACTCGCTTGTGCGTTGTTGCAAAGATTTTTTATTCTGTTGCAGAATAATGTGAAACTTTAATTTAAATTGTAATTAATTTTTAATTTAAATCTATCTACCTACCTGTGTGTTGAAGGCTGGAGTCTGGAATTGCCGCTTCAATATAATATAATAATATTATTATTATTATACAATATAATATAATTTTATTATCATTATATATTTTTTTAGTTAATTAACATTTATTTTTCCTTTTCATGATTTTGAATATTGTATGTACATCACTAAGTCCCTTAGTTTAAAATGTCTCCCTATTCTTGTGAACTGAACATGCAGTGAGAATTGTTTTGGAACTTTCTTTTGATAAGTTGAAGACTGGTCTGACTTCAACCTTGGGGAGTCTATGTTAGTGTGATGTGTTGTGCAGGTCCAACAGTGGCCTTTTAGCTGTAGACCAGCTGACTCCAGGTCAGGACGTCATCGTGACGAATGGAGATATGATTCTGACTCTCTGTCCATATGTTTGGCTTCTTCTTAACCAATCAGAATAATCTTTACCCTATCCATGACGTAGTAGGAGATCCTGAAACTGCTGTGTGAAAATGTTGTATGCAAAGCAGCCTACAAACTCCTTGAGAGACTGAAGCTGACTTCTGCTGATTGAAACTGCAAACTATTCTTCAGTAAAATTTCTTCAATTGATTGCATCTCTGACTCCGGGTCTTCATTCAACATATCTGGTCAAGGGTCTTAAACTGTACTTCCCCTACAGTGTGAAGGAGAGAGATGATCTGACAAGCTTTTGCAAATACAGCATGTGTTCTCTGGTTTGCTACAAAGTGGGAGTCTTTCAGGCTTTTAAATTCTTTTAATATAATGTAAACAACATACACATAGCTTATGGAACAAAACAATGGGATTGAACATTTCCTTAATTAGTGGTGTTCTCCTCCGTCACCCACTGTGGCGGCCAAGTTTTCCCACTGTAATACAAATTGTTTGTTATGATTATTATTGTTAATTTAGGTTTTTACATCAGCCATGAATTCAAAACAAACATAACAAGGTTAAGAGCAATGACGAACAGCAGGCCACCCCTTCATTCGTAGGTTTATAAACTTACCTGCCTATGGTAATATTTCTGTTAAGGTTTGAATAAGCATTACCTACAGTTTAGCTGTTTATTTGAAATCATATACAGTACAGTCCAAAAGTTTGGAACCACTAAGATTTTTAATGTTATTAAAAGAAGTTTCGTCTGCTCACCAAGGCTACATTTATTTAATTAAAAATACAGTAAAAAACAGTAATATTGTGAAATATTATTACAATTTAAAATAACTTTTTTCTATTTGAATATATTTCACAAAGTAATTTATTCCTGTGATCAAAGCTGAATTTTCAGCATCATTACTCCAGTCTTCAGTGTCACATGATCCTTCAGAAATCATTCTAATATGCTGATATTATATATATATATATCCTGTGATCGAAATTATTCCAAACTTTTGGACTGTACTGTACCTCTGCTCTGAAGGTATCCACTGTAAAAGACCTCTGCAATTTGCTGCACAATAATAGCCTTGAAAATTTGGTCATGAAAGACATCCCAAGCCTTTGGACTTTTGTAAATGCCTTTAACCAATGTGTGTTACTTTATCATCACAATGTCAACATCTAATTAAAATGCAATGTAAAAAAAAAAAAAAAAAAGGAAATCCTTGTTCAGAATAAATTAGTGATTATGTCTAACATATGTCTCTCAATTATGGCAGTCAGGTTTGTCCCATGGTAGTATTTTTTTTATTATTTTATAATAATGAATTTATACTGGGGTGCCCTTATGTTACTTATACTGAGGTTATTATGTTTTTTTTAGTTCAAAAATTAAAAAGTAATTAGCCTGATTTCATGTTTGTCAAAACTATTTATATTTCCTAATTAAACTAAGGTCTAGTCCTGGCTTAAGCTAAACCATCACTAAATGTTTAGTTTAAATCAATAGAATGTATCCTTCAATTAAATTAAATTAAATTAAATTATAAAAGTAAGTTATTATTATTTAGTTTCTTTAAAAAAGTATTACTCACCCCAGACTTTTGAATGGTAGTGTATTTATTTTTCATTAACATTTATTTATTAATTTTTTAAGATTTTGTCCTCCATATGTAGTCAATAATCTATGAACTTGCAGTTACATTTACATTTATGCATTTGTCAGATGCTTTTATCCAAAGTGACTTACATTGCATTATACTATACATCTGTATCAGAGTATGTGCAATCCCTGGGATCGAACCCATGACCTTGGAATTGCTAGTGCCATGCTCTAACCACTGAGCAGTTAATGTAATTGCAACCCAGTCTCATTTAAAAACGTATCCTGACTACGATTTTAATCTCTGATTTGAACGCTCTGTTTGAAGGGGTGTGACTGCTGTGATACCTCATTGTAAACACCCACTCCTGTGAATGGCTGACATGCTTGCATTAAAAAATAGCCAGCATTAGATGTGGAACTCTCTCGAAGAGTGCCCAAGGACACTTCACACACTGAGCCACAGCCACCCACAAACACAAGCCAAAGCTATTACTTTAAGTTTTAAAGTACTAAGAATTAGGCTATTCCAATCAAAACTATCATAAATTGTACATACCAAAGTGAACAGGGCTCCCATTCCACCAACTTCATTTGGATCCCCTGAAAAAAAATGAAAGTTAGGGGGTTAAGTGGTTTCCAGTTGAGGTGCTGCAATTCCACAGAGTACATTTGCGACTTTTAATTATTGTGAAGCTAACCTTCTGCATTTTGCAGCGGATCACCCTCTTCACAGGATAGAAAGAGTCCCCTTCTGGGATTCCATGGTTACATTCTGAAAGAGCAAAAAACAGTACATGAGTTTGACCTCATACATCTTCATCAATTAATTAAAAAATAATTTTGACAGGCAACACATAATGTATTTATGACTTAATTATATCTGGCTAAGGCAAAATAATCACTGTATTTGAAGTCTGATTTGAAATGGAGAAATGTACATCTAGGAAAGCTTTATAACCTCTGGGTGATTTTTTCCCCCTCAATTTCATGTCTGAGGCTGCAGAACTCTTCTTCTTCTTCTTTTTATTGCTTGTAGACGTATCTGTTGAGATTAAGGAAATGTATCTGTGAAGAGCTGTTATTACAATAAATACTGGTCTAAATACCTTTATTCAAATAACAAATATATAATATCACATTACAATTGGAAAGGTATTGATTGTAATCTTTTGCAGGGCACTCATTGAAATACATGGATATTGTTTAACCATATGCTGTATGGTCACTTCTTCGCTCTACCAAGGTTTATAGACTACAAGATGTACACACAGGAGACTAATTGAAGGAAAACTCTGGAGGATGAGGGGAAAAACAATGAATTTAGTTCCTCCTACACATATTACCTTTCTCCTATAACCTCAATATTGATGGGAGATGTGTCTTCCAGACAGATAATGCTTCAATTCACAGAGCACAGTGTCTCACAGAATGATGAGAATTATTTACGTATTTTCTTTATTTAAGTATGAAAATTTTGTCAATCTGATTCAATGTGTTTTACAAACCCTAATTTCAACAAGGCTGAGTCAACTGTAAAACGAAAATAAAACGATTTGCAAATCATTTTCAACCTATATTAAACTGAATACTCTACAAAGACAAGCTGAAAAACTTTATTGTTAGTTAGCTAATATTAACTCATTTTGAATTTGAGGCCTGCAACATACTCCTATAAAACCTGGGACAAGATCAAGACTGGGAATGTTTGGAACATGGTTCCACAGGTTCAGTGGAAACACGTGAGTGTCATAATTGGGCATAAAGAGGAAAAGGACCACCCAGATTGTTATCAGTGCTCAAAGTTCAAAAGTCATGGGTGTGTGGTAGTGTACATGGCATACCCATGCCCCATGACATTCAAAATGACTGAATATTTGCAAAAAAAAAACAATAAAGCTTTTCAGTTTTTACAGTTTGAACATTAAATATCTTGTCTTCATTGTATATTCATGAATATAGGACCTTCACTGCAATAGGGGTTTGTATGATCATCACGGGCATAATTTATATGCGTATAAACACATAAACAAATTGAGTAATAAGAAACTGATTACAATGACAAATTATTGATTTATTTGGTATAGGTAACCATGTAATAAGCAGGATAATGTGTAGCAAGGCGATTGTTATAGCGAATACAACCCCTTCAGACTGATTCAAGTACTGATCAAACTGGCGTGGTTGTATTAACACACTAATAACAACTGCGTAGCTATACATTATCCCTTACTTAACAGAAAAAAAGCATAGGACAGAAATTGTTACAGACATGTGTGTGTGCACATACTGAGCTTGTCCATATACACAGTAGACTGAAGTGAATTATATATACAGCTAAAAATGAGGCACCAAACACCCACAGAAGACTTTGGATGTGCAACAGTGCTCTCCATCATCATCAGTTCCTATTTAGATTGAAGCTGTTCTGGTGGCACATTGTGGCCGATACGACCTCAGTAATTCACTTGCCAGTAGTTTGTTTTTGCTTCAGCATCTGTAAATCATCCTGTCAGAATTTTGAAACATTATACTTCCCTTCCCTTTAGTAATATTTGAAAGACAAGATATCCAGATCTACATATTACAGTAGATACTGGTATAACACCTCAGAAGTCACATCACACTAATCAGTCACTTTTTTTTTCAAATTTAAATACATTTCCTTATTTATTATTATTATTTATAATGACCATTTATTAGTAGTATTATTTCAGTTTAAGAAGGAGAGACAGATTAAATGTTTAACATGGTTATCATGTATACCATGATTAAACAACATATGAAAAAGAAACACGACTAGCAAATGAATCATGATTTATATGCTATTTGAAAAAATCAGCAGAACTTACCATGTTTTTGCTGAGGTTGTTCAGTGATGGGTAGGATGGGAGAACTGGTGGTGGGCTGGATGGGAGGAGGACTGGTGGTGGTGGACTGGATGGGAGGAGGACTGGTGGTGGTGGACTGGATGGGAGGAGGACTGGTGGTGGTGGACTGGATGGGAGGAGGACTGGTGGTGGTGGGCTGGATGGGAGGAGGACTGGTGGTGGTGGGCTGGATGGGAGGAGGACTGGTGGTGGTGGACTGGATGGGAGGAGGACTGGTGGTGGTGGACTGGATGGGAGGAGGACTGGTGGTGGTGGACTGGATGGGAGGAGGACTGGTGGTGGTGGACTGGATGGGAGGAGGACTGGTGGTGGTGGACTGGATGGGAGGAGGACTGGTGGTGGTGGACTGGATGGGAGGAGGACTGGTGGTGGTGGGCTGGATGGGAGGAGGACTGGTGGTGGTGGGCTGGATGGGAGGAGGACTGGTGGTGGTGGACTGGATGGGAGGAGGACTGGTGGTGGTGGGCTGCTGGTTAGTACAATCTAAATGGAACAAAAAGAGAAATGTATTCACCTCCTGTAATAAGAACAAATGTCCCTTTTTTCCAAGCAGGGACTGTGCTCCATTAGGAAACGTCCTGTACATTTGTCTTTTGTATTCTTCTGTCTATAAATGCTGCCCTATGGACTCATTATCTCATATGAACTGGATCGATTAGGTGTTTGGGCCATAAACCATCAGAAAATTTAAAAAAAAATGCTGACCAGTGTTTCCCAAAGTCAAAGATGATATAGATATATATATATATATATATGTATATATATATATATATATATATATATATATATATATATATATATATACATATATATTAATAATCTCAAATATCAATTAATTATTGCAGCTCTAAAAGAAACACCTATTGGATAAAACAAAGACCAAATTTGATGAAGCAACAGATGAATAGCTATTTTTGGCCCATTGTGGTTTGCCCTGTGACAGCAGTACCAAGAAAATGCCCAACTGTAATTGCTGTGTCCTATTTATTTTTATGTTGACTATGGAGTAAGATTTTAAATAATCGCACACACTTACCATTAATTAACAGTTCAAAGAGAGCCTTCATCCTGTCAAGGCATTTTCCAGAATGGTCTGACAGCTTCCATTTTGGCTGCAGGACTTGTGCAGACCAGGTTTTCTGCTTTTTGGTTTTCTTTCCAATAAAGACTATGGCCTTGTACCCCAATGTGTTTAACTTTTCCACCTAAAAAAAAGATATGTAATATATACAGAAATATAAGCAATTATAAATGTCTTAAACATTGTGGGCTACAGACGTTAAACACATACCAAGACAGATGCCTCATCAATAACATGAGAGGTGGTTTGGTTTTTGTTTTGGTTTTTTAACCACATCTCCTTTCTGTCCTCAAATTTCTGAAGTTTTTTTGCCAGTCTTTGCTTTCTTGGCTGCACTGATTGGCAATATTTGCAGGTCTTGGTGGCCACACCAATAGCTGCTTTGCAACCAACACATGTTGTTATTGTTGATCCTCGTGGCATCTTAAAACTAGAATAAAAAACAATAAAGATTTAATAACCAAAGAGACAAAGGATCTGCCTTATTAGTTTGTAATTTGGCCTATTTCAGCATTATCAGTAGGCAGGTGTCAGATATCAACACTTCATGTGTGTTTTACATTTTTAAACACGATACAGCACGAGATATCGTTAATGTCGATGTAGTTTATTTTAATTGACAATAAATTTCTGCTCTTGAGCCGCCAATTCGTTTTGATGACCTGTGTGTCATCAGTTGCAGTGCATTGTGGGATTTGTAGTATGAGTGAGTGGTGGGAGAGCGATTTACCGCGGCCATTAATAATAGACATATGAAATTATCCAGACACGGAAAAATATCTATATATGACTTTTAGTCCATATCGCACAGCCCAACTACAGATTCTATGCAACAATTACCTATACTCCATAGTTTCATACAGCTCCAAGTTGATCTCTGTTTTCATCTAACGTTAGGCATTGTATTTTTGTGTGAATGATTTTACCACTTTTCTTACTGTAGCTCCTAAAGTTTTCAATTTATCATATTATTCTGACCTCGTTTAGCATATTGCCGCCAACTGCAGGTAATGTTAAATGCGGTGGCTAATATAATTCCCAATAAACCCCCATGTCATTGGACACATCCCTATAAATTTATGGTGATAAATAATTAACGAATGATGGCGTAGACGGCGCTAACTAACTTTTTTATTCAGGTTCCGTTAGTATATGTATATATCACTACGTATAAGCCTATTCATTACCTACCTTTGAGGATGTACAAGTTTACATGGTGGGTGGCTGAAAGAGCGAACACGACCCCCTCAATCTCTTGTCAATCTGCTTGATCTCTGTGCATCTGTGATAGGGCAACCGACGTGTCAATCAATGACCTCTCGCAGCTACGTTACCCACATGTAAAAACGTGATGCCACTTATGTATGTTGTTCGGGTCTGTTTGACCCGTTTTAATTTTTTTTCAAAAGAAAAATAATATGATTAATTATTTGTTAAAACTCAGACACTTTGGCCTTGGCTCATTTTCTGTGAAGAATATAAATTTATTTAATTATTTAGCTGATGCTTTCTTCCAAAGCTACTTAAAAAATAAATACAATATTACAAAAATGTATAACCCTAAAAAACCCTAAAAATATATCTGACCACACACTGTACACCACATTTATATTGCACAAAGGATGTTCGGGTCCCGGGGCTAATAAAAGTGTGGAAATTTGTACCTTTATCTCCCTCCTGTCAGGGCCTGCTGTGTGTGTGTGTGTGTGTGTGTGTGTGTGTGTGTGTGTGTGTAAATAATGATCTAAATGAGGATGTTTGAGAATTTTTGTATCTTTATGATTTTGGAGGGTTTTATGCCAGGATGACCCCAACACATTCATTCAACTAATTTATATCTGCCACAGCAAATAGGCTACAGAGTGCATCTAGTTAGATTTAAGTAGACAAAAAAAGTGTGTGCAGTGCTTTATTGGATGGTAAACTAGTATATAACTCTCTCACACTTACACACAATCTCTCTCTCACATGCATGCATATACTCATGCACACACACACACACACACACAAACAGGCGTAGCTATCTTAGTGGGGACTCTCCATAGGTGTAATGGTTTTTATACTGTACAAACTGTATTTTCTATCCCCCTACACTACCCCTATCCCTAAACCTACCCATCACAGGAAACATTCTGCATTTTTACATTTTCAAAAAAACATCTTTTAGTATGTTTATTAATCCATTTCCCTCGTGGGGACCGCTGGCTGGACCCCACAATGTAGGTGATCTCAGGTTTTTATTACATCGTGGGGCCATTTGGTCCCCACAATGTAATATATGTCAGAACACACACACACACACGCATGTTTGTTGTAGTATCTTTGTGGGGACATTCCATAGGTGGAATAGTTTTCATACTGTACAAACCGTGTTTTTTATCCCCCTACACTACCCCTACCCCTAAACCTACCCATCACAGGAAACTGTGCACACTTTTACTTTCTCACAAAAACTCATTCTGTGTGATTTTTAAGCCTTTTAAAAAGTGAGAACATGGTGTAATTTCCTCATATGTCACCTTCTCTTGTAATACCCATATCATACCCATGTCATTATAAAAAAATTGTTTCCAGATATGTCACAAAAACACACACACACACACACACACACACACACTTGAAGCCCTCAAAGTACTCTCTAAACCATAGCCTGTTAGGGAACATTGTTCAAAATGTGAAAAAATAAAATTTTGTCATAGTGCTTAACCAAATGCATCACTGGAAAGGTCTTGACCTGGAGAGTAACATATATCAATCTCAAGGTTCTATATTACTCCAGCATTAAGATATTGACCTTTGAACCTTAACCACAGAGCATATTTGAAGGCTTATAAGTATGGGACAAAAAGGGTTACAAACATGAGACCAACTGTTATAGAAAGGTGTTGACATGGGTTATGAATTCAGCATAGTTACCAAGGGGTGTGGTGGGGGGGGTGGGGGTGCTATGGTATAAAAATAAAAATTCCCCATTGAATAAGACAATATTTAAAGTCTGATGCCAAAAATGTGTTTGACATCCCCTCAACCCCCTGGAATGCCACCAATAAAGTATTTACAACTTCCAGTTTTAAGGAAAACCATGTGTTTAAAAAAAAACTACAACTCCCTAGACCCCTCTTTAGTACTTGTCTAGACATCAACATCCCAATTGTAGTTCTTCCGTTTTAGGGTTGTGCTAGGGTTGTGAAAACATATATCTACCCAATATATCAAATATTACAAACTTTCTAATACATAATTGTACTGCTTGTATCTGATCTATGCCTAGTAAAGACAAAAATGTTAGTTTAATGGCGATATTTTGACTAAAACTATGAGACCAGTGCGCCAACTGCTCTGCTCACGTGACGCTAAACGGACTGTTCTCGTCTCCATAGTAACGACCATAGCCTACTCAATCTTCTGAAATGCTGCGGTATAAAACCACACAAATATATTTAAGACAAGAGATATTTAATTTTCCACTTAATGTCAGCCGTTTAAAAAATATTTTTAACATCGGGCTTGACAGCTGTTATGTCTGCAGTCCTAACCTGGAAGTCAATCAGTTTGTGATTGGCCGCCTCGCCATTACCTTCCCCACGTGAGCAGTTGACAGCCTTATGAATGAAGCCTAAAATAACGTTTTCGCCCTAGTGGCTTGATATCGTAGGCTACAGGTAATATGAATAAGTTAACAATGACAAAGCCTAAATAATATCTAATAATATAATTAATTTAATATCTAATAATGTATGACTTATAGGATACAATATTTATTTTAATACAAACGTCTGGCCCTTATAGTACAAATGTTTTGGCCTTCTGACAAGTGTAGTTGATGACCCTACACTGCCTGCCTTAGAATATTAGCCTAATACTACAGACTTACTTGAATGGAACAACACGCACAATAGGATAAAACAGTAAACTGACTTAAATGAAAACCATTCATGAATCAAACAAAAGAGACATGACTATAATTGAAACAGTTCACTTTACTGGGTGAAATAAATAATGTAGGCTTTTTAGAGCTAAGAGACTGCCCTGTTCAAAATAAAGACTATATATCTTCAGATAGGTAGGGATGTCTGTGTGCGTGTGTGAGCGAGTGGGAGAGAGCGTGAGTGTGTAAGAGACAGAGTGTGAGTATTAATATACTAACATGTGGAAAAATAAGCTAGAGTAGCACACTGTTGGAGAGAGTAACAATACAATAGACAATGTAAACTACAGTAGGTACAATATATACAAACTATAGCGAAGCTATGTAGGGATGTTCAATACATAATGATTAAAAATGTAATGCTAAATAAAACAAAAAAAACAACATGTTTGACAGTTGTGCATCACCAGTGATTGGGTTGGGGCAGAGGGTGGGGATTTATGGGGATGAGAGGAATTTGCAGTACATTCTCTAAACACAAAGAAATCGTACAACAGCATTAAAATAACCTTAGGTTTAACATACAAGTTAACACAGCACTGATGGGTTCAACACAATGTGAAGACATCTTTTTAGAGTCATACACATCATCTCCCTAATAACTACTCTCCCAGTTCCTCATCAGTTGAGGAAGTATTCTCTGAGTCTTCCTCTTCAGAAAAGTCATCTAAGGGGAATGTTTGGAGTCCAAGAATACTTTTGTATGTTGTGCGTGCTGTAGCCAGTTGTGCTGCAACTTCACACAATCTTCTCTTCAGCACACAGAGTAGTCCCTCACGTCCGTTCTCCATTAAGGCTTCTGTACTGCCTGAGAATGTGACATTTAAGAAATGAGCCAAAGTTTACCAGAGAAGGAAATAAAAGAAAGAGACCTACAATGTATTATTCTTACATTTTCCATTGGTGTCTTCAGTGAGCTGAAAGGTAAACTCTTCAATCTGTCCAGCAACACTCTTCATGTACTCCATGTGCTGCTTGACTTCGCGAACCACAATAAATTCTTCTTCTTTCAGTCTAGCCAGTAGCATCACCTTGTCAAAAACATTTTTTTCCGCTCCATATCACCATTACCTGCAATACATTACATCAAAGTGTTATCTTACAACCTCCTATAAAAATATTGGGACAGAAGATATTTTGCATATTGTACTACTACAATAAAGAAATAAACCCTGACAGGATGAGATAGAAAATCAGTGCTTTACATGAAGGGGTTTAATCACATCCATTTACAAATTACTGCATTCATTTTTTTGCATATTGCCCAGTCTTAAATTTTATTTTTACATCAAATTCCAAATTTACATTAATATGTGTGCATCAAACAATTTGTATTCAGTGCATTTCAGAGATAGTACTTACATTCCCATGGCCAGGAGTAGTTGTCCACAGCCAGGAGTTCATTGGGAGAAGGCAGTTTTTCAGCTTCCCCTACAGTAGCATTGTGGTCATTGATGGCAACTTCCAAGGCTTTCTTCTCAACAGCAATCTTTCTTCTCAGTTGATGCCTTCGCTTGTTCCCACCTACAATGAGAAACACAAAATGAGTGTGCATTCACACTATGACTACACAAAAGCACCATTCAAAATAAGACTTCACAATATGTGTGTATGTGTTATGATTATTGTGACAGATTTTGTGTGATCATTTTTGCATCAGTTTTATAGTCATTTAAAAAAAAAAAACTTGGGACTTTTTTCAGAATCTATTTCAAACAATCAAATTTTTTTTTAATTGAAGACAAAACTGGTAGGTCAGGACATCTCTGCACTATGCAGATATATTGGCAATATTTGGATATTGCACTCAAACTTATGATTTTGACAGTTTTTCAGTATGCTGCCCTGACTTGTAGTAAACCTACTTCAAAACATGTTTTTTTTTTTTTAAATGAAAGACTTTGCTATTTTTACTATGTATAAATCAGTAGTGAATACATTTTTTCACAAATCTGCATTACTAGTGGCCTATTCTGCTCTTACCAGACTGACGATACAGCTGAAATTTTCGCTGTTTGATGCCCAGATATAGCCCCTCAATGGTCCTCTGCAAGTCATTTTGGATTGTTGGTCCTTTGGACGACAACAATCAAATTAATTAATGCCAATTTCAGTTTACAATCAGCTCATTTTCAGATCCCTTGTACAAGGGCAGAGCCAATGATTCTTACAATATCCCATCAAATAATTTTTTTAAAAGTACCTGAGGTCCACTGCTGAACATCAGTCACCCACTGCTGGACTGTGTCTTGCTGTAGAGATAACTCAGCTGTGAGTTTCTCCAGGTCCTTTGTTGCCTCTGCAATCCTTTGTACAGTCTGTCCAAAAGAAATATCTTCGTTAACAAATGCTGAGACACAATTTAAAAACAAAAATGTTATTATACATATTTTTCTAGTTAGTACCTTTATGTATCTTTTGGCCAGTGTCCGGTCAAGGTTTTCTGCCTTTCGCTTGTTCCAGCCACTAGCCTGGATTGTCAGCATGTCTGTGCGAACTTAACACACAATGTATGTGCAGTAATTTAGGTACACAGTGAGGACCACAGGTCAGATGCTACATTGATCATACACTTGATTAACGTGTCAGTAGTTAAATTATTATAAAGAGAATCCTGATCAGTGTAAAAGTGCTGACTAGAGAGAAGTTTTCTAAGGGAGCACCTATGCATGGAACTCTAAAATGTAAAGGCTGGGCATCAGTGTTCAAACCCCTTGGTCTCAATTTGGACACCACTATACATGAAAAATGCTTACCGGCTTTTGACATGTACTTGGAACATATGGCTGCTCGAGAGAGGAAGCTGTTAACCTGTTCAACCTCCTCCCCGATTGTTGTTCCAGCTCCTACTTGATTACGCCCCCATTTTAACTGTAAAACACATTTACATGAATGTTATGATTTGGAAAACAACAAGAAGTGGCAGAGGACAGACAATCATAATGTGTGGTGCAAATGGTAAAAAAAATGCATCTAATAGTCATTATTACCTCACACATCCATGAATGTGCTTTTGCATGCATGATGGAGAGAAATGGGCGCATGTTCATCAAGTCCTCCAACTCTGGACAGTGGTCCACAACTTTCTGCAGATATGGCCAATATTTGCAGACCACATCGGAGCAAAAAAACTGGACGTTCTGTGAGGCTAGCTGTTTCTGGAGATATAATGGGTATGCAAATATTTCTCCACGGAACATATTCAGTCCCTTCAGCAAAACCCCATGGCGGCAGACAGCAACTTCAACACCTTCCTCGTCTAGTTTGCTTGCAGACTTGTTAGCGGACTCTCGTGCTGCAGTCCACTGACCCGCACCACATCTCCCTTTCCCTGGATTCTTAAACAGATGAGGGCAAATACAGACATTTACAAAGTTACATTTTACAAAATAAGCTGTAAATCATAGTATAATGGCATTTGATGCAAACCAAATAATGTTTCAATTTTGGGGAAAAAACTAGCAAGCATTCGTAAAAAATTTAAACTGTGGTGTTACACATGAAGAAATATAAATTTAGCTTACATGTCCAGTTGTTCCATGGATGTAATCAACAAAGGAGGACACCTCAGCATCATTGGCCAAAAAGACTCCATCAAAAAAACCATCAGGTCTTGAAAGAAATATATAGATGTGGTTTAAATTTACTGTACAAAAGTAATTTGTGGCTTTCTAGCATTTCTTTGTAAATGAATGTTACACACCCTGGTTCGCTTTTGAAACGATATAATTTGCGGTTCCCATCCACTGCAACTGCCAACATGGAGGGTGTGCATGCAGGGCACTGAAAATGCTGGACCTGAGACAGCTTGTCAACCTCAAATTTGGCATAGGCCCATTCGAGGAAGGCCCTCTGCATTGTGTCCCCACATATCTTACCACTCTTAGAGCAAAAAAGAAAAAAACAGTAAGTAACTGTTTCAAAGATTGGCTTTAGACCGTGGTCATGACAACGAAAGGGCTCTGTCAAGAAATATGTGCTGAAACTTTGAAAACTTCTGAAAACTTTGTAAGAACAAGTCCTAACAATTAATCCATTATTTAAAAGGTAATCCAAACAAGATAACTTGAGGAGATAAATGAGGAGTCCACTCACTCGCCCGAAGAGTTTTGTGCGACACTCGAGCATGCTGACAAAAGCTTGTCTTGACATTCCTGGGGCAGTGATTTTTAGATCCTCATACGTGGTGAACAAGTCCACCATGTACAAGGTCTCAAAATTGACAGTGGCTGGCCAGTAACCACTTTCAACCAGATCACTTATGGTCACTGGCAAGGTTTTTCCACAGGAACAGTTTATTGATGGAAGAAAGAGGTTGTATCTTCCTGAAATTTCAGAAAAAAACAATTATCTCTTGTTCACAAGAAACAAAAAACACAATATGAAGAAATAATAAAAACAATGTTACCATTCATTCCAATTAAAATAACTTGCTTTCCCTTTGAAAAGCTTGTTTGCCCAGTGGAGCAGTCGCAGCACGGAGGAATGATTGGTAACATGCAATCTAAAAAGCAGAATTAGTTTAGATATTAAGAGTAAATGAAACAAAAAACTCAACAGAGAGGGTGTTGTTTCTATCAAACGAAACTTCATCCAGCATGTTGAAGTAATCGATGGTTTGTGTAAAATGTAAAACAGCCTATATAACCTGAAACTTTAAATCTACCTTTTTCATTATAGGAGAATTTTCCTCCCTCGTCCTCCTGAACAAAAGTAGATGGCGGCAGGTTTCTGAAGAACCCCTCCACCATGGATGCTCTGTTATGAAGCACCAGGGCCTCATGTGTAGAAAAGTCACAAGCTGTGCAGTAGAGTGATCTTGGTAAACAGTCCCTACACATCACTACTGCAGCCTTGTGTCCACAATGATGGCAAACCCCCTCCTTGGGCTTCTCAGAAGATAGCATATTGTTCAGCATGAAGGGCCTCATAACTGTCCAACTCTCTAAAGAGGTAGTTTGCCTGTTCCTCCAGTCTGAGGGACAAGGTTGTTCAGCACCGCTTCCCAAGAGGTCTCTGACATCTTGAATGAGAGAGTCTGAAAATGAAAATGAAGAAGGCAACGGTAAATCTGGGCAATTACCACATAACAATTGAGGAAACAAGTATTAAGGGGAAAAAACCTAAATTTTCGATGATTACAGAGTCTTCAGCTGTTCTGGTAGACGGAGCACAGGACACGGTTTTAATGCTTGCTGAAACGGCAAAAATATAATTTATCCATTCAGAACTTGCTCAATTGATAATGAATGCAACTAATGATGAAAAAAAACAAACAAAAAAAACAACCAGTCGCAGAATCTCGCTTCCGTTTCTCCCCAGCTCTATGTCTTTTTGGCCGAGGTTGTCCATCTTCGTCTTCCTCAATCCAAACACAAAGCTTTGAGGATTTTTTTGAGTCTCCTTTAGACTGATCCACCTAAATAACAATTTAGCCAAAGAATAAACCACCACCCACCAAGGTTATCACCACCTATAAACATCTCATTATAAAACTAATGTTATAATATTGGATTGTAAAAATTCTGTCTAACGGTTGTGGTCCTGTACTGTAGAGACAGATCTAGAAAACCTGTTAGAAAATAGAAAAAAAAAAAGATAAATAGAATATTGAATTAAACTCTGACTGGCTCTAACATGTGAACTCAGCTCAGCACTATAGCTTTCATTTGAATAAAGGTACAGTACATTGAACTGTATAACTGCACAATTTTCATTTGGAGTGTTGCAGTTTTGCACCTTGATACTTCTTCCCTGCTATACCTCTAGTCTATTATGGTCTTAGACCTTGTAATTGACATGCAATTAGTATGCTTTTTCCACTACTGAAATAATGTTATTTACCTTGTACTCATCCAGGAACGCATCAACCAGGTATATGGCATCCTCGGGGTCAAGATTATTCATTTTTCCACGCTTCCTTTTCCTCCTTGTATAACTTTTCCTGCTTTTCCTTTTTCGTGGGGCCTTTACGCGCCAAATCCCGTCAATGAGCTCGCACCAGACAGGAAGTTAAATGCACGGAGGTTCCGGTAGATGTCAACATTAAAACCACTGATCGTTACTTATATTAACTGATTAAATATATTAACTGATTATGTACATTCACTGAATGAATATTATGAAAATAAAATATATTTTTTGCTTAAAATGTAATCAAACCTTATTTTGATGCAGAAAATAAAAATATTGTTCATAGCAACCAAAACGTATCAGTTTCACATTATTCTGGCGAGATCAGATAAATCTTTGCAACAACGCGCAAGCGAGTGATTATGTACATTCACTGAGTGAATATTATGAAAATAGAATATATATTTCTCGCTAAAAATGTAATCAAACCTTATTTTGATGCAGAAAATAAAAATATTGTCCATAGCAAAAACGTAGCAGTTTCACATTATTCTGGCGAGATCAGATAAATCTTTGCAACAACGCGCAAGCGAGTGATTATGTACATTCACTGAGTGAATATTATGAAAATAAAATATATATTTTTTTCTTAAAATGTAATCAAACCTTATTTTTATGCAGAAACTAACTCAAAATATTGTTCATAGCAAAACGTATCAGTTTCACATTATTCTGGCGAGATCAGATAAATCTTTGCAATAACGCGCAAGCGAGTGATTATGTACATTCACTGAGTGAATATTATGAAAATAAAATATATATTTCTCGCTAAAAATGTAATCAAACCTTATTTTGATGCAAAAAATAAAAATAATGTCCATAGCAACCAAAACGTAGCAGTTTCACATTATTCTGGCGAGATCAGATAAATCTTTGCAACAACGCGCAAGCGAGTGATTATGTACATTCACTGAGTGAATATTATGAAAATAAAATATATATTTCTCGCTAAAAATGTAATCAAACCTTATTTTGATGCAAAAAATAAAAATAATGTCCATAGCAACCAAAACGTAGCAGTTTCACATTATTCTGGCGAGATCAGATAAATCTTTGCAACAACGCGCAAGCGAGTGATTATGTACATTCACTGAGTGAATATTATGAAAATAAAATATATATTTCTCGCTAAAAATGTAATCAAAACTTATTTTTATGCAGAAACTAACTCAAAATATTGTTTTTTTTCACTAAAAAGTAGAGAAACGTCCGCCATGTTTTTTGTTCTCACGGCCGGGCTCTCTAAAGTCACGTGACTTGGACGCAAAACAATAGACAAAAAAAATGTAACAGTCATACAATTTAAGGGCCATTATTGTAACCCCTCTACGTTTTGCACTTTGGACCAACGTACTCAGAATACGTTTTTATATGAGACTGGGTTGAATATAAAATAAAGTTGACTTAACTTAATGTGTAGGTGTGATCTGGCTGTTAAATGATCTCTCCTTGTTTGACTAAAGTTTTAGAATATCATAGTCTACAAAAACAGTTTTTTTATGGTAATGCAGCAGTTTCAACAATTCTTTTCACCTTACTCAAATAACAGAACAAATGGGAAAGCTAAATATACACACAAGAAGTGAATAACAAACAAGACAATCCTGCCAGATCTGTCACCAGTCCTTGTTCTCTTTTTTGTCCTCAAAATAATGCTTTCAAAGTAAAATACAAACAAACAAACAACAATTTATTTATAATTAAATATAAATTCAATAGCAATGTTAGATAAAATCTGCAAGGGGCTTGTCAATAGTATTTGACATTAAATATACAGTATAAATTCAAGTTTGTTCAGTTATACAGACTGTATTACTACTGTACACCCGAAGCTCTTTACAATCATATCAGGGGTCTCTCCTCTCCTCATCCAGTACCATAATGATATTTAAAAGAGGAACGCAAACAATATGCAAACTATTGCAAACAATATGCAAACCCCCCCCCACACACACAAACAAAAACACCTTCCCTTCCCATTTCAAATGTCTCAGTGCGATTGGTAAAATGGTCTCAATTTCATAGCAGCCACTGCTATTATGAAGAAGATTGAAAACTAAGGAGAATTCTGTCCTCCTTTTGCTTTTGGGTGTTGAAAAACCCACTCCTCTTCCCCAGAACAGGTGTGGGTGTAATAAATATTTACAATTCTTTTGTTCTGGTCTGTATATAAGGTAAAGTGCAAAGCAGTCATGGGGGATTTTCTGTAGCCAGAGACCCCCATGCAGAGATGATTGAATGTCTAAAGACATTCACACATCACTGTGTGTATATGCATTTCTTTGATGTTATGCATTTATTATTTCTGAATTGGCTTCTAATTGTCCAACTATGTAATTGGCATGATACATTTTACTTGGGAAAAAAAAAAATATATATATATATATTTGATTTACTCTGGATTCTTCTAAAATCATTATGACTAGTAGATTATTGGAGTCCATATTTCCGCAAATCTGCGTCAGGATAGATTAAAACTAAAGACCCATGAAAGGAACATGTGAGCACATCATGGGACTTTTTGATTTTTGTCTATCAACTGGCTTAGCAAGTTGCAGTATCGTGACTAAGAAAACTGTGTTTTTGTATGAACAAGCAAGTGGCGGTTCGACTCACTTAAATGTGAATTATTATTCACTGACATATTGACTTAATGATAAAATCTCTTAATCTTTGTCCCGAAGAAATCAGAGATCATTTCAATTGTTTCAGAGATCATGTTCTTCCTCAGTATCTCAGTTACTTTAAAAATGTGACATCAGTTCCTTCCTTACGTCACGAGATGTATTCTGTTGTTGTTGTTTGTCTCCCCCTCTCTCCCTCTCTCATTCTCACAGGTTGCCTCGCCTTATGAACGTGCCAGTAGGGTGCACGGCGGTTGGCTGAGATTGAATTTTGCATGTTTTAAAAGTGATAGAGATGCCCATTTTCGTATGGGAGGAGGAGAGTGTATTTGGATGTGATTGTTGTTACGGCTAATATAGTAAATTTGGTGTGCTTTTGTAAATAGTCTTTCTTTCTT
Source organism: Chanodichthys erythropterus (assembly GCF_024489055.1). Taxonomy (NCBI): domain Eukaryota; kingdom Metazoa; phylum Chordata; class Actinopteri; order Cypriniformes; family Xenocyprididae; genus Chanodichthys; species Chanodichthys erythropterus. The sequence continues at coordinate 5,831,031 of NC_090235.1, read as the reverse complement.
TCTTTCTTTCTTTCTTTCTTTCTTTCTTTCTTTCATTCTTTTATTCTTTCATTATTTATTTATTTTGGCCTTGGCTCAACCCTAAAGCCAATTTGCTGTTTCTTTGTTTTGTGGTGATGTTGGTGTTGAACATAAAAATGAAAAGGAGAGAATTCGAGCAGTTTGGGTGTAAATAAAACTTTGTTATTTTCCCTGACCCTAAACTGGGGATGTAACACTTTATCTTTACAATAATGAAGATCTAATGAAGACATACTGTACAGACATCCAGCTCTGTGTGGAAAATATTACCTCCAGGCAACAGAACAATTTGTTTATTAGCTTTCACTTTATGTGCTTTCACTGTTACATGAAACTATTATTTTTGTGGAGTAAAAGCAGCCTAATTCTAGTGCTGAAAAAGACACAATTAATTGGACTTATTTGGAAAATAAACCTATTAAAAGTCATCAACTATAGATAGATCTATAGATTTAGATTGGACATGAAAAGGAAAAACCTTTAATAAAGAGAAAAATAAAAAGAGACAGTTGATGTTGTACAAAAATATTTTTAAGAATGTTGGGAATGATGACAGAACTTTCATTTTTGCGTAAACTATCCCTTTAAAACACAGGCTGTTTAATTGAAACTGCGATTTACCAAGAAGTCCACGCCCATAAGTGAGTCGAAACAAATCTAACGTCAGAAGATTTACTCTTTATTCAACCTGACAACTGAACTGACGGCAGTGTTTTATCCTGAGAGATCCAAGGTAATTCTTTCTTCCAATTATTCTGGTGCTTAAAGTTATATAGATGCAAAGTCCACACCTTTCAGTGACAACTCACCTTTCTGAGATCAAAACAGGTCAATGGGATTTGTATAGATCCATTGAGAAAGTGTTTTTATCGGGTGGGGATGAGTACTTGCAAGGGTAAATAAAGAACTGTTTTTTTCAATAAGTACTGTACAGTGTTTCCTTTACTCTTTACTTTATGTCTATTAAGGGTAATATTTTATGTATTTTAAGGTCTGAGATGTGAGAACGGTGAAGATAGATTGCAAACAGTTTGCAGTTCAGTATTCACTTAGCTCAGTATTGCTGTCTAATCAGCCAGTATTGTCTTTAATAGCCTGCATAGCACTTCATCTATAACATGAGATTTTGATTAAATGTTGATTTTGGTAAAATGTTGCAACAATATGTTTTTTTTTTGTTGTTTGTTTGTTTGTTTTTTTTTAATTAAGTTGTGTTAACTATTTTATGTCTGTAGTAAAAAAAAAAAAAAAAAAAAAAAAAAAAGTCTTGAATTGATTTTCTTTTGGTTTCGTTTCGTGTCAAAACTGGTCATGATCAAGAACAACATTTCTCAGTAGAGGCATTAAGAGAACACTGGGGGGTGCTGGAAGCAATATTTTTGGCATTAAAGCAAGTTTATACCAAAGATGTTTGATGAGGCAAGCTGAAACTTGTAATTACTTGCAAAAGAATATGGCCTGCAACATTCTGTGTCTATTCTGGGTGCATCCGAGGACATTTCAAAGGGAATATTTCAAATTAATTTGTCCTGTTGTCAGAGGTGGCACAAGCGCATGGAGTAGAAAATGGCATCTGCATCAAGGGTAGACAGTATCATTGATTATAATGGACTGCTTTGCCTTTTTAATGATGATTATAATAATAATAATAATTATATTTATTATTAATAAAGGCCCATTATTTGATGGGGGCCGGTAAGGGGTGCTGGCCCTAAAAAGATTGAGAACCACTGATCTAGAGGAATCAAACACATGGTTTAGAAGCACACAGCAGTTGTGGGAGAAACAGCTATAACCTATCAAACAACATTGGTGTCAAACACATACACCAGTGGTTCTCAAACTTTTTTCCCAGTGGGCCGCACAATGGTCCAATTGCAAGTCTCACGGTCCGCATATAATTTACATATGACGTCACCAATGCAAACCAATCAGATTTAATGTTATGGTATTAGCAGATAATACTATTATTATACCAAGATGTTGCACACAATAAATAACAAATAAAAACTAACTTACTGACATTAGCTTTACAATAATAATCAGTAATGCTCAATGAACACACAAACTGTATATACATCACTTTAAGTTGCTATTTAATTCTGTATGACTTTATGACTCTCTTCAACAGCATCGCAATAGTCACCAAACAATCACATAAACGCCTTAATAAGCAAATGTTACTCAGCTCTTTTTACAAACAACACTGAGCGCACTGTAGGCTAATTACAATGACGATATCAAGCATTCTGTCATGTCGCAATCCCTCGCGCAGCATTGGATCCGCGAGCGCGCGCAGAGTCGGGCTCATCCAGCCGCGGGTGCGCTGATGCGGTTATTTTACTGATTTAAAATACATTAAACAAACACATCGAATTCACAGTTCAGTCTTTTGAAATTGTAGGTTTTGCTTGTCAAGTACTTTACTACAGAGCAAACAGGAAGGCTGCCCATCTCGCTCTCGCCATTAACAGCAAACTGATTCTTCCATTCTTCTTACCTTTACTGCTGATGCTGCGACTCTTCTTGTTTGCATCTGTTCCTTCATTTTATCTTCCACACATTTAGTTTTTCTCCTTTAATAACAAATTTGACCATTTTGAGGCTTAAATTTACAAAATTAATGGCTACGGTTTGAATTCTTCCTAAGCGCGCACTTGTGTTTCGTTAACTGAGTGATTGTCATAGATGTAGTCATTAGCCTACATTGCCTGATGTCTGAAAATAATAAATGAATAAATCAATTATTTTATATGACAAATAAAGCATTATAGCTCATTTATATTTTTTAAATTCACTTTAATTTAAATTGTAAAACAAAAATAAATTGTATGCTAATTTTTTTATTATTAGGCTATTATTATTATTGTGGTCGGCATATCGCGGGCCGCATTTACATTAGTGACGGGCCGCAGGTTGAGAACCACTGCTCCACACCATCACGGAGGAAAACTTTAAATATCTCGCCTTCGCTTTAATTTCGGACCATCTCCAAAAAGACATAAAACACTAAACAAATGATTTTGACATGAGTTTATCAAAGTAGGAAATCCAGATTTTTAATCCCTTACACACAATTACTGCTGTTGAAATACGAAATGGAGGCGGGTCCGGATTGAATTCCCTCCGGGTCCGGATTGAATTCCCTCCGGGTCCGGATCCGGACCGGAGTCCGGACTTTGAGAAGTGCTGACATACACTAAAAAATAACCAATACAAACGCAAGTAAAGTAATATGTTTGGAGTTTAGGCTTCTAAATGTTGTGCTTTCCTTGAAATTTACACTCAAATTTGTATTCTTGGGTGTGTCATAAAACAAAGCTCCTATCCATCACTCTTTGTTTTGACAGGGAAATAAGCTGAACATCTCTCACTGGTCTGTGAGAGCAGATCTGTCGATGGATACTCAATCCATAAATTTCATTACATGGAATGTTAATGGACTTAAAGAAAAAAAAGATCACAAATTTCAAGAACTACAAAAAGCTGATGTTGTTTTTTTACAAGAGACGCATATTGGAGAAGGAGACGGACATATTATAGAAGACCTAAAAGAGTGGGAAGTTTTCTACACAAAGTATACCTCCTCTAGCAAGGGAACAGCCATACTAGTGAAGAAAAGACTAGATTTCAAATGTATAAGTGATGAAAAAGATAACTGTGGAGCTTATGTTGTGTTGAAATGTAAACTGGAAGGTCAGCTGTACACACTGGTTAGTGTTTATAACCATCATACTGATGTAAAAACCCTTGATAAACTTTCAAGGTACCTTCAGTCAATGACCACAGGGCTGCTGGTGATTGGTGGAGATTTCAACACGGTTCTCAATCCATTTATCGACAAAGACAATTCAAAAAAGGTGACGGACGGGCCAATCCACAGAAAGCTGCGCTGTTGTGTGAAGAAGTTTATAAAATCTCTTCAGCTAGTTGATGTCTGGAGAAGAAAGAACCCGGTAAAGCAGGATTATACATTCCACAGTCAAATTGCATCCAGGCTGGATTACTTCTTTGTTCCAGAAGAATGTATGTGGCGTGTCAGAAGTTGTGAAATCAGAGACTCAGAGATGCGTGATCATCGTTCTCTGTCCTTGGAGATCAACAATGTTCCCACAATGCTTTTTCAGAAAGATCCCCAGATACACGAATGGTGGAATCTAAAAAAGGATCTTTTGACAGATGAGACAGGTTCATCACTGGGTGAAGAAAGCTCACATTCGGTCAGTGAGGTTGACATTGTGTCAGCTGTACATTCTCTTCAAGTGTCAGACACACCGAGACCAGACGGCATCCCAGTTTCCTTCTATAAAGACAACATTCAGGATCTAATTCCATACATAAAGATGCTCTATGACAGAATCCACAGAGGTGCTTTCAACTGCTCTGAGACACACTTTAATGAAACTGTGAAAAGTCCACATGACGAAAATCAACACTTTTTTAATGTTGACTACCTCATCATCGCAACTATTCTGGCAAGACGTCTAGATGATTTCTTGGAGTCTCGGTCAAAGCAGAAAATACCAAAAGTTTCAGCTTCTGTCATGATCACTTCTAAAACACTCTGCACTCAGATACATTTGTCTTGTATTAAGAAAGAGATAGAAGAGCAAAAACGCACGAACCCAAATCTGTATCAGGATTTCCTCATTGTGAAAAACCTTCTCAGGGATGCAGCAGATGTAGATACTGAATCTGTAGATGTTTCACATGAGAGAGACAAACTGCTGGATCAGGGCTGCCCTTTGACCTCAGTTCTCATAACCCTGGCTCTCAAATGTTTTGCCTCTGCATTAGCTGAACATTTAAAAATAAAAAATGATATTCAGGTTTTCAGAGAAAGCGTTATAGTTTGCATCCAACCTGAGGACCTTGAGGATGTAATGACAGCTGTGAAGAGCAGATACAATGAAGTGTATAACACTGTGGTATTATTCAGAGGAAATGTTAATGATGAACAATTAAAGTGCTTGGAAAATGAGTCTGAGGCAGAAACAGATATGAATAACACAGAGGAAGAAGCACAAGACAAATGCTTAAAAATGGGTAGAGGCAATAGGGAGTGTGAAGAGCGTGATTTATTGTCTATAATAAATGAGGAACAAGATATTTCAATGGAGAGTAATGGAAGGTGAGGCTCATGAAGATGACCAAGATCTCATTTGCTGATTTGTTATACTGCATTCAATACAGAAATGTTGCTTGTGCCAAATTGTGTGCCAGTGAGGGAATTAACCTAGACATCTGCTGATTAAACAACACAAGGCTAGCCTAGCTAATGGGAAAATAATCCCTGTGATTTTAAGATGATTTGATCAGTGGACTTTCCAATTTATTATGAAATATTTATTTTTCAATCAGGGATAAATATCCTGTCTTGTTTTTTCTTCTTCTCTTTTTTTTACTAGGCAGATCATGTATGCAGTCGTTACCTTGCAAGACTCAGATGAGGTGATGGTGGCACCATCTAGTTGGGTGAGCGCTGACAAGAAACAATGTTTCTGGCCCCCATTCAAATCACCAGAGAAGTTCATGGAAGCGGTTCAGAAAAAATGTAAACCTGAAACAGCTGGGAAACCATGGGAGAAATTGAATATTAGCTTTCACAGAGAACATGGTAACAATTACAATTTTAAAATAAATGTTTAAATTTAGGTACCTTTACAATTATTTTGTACCATTAGGTTTTTAAATAATAAAATAAAATATGTATCTTATTTCAGGCACTTTTGAAAAGGCAATTGATGGGCAAAAAGAAATGAAAGAACAGAAAGAAAGGTAGCAAAAACATAAACATTTTGTTTCCAATAAAAATGTGTTCAAAAGATTTTGAAATAAAAATGCATTGTTTACTTTCAAATAAAGGTCATTTCTGTTATCCACTGGATTCATTGGAACACTAAAAAGACAAAAACTTGAAACTTTACAACCGCTTCTTCCGGTACCACCTGCATCTACTTCCAGAATGTCAGCTGATGGTGAGTCAACTTCTTTTGTCAAAATCAGTTGGAAAGTGTGTTGTTTTTTTTCTTTTGTACTTAAAAAAAAAAAAAAAAAAAAAAAACTTTCTACACAACAGATAAGGAGGAGATCCTCTGTATGCTGAGAGGCATCAAGAGCACAGTTCAGGAAAACTCTTCTATGTTAAAGAAACTACTGAAAGACAATACAGTTTCTGAAGCCCCCAGCAGTACCAGCTTGCCCACAAAAAAATTCAAACCAAACCTCAATCTGCCTCTTAGAACCTTTGAAGATGTGGACAGGACTGAAAGAGAGCTCAAAAATGCAACAGCACGCAAAAAATATGTGAGTCAATACAGCGTTTATAACAATTTAAAGGGATACTATGATCAATATCACAAAATAAACATTACTGGAAATGTCCCAAAGACGTTTATTTTTAATAATGACAGACTGACTGTACAATGCCCTACTTGTTGCATGACTATTTACCAAACAAAGAGAAATAAAATATTGATTGGAGTCAAAATGTTTATTATCTTACTTTCTTAAATCTCCTAAGAGCAATAGCCTAGGCAGACAACAGTATAGTGATCCGTATACAAAATATTTGACCATTCAATGCCATGATTGACCAATTAGAATCAAATATTGCAGAGATTTATAATAATAAATAATTTCCACTATTTTCTTCACAGGTAAAATATTTGTCAGGGCTTGGAGGCTTTGGGCCCAGGGATGTGATTAAGAATATTATGCAGCAAGTCCTAGCAGATGATCTGGCTAAAGAGTTCAACTGGCAGGGGAGAGGAGAGAAAAGACCCTTCTCTCAGCTTATTTTAACAGATGTAATCAGAGGTAAACTCACTGCTGCATGAACACCCTACATACTTAAAATGTTTGTTTTATTTATATTATGTCTGCATTTGTCTTCACTTTCAAATCACAATTTCAATGGACTAAGCTTAAAGCATATTTAAGACCTCCAGTTTGACCAATTTGTCCCTAACAGGCCTGTTCAGAATGGACAAAATAATTTTAATGGGGATTGTGATTGCAATATTATTTGCAATTTTGGCAATTGTTTTCCCTTACATGCTATGTTCAAAATTGTATTTTAGTGTACAAGAACATATTTTACAATAAAATATAATAGTATTAACAGCTTGATAAATAAACTGTAATATCATGCATTTAAAATACAGTACTAGATAACTATAATACATAAAGATAACTAATACAGTACTAGTATAAAATCAAGATTACCAAAATAAATGCTTGTGTAACGCTGAGTTAACTGAGATAGGATCCATGTGCAGCATTATTAACAGAGAAACTCGTAGAACAAACAGGTATGGGTCAATCACCGACAGCAGGTTATAAACAGGGCAAACCAGAGATGTAATCGTAAACCAGGCAGTAGATCGGAAGGCAGCAAACAGTATAAACGCAATCCAGACAGACAGGTCACAGTAATAAAAGCAGGTAGCAGAGAATGAAGTCTGTGAGAAGAATCAGTACTCAGGTGATGGTGCCCTCTGGTGGAGCCACAGAGGCTTGATTTGTGACAGCTTGAGTATTTCCAATTCATTTATCAAGTTTCTATTTTCAGAGGCTGCACTGAAAAGAAATGTAATCGGGGGCGATTGTGAAACAGAAATTAAAAAATATCTGAGTTACCTAGCTGATCGACTCACTCGGAAAAGACAAAGAGAACAAGCAGGTGAGTGATGATAGATAGTAATATGTCAATGCACTCATGGGACTATTTTTTTTAAAATACAGATAGACTCCTGACATTATGTCCAGGAATTTCCTTTGTTATTTGATTTTAAGTTAACTTCCACTTAAAAATAAATCATTCAAAATCTGATGCTTATATGAAATACAGTGTGCTCAGTGTTTAGCTGTTTACTCTGAACCATATCTGCATATTTCACTTTTTTTTCCAAAAGACATTTTAAAACACCAATCAAATGGCTGGGAAAGTGTAATGTATTTACTTGAGCAATGCATGCTGTAGGGTGATCTTCTCATCCTCTATAGAAACCACCTAGTTTATTTATCGTTTTTATATCTTGTATAAATACTTCTTCACTGCAGGTCTTGGGCCTGAGAACTTTAATGTGGCTTCTTCCGCACTGATGGACAACCAGCCAAAGACAGGAGTCTGGATGAACCTTTTGGATGACTTTTAGTTTTTGATCATGAATCCCTCAGCTTTTATCTAACTGGGAATATATATATATATATATATATATATATATATATATATATATATATATATATATATATATATATATATATATATATATATAGAAAAATGTGTACTGTCATATTACTGCAAAAACTTCACTTTCTTAAAACTAAAACACAAAAATCTAAATGTATACATCTTTTGGCTATTTTTGTATTAGAATGTTTGTTAAAATAAAATGACCTCATTTAAAATAAACCAGTATTACAGATTATTTCTCCTCTGCCAATGCTTTTCTTTCTTTCTTTCTTTCTTTCTTTCTTTCTTTCTTTCTTTCTTTCTTTCTTTCTTTCTTTCTTTCTTTCTTTCTTTCTTTCTTTCTTACAGTATATGTACACAATAAGTGCACTGTATCAAATGATTAATTTAAATTTATTTAGTAGTTAAGGCCACCTAATATAAAGTGGGACCCAAAATTCTAATCAATTACAGGTTGCAAAACTATTACCAGTATTGTACAGTATAATAATACTGGTATTTTATTCTGTAATACACACAAGAGGCATAGCTGTACATCCTCATAAAATCCAGAGGGTCAAAAACACTTATAAAAATAAAAACTGAAACACAAGAGGCTGTCAAGGTGTCTATCCTAGCCTATATAGCTATTATAATGAATAAATATTATCTTCTTTTTTTTTTTTTTTTTTAATGAGGCGTGTGATTACTATGATTACAATAAAGAGTTCTCACTTTAGCCTGTACACCCCTTCCCGCTCTCTCATGTCCATTTACAGGTGGTTGTGCTGGACATGAACTATATGAAGTATGATAATTCTTTATTAACTAACAAGGGTAAATAAATATGGTAACACTTTATTTAAGTTTTTTTTTGTTTTTAAATAGTTGCTTATTAGCATGCATATTACTAGAATATTGGCTATTGTGCTGCTGTTCTAACCCAAATCTAATAAATGTTTTCAGGATGCATTCACGCCATGTCATGATTACTGTAGTCTCAAGATGACAACATGTTGTATTCGGTGCTGTTCACATCGTTGGACTGGGAATTATGCGTTTCTATGGCACCACTGTCAACACCTAAATGAATCTGCAGTCAGGTGGTACAAGTTGGAGCTCTGAGACAATTCCCATCTTACAAGCTGTAATTAAGAGCTCTACGATGACATAAATGCTGTTTACATGTTAAAATTTACATGTAGCCTAATTGTGGTAATTACGACATGGCGTGAGCCTCAAGGCTACAGACAGGTGATTTTTTTTTTTTTCATGGCTGGAGCTAAACTCTGCAGGACAGCGTGACTCGATGTTGCCTCTTCCTGCTATAAATAGAAGTGACTTTGCCCTCATCATTTACAAACTAATAGGACACACATAGACACTGTTAGGGTTGGGCCAAGAAATAAGGACAAAGTATTTCTAAAGGAAAGGACAAACTATGAACATGAGACAATCTATCAAAAGATCAAAGACGGCCGTAACCCATGGTTGTCAAGCTCCAGAAAAAATTAAAAATATTTTATTAATAAACATGATCAATATGGCTGATTAACTGTTCTTAGAATAACATTAATTTTGTTTTTTTTTTTTTTTTTTTTTTTTTTACTCATAATTTAAATGAATGTAAAATAATTCTTAAAGCGATGCTTGAGGCAAAAGTTCAAAACGAAACATTCTCTGGGTAAAAAAAAAAAAAAAAAAAAATCTCACAATCATCTCTGCTTTTCTTATTTTTAGTTATATTTAGTTAAGCTCAAAATACTCTGACACTGACATTTGCAGTGTCTGTTGAAATTTTAATTAAAAATTTTTTTTTTTTTTTTTTTTTTTTTAATATTTCTAATTTCTTTTTACAATGTTGGATAAACATTAAGTGCATCAAATCATTAAAGCCCTATCTAAAGGCCAAAAATCTTAAATAGTTTTTAAATAAATATTAATAGTTAAAAATTATCACAGCTTTGCGAATTTGGACTTGCTTAATTTCCATGTGATTTAATAATACAGGGTCGTGGCAAACAGAAATGCAATTTGTCGTGATTGTCATGCATGCAACCTCGCCTAAGAGCAAACACAGAAATAAAAGGTACATGCAAAGGAGAAATGTAAACAATATGCAAACTCTTGTTTCCTTATTAACATTTCCATATGGGAGTCAATAACAAAACTACTGCTGCTGATGTTCATCAAACAGAGCCGAGAGGTTTGGTAAATTAACCATTGTACAGATATCTAGCAATCAAGTTTTATTTGAACATTTATCATTTCTACACACTAAATGAAGTGACTCTTGCATTAAAACCTCATCCAGATATGGTCACTATATATTGACCTAATGATAAAAACTCTTAATTTTTGTGCTAAAAAATATTGTGGAATAAAATGAAACACATGCAAATAAATACATACTACATACATAATAAATACATACTACTGATTTTACAATTGTTCTGTGCAATATAAAATCAAATAAAATGTAAAAAGGAGAAAATTTCTCTTTCCATTTGCTTAACGCACAAATAAGTCCACACCTCTAACATGAGACTGTTAGAGACTGTTGAGACTGTATACAGAGAACAGGACAACGGAGACAGGGAAGGAACAGTCAGGAGCAAAACAGTCCATGGGGGAGTGGAGGGAGGGAGGAGCCATGGTGGAGAAAACATTATGAACAAAACATAATCCTGACAACACACAAAGGTGAATCAGATAACCTTACTTTGAAATCTTACTCTGCTTGACGACAGCTGAATCGACAACAGTCTACTGTCCCAAACGTTATCCTGAGATAAAAGGTAACTTTTCCTTCAAATTATGATGCTTAAATTTAAAAAACGTAGTTGTCTAAAAATGTATTTTGTCAAACAATTAACAAAGCAAGAAAGTAACCCATGTAGAGTTTTAAAAGGGCTATAACATTAAAAACCATTATTTAGTTGTTTTTTTCTTCCATTTCTGCAACGTGGTCTTGGGTATTTTATGTAAAGTGTGGATCTACCACACCTACAATTACTTTTATGTTTGGACAGTAGATTGGAATAAGATTGTCAGTGACTAACAACTTAAATTTAGCTTACCTTATATAAAACTACTGTACCAGAGAGCACTGCTAATGCATTTCCTTTATACTGTATACATTTAGAAATTGTTTAATGATAGGTTTAGAGGTAGGAATAGGATTAGCTTCTCAAAAATATCTATTTAATGCTATACTGCAGTGGTTCCCAAACTTTTTAGCTTGGAGTACCCCCTGAAGGGATTCCCATCCTTCTGCGTACCCCCTCTCTTCCACTTCGACTGCAGTCACACCTTTACCATTAAGGGACAATATTTGCCCCCTAAATTGATTTTCCAGTGCTTTTTTTACCTTTATGAATAACTTTATAAAATAAATAATGTTTTAAATAAAAAATGTTCAACAGAGAAATATGCAATGACGGTAAAACTAAGTAAAACTTTTAAATATTAAACTAAAACCGCCAGTAGGTGGCAGAAAGTCACTGTTTTTATGAGTGAGTCATCGAGTCATTCATTCAGTAACGAATGGCTGTGAATGAATCATTGAATCATTGACTCTCACGATTCGTTCAAAGCCGCAGAATTGTTCGCGAAACACAGACGTGTGTTGTAGTTCTGCTGTGGTTTTCGTTAGAACTATTATTTCACTGCAAAATAGAGTAAATACTGACAGTACTATGTTTAAAATGTAGGCTACATTTTATTTTTTGATCTGTTGTATAATAATGTCACGTTTGCAGTCATGTGGATATTTGGGAACAATTGCATTCTTGCTCGTTATCATTAAATACAAGAACTCACACAAGGTATGTTTTTGTATCGGAGAAAGTTTGAGTCTTAAATCGAAATTAATCCATTATCTGTGTCTATATTTGTTCTTCATGCAAGTACCCAGCCAACATAGCATGGTGGGGCCCAGATGGGTGTCACCTGGGCAGCCTAACTGGGGCCCAGACATTTTTGTCCACGGTTTCCATGGAGGCCCCACATGGGTTAGCCCAGATGAAATGAACACTGCTCAGTGTGCACACTACAGGCTGTTAAATGAAACACAGAAACATGCTGGAGTTAATGAGATAATTAGGTGATAACGAGCAGAATCACTGAAGGACAGAGAAACAACAACTACGACTTACTTCAACCACAGCCTTCGATGAAATCAACTGAAGATAAAAGACATTAAATCTCTGAAGATCTGATTAAACAGCTCCACAAACAGCATTACCAGCTTCACTTATTACTAACCAGACTGACTTTATTTCTGACATACATCTACAGAAGCTCTTATTGAGAATTACCAGAGGTTTAGATGTTGATGATTTGTACGTTTGGTTTGATGTCACCGTGATCGAGGTCAGTGCTTACTTCAGTTAGGCAGTTTGACTCTTGATTGCTTTAGTGTTTCTCTGGCTGTTTGTTATGGCAAGAAAAACAAGAGACAATGTGGTCAGCTGCTAAATGATAAAAATATAGTCATCATTTAGTGGCTTAATTCACTGATCTAATGACTGAGCTTTTTATGAGCAAAATGTGATTAACTTTGTGCTGGATCTCCTCTAGAATTACAACACTAAAAATGTTTTAATCAGAAAATTTGAAAAACACATTGTTCACTAAACACTTCAAACCTCCTGCAAGATTCACTTACACAGACATCAAGAATCAGCGTATGAATCTCAACAATGGTGACATGCTTCATGCTGCAATGCATTCTGGGAGCCATGGATGAGTTTTGTATGAGGCACCCAGAATGCATTGCGGCATGAAGCATGTCACCATTGTTGAGAATCATACGCTGATTCTTGATGTCTGTTTGTGAATAAATCTTGCAGTTGTTTTAGAGGATTTAATGTACATTGTATTTTTCAGATTATTCTGATCTGATTTTTGTAACTTTTTTTTAGTTGTTGTGGAGAAGATCCTGCACCAAACTAATAATAATTATAACTATAGTAATTATAACTATTTTTTTTTTTTTTTCATATAAAGCTCAATCATTAGATCAGTGAACAAAGCCATAACATGATGAAAACTATATTCATATCATTAAACAGCTGACAACAGCTAAACACATTGTCTCTTGCTTTTCTTGCCATAACAAACAACAAGATCAGCCAAAGAAACATTATTGCTAAAACAGTCAAGAGTCAAACTGCCTAACTGAAGTAAGTGCTGACCTCGATCACGGTGACATCAAACTAAACTTATTTTCAACAAATCATCAACATCTAAACCTCTGGTAATTCTCAATAAGAGCTTCTGTAGATGTCAGAAATAAAGTCAGTCTGGTTAGTAATAAGTGAAGCTGGTAATGCTGTTTGTGGAGATGTTTAATCAGATCTTCAGAGATTTAATGTCTTTTATCTTCAGTTGATTTCATCGAAGGCTGTGGTTGAAGTAAGTCGTAGTTGTTGTTTCTCTGTCCTTCAGTGATTCTGCTCATTATCACCTAATTATCTCATTAACTCCAGCATGTTTCTGTGTTTCATTTAACAGCCTGTAGTGTGCACACTGAGCAGTGTTCATTTCATCTGGGCTAACCCATGTGGGGTCTCCATGGAAACCGTGGACAAAAATGTCTGGGCCCCAGTTAGGCTGCCCAGGTGACACCCATCTGGGCCCCACCATGCTATGTTGGCTGGGTAAGTGCTAAATCCCCACTTTTACAAAGGTGCATTGTCGAGAACGACAGTAATTTAGCGCGATTTAAGGCAGCAGACTGCGCACAATCAATCATATGCATGCTGCTTGTGGATACAGTAATTTTTGACTGCAAATGATGAGGTAATCTGATTAAATATACTGGATTTACAACATTTTGGCAATTAGAAATACATGCTTGATTTTAATATTATTTTAAGGTAGAATTAAATGAACTACTCAGCATTTTGTTCGCGTACCCCCTATTGTCACCTCACGTACCCCCAGGGGTACGCGTATCCCAGTTTGGGAACCACTGCTATACAGTAACAATACTGTACCATGTATATTTTACTAAACCTGTTACATTTTATTTATTCATTTTATACTCAATAAAAGTGGTTATGTCGAGGCATGGCATAGGGTTTAGGGTCTAAAATAAATCAATAAAATGGTAGAAAAAAAAAAAACTATACCATGGGTTCTGTTAGAATCTTAAAGGGATAGTTCACCCAAAAATGAAAATTTGATGTTTATCTGCTTACCCCCAGCGCATCCAAGATGTAGGTGACTTTGTTTCTTCAGTAGAACACAAATGATGATTTTTAACTCCAACAATTGCCGTCTGTCAGTCGTATAATGTGGGTCAATGGGAACTTCTTCTATAAGAGTAAATAAAACTTGCTTAGACAAATCCAAATTAAACCCTGCGGCTCGTGACGACACATTGATGTCCTAAGACACCGAACAGTATTTATATCATTTTTACCTCTAATACACCACTATGTCCAACTGCGTTCAGCACTCGCTTAGTGAGGTCTGATCACGCTCTGACAACGGAAGTGATGTCTAGCACTCATTGAAGTATATGCGCGAGACATCACTGCTGTTGTCAGTGCGTGATGAGACCTCACTAAACGCAGTTGCTGAACTCAGTTGGACATAGTGGTGTATTAGAGGTAAAAAATCATATAAATACTGTTCAGTTTCTCACACAAACCGATCGTTTCGTGTCTTAGGACATCAATGTGTCGTCACGAGCCGCAGGGTTTAATTTGGATTTGTCTAAGCAAGTTTTATTTACTCTTATAAAAGAAGTTCCCATTGACCCACGTTATACGGCTGACAGACCGCAACGGTTGGAGTTAAAAATCATCATTTGTGTTCTACTGAAGAAACAAAGTCACCTACATCTTGGATGCCCTGGGGGTAAGCAGATAAACATCAAATTTTCATTTTTGGGTGAACTATCCCTTTAACACCTTGTTAAACAGAAAGTGGCAATTGTGGGAAATACAGATACATGATAACTTTTTGCCTTACTCACGATTCAAAATTACAAAGTCAGGAAATACAACAGTAGGAAACAAATTTTTTGGGACACCAGAATGTTTAAAACACAGTCTCAGTAATTCTCTGAAAAAAAAAAAAAAATCAGCTACTGTCATGATCACTCCCAAAACCTTCTGAACTGAGATGACTCTGTATCAGGATTTCCTTATTGTAAAAAACCTTCTCAGAGATGTACCAGAAGCAGATACTGAATCTGTAGAAGTTTTAATTGAGTGAGACAAACTGCTGGATCAGGGATGCCCTTTGACCCCAGTTCTCATTACACTGGCTCTGAAATGCTTTGCTTCCGCATTAGCTGGGCGTTTGAAAGTGTGATACTTTGCATTTTACCTGAGGACCTTGAGGAAGTAATAGCTGCTGTGAGGAACAGAGATAATGAAGTGTACTACATTAAGGAATTATCCAAAGGAAATGTTAATGGTAAACAATTAAAGTGCTTGGGAAATGAGTAATGAGTAATAAAAGGAAGGAGGAAACACTTGTACATAACACAGAAGAAAAATCAGAAGCCAGTTGGTCTAAAACAGACAAAGGCAATACAGAGAAGAGAGTGTGTGAAGAGCGTGATTTTTGGTCTATTATAAAAGAGGAAAAATACATTTTGATGGAGGGTGATGGAAGGTGAGGATCATGAAGATGCTCTCATTTGCTGATTTTTTTTTAATAATATACATGCATTTACATTCAGTGTAGAGGTTTAGCTTGTGCCATAATTTGTGCAACTGAGGTAGTCCAAAAAATGAAGAAGAATTCCTGTGAGTTGGTTGCTTCTGTGTATTTTGTCAGAATTTCATAATTCCCATGACTTCCCATGACTAAAATCAAGCATTTTTTTTTTTCAATTAGAGCTAAATATAATTCTTTCCCCCTTGACTAGACTGACCATGTATGCAGTTGTCACCCTGCAAGACTCAGATGAGGTGATGGTGGCACCATCACATTGGTTGAGCACAGACAAGAAACAAAGTTACTGGCCCCCATTCAAATCACCAGAGAAGTGCATGGAAGCTGTCCAGAACAGAGTTAAACCTGAAACAGGAGGGAAAACATGGGAGAAATTGAATATTAGCTTTCACAAGGAATCCGGTAATGGCCACTATTTTAAAATAATTGTTTAAATTTTGGATTTTGAAAATTTTTTATTAAGTTCTCAAATAAAATAAAATAAAATATTTTTCTTATTGCAGTCTCTTTTGATAAGGCAAAAGAGGGGCAAAAAGAAATTACAGAACAGAAAGAACGGTAAGTAACAGATACTTGCACTTTGTTTCCAAAAGGATTTTACCTATTAAAATATCAAAGAATGAATTAATACCATTTTGTTAAAGCATTGTTTATTTTCAAATAAAGATCTTTTCTATTAGCCACTGGATTCCCTGGAATACTACAAAGACAAAGACCTCTTCCTACACCTTCTACATCCAGAATGCCAGCTGATGGTGAGTCAGCTTCTTTTGTCATAATTAGTTTTTTATTTTCTCTATTTTTGTAATTACAACACAACTCATCTTATACAACAGACAAGGATGATCTCCTTCAAATGCTGAGAGACATCAAGAGCACAGTTCAGGAAAACTCTGCCATGTTAAAGAAAATACTGAAGGACAACACAGCTTCTGAATCCCCCACCAGTACCAGCTTGCCCAATAAAGATTTTAAAACAAGCCTAAATCTGCCTCTTAGAAGCTCTGAAGATGTGGTCAGGACTGAAATGGAGCTCAGTAATGCAACAACACGCCAAAAATATGTGAGTCAACACAGCATTTCAAGAAAGTGATGATGTACAGTCAGCTGTAATGTACACTAAAATTAAATACATTAAATACATGGACATTAAATACAGTGTTATAATATTAATATGCAGATTTATTATTAAACTTTATTATTAATAATCTCTTTCTATTGATTAGCATTACACAACTATTTCAAGTTATCAATCACCCAGCTTTGTTTCTTTGATCAACTAGTTGGTGTAAGATGGTGCAAATGAGCAATATTCTACATATACTGTAGAGTTTTGTGGTCATTGCACAAAATGTTTTCAATTTAATTTAAAACATTTAATTAAATATTTAAAAGTATTTTCTTTACAGTTAAAATATTTGTCCAGGCTTGGAGGTTTTGGGGCCAAGGATGTCATTCAGAATATTATGCAGCACGTCCTAACAGACGATCTGGCTATGGAGTTCAACTGGCAGGGGAGAGGAGATAAAAAGGCCTTCTCTAGGCTTATTTTAACAGATGTAATACGAGGTAAACTCACTGCTGCATGAACACTACCCACATACTAAGAAAGTTTGTATTTACTTATGTTTCGTCTGTATTTGTAAATTCAATCACTTGGTGAACTCTGTGTTGTCTGCCAATTCGATCTTAAGAGTGTACAAGAGCGGTTGCAAGTAAGGACTACCATCCCACATATTTCCAATTAATTATTCGATTTTTCTCTCTCAGATGCTGCATCAAAACACAGTGTAATGAGGGCAGAATGTGAAGCTGAAGTAAAAGCTTATCTGTGGCACAGAATTTATCGAATTGGTCGGAAGAGACCAAGAGTTTGTGAAGGTGAGTGGTAATGATATTGTGAGCAAGTGATATGTAATATTGTTAGACTTTTTATAGGTTGATCTTTTCCATGACGGTTTAGTCAAGGCAGCTATGTTAAGAAACTCACCTTAAGTTGTTTAATGATCATTGTATACTTTGTATACCTCCTTTCCCTGCAGGTGTGACTTGAGAAGTGACTTCTCCCTCAATGATGGACAGAGCCTTCCACACTGTAAAAAATATTTCCACAATTTAGTTATTTCAACTTGTTTTTTTGTGTAGAGATAACTAGATTGTCCAGACAACAAGAAATTTTAAGTTTTCTTGTCCTCAACTAGACTGAAAGTTGAATGAACAAGTAAAATGGTTATTTTAACTCAAAAATGTATGTTTAAACAACTGCAATAGACTTTCTGTTGAATTAACAAGTATAATTGTTATTTTAATTTATAAATGTAAGTTGAAACAACTGCACAACATTTTCTGCAGGTTTTACTTCAATTATAATGCTTTCATAGCAGTAAACTAAACAATTTACTGTGTAAACTAAACTTAATTTATCTATCTATCTCGCTGTCTGGTAGATTGCATTGTCTTAAACCCTGAACTTCAAGCTTTTAAAACCGCTGTAAACATACATCTTCAAACTTAACGACATTAAATATATTTCAAACTTTCTGCTCAGGTTTTTTCAAGCCAGTGTCAATGGTTGTCTTTTAGTTATCACTACTGTGGTATATATAAATTAATTACAGTGTATTTTATTTTAGTGTGTACATTAAAAATAGTTGTTTACAATTATGAGCACAGATTAATTAAATTACACCAAAAATTTGTCAAGCTGCTTCAGTTTTTATTCATGGTCAGATTCCAATTCATCATGGGCGGAATTGAGCGATTCATGAACAATGAACCGCTCAAGATGATTCGCTGCATCATTTTTTTTTCCTTTGAGAATTTTCGAGAAAAGCCAGCGGAAACCGGATGATTTTCCATGTTGGACAACACGTGTCTTCAGAAGAAACTGAGTGATACAGAGTAAGTGTGACATTTTATATTGTTAACGTGGATTGCTGCAAGTTTTTATTTCGTAATAAGCGTTTTATAGTATTGTGTTATCGAATAATATAGGATTTGTAAAGCAATTAAATGTTTGTTATAGTCGCAGTGTAAATATTGTCCACAAATCCGTCATTTCTGAAATCATACATTAAATTCATAAGTGCAAATGACCATTATTAAAAGCAGATTTTCAGAATTATATTATCCATTTCGAGTCAGAGTGTTTTGCAAATAGAAGATTCGCTCATTGTAACGTACTTCTTCGTGTTGACTCACAGGTTCAAAAGTTGATTAAATGCTGCTCGTTCTCCAACTGGACCAAACCGGATTTTTACCTCAGTCACTTCATCAGATGCAGAGCGCCAGATATAGGTAAGTTTTCATCACAGTCTTTGAATTAAAAAAGTAACTGTCAGATTGAATCGATATGGGTGATAGAAATAATTAATATGTCTGTGGTTTGAAATGTCACGGTTTTTCATTATTAACGTTACTATTCAGAGTTTGGATTTTGCGCGGCCTTGAGCCATTTCGTCGCGCTTTCGCTCTTGTTTTAAGAAATCTAAATAATAGGGAGAATTACACACAATGTTGTCAAGAATGTAAGATTATATATGTGTATAGAAGATTCGCTCATTGTACTTCTTCGTGTTGACTCACAGGTAAAGTCAAGTTGATTAAAAGCTGCTCGTTCACCAACTGGACCAAACCGGATTTTTACCTCAGTCACTTCATCAGATGCAGAGCGCCAGATATAGGTAAGTTTTCACCACAATCTTTAAGTGACTGTCAAATTGAATCGATATGGGTGATATAAATAACAATTAATATGTTTGTGGTTTGAAATGTCACGGTTTTCATTACTACTCGGAGTTTGGATTCTGCGCGGCCTTGAGCCATTTCGTCGCGCTTTTGTTCTTGTTTTAAGAACTCTGAATAAAATAGGGAATATCACACAATGTTGTCACGAATGTACGATTATTGAGCGTATTTCTGCAAATAGAAGATTCGCTCATTGTAACGTACTTCTTCGTGTTGACTCACAGGTTCAGTCAAGTTGATTAAAAGCTGCTCGTTCACTAACTGGACCAAACCGGATTTTTACCTCAGTCACTTCATCAGATGCAGAGCGCCAGATATAGGTTTTCATCACAGTCTTTGAATTAAAAAAGTAACTGTCAAATTGAATCGATGGGTGATAGAAATGACAATTAATAAGTTAGTGGTTTGAAATGTCACGTTTTTTCATTATTACTATTCAGAGTTTGGATTCTGTGCGGCCTTGGGCCATTTCGTCGCGCTTTTGTTCTTGTTTTAAGAAATCTTAATAATAGGGAGAATTACACGCGATGTTGTCACGAATGTACGATTATTGAGTGTATTTCTGCACATAGAAGATGAGCTCATTGTACTTTCTCATGTTGACTCACAGGTTCTGTCAAGTTGACTAAAAGCTTGTTCGCCAACCAAATTTTTTACCTCAGTCACTTCACTTCATCTCAGTTGCAGAGCACCAGATACAGGTCAGTTTTCACAGCAATCTTTGGAAATTCTTTAAATTAACTATCAATTTGTGATGCGGGTAACTTAAAGGGATGGTTTGGACTAAATTCAACCTAGGGTCATTTCCACCATGACCTCCAGCCAAACACCTTTGGCTCTTTTTAACCTTTTATTCATCAAATATATTAGACAGCAGAACTGTTTCCAACACTCATAATAAATCAGAATATTAGAATGATTTCTAAATGATCATGTGATAGACTGTATGTTACATGTGACACTGAAGACCGGAATAATGATGCCGAAAATTCAGCTTTGCATCACAGGAATAAATTATTTTTTAAAAGTATATTCAAATAGAAAACGTATTTTAAGTTGTAATAATATTTCACAATATTACTGTTTTTTCTGTATTTTTGATCAAATAAATGCAGGCTTGATGAGCAGAAGAGACTTCTTTCAAAAACATTAAAAATAGTAATGTTTCCAAACTTTTGACCTGTACTGTATATACAAACAAAACACGTCCGTCAAGTGAACACATTTTTTTTGGCAGAGTTGTAACCAGAAGAAGAGGGGAGCAGTTATTTTGGGCCTTCCATACTACATGAGGGAGAAACCAGAAAACATCTTCAAAGTTTGTGAGGTAAACATTTTAGTACTTTTTTCCATTAACACTGGAATAAGGATGCACCAATATCACTTTAGTATGATAGTGATGCTTTTATTTGGTACTTTTTATATTTTGGTGATACCGATTATAGATACCTGTATTTTCATTGAAACCATAAGAATATGAATCATTATTTGGCTTTCCTTCAGTTATGTTATGCTTAATTATGCCTTTTAAAATGTATTGTATTGCTATATCATATTTTATCTTTCAAGTAGAGGTGGTCGCGTGATATAGCAAAAATATCACAGCACGATTATTTTCAGGAATATCACGATTATTTTTCATGTTGGTTTTACTATTTTTCATGTGACTGATCAGTACATCTAAACTCATTTCACAATATTAAAAACGCAAAATGCAGAATCGAATCATTAATTGTGAATCATCAGTTTTAATTGTGTATTGTGTTGAATTTTTCTGAATTTGCAAAAATTACTATTGAATCAAATCATTTCGCTGTAAATGAAGATAAAAAAGTACCAAGCAAACTGGATCTCATTCAACAAGTATGTGTACAAATGAATTTGCATATGAAATCTGCATGCTAACATTTTCACAAACAAATAATCCTTTATCAATAACTTCTATTCTAAAACTAAGGGGCTGTTTACACGAAAACTGAAGTGAGCACTGAACACGAAGTTTCAAAGCACAAGGTTTCGAAAATGATACCGTTACCTTCTTCATGTAAACAACAAAAACATGAATCTGAAAACGGTAACATAATGCGCGTATGTGTAGGTGTTTTTTGATGAAGTGACATCGCCAACTACTGACGTTTTCGCAGATCCGTGTGAACAAGGATCATTTTGACAATAGCCGCTTTTCCACTGTCGGGCCAGTGCGAGCCAGGGCTTAAAATGGGCGGGGCGGGGCTAATAGCCTCGGGCCTGTAGCACGAGGCCAGAATAGTGCAGCGTTTCCAGTCAGGCCTGAAGCTCCGCTGCTCGTCACTAAAACCCGCCCTTTACACGCCTCTCAGGAACAACGTCATGCAACCCCATCGTTTCACCAACAAAGAGAAGTTATTACAAAACTAAGAAATAAGTCACTGGAACTAGCGCGCTCACAAAACGAACACGATAACAGCGGCCTTATGTTTGCATGCTTTGTTACATATTCAAATTCAAAAGCATCAATGTTTTACTATAGAATAAATGATACATTGATCATAATGAATCAATTTATCAGGACTCAAAATTAATCACACAGAAATAAATGTATTTCTATTTTATTTATTTATTTTAAACACTTATGAAAATAGCCTGCTTATTCAGTCGAGACTGTTACTGTTTATTTGTAGCCACAGTAGCCTATATACGTCACATTTAGAATGAAGGATAACTCTATTTTTATAAAAGCTCCCGAACAAAAAACATACGTGGAGCTAAACTCTCGAGACGAGACTTATGACAGATAATATAAGTAAAGAAATACACAATTGTGATGCGAATAAGAAGCTGATGTCTGATTTCTTCAAGTGGTTGCATTTACCATGTTTACTATGGTAATGTTAATGTCTAGCGTGCACAGTCTTTCGCATCGCTTATAAATATTTCTGCCTTGTTTAGTGATTATAATTCACATCGGATCAAATTATTTCAAACACATGCTTCTGACTGAAAGTGAGTTGAGTTCAACTTATTAAAAAAAGTTTTTAATGCTGGTGTTATAGCTGTTAGCTTTCTGAAATGATCCACAGTGCAGACGCTATCTATTTTTATAAAAGCTCCCGAACAAAAATCATTATTATATTTTGATGACATGCTACGCGGAGCTAAACTCTCGAGATAAAATGTTACTAAATAAATACACAATTGTGAAAGAGAATAAGAAGCTGATGTCTGATTTCTTCAAATGGTCACATTTACCATGTTTATTATGGTAACGTTAATGTTTAGCGTGCATATCTTTTACATTGCTTATAAATATTTCTGCCTTTTATGGTGATTATAATCCACATCGGATCGCGTTATTTCAAACACTCGCTGCTGACTGAAAGTGAGTTTTGAGCTCAGCTTATTTTTAAAAGTTTTTAATGTTGATGTACACAACGTTATAGCTGTTATCTTTCTGAAATGAACGGCGCTGACGCTCTGCAGACGCGGAGAAACTCAGCCTTTGATCATAACCACTCCTCTAGCCCCAGCTGGCCCGCTTTGGCCCAAGGTTTTCGTCGGGCCAAAAAACCCTGGCCGTTGGCCCCGAGAAAGCCCCGGCGAGGCATGATCAAGCCCCAGAAGTGACAGTGGAAATGCGACTGGCCCTGGCATGCACTAGCACGCCCGCTTTATGCCCGACAGTGGAAACGCGGCTAATGTTGTTGTCTGTTTTTAGTACATCATTGTCATGTAAACGTACCCTTATTCTGAATTTTAAAACACAGCTGATTGTGCATAGTGCACACCTCCTTTTGACATTTTTCTGTGATTTTTATTTGATAAAAGTAGAAGAATATTCATCAGATTACTTGAATAGCTCTATTTGGAAAATCATTCTAGAAAAATTTGATTTGCATAGACAAACATTTTATTGGCATAGACAGTAAAAAAAAATACACGATCAAAATGTAAACTGGCGTAAAATGTATGTTTAATGTGGTAATGAAAGTTCTAGTCTACTGCTAAATCTTTAATCTCTCTCTTTTTTTTCAGCCAACTGACAATGAGGTCGATGTTGTTCAGAGTGTTAAGGTGGGCATCTTGTCAGTGAGCGAGGACACCAGACAAGATTGTGCCTTCCCAGGTAACGTCGTGAATATGGCTGTGATACTGGAGGGGGAGATTGTCATTGTGGATCTCCAAGACATTCCAAATGCCTTTGTCACATTGTTTGGACTGCTTTACGCTTTAAACATTAGCTATCCCAAAGAGCTGCGATACACCTTTGAGGTGATCCAGCGGATCTTCATGAACATTGATGGGGAAAGCTGCTCCGCTCAAGTTCATGGACTGAAAAACAAACTAATGCGGTGAAGTGCCTGCAACCATTGCTATTTCCTTTTTTTTTTTTTTTTCAAGAGTAATGTTCAATTTAATTGATGAATTTGTTAAAGCATCAGCTTAGTTGAGATTAAGGTGGTATGAAACCAATTCGTACGTCTTTTAATGTGTTAATGCTTTTCAACATTCCTTTCAAAAAGAAACTCTGTGAACAGGATTTTTCTATATTGTATGAGTTAATTGCAATAAACTTTGTACTGAAAATTGTATTAGTGATCGTTAATTTGCCATACATTTTTGTTTAAATCAAATGTAGCTTACAAATTAATGTTCAAGTAGTAATTCATTATTTGGTTCTGCTGCAGGTTTTAAAGTTTCAAAACACCACTTTAGTTGGCTGAACTTATTGGATGTAGTTTAGATAACTTAACTTAACTTGGCTGAACTTATTGGATGTAGTTTAGATAACTTTAACTTTAGTTGGCTGAACTTAAGTTTGAAGTTTAATTAACTAAATTAAATCAGTTCATTGTACTTTATAACTTGTCAGGTAAACCTTTCCAAATTTGTCAGGTACACTTTTCCAAATAAGTTAGTTTAACTCAAAAAAACCCATGCAAAAAGATAACAAAAAATAATGAGTTAAGTCAACAAAATTTTTTTTACAGTGCATTCAGAGATTAGCTGAGTTTTGGAACATTTACTCATAGATCATGTTAGCTGTTTACAGATTAAACATACAGTTTGTATAGAACTATATGTGTACTAAACTAGCATGACATTGTGTGCTCCAAATATTGGCTCTTGTAATGAAATGCTTACATGTTTCTAATTTTTTAGCTAACTCTAATTTCTCTTTAGCTAATTGGAGGAAATAATTAAATACTGCGTTTGACTGTGATATCACTGCATGGACAGGTTTTCATGAGTATAATAGTAGTGGTTTTAGCATGTATGTTCATCAATAACAAATAACTACAATGTATGCAATTTGTTGTAAATAATTTAATCTACATGGGCTATTTCTGTCTTTTAATGTTTCACCAATAAGATAATGATTTTGATCAGAATAAACCATAATTACACATATTTACATTGCATATTGCCCTTTTTCAAACAGATTAAGTCTTACATAAGTGAAATTAGATGTCAAACATGTGACTACTGGATGACATACAGTCCTCGGGGAATCTTCAACTGATGATGTATACATTCATAGATTGTACAAAGAATTAACTTTTCTTAAAGGTGCCCTAGAACCCCTTTTCACAAGATGTAATATAAGTCTAAGGTGTCCCCTGAATGTGTCTGTGAAGTTTCAGCTCAAAATACCCCATAGATTTTTTTTATTTTTCAATTTTTTAACTGCCTATTTTGGGGCATAATTAGAAATTCACCGTTTCTGAGTGTGTCTTCTTTAAATGCTCGCGCCCCCTGCCCCCAGGCTCGCAACTCCATAATACATTGCATAAACAAAGTTCACACAGCTAATATAACCCTCAAAATGGATCTTTGCAAAGTGTTCGTCATGCAGCATATCAGATCTCGTAAGTATAGTATTTATTTGGATGTTTACATTTGATTCTAAATAAGTTTGAGGCTATGTTCCGTGGCTAATGGCTAATGCTACACTGTTGGAGAGATTTATAAAGAATGAAGTTGTGTTTATGAATTATACAGACTGTAAGTGTTTAAAAATGAAAATAACGACGGCTCTTGTCTCTGTGAATACAGTAAGAAACGATGGTAACTTTAACCACATTTATCAGTACATTAGCAACATGCTAACGAAACATTTAGAAAGACAATTTACAAATATCACTAAAAATATCATGTTATCATGGATCATGTCAGTTATTATTGCTCCATCTGCCATTTTTCGCTATTGTCCTTGCTTGCTTACCTGCATAAAGTCTGTTGATTCAGCTGTGCACAGATCCAGACGCTAATACTGGCTGCCCTTGTGTAATGCCTTGAACATGGGCTGGCATATGCAAATATTGGGGGCATACATATTAATGATCCCGACTGTTGTGTCACAGTCGGTGTTATGTTGAGATTTGCCTGTTCTTCAGAGGTCTTTTGCAAAAATCAAATTTACATAAGAAGGAGGAAACAATGGTGTTTGAGACTCACTGTATGTCATTTCCATGTACAGAACTCTAATTATTTAACTATGCAGAGGTAAATTCAATTTTCAATTCTAGGGCACCTTTAAAAATAAGCAGGTTAGAATAGATTAATGCTGCCTTTATGTGCTATTGGAATTATCGTAAACATAAGTTTTCTTAGATAAAAACTGTACATGAACGCCCTCTGATGTCGTGTTTACAATTATGAAGTTTGGGAATAATTTTGACACCCAAATTTTCAAGATGGGCAGGCCATAAACTTTACACATGGTGGAGGGGAGAACAATGCCAGTGACTGGCATGATTTCTTAGTTTGTTTTCCAACAACAGTTATCATTAATGTAGTGCATATTTACATACAGTATATGAATAATCATTTGAAGTGTATTGTATGTTTTATACACAGTGAATATAGTCTTTGTATTTGACCAAAATTCCAGAATCGTCAGCAAGCTGGCTATCTAGATAGCATTAAGTTTATATGGTTGTCATTAAATGGGACACTAAATATAATTTTGGTTTT
Source organism: Chanodichthys erythropterus (assembly GCF_024489055.1). Taxonomy (NCBI): domain Eukaryota; kingdom Metazoa; phylum Chordata; class Actinopteri; order Cypriniformes; family Xenocyprididae; genus Chanodichthys; species Chanodichthys erythropterus. Next base: position 5,804,435 of record NC_090235.1, on the reverse strand, counting down.
AATAAGATTTTCCCAATAAATATGCAGGAATAAACTTGGTTTCCTCCATGACTGCTGTTCATTCCGACAACAAAGCACTGGAATGCAACAAGCTCGTCATCACGACTTCTGCAGTGGGAATTATTTCTGAAAGCACAGCCGTGGTCACACTATACTTTGAAAGTGCTAAATTTCATTGGTTGCTGCAATGGTCATGATATGACGTTATAGTCTACAGCTTCCTTTTTTATAAACATGAATTCAACATATAACATATAGTGATACATTAAAAATTTAAAGATATACAACTTACTCGACTTTACTGCAAAAAATATCATTCTTTTAATTCAGCAAAGAGGACATGCTGTGAAGAATTGACAAAGCCACTGAAAGGCAAGCCTGCAACCTTTAGCCAAAAAAGCATAATGGCTAATGCTAACGCTCCGCCTCCGGCAGTACGCAGGGAAGGAGACCAGAAGCCGTTTTGTGAATGGATGTCAATGGATGAGAGGCTTCACTATGCTGATTAAACAGCTTTTGTGGGGAAAAAGCTAATCATTTAATTAATCGACAATTTGTTTGCTAATCTTCAGCATGTTTTACACAAAACAATACTTTATATGTAGATTTTAGCTTGATAAAAATGTATTTGATGTCTGATGACTGATGTCACTGCCATTACACAATAGGCTGAGAGGTGCAGCACATGATTCTTTGACACAACAGAGCATTACAATATGCCATAATTCCAGCCAATCAGAGATGAGGCTGCTAAATTCTGATTGTCTGGCTTGACAACCAATCATAAGACTCCCTGCTTTACTGACAGAGGAAAAGGAAAAATACATGGTGGAGGAGTTTGTTCAATGATAGAATATACCCTAACAAGAAGCGAAACTCAATAGAATGTTCCATTGCAATACCAGAGCCCAGCAGTGGCCCTGCGTTCCCGCCATTTTGTGGTGAAAGCTACTTGTCAGTCCACTAGTTTCTATGGCAATATCAGCTGCTTTGTTAAAACAAAAAACAAAACAAAAAAAACGAACATTAAAGCTGAAATCCAACCTGAATAATGACAACACAGATTAAAATACTATCACTAGTGATCATCAAATCCTTTTTACAGTTTATATTACACACTTTGTGTTTAAGTCTTCCACTTTTTTCACAAAACCTTTGCTCTCTAGAAACCCAGTCAATTTGAGTTAAAATTCTTTGAAGTTCAAGAATTAGCATTATAAACACTGAATTAATACCAACACATGAAATTAAATTAAGGACAGGCATCAGAAAAATTGGGAATGTTGGACAATAAATATATAACAGAAAATATACAGCTTGTTTTTGCAGTGTGGTATGTTAAAGCAAAAGTGTCCAAAAGTGGGAATTATGCGATGCATCATGTATTATAAGATCATTATGTTTGTAGTGTTATCCATTAAAACATACAATATTTCAGTTCAGATAGTGGAGTAATACTATTACTCCATTAGGTCTGATCTATATTGTTCTACATTGAAATTTGCCGATTTTGTGAAGGATTCTATAGTCCAGTTGCCATTTTCTTGCGCTGGGATGTGTTGTTTTTGAAATTTTGTGGCACTAAATAAATGATAGTTTTTTGACAAAATTTATTGTTTCTGTGAAATAACAACAAAATGCACATAAATGTGTCCCTCCCTGCTTTAGATATACAATCTCTGATGAACATCTTTGGTTTTAATGAGGAAGGGAAAAAAGTTATACGAGGGCAGATTTCAACACAGAACCTCTGGCACATTTAACAAAAGTTCTACCTCTAGCCCATTAGGACAAACAGGAATAACATGCAGATCTATGTCTTTTGTTCATGAATGTAAATACTCTTGTATTATAGTAGATGAAAGTATGAAATATTAAACATGAATTCTGTCAATAAATTGTGCATTTATTTATTAATTTAGTTCAATCATGACAACTCTCAGAGTGGATTAAATTCAACCAGCATTTATTGGCATGGGGTATGAAGTATACATGGCTTGATTTTGGCGTACGAGATCTGCTACGCTGCTGCTGTTGCTGCTGAGCAAATACAAATTGTTCAGCTTAGTCAAATAAAACAACAAGGAAAAGGCTGCTGCAAGAATGGTAGAACCCCCGTAGCAGATCTCTACAGGTGGCGCTGGGGAGGAGGAGGGATAACAGTGCTTCACATTGCGCAGCTTGTCGATCGCAGGCTAGGGTATGATATATATGGTTGCGTGGATATGGAATTACTTCCGATTGGCTGATGCCATGGCGTAGAAAGAACCAATCAGCGCTCGGTTAGTTTCATGAATGAACTTTGTATTTATCTTCAAAAAGCTTATGCTGTATGCCATTGTGCCAAAACTTCTTTGAAAATCTTTTTGAATAAGACGTTTAAAATAAATGTAAAAATTATGTTTGTTGAAAAAATAATGTTTGTTTAGCATTTTAAATTATAATATATATATTAAGTGATATCAACCGCTCACCATTTCGACAAGAGCCGTTGCTCTGTTACAGACAGTCACATGCCCAAAATGGACAAATGAGGGAAGCGGTCTGGGGCGCAGAACAGAAAACGTAAAATAGAAAATTAAAAAACAGCGCCTTAAAATGAGGACATCAATGTCCAAGAGGATAACAAGAAATTTGTATGCGTAAACTATCATTATCACTGTAAGTCTTTAATGTCATACACCGGTCGGTCTGTGTGAAGCGCCGCTTCAAGTCTTTTATGAATGGTCCGATGAGTCACTTTTGTTACGTTCAAAACGCAGATTCAGAAATGAAACATTGCAGTGTACTGCGTGGAGACGAACAGTTCTGCTTTGTCTTTATAGATTCATTTGCAAAATTGAACAAAACAGACAACATTTTGTCTAAAATAACACAATATAAAATTACTGAACTGTTGTATAAAATCAGTATTGCATTTGCATTTTGCGCTCGACTCGTTATATTAGGGACAAAAACAGCACTCACTATCTTGAGTTTTATGGACATTCTAACTGCATTAAGCTCTATCGTGTAGTGAGTTGTTGCCCTGCATTATATTCCTCTTCAGGCAACGGAATGTAATGTCAGATGACATACTGTAGGTTTGGGGTGGGGCAAGTGCATTAAAAATTAACGTTTTTTTTTTTTTTAACCGTGATTAATTAATCTAATTAACGTGTTAAATCGACAGTAAAATGCAGTAAGTTTTCTGTGAGGGTTAGGGGATATAGTATAGAGTAGCAAGAAAATTGAAAAATGTGAGAATAATTGACTCTGCAATAATTGATCATATCATCAATTGCTCAATGTCATATTCATCACAAGTAGACAAACACAATGCAGTTAACATAATAACATACAAAAATATAATCATGTCACAGTGCTTTGAAAAAAGTAAGTGAAAAGTTTAGAGTGGGCAGTTTAACTGCTCAAGACAAACAAGGACTCATGAACCACAACTTTAAAAATAACAAACAGATGTGGGTCGTCCTGGTAAAAAAAAAAAAATGTTCACATACTTTTTCCACAGCACTGTGAATGCTTCAGTTCAGTTCTGTTCAATAAAGGCATTAAAGAAAAATATTGTTTGTGTTGTAGTTTGTCACATTGTGTTTGGTCTATACTTTTATGTATTTTGGCATTTCAATTTTCAATTTTGACATTTCTGTCCCCCAGAACCCATGTTCAACCACACACATATACACAGGATGTGGTACAGACTACACTTAAGTGAACAGCCTGTGCTTGTTTTTATGTCACCTCATGTAAACTTCATGGCCCCTAGAGAATTTCCAAAATCTATAATTTTCTGCTTTTTCTTATATAATTTCTTATAATTTAAATCTTTATCTAATTGTTTAGAAGAGAACACTCCCCCTCCGTGCGGCGCCCCTATGCACTGCATATACTGCATACCCCATTTTTGCGCCACTGCATTTATTAATTTAGTTATCTTCAAAAAGCTTACACTGTATGTCCTACGCCTTCCCTATTCTGCTTACGGAAAAAACAGAAGTGGCGCCACATTCGTTCCATAAGTTGAATAGGGAAAGCGTAGAACATATAGCGTAAGCTTTTTGAAGAATACGGAATTAAGGTGGAAGCACGTGCAAGGTGATAATTTGTGTTTATAAAGCATATACATGTTTTGTTTTTTTGTTTTTTTTTGAAAATGACCGATCGTCTGGATCGTCAAGAAAAACTGGGGGAGATTGCTGCTTGGGTACACTGTAAATTCTAACAAGTTCAGTTTACTTAAAGGTGCCCACGAACGTTTTTTTACAAGATGTAATATAAGTCTAAGGTGTCTCCTGAATGTGTCTGTGAAGTTTCAGCTCAAAATACCCCATAGATTTTTTTTTATTAATTTTTTTAACTGCCTATTTTGGGGCACCATTAACTATGCACTGATTTCACTCGACGCCGCCCCTTTAAGACGCGAGCTTCCTGCCACACGAGCTGTCAACTATATTACAGCGCATTTACAAAGTTCACACAGCTAATATAACCCTCAAATGGATCTTTACAAGATGTTCGTCATGCATGCTGTATGCATGCTTCGAATTATGTGAGTAAAGTATTTATTTTGATGTTAAAAGTTTAATTCTGAGTGAATCTGAGGCTGGGCTCCGTGGCTAACGGCTAATCCTACACTGTTGGAGAGATTTATAAAGAATGAAGTTGTGTTTATACATTATACAGACTGCAAGTGTTTAAAAAATGAAAATAACGACAGTCTTGTCTCCGTGAATACAGTAAGAAACGATGGTAACTTTGACCTCATTTAACAGTACATTATCAACATGCTAACGAAACTTTTAGAAAGACAATTTACAAATATCACTAAAAATATCATGATATCATGGATCATGTCAGTTATTATTGCTCCATCTGCCATTTTTCGCTGTTGTTCTTGCTTACCTAGTCTGATGATTCGGCTGTGGGCAGATCCAGACGTTAACTGGCTGCCCTTGTCTAATGCCTTTGATAATTGTTGGGAACGTGGGCTGGCATTATGCAAATATTGGGGCGTACACCCCGACTGTTACGTAACAGTCGGTGTTATGTTGAGATTCGCCTGTTCTTCTGAGGTCGTTTAAACAAATGAGATTTATATAAGAAGGAGGAAACAATGGAGTTTGAGACTCACTGTATGTCTTTTCCATGTACTGAACTCTTGTTATTTAACTATGCCAGGGTAAATTCAATTTTTGAGTCAAGGGCACCTTTAAAAAAAAGTTTGGAAACCGATTGCCTTACTTTTGCAACGCAAACTTAAAGGGAAAACTGAAATTAAGTTATTAATCTATTAAAAGCAAAGAAATCTAACTCTTCCCAAGTAAATTAACCCATTTTAGCCCACCGGCAACTATAGTTGCCGCAGTGTATGGTTGTCATTTTCCTTTTGTAAGTTTTTTTCTAGATGTTTTCCATGTTTTATTTCTCAATGACATGCAAGAAAACATCTAAATAAAGGATTTCAAGAACAAAAAAAAGGTATTCACTTCTTTCCTGTGACATGAGGCTGTCAACTTCCTACCCCTACTTCCAGGAAGCATAGTGAAGGCAAACCCTCCCAAAGAAAAGTAATTTTCATGTTAACATTAGAAATTTTTTGTTGACATATATATATCTACGTAATCATGAGGGTCTCTAGAATCATCCAAACAAAACAAATCTTACAAGAGATCTATAGTTTTTTGTATTTTTAGTCAAAAGTCCAAGCGGCAACTATAGTTGCCGGTGGGCAAATGGCTTGTAAGTACATAATATCATGGGGAAATGGGGTATAATGTGTTAAATGGGTTAATAAATCAAGGTTATTGGTCTTGTTTAGTGCTTTTTGCTTTCATAATATTTTATATTGTTATATATTATATATTGTTATTTGTTAATTAATTTATTTTTTGTTTGTTTGTTATATGTGACCCTGGACTACAAAACCATTCATAAGGGTCAATTCTTTGAAATTAAGATTTATACATCATCTGAAAGGTGAATATATATAAGCTTTCCATTGATGTATGGTTTGTTAGGATAGGACATTTGGCCGAGACTCAACTATTTGAAAATCTGTAATCTGAAGGTGCAAAAAAATTGAAATATTGAGAAAATCACCTTAAAGTTGTCCAAATGAAGTCCTTAGCAATGTATCTCCACTCACAAAAATAATTTTTTATATATTTACAGTAGAAAATTTACAAAATATCTTCACAGAACATGATCTTTACTTTATATCCTAATGATTTTTGCCATAAAAGAAAAAAAAAAACAATAATTTTGACCCATACAATGTATTGTTGGCTATAGCTACCAATATACCCGTGCGACTTCTGACTGGCTTTGTGGTCCAGGGTCACATATAGGAGTAATTTTTTTCTAATGAATGATGTAATTTAACTTTTTTGATTCACAATGCTCTGTTAGAGCAACTTAATGGCTGGACTTTGTTCGGCACTATGTTCCACCACTTTAAGACTTTGGATTTGTTGTTTGATTTGTTGGATTTGTTGTTTGTTGTGTTTTCATATTCAAGAAATTATATGCTAGATGCAACTTTTTTGTGTTCACATTGAATGTTCTTCGACTTTGATTGATCTGTTGATCTGTTGAAAGCAGTTATTTTGAGTTAGATGCATAAATGTTCTCCTCCTATTCAAATTTTACATTGAGGGGTGCATACAACATATTTGCCCACCGGCAACTATAGTTGCCGCACATTCAAACACGTTTTTTAAGAAAAAAAACAAAAACCTGGGAAAAATAAATGCAGAACATGTTCACATAGGACACTATTAACAGGACTATATGCATGAAACCATTCAGAAAAATTTGGGCACAAATGGGTTAAGTAATAAATGTGACCTGATCCAGCAAAATGAGTCACAGTGACCCAAATTTCAAAATTGAGATTTTGGTATCAATGGAAAGATGAGACAATAAGCTTTAAAATGATATCCTAGTCAAAGTCATACCTTGAATGGTTTTAAAGATATACCCATTTGAATTATGGTCGTCTGCCCTCTTTTTCAAATTGAAAACCTGAGAAAATCGCTTTTAAAGTTTTTTGCCCGTTTTTTTGTTGATATCTTTCAAAATCCATTGCATTTAAAGGGATAAACTATTTATTTTACAGCTTAATTTGACCAAAGACATTTATATATATATATATATATATAAATGCTATTAAACCAGGCTGAAGCTCAAATTATTTTAAAGTATTTATTTGAATTAACCCTTTAAGACCTGAAGGCTTTTTTAGAGTTCTTTTTTTTTTTTTTTTTTTCTGAGCGACACACACAAAAGTAAAGACTCATAACTCCAAAACTCTAGCAAGGAGAGTCAAAAGGTAGGTATCATTTGATACAAAACATTTTAAATTTTAAGAAAATATAAATTACATTACATTTGGACATTTTCTTGCCGAGAAACAGCTGATAAAAGACAAAAAATATATATATTTTTTTAAAAATAATTTTTCTTTTTTTATTTGACATGGAATAACTCCGGAACACAATAAGATCGCTAAAAAATTCTTTTTTGGTGATGGTCTCCTATATTTGAGCTGCATGTGGTTCAAATTTCGTGGTGATATTATAAAGAATAGTTTGAAAAATTGTTGTTCATTTTTTTCCGCAGCCAGGTGGCGCCAACGGGCGGTAAACTCCGGTTTAGAGGTGCTTCTCAACATTCGTTAGGAGTTTTTCAAAATGGTTAGATGCATTAAAAAGATGAGATTCTAAGCTTTAAAATGATATCTATGTTGTGTTATTCCACGTTGGAAAACGAACATGGATGGGTCCGGGAACATTGGATACACACTGCATCCCGGAGAGATGAGAGACATGTTTTTAGCCAAGTATGTTAAATAATTTCGTGAGTAATATCTTGTGATCAACGCAATATATTATATTGATTTTGGATTCATTTTAATCTTGAGAATCTGCTTTAAATATTGATGTGCGATTTTTATGATCTGTGCATTTTTCATGAAGTTATGAGCACGTGAAATACATACTTGTATTCAGTTAGCTGCTGTGCTATTTTTGTTGTAAACGCATATTACTCAGACTCATTAGAGGATGAAAATAACGCAACAGAAGCATGTTGGAGGCTTGATATGAAAGCTTAAAGTCTCTGGTTTTGTATGCAAAAAGAATTTTTGTGCTACCTATATGGATTAAATTTTTATTGGCTTTTAAAGAGAGACACGCAAATGGGAGTTTTATTTTATAAGGCGCGCTAGTCTGACAGGAGGATGGCTGGACCGATCGCGTGCCTGTCAGTCGAAACGGGGCTTCCCATTGTTAAAAATCAGCGTTTAGGTCAGTGTGTTTACATTTCTAAGCCTTTTGATTGGTTCTATACAACGTGTAACACCATATTTTTAGAGCAGAGATAATGACGTTTCAGGGGATACCGGGAAATGCTCAAGTGACAGAGGAGTTGAGAAGTTCATTTCCAGCGAATTTAGTAAAACCATGTCAAATTTAATAGCCATTTAAATACTTTTACTCAATTATCTGGACTAAGAAACTTTGGGAGATTATTTTTGAAAGTCTGTTCTTTGAAATTAGCTTAAAAAAAAAAAATCGATTTTTTCATTGTTTTTCCACATTATCGGCCCATATCTTAAAATAGAACGTTGCGACTTCCGACTCATTTCGCCAGATCGGGTCACAAATATCAAGTTAGTTTAATGTCAATTCTAGTTAACATACTCTAGAATATTTACTAATCTTACTTAAGATTTAATAGTAAGATTACACGAGAAATTCCATTTAACTAACAGTGTTATATTGTGTTCTGCAAACATCTTAAATACTATTATTTTCAACATGGCTTTAATCTGCCATTTTATGCTACGTAGACTTAAAAAACTATGTGCAATCGGTTTCCACATTTTCTTCAAGTAAAGTGAAAGAAGAATAGTATGTTGTACTGACAAAAGCTTTGTTAGTATAGTTCACTTACACGAGAGTACTACTAACTAAAAGAAGAACTGTAGAGAGTACTTAGGCCCAATCCCAATTCTATTTTATACCCCTTCCCCTTCCCCTTACCCCTATGCCTACCCCTTCCCCTTGCCCCTTGAAACAGAGTGTCAAGGGGTAGGGCTGAAAATATTCCCCTAAGAAATGGGACACCACTACTAGACCGTTACACGTCATCATAAGTCGTCGCTAGCTCCTATGTCAGATCAGTGCCCAAGGAAGTCGACCGGAAGTTGAAGTCAGCCGCGTGCTGCCATCTTGTAGCAGAACTTCACTTGCATCCCATTGACTCTACATCTGAGGCGTTTAAAGACTCCATTTGTCCATTATTTATTTCCAAAGATACACGACAATGTATAAAGGGCTCCATTACCTTCTATGTTACATTATGGCCCCGTAGAAACAGTTTTTGTAAAAATAAGCTAACGATTGCGTCATAACCACTCGACTCTCTGTCGCACAGTAGAGAAATTACCGTACAGACAGGAGGAGAAGCTCGCAGACAATCGGGGAGATTATCTTAAGATGGCGTACTGGCGTTACATTTTAAAATACTATACAAAATAATTAATCAGAATACTTACTCCTGCTCACTCACGCCAAAGAACTCCCCGCTCAAGCTCGCCGTCTCTGCAAGATTAACGATGGCAGTTTGCACGCACAGCTACTAGAAGATTTACATCTGTCAGACAGGTTGCGGACGTCATCAAGCTTAGTGTGAGTCTGCGCGTCAGAAACGGAAGTGCTAAAAATCGCTAAAAATGGGCTTCACTTGACTCAATTGAGTTCCAATGGGGTCGCTGTGTCCATTTCTTTTACTGTCTATGCGTCAGATGCGCCGATGTTTATCACACACTTCTAAGATGCCATCGATAGCTGTAGTGATCTCTGTTGCTTGGGCGACAGCTATTTTTTTGCATTTGTCTTCAGTTCTTCGCATAAGACAAAGGAGACGACGATGTGTTCGACGCCTGTGTTAACAATACATTAATCAGGCATGCGGCAAAAAGACAAGTTAGCTGCCACCGGATTTGAATTTATGTTGTCAAATCAACGCGGGTTTCAATAAAATATAAAAAAATATGTTGTGGAACTATCATAAAGTAAAAAACATTAGCGAACTTTTTTCATAGCGATTTTAACAAATCTTTTTTCGGAGAACATAACCGTATACATGAACACAAGATTAAAGGCAACATAAAACAAGTGATTATTTATTACTAAAATACTGTTTACCGTAAAAAAAAAATACTTACATTTATGGGTCTCTCTGCTCGCTCGGTCGGCCATGTTGGAAATTTATCATATACATATATATTTATCATATATATTTGTCTGAAGTGTGGTCCCGAAAAATCTTCGTTTGAAGGGGTACCTGGCCCTTCCCCCTACCCCTTCCCCTCCAACCAAATGAGAATTGGGACACCCCTACCCCTTCACGTGAACGCGCGAAACAAAGGGGAAGGGGAAAGGGGTAGAATTGGGATTGGGCCTTAATTTACTTTAAATAAAATTTTATTGTCACCATTGTTGTGGTTTGCATGCTGAATGTTGAGATCTGTGTGTGGCTCAAGTGGTCAGCTGTAAGCTACTGTTACAGATACTCAATTAAAAGTTTAACAAGATGTTAATAACATAGTGTTAGCACAAACATTTTAAAACATTACTACTGAATACGAAAATTAAACATCTAACTAAACAACATTCAGTTAGAAATCAGATCATCTCTTAAAAGTTATCTTTTTATTAGTTCTCTTCCTTTGAAACCACAAACAATGATTTCTTGATACATGGCTGCACCAAAATGGAGAGAATTATAAAATCTTTAACAAAGTTCCAAGTGCCCAACCAAAGGGAACATGAATCACCATCATGGTAAGTAAAAAAAAAAAAACTTTTTAGGAAAATCAACATCAAACTAATTGATCTTAACTTGGGTTTTCTGAGTAAACAAGCCATTAATAGACAGCAAGAATAGCTTTTACTTTTATTTCACCGAAGTAGATCCACTCTGCAAACATAACGTTGAATCCTGCACTGTGTGGAGGGATGTCTTGAAACTTTTTGGTATTTTTTCCTCAAATTACATTAGTTATGGGAACTATCTGTTCTAAAATTTCAGCAACAATTACAAATTTGTAGTAAAGTCAACATTTTGGTTAAAATCAAGTAAACACATAGGCATAATTTGCGGGTGGGACGGGTGGGACGTGTGGGACATGTCCCCACCACTTTTTGAAACATCTCGCGGATATCTAATACAAAAGAAACACCTCTAGTTGATTATCAATTTGTGTTAATAATAGGCGATCTGTTGCTGGGATGTGTTGTTTTTGAAATCATGTTGAGTGCTCGTTGTCGCTGTTATCGGAGGCGCAACAGTGTTCTCTTGGCGCTCGTGCACACTGCGCAGTCCTCACGCGGACGAGCGCTTCAATCTATCACTGTTGCGGAGACTTTCTATTCGTTACGTTGAAATCACAAAACAAAATACACATAAACGTGTCCCTGCTCTTGATATACAATCACTGACGAACATCTTTGGTTTTAATGAGAAAAAAAAAAAAAAATCACACATGGTTGGATTCGAACCCAGACTCTCGCATGCTAAACGAAAATAATACCTCCAGTCCATCAGGACAATCTATTTTTATCAGCGGATCCACGTATTTATTAACTAATATACATACTCTCGAGACATTGTATTATAGCAGATGTAAGGAAGAAACTATCATATTAATTTTAATATCATATTATTATTATTATTGTAATAATACAATTACAATGCCCCCCCACATACACATTCCTGTCCCACCCACTTTTTAAAACAAAGTTACGCCACTGTGTAAACATACTAGTGTTTTTATAGTAAGGAATAGGGCGGAACTTTCTTTCTGATTACCCGATTGGACTTAATGAAGCTGCACTGGAGGGCGAAAGAACATGGCTTGGAGAAAAATGTAAACCCAAGTTGACACCTAGGCTTAAAAATGAAATTTCTGTCATCATTTACTCACCCTCAAGTTGTCCCAAACCTATATAAATTTCTTTGGTCTGTTGAACACAAATGAAGATATTTTGAAGAAAGTTTGTAACTAGCCTGCTTTGGGGCACCATTGACTTCCATAGTAGAAAAAAAAAAAATACCATGGAAGTCAATGGTGCCCCAAAACAGTTCAGTTTCCCACATTCTTCAAAATATCTGTTTATAACACAATATTTTGTTCAGCAGAACAAATAAATTTGTTTGGAACAACCTGAGGGTGAGTAAATGATGACAGCATTTTCATTTTTGGGTGAACTATCCCTTTAATCTTTATAAAATAGTTTTGTCAAGACAAATGGAGTGTTCTCTTCTAAACAATTAGATAAAGATTTAAATTATAAGAAATTATATAAGAAAAAGCAGAAAATTATAGATTTTGGAAATCCTCTAGGGGCCATAAAGTTTACATGAGGTGACATAAAAACAAGCACAGGCTGTTCACTTAAGTGTAGTCTGTACCACATCCTGTGTATATGTGTGTGGGTGAACATAGGTTCTGGGGGACAGAAGCATCGTTATGTGTAAATGCCAAAAATGAAGACTGTTAGAAAGGTAGAAATCTGATAAAATGTACAATAAAAAATGTGTGCATTGCTAATGCCATTGACACAAACAGGAAATGTGTTGAAGCAAGTAAATAAAACAATTGACTCAAATAATGTAACAATGCATGCAGGAAATATGTTAAAGCAAGAGCATACAAGCAAGCAGCAAGCAGAAGCCAGCTACAAACCACAACCCCCAGAAGTCACATGGGCTGCATCCGAAAACAGGCACCTCACGAACTACTGAGGCAGTGTAACAGTTTAATGATCTACAGCAATATAGAGCAATCTTTGGTGAGAACTAAACAAATATTTATTTACTACAGTAGTATTTTTTTTTGCTATGAAATCAGAAGTGGAAAACAGTAAAAAATGTACATTTACACACAAACTGACAGAAAACTGCAACTTTCAGATGCCATCTTTCTTATAGCTCAACTGCCACGAATGGAATGCATACCCAGATAGCATGGTGACATTTATACAATGTTGAGTTTTGATTCAGACCATCATTTTGGTTGAGATTGTCATTTTAATGTTTAAAGTGTGTTGGATCAGCATTGACAATTTGATGAAAGCCAACAGCAGACATGGGTGGAGACAGTGACTAACAGTGATTTGTAGTTGAAGACCACAAGATCCTGCAGGTATGCATCTTTGCAGAACACTAGTGGTTGTTTCTTAATCATTTGCATTTGATTTATTGTTACGGAATCTAATAAGATTATTTTAAAAAGTTTTTAAAGTGTCCATTTTCTAAATTCTAAAAAAGTGCATGCATCTTGCTTTAGTAATATTTATTAGCAATTTCCTATTTTGATTTTCCAACAACATTTCTTAAAGTGCAAGTGACATGAACGTGAGCAAGAATATCATACTTTACACATAGCCCATGAATTGCATTTATTACTCAATGCTTGCAGAGCACCCTGCCTTCTTTCCTTTAATAAGAATGAAGGCAGATGAGGATGGCCAATTAAAAAAGACAAAAAAAGAAAAAGAGAAGCACCATCTTGAAAAATGTGACACTGATATCACATTAGGCTTGTTTGAGATAAACTACACTAACCTGCCACCGGCTAGCGAGATCTGAAGGTTGCAGGCATTGGGGGAGTACATAGGCCCTGTCCCAAATGGCACCCTAAACCCCCACGGTCTTCCTCTGAGTCTGCACTTTCACAACGTAATGCCACTTTGACTGCCGGGTAAAGTCCTCTGCGTAGCTCACAGTCTTGAGGGCTCAACAGAAGTGCGCATCAAGGGCGCATTGCAGCTGCAAAGGGGGCGCTCACGAGCACCCTTCTTTAAGTTTAAATGATGAATGGGACACCCTACGGTCTTGACTGAAAGTGCACATGAAGTGTGCCATTTGGGACAGGGCCATAGACGACCGTCAGGTCGGACACTTTGTGCTTTCCGTAGTGTGCTGAAAAACGACGTGGCAGACCACGTGATTTTTGCATTGATTGTAGCCGAAGAAGCGGATTCGATTAAAACAAACATATATGTACTAGATAGTGTAATCTTCATTTTTGTTAATGTTTTGCGTGTTTTGTTTTAATATCAAATATTCAATAACAAGACTTAATACAGGTTAAATACAGGAATCACACAACACATGTCGTCCTTATCATCACATAATCTGACCAATGAGAGTAAAGTGTTTTGTCATCAAGGCTTTTGCAGCTGAATTTGAGCGACTGCAGCACCTGACCTATAGGTGGCTGGTCTCATTTTGCTCTTGTGGTACTTTGATGCCAGATGTGATCGTAAGGTGCTTGCAGCGCCGATCAAAGTCGGACAGATTTTTTAACCAGAATGCATTGCTTTTGTCAGGCAGCAGCCAATCTTTGCAGTGCCACTTCTGAAAGTAATGCTATTGTCCTTTTTGCCCCTCTCTTAAAGAATTTGCCATTCTCTTTGTCATTAATTGTGTTAAACTGTCAAATAAAAGAAACTGACTCAATTGCTGGAAAGGTGTCATTTATGCTTTAAAAGGTTTTCCCAAAATGTTGAAATGGTCATAAATTTGTTGACATACCATTAAAGTTTAGGTGAAATATTAATGTTGTTCAGAACATAATTTTATGTTGACATTTCAGGTTTTTTTTTTTTTTTTTTACATTTCATCAAAAATGATTTAGAATCAACATAACATTAACATTGATCAAACAATAATGATTGTCTTTCTTAATTTCAATACTGATTTAATAGCAGTGATGAAGAATCCACACCACAGTGTAACATTGTAACTGAGGGTGCAAAAGTGATGTTAAAACAATATCACTTTGTAATGTATAATCAATAATATTACCTGATTCAACATTGTTTCAATGATTACATGCTATCTGGGATAGGATTGTGGGATTTCAAAGGCAGCGAAGGATACATCTATGTTGCCTTCGAAAACTGATCAGATGAAGGTCTCTCTGGAGACAGGAAGTGAAGCTAACATTGGATTCGGACGTGCCTTAATACCTTCCTACTTTGGAATGCATACTCCAAAGAGAGGAGGGTAAGCTTTAAATTGTATTTTTTTTTTTATTCTGGCCCATGGAACTTCCAGCTTAGCTGGCATAGAGTGGTGCAGTTAGCTTTTGCCTCTGCAAGAAATAATAAAATGAGAATGAGGACTGCCCTCAAAACTCAAAAGAGACAGTTGATATTATACAAAAATATTTTAAAGAATGTTTGGTTCCAAACAATGATGACAACTTTCATTTTTGTGTAAACTATCCCTTAAAGTATAGGATGTTCAACTGACAGACACTGCGATTTACCAAGAAGTCCACGCCCAAGAGTGAGTCTATAAGAAAATCTAACAACGGAAGTCTTAATCTCTGTTCAACTTGGCATCTGAAATGAGTGTTTTATTCTGAGAGATAAAAGGTAACTCTTTCCTCAAATTATTCTGGTGCTTAGCCTAGATAAATTCTAACTTAACTAAACATTAAGAGTTAATTAAGTTGTGTTAACCATGTTGTGTCTGTAGTAAAAAAAAAAAAAAAATCTTGATTTTTCTTTCTTTCGTTCATAACAAACCACAAAAAGATAATCTCTTGATTTGCTGGTCTTTGTGTTCAGCTTGCTTGTATTGACATGGTTTAAATAGTTCTATTGTAGAATGTTATTGAGATATTTTATGCTTCAGTTATCTGCTTTGTTCTGGCTTGTATAATACAATACAGGCTCTTAATGACTTAAACGATCTGGTATTATACTTATATGTTCTCAAATTCCATTTAAAGTATTACTTAATCGACATTTTATACTGCATTTCAAAATCTTTTTCCTGTTGTTATAATTGCTTATTACTTGACCAGTTAAAGTTCTGCACAATAAGTTATTTGTTTCGCTAGGTCTATTCAATTTTATTTATTTTATTTATTTAACTGCGCATTTCACACTACTATAAACTATAAACAAAACTATAAGCGCAAGTGCCAATGGAGGAGTAATAAAATAAAATAAAAATATCCCAAGCACTAATGCACTTCACTCAAAACACGTATATGTATGTACACTACCGTTCAGAAGTAAGATTTTTAATATTTTTAAAAGAAGGTTTGTCTGCTCACCAAGACTGCATGTCTTTACTGCATGTCTTTACTTTCACTTTTGATTGATTTAATGCATCCTTGCTGAAAAAAAATATTAATTTCTTTAAATTCTTCTCAAAAAAATAAAAATAAAAATTCTTACTGACCCCAACCTTTTGAACGGTATAATGTTACAAAAGCTTTATATTTCAGATAAATGCTGTTCTTTTGAACTTTCTATTCATCAAGGAATCCTGAAAAAAAGTACACAACTGTTTTTAACATTGATAATAATAATAAATGTTTCTTGAGCAGCCAATCATCATATTAAAATGATTTCTGAAGGATCACGTGACACTGAAGACTGGAGTAATGATGCTGAAAATTCAGCTTTTCCAACACAGAAATAAATTACATTTTATATTACATTCCAATAGAAAACAGTTATTTTAAATTGTAATAATATTTCACAATATTACTGTTTTTACTGTATTTTAATTAAATAAATGCAATCTTGGTGAGCAGACAAAACTTATTTTAAAAATATTAAAAATCTTACCGATCCCAAACTTTTGAACGGTAGTATACATACATACATATATATATATAATATATATATATATATATATAGCCGGCATTTATTTAACAATAAACCATAATCCAAATATTACTTTTTTCTTCCGTTACAATTTAGTTTAAAACACAGTAGCCTAGCCCTTGTAACTCAGAAATCAATGTCCTTTTTAGTATAGAACCAATGTCCTTTCAATATTAGAATCAGATTAAAAAAAATGTTCTACCCGGGTAGTGTTGATGATATCTCAGGCGCTTATCTGTGAGATGAAATGAAAACACGCCGAGCGGAACAGTTCCTGCTTACTCCTTGCTCACTCTGCTCCTTCGCCGCACCTTCCTCTGTCCAATGGCGGTGAATCAAATGGCCGTATCAAATCACGCATACAAAATACCAACCGGAGAAAACAGAAAAAATCCACAAATTCTTGCCAGTACTAAAACGCCTCTTCCCTCGTGATACCGTATAAAAGATGATTTCTGAAACTAGCAAAAGAACTCTAAAACCTTATGTTTTAAATTTAACTCAGTGTGGTTCTTTCCTCTTGTACAGCTCAGTTCATTCCTGTTCGGTCGCGTTTTTTCTTTTCTTTTTCCTTCTCGCTACTGATAACTATTTTTCCATACAAATCTGATTTTTGTTTCCTTCAAGAATGTCACTCATCAGTAGAAGACCTTATAAAGTTCAATCCAGTGGCGGATGCAGAAAGTGGATGGTGGGTGGGCCTCTAAAAGTGTGGGTGGGCCAGAATAATTTGCATCATCCCCGGCCCACCCGTAGCTCCGCCCCTGGTTCAATCAAAAAATAAATTTATGTCATTAAATACTCACCCTCATGTCGTTCCACAGCCATAAGACCTTTTTTTCATCCTCGGAAAACAAATTAAGATATTTTTGATGAAATCTGGGGGTTTCTGAACCACACATAGGCAACAACGGCATTGCACCTTTTGAGGTCCAGAAAAGTGGTAAAAACATTGTTAAAATAGTCAACGTGACTACAGTGGTTCAACCTTAATGTTATGAAGCGACGAGAATACTTTTGGTGCACAAAAATAAAACAAAAATAACGACTTTATTTAACAATTTGAACTGTTGACATAGTGAATGCAGTGCAAGCTTCCGTGTAGCTACTACTTCCGTGTACTAACGTTGGCTCAGAATTTGCGTAATATTTACGACAAGGCAAGCTGAAACTTGTAACTACTTGCAAAAGAAAATTGCCTACAACATTCTAACACTGTGTCTACAATGGGTGCATGCCATAACACATCAAAGGGAATGTTCTGTTGTCAGGGGTGGCACGTGTCAACACGCTTGACAGTATCACTGATTATAAAGGGCTGCTTTGCCTTTTTAATTAGGATGATAATAATAATTAGATTGTACATTCCCTGAAGAAAATGTGAGTGGTGCTTGCAGTGGCAAAACTCGGCACCCAGTTGCTAAGTGTTCCTGGCAGTTGGTATGGTGTCACTCTGTGGTTGCTGAAGTGTTTTGTGTGGTTGCTATGGAGTTGGTAGGAGGTTGCTGGGGTTTTCTGGGAGGTTGCTAAGGTGTTGCTTGCGGTTGATAAGGTGTCCTGAGTTGTCGCTAGGATATCCTGGATGGTTGCTAGGTGGTTGCTATTGTAACCATGGTGGCTGCTAGGGTGTTGTTAGGCAGTTGTTAATATACTCGGGTGGTTGCTATGGTGTTGCTGTGTGGTTGCTAGGGTGTTTCTAGGCAGTTACTAACATACTTGGGGTAGTTGCTAGGGTGTTCCGAGTGGTTATTAAAGCATTGCTTGACGTTTGCTTATATATTCTGGGTGTATGATAGGGCATTACTTGGTGGTTGCTAGGGTGTTATGGGTGTAGGGCATGGCGATATAACCAAAAAATGTATCACAATATAATGTTTCATATCGTTCAGAATCAATGATTATTGACATTATTTATTACCTTTAAAAAAAAAAAGACAAGTAGAAAAATATGAATTTAACCACTGTTTTTTAATTTATCCACATTATTAAGGCAAATAAAAAATTTTAATAGTTTTAACAAAATAAAATGTAAACAGAAATATCTTCTTTATGTCTTATATTAAGATAAAAAAGTAAGAAACTCTTGAACTTAAATAAAATGTTAAAAAAATGTGTGCAATGTAAAAGTGTAAACATAGAACAAACAAGGCAAACTTGAGGTAGGTAGATCAACATTTGTAACAAGTAATAACATTACAAACCTCTAAAATTGTAAACAAAAGATAAATAAAATATAATTAAACCAACCTTTTTAGTGTAGCAATCAAATATCAATATTCACATGTACATAGCGTCATTTTAAATTGTAAGACAAGTGGGTTTACTCTGTCAGGTTTCAATGCAACCCTCGTACATGTCACTACATAACCCCATGTACTAAAAAAACATTCAAGGGGGTGCTGCAAAGCTTGCTCATATACAGGAAGTTGCACTCCTCCTTCTGCACCTGCTGATTCTGTTTTTAACTGTCTCTGCCTGGGGTTGTAGGCCTTGGCCATCATCCATCATTTCAGCCAGTGCCTGTGTTTTAATGGCTTCTACCTTGTCTGGCTTGATGTACTGAGCTTCGAATCTTGGGTCAAGACGTCCCGCTCTAAGACGTCAACGTCATGCCACGTTGGAAACAGGTGTCGGGTGATTCTGTCTGAAGCCAGGACTTCAGCAATGGCCATTTGTTGTTCCAGCATTCTTGCAACCATCTTCTGGCATGAGCCCCATCTGGTGGGTGACTGTGTGACAAGCTGATGCTTGGGAAGATTGAGTTTTTCCTGAGCTATGTCAGATCTCTCTTTTTCATCCATGAATAAGAAAATGCTGCCACCACTTTCTTACACACACCGATGGCCTTTTCAACTCTTTAGTCCTTCCCTGCTGCAACTGTAAAAACAAAAATTAAAAATAACATTTTAAATTAATAATATTTCAGTTTAATGATTAAAATAAATTTAGTATTAAAATTAAGACAAGGACGTGCATAATTGTTGTCTATTGTTGTCTGTTAACTGTTTTCTAATTAATTTTATATTCATGTAAATAAATACACTGTAAAAAAATCCAAAAGCCAAAGTCTGATAAGTTATGACAAGTGTTTTTACATTATTTTTGAACTCATGAAAATAAGTTAAGCAATTTTTCAACTTTAATTTAAAAGTTTTACAAGGTTCAACTCATGTAAGCAACTTACTTTTTACAGTACTAATACGATGAATTAGTACAAATACAAAGAAACTATGTGGATGATTTAACTATTTCACGAGTTCGTTTCCTCATAAAATCTTTAAGCTAATAAGGTTAAGCGTATTTGGCTTGCTGTCCGCTGTGGAGGGGCTCGAGGAAGCAGCTTCAACTCGAGCTTGGATATACCCCCCAGGGACTACTAGTGCATGGAAGAGGAGTACGATAGATGAGATGCCTAATTTATGTTGTGGAGTTGGGGAGGTGGAGGGATATCGAAACAACTGATGCCAGAGCAGGGTGAGTAGCTGCTTATATGCTCTGGATGTAATTGAAAGATTAGGGTTCCCTCCTCTTGAGATTGTGTTTGAGTTTCACTAATTGAAAGATTAGATGGGTTCACTCCTCCCTTATGTTGTGAACTTCACTAAATGTCAACACTATACTCACCAATAGGCATGCAAGTGGTGGCCAAAACATTGCAACCGAGTCCATCTGTTAAGTGAAGTGGCTCTCACTATATTCACCCCGCTGTCAGTGGTGATGCACACTTGGTTGCTTTCATTCAGACCCTATGAGACCAGTGCATCAGTCAGGTTTTGTGCAAAAATTCCCCCATGTGGCCCTTGTGAAAATATGCTCACATGTGCGA
This sequence comes from Chanodichthys erythropterus, assembly GCF_024489055.1. Taxonomy (NCBI): domain Eukaryota; kingdom Metazoa; phylum Chordata; class Actinopteri; order Cypriniformes; family Xenocyprididae; genus Chanodichthys; species Chanodichthys erythropterus. The sequence continues at coordinate 5,783,906 of NC_090235.1, read as the reverse complement.
CTTGTCCAGATGTCTGCGGTTGCAAAATATGAGATGGTGGACATTTCCTTCTCCGCTGCTTGCCTACACTCTGAATACATTTGTGGAATAGCAGTCTTTGTAAAATACTTGCAGCCCAGGACAACATAGTGGTGATCAACCATGCCAAGAAGTCTTTTGAAACCTGTCTTCTCCCCTACACTGAATGGCTGCATTTCTTTGGCAATGTAATACACTGTTGCAAGGGTAATTTCATTGTATTGCTTGGAGGATTTCTTATAAGGCACTGTTGCAGAGTACCTCTCAACCGTGGACTGCTTGTGGGTTGTTTATTGAGGTGAAGTAGATGAACGACATGCTGCGTTTTCCAGAGGATGGAAGCGGTTAAGGTGATGAAATAAGTTACTTCTGTTTCCGTGCTTGGCAGGGATGCTTTTTTTTTTTACAAAGCTTACACACGATGTTGATCGGAAGAGAGGAAACCAAAAAACTGCCTCACTGGCGAGCTAACGTGTACTTTTTTATTGACAATCTCCTCACTCTCAGGCGCGGCACTCATCTTGTATGTGTTCTGATCTCACATAGCGATGACGCAACCGAACATGAGAGTCGTGCAACCTGGCTGAAGACCTTATTGGTTGTTTGCTTGTCAATAATAGCACGCTCGTTCATCAAAGCATCTGAAACTGTTCACCCAGACCATTACAACCTGTTCAAAATGCATGGTCATGTGAAAGGTCATCGTATCTTATTATAGAATTTTGGAATGCATTCAGAAAAAATCAAGACACTTACGTTCAGAGGTTTGTTTGTGATGGGACACTCTACTCCAGAAGGCCAGAGGCCAGGAGGCGAAAGCAGGAAGTTTTTATTTTTCTCCTTAATTGCGCTCAAATTTCCGAACTCTGGGAAAAGGCGCTGGACTTAGCAGGTGTAGGCAAAAATAAAGCCATCCGCTAAATCCATTTGTGATCCCCATGATCTAGATTGCCACTGTCTCAGCAGCAGCCGGACCCGAACCAAGGGGAATGCGAGCCTGAGTGTCCTGCTGGAAGATTGCCAGGCGGGAGCAGAGTGTCCACAGTGGAAGCAGTAGATCGTGTGTATGCCCGCTCTTGATGTAGCGTGGGCAGGGAGGAACACACAATCTAAAATGTTATTTGCTCGCCATGATATATATAACTGCTTGTGTAACAAGACAAGATCAAATTAGACATATGATTCACATAGAGCGCCACTGAAGACACAGAAGCTAGCGTTTTACTGTTTGAGCGTGCTATATAGTTTCCTGGCCGTGACGTCACCTGCTTCTGATGTCTTGTCACACCTTTGGACTGATTTTACATGTGCTTCAGGACACAATCACGCAAAGCCTTCCCACAGCATCATTCTTTCCTTGAAAGGGAACTAGGCATAATAATTGTACCCACGGTCATGAGGTCCTAGGGAATACATGACCTGAAAAAATTAAACCTTGAATGCAAAGCATTGAATTTAATTTGAATAAAAATTTCTACCATGAAAGTCTCAGTAATTCACTCAGAATACAAAACAAAATGTTCCTACCCTCCATCACTTTTTGTTTTGACAGGGAACTTACTAAGCTGAGGATCTTTGGCCTGTAAGAGCAGATCTGTCAATGGCTTCACAGACCATAAACTTCATCACTTGGAATGTTAATGGACTGAAGCAACACAGAGATCAGAAATTTCAAGAACTACAAAATGCTGATGTTATTTTCTTTCAAGAGACCCATATTAGAGTTGGAGATGAAAATATTATTGAAGCCTATAAAGATGAGTGGCATATTTTCTACACAAAGTATACCTCCTCTAGCAAGGGATCAGCCATACTAGTGAGGAAAACACTAGATTTTGAATACATAAGTGATGAAAAACATAACAGGGGCGCTTACGTTGTGTTGAAATGTAAACTGGAAGGTCAGCTGTACACTCTGGTTAGTGTTTATAATCATCACACAGACACAAAAACCCTTGATAAACTTTCAAGGTACCTTCAGTCCATGACCACAGGGCTGCTGGTGATTGGTGGAGATTTCAACACGGTTCTCAATAGATTTATTGACAAAAAATGGAACAATTTGACAAAAAACAGCACTCATAGTAAATTGCTGTTATTTGTGGAAAATTTCATGAAATCTCTTCAGCTGGTTGATGTCTGGAGAAGAAAGAACCCCATAAAACAGGATTATACATTCTACATAAAAGATTGTCCTGTGTCCAGACTGGATTACTTCTTCGTTCCAGAAGAATGTATGTGGCGTGTCAGAAGTTGTGAAATCAGAGACTTAAAGATAAATGAAAACAAAGACCATCGGCCTGTGTCTTTAGAGATCAACATCCCTGCGATGCCTATTCAGGATGTGTCCCAGATACAAACAGCCTTCCAATGGCTGAATCTAAAAAAGGATCTTTTGACAGATGAGACAGGTTCATCACTGGGTGAAGAAAGCTCACATGCGGTCAGTGAAGTTGACATTGTGTCAGCTGTACATTCTCTTCAAGTGTCAGACACACCGAGATCAGACGGCATCCCAGTTTCCTTCTATAAAGACAACATTCAGGACCTAATTATATACATAAAGATGCTCTATGACAGAATCCACAGTGGTGCATTTAACTGCTCGGAGACATACTTTAATGAAACTGTGAAAAGTCCACATGATGATAGTCAACACTTTTTTAACGTTGACTACCTCATCATCGCAACTATTCTGGCAAGACACCTAGATGATGTCATTGAGTCCCTTCCAAAAGGGCAGATAGCAAAAGAGTCGGCAACTGTCTTGATCACTCCCAAAACACATTATGCTTTAATAAGTTTGAGTCATATTAAGGATGAGCTAGAACAGCAAAAACGGTCAAACCCGACTCTGAGACAAGATCTTCTTATTATAGAAAATCTCCTCAGTGATTCAGAAGAGTATTTTTCAGTTGAGAAACACAAACTTCTATATCAGGGCTGCCCTTTGACCCCAGGACTCATAACGCTGGCTCTAAAAAGCTACGCCTCACAGTTATTTGGACATTTAGAAAACTCTGGGGTTTTTATTTTCAAGCAAAGTGTGATAGTTTGCTTTCAACCTGAGGACCTAGAAAAGGTCAAAGCTACTGTGGAGGACAATACTAATGAAGTATATGAAATAGAGATATTATCCAGAGGAAATGGTGAACTGCTACAATTAAACTGCTTAGGAAATGATTGTAAGGATGAGGACTGGGAGAAATGGAACATATTTGGGAATAGTGATGAAGAATCAGAAGAAAATTGCTCTAAAGCAGATGAAAGGGATGATGGGAATAAGGTGTATGAAGAGATTGAAAATCTAAAGTCTAAAATCTATGAGGAAGATGAATCAATGGAAGTCGACATAAGGTGAGGATAATGAATGAAAGGACATTTGGACAGAGAAAACTGGGGCCTCATTTATAAAACGTGTGTATGCACAGATTTGATCTTGGAGTAAGTGCATCTGCTAAAATCCACGGCAACATTAATATTTATAAAAACAGTCTTTGACATGGAAAAATGCTTAGCGCCACGTCAGGGTCTGAGCAGACGGACACTAAGCAATTCTTGCCGCTTTCCATTCTCAAGTAAAGGATTTGGACATTGACTAGTGTCTTTTTTCTGGTCTGAAATCATTCCACTGTGCACATTTTGAAGATCTTTTGAAATTTATAAATTTTACTTCTGGAAGAGAGGTGTACCCATTTTTGTGAGAGCATTCATTCTCTGAATCACATATACGCACATTTGAGAAATGACTGTAAGACCAAATGTAGGATTTTTATGCAATATTTTATAAATGAGGCCCCTGAAGTACTTGGGTTAAAATCCATGCTAGATTATGAATTTTCCTATATGCATTAATATGCTTTAAACAAAGTTTGATGCAGAATAGGAAATACTGTCATTCATACAAATACAAGTCATTCACAGTTCTTGTGTTTTAGAGCAAAAGTGGTGAGCTGGAGCATAGAAATGTTCCCCAACTCAACTAAATAGGCTCATTCATAGCACCATGAAACATTTAGGCTAAAAATTGTATCACTCAGCAAAAAATTAGAGTGTACATAATTGATTCTGCTATTTTCCTGTTCATCTCTGTGAAGCTGCTTTGACAATCTGTATTGTATAAAAGCACTATAAATAAAGGTGACGACTTGTTACCCATTTGAATTTACTTATGGAAGTACCTTATGAAGTATGTTGATTTTGGACAGTAGCTCTATACATGGTTTGAGGACATCATAATTAGTGAAACATGCATTCTATACATAATGCTTTAATTTACATTTTTAATGTTTTTAATAGATCAGCCATTTCTGGAGCACCAAAAGAAGAGATGGAAGCATTTCATGGGATGAAGAGGAATACACCTCCACTTCTTCCTGTACCATCACAATCCTCCTCATCCGCTTATGGTGAGCCAATTAATTATATCAGTTATAATTAATATTTAATTATAACTAATCAAATAATTATTAATTATAATCAGAGCTAAAAAGGTGAAAAAATCTTAAATGATTGGTGAGGAAGGAAAAAAAAAAAAAAAAAAAAAAAGATCATCTTTATTATGAATGCATGTTTTTCCCCTCCAGGACTTTCCACCCATCCCACAATGAATAGACAATGTATTAAAATTCAAATGATTAGAAATTAAAGATCATTGTACAGTCTGTGATTGAGGAAAAATAATGAGTAGAATGAATTCTTTGATAGGTACTAAAAGAAAGCGTGAATCGCCTGACTGGACAATGAACTCATCGCTGACAATGGGCAACTAAAATCTGAATCTGTCCACCTCTCATCTGTTACTTGTAACGAATCACTTGGTTGCCTATAAATGGTCAGCAGAATTTAGACACACACACTATTCTTAAAAGGGTTATACAGGTATCAGAGTCATTCATCATTCATCCAAACCGCTTGTCCTATACAGCATCATGGGAATGCTGTATGCCTATCCAAGAATCTCAGGCCAAAGAAACACCCTGGACAGACTGCCAGTCCATCACAGGGCTAACACACATAGACATAAACCTTCACACAATTTAGAGTCTCCAATTCACCTGTCCTGAGTGCCCGGGAGAAACCCACACCAACACAGAACAGGGAAACTCCATATTTACCATCTCACCATCTTGAGTCAACCTGTGCGATAAATGCCACATGACTGAAACTATATATTAATTACTTACTATGCACTAGTAAAACATTATACTATAATATAATTAAACATCTGCCATTTATGTTGCTTACAAAAATGTTATTTAATCAGGAACATGGCTCTTCTTTGTTGCACACAGATGAGATCATGGAGGGGGTGAGACAAATTATGAAAAGATTCCCCAAAAACTCAGATAAAATAGATAAAAGCAACAGGAAGAAAGCAACCATTGGGATTTTTGGAACATCAGGAGAAGGAAAGAGCTCCCTATTAAGTGCAATATTGGGGAAAAAGAATCTACTGCCATCTGGTTGTTTTGGTGCCTGTACAGCCGTTGTTACTCAGGTGGAAGCCAATCTGACTGACTCCAACTACATAGCAGAGCTTGAACTCTTCTCTAAAGAGGTTTCCTCATTTGTATTCATCTGAATATGCTTTTAATGAGTGTTCTAAAGATTTATCAATATATAAATAAATCAGACTGTAGGGAATGCATATTTTTCTCTGTATTTTGTTTTGTGTGCCTCTGCAGGAGTGGGAGAAAGAGCTCATAGATCTTTTCAGTGTTTTGTCGGATAAAAGTGAGGACAGGGATGATGAATTGTATGAAATTGCTGTAGAAAAGATCAATGCGGTGTATGGAAATGATGCAGATGAGAAAACATTAGAAGAGCTCAAGAATGATGCCAAATTTGCTGAGATTGAATACTTTTTGTCCACTAATAAGGACAATTTCTCAAAAAGTGATGTAAGTTTTAGGAGACTCTTTAATATTTAACATATTATACACTGCCCAGCCAAAAAATAAATAAAAATAAATAAATAAATAAATAAATAAAATACTACAGAGTGTATGACTGGATCATTATTGCTGTGATTATTATGTTTCTAGCATGTTATATGTTTGGGAATAGTTCTTTTAACCCTATTGATGGAGTGTGTAGCTTTTCATTTCTTAAACAACCATGTTGGAAGACGTATCATGGCCATTTTCCAGGATGACAATGCAAAGATTCATCAGGCTCAAACTGAGAAAAAAGTGTTGGGAGGGAGCATGAAGAATTATTTTCACACATAAATTGGCACCTCTGAGTCCAGACCTTGAATTCATTGAAAGTCTTTGGGATGTGCTGGAAGAGACTTTACAGAGTGCCCACATTTTGCATTGTCAGTACAAGATCTTGACCAAAAATTGATGCACTTCTTGATGGAAAAAACTTCACAACCTTTATTTCCAACAAGAGGTGCATCAAATTTTAGTCAATTTTCCTAAACATATAACATGCTAGAAACATAATAATCACAGCAACAATGATCCAGTCATAGACCCTCAAGTATTTGCCTATTTAAATCCAAAGAGTGACTTTTTTTTTGGCCAGGCAGTATATATTATACATTATATGTATTATATGTATAATGCATTCTAAAATTGCTTTACAGCAAACTAAAACAAAGCAATTTATTTTCTCAACAGATCAATGAATTTATCGATGAGGTTGCAAGTTACATACAACACAGTCAGTCAAGTTCTGGTAACTGGTACTGGCCGCTTGTGAAGAGCGTGAAGATCAAGATTCCAAATTGTCGTGAACTTCTGGAACACATTGTGCTTGTTGATATTCCTGGATCTGGAGACTGCAATAAGATTAGACATGATCTGTGGAAATCTGTAAATATTTTACTACGATCCTTTCAAATGAACAGTTTGCCAAATTAACCACACAATAAATATATTATGCCACTAAGAACATTTCCTCCTAACTCACTGCTATATTTCAAATCCTGTAGAAACTGAGAGATTGCTCTTCTGTGTGGATTATTAGTTCTATCAATCGAGCAAGCACTGACAGTGGCCCTTGGGGGATTTTAAAGCACTGCACTGAAGAACTAGGACCAGGAGGAGAATGCAAACATATCAACTTCATCTGTACAAAGACTGATGACATCGATCCAGAAAACTATGTTAGGTATTTTGTTAATATTACATAATGGAAGTATAATGGCTGGGGAGTGGTATAATTCCAAGTCTAATTCTTATTATCCTGTATCTTTTATACGAAACAACTCAGAACACTTTGTGCCTTTTTAATTCCTTTTTAGAGGTGCACAGCTTTCTAGAGATCAAATCCCAGAAGACAAGGTCTGTTAAATGTACTAGCTGTATTTATGTAGTATTGCTCCTTTGTTTTCATAGACTAGCACAAATTTTAGCTATCGGTTTCCCCTGTAAGTTTGTACTGATGGTTATGATTACATTTGCTGATTTTACTTACTGAGAGCTAATATCATGTGACTACAATTTAATATATGTAATAATTTACTGAGAGTAAAAAGAGATACATAATCAACCACTGAATCAGATTTTATTATAAACCTATGAACAGATTATTTGTGTATTTTATTTATTTATTTATTTTTTATCATTCAGGATCAGAAAAAAGTATGCATACTTCATAGAAATAAAAATGCCAAGATGAAGGTCAAAAAAAAGTTTGAAAAATCTAAACTTAAGGTACTACTTTTACCTAATCTTACCATTCATTTTTCAAAAACTGTATATGATGCAAATATATATAGAATATGATCTATAGTTTTCTTCTAATTGTATGAATATTACTGTACTTTTTTCTTTTTAGAAAATATTCAGTACTGACGATCAGTTTCAAGTTTTTACTGTAAGTTCCAAAGCATTCTTTGACCAAGATTTAAATCTGGAATCTAGTGAAACAGGTAAACTGTATTCTATTGCTTTCATTTGATCACTTCATTCATGACTAAAAAATAATCATGTTAAACTGTTGCTTGTATATATTTAATTAAACTGAAGTTAAAACATTTGATAAAGTGATTTAAAGCACTGACCAAATGATATTTATATCTAGAAATCCCTAAGCTACAGGATGAACTGAGGACTCTTAACAAGAGCATGAATCGAGAACTGGTCAGAGATTATGTCAATGAAGCAAAGGGAACTTTGCTCTTAATCCAAAGTGTCCAGCGAGATACAGACAGGAAAATGGTATTTAGATTTTAGTCAGAATTAGAATTCTTAGAATTAGTGTATTTAGAATGCTGCCAATATTATTATTCTGTAAATCGCTGCTCAATGTCCTTTCATTCATAATTCTTCTATGGATGTGTTTTAGATGAAAATGAAAGTCATGGAATTAGAGAAGAACCTAATGAAGGCACTAAATGAACTGGACAAATATTTTGACAGCATTTATAGTGATCTGGAGCAGTGTCTCTCAAAGGGAGTGGAGGAATCAGTGAAATCATGTGTTGATTCCACAAAGAAATTAATAACTGTGAGTGTGATTCAAATGTTTTGCATAATGACTATTTTCGTGTCATTTTAACATGATTTTTTTTTTTTTTGTCACTCAGAAAAAAGATGGAAGGGGGTTCCATAAAATCCTTGGAGCTTTGTGCAAGAACTATGGATGCTATTGGTCGAAAAATTGGGATGAAGTTCTAGACCTGAACAAGACTTTGGCCAAACATTTGCACACATGCATTGATGAAGATTTCATTAAGATTTTTCCGTAAGTTTGGTTTTATTATTCCATTTCCATTCTTAGATTAAAATGTAATTAAAACTATTTACAATGCTTTTTGTTGTTTTTAGGGCATTAGCATGATCAAGTTAATTTTATATTTTTAAGATTCAGATCAGATTATTAAGGATTACAACCATGTTCTGTAAAATGTTTTAAAAATGGTTTCCTTTTGGCTCTAGTGTGACTGAAACAACAGGGAAGTCAGTGCAGGAACAGATTGATAAGTTTAGTATCATCCAGAGTGACTCTGCTAACCCCTCATCTCCCATGCATCACATTGAGAACTTCATTAAAAATGAGGTGAGTTCAGTTGTCCTCTTGGAGACAATAATGGTTGTACGCCGGCCCTGGTCCTCTGCTTTCTTTACTTCTGTTGAAGTCTGTGTGAATCTTCACTCCTTATAATTTAGCAGGCTGTTTTTATAACCCAGTAAGCAATCAAATACAAACCAATGTTTAAAGCAGGACTGAAGTAAGCAGGAACTTCATGTTTCAAAATTTTTCTGACTTTTCTTGTGTTTTTCCTCTTTTAGAAGGAAACACAATTGACTCCATTGCTCAATAGAAAAATTGTTGACATGAAGAAGCTCATCTACTCATCAATACAAACAACCATTCAGAATGAAATGATTTCTTGCTATAAAGGTATGTTAGCATTAAAGGGATAGTTCACCCAAAAATGAAAATTATCCCATGATTTACTCACCCTCAAGCCATCCGTCTTCAGAGATATATTTAAAAATATTCTTATAGTCCTCCAAGGTTAATAATGGTTGTGAAAGGGGGGCCGCGTTTTGAAGCCAAAAATAATGCATCCATCCATAAAAAAAGTAATCCATACAACTTGGGGTTAATAAAGGCCATCTGAAGCGAAGTGATGCAATTTTGTAAGAAAAATATCCATAATTTAAAACTTTATAAATTCAAATAACTAGCTTCCAGCAGACGACTGTACACAGAATGTGAAAATGTAAATCCCTGCTTCTGTAACAAACAGAATTAGATTATCCACTAGTTCCTAAACGTAATTTAGGGAGGAGCGAGCCCATCTAATCTTCCAATCAACAGCCAGAGTATATAAGCAGCTGCTTACCTCTCGTCATGCTTAGCTGTTCCAGCCAAACCACACAGAGCAACACAACAAAGCAAAGCAAAGCAACAGCATCCCTGGATGATAGTCCCATACAGCCCAACGACACAGAGCTAAACATCCTGCACGCAACCGGTCTGTGCTTAAAGCATCTGCAATAAAAATACAATTTTAGATGATCAAATGCAAATGAGCAACTGTTGATAAAAATCGACATCCCGTTTGAATACAATGGCGCTCAAATCATAATTTAAGAACATACCTTATGAGTGCTATCTCTGGAAACTAAAACAATCAGGCAAAAGACGCATGCTAAGAGGCTGAGGGCTCATCCTGTCTATCTGAAGGCAATGTGCATGTTGGAGGGATAAACTATGGCAAGCTGTTTTGACTTTTATTCTTTTTCAGGATCCAGATATGGATTCTTGATATCTGTAATTGTATTTTCACTAGTGAAATATCTCCATAGGCTGCCATTCAAACTCAATTGTTGATATCAAGAATTGATTTCTTAGTATTCTTACTATTTCACATATCAGAAATAAAATTCTTACTAGTAAAAATCACAATTTGATATCATTAATTACTTTGTTAGTAGTACAAATATCTATTTTTGATATCAATGATTAGATTTTCACTAGTGACAATATTAGTTTCTGATATCATGAATGTGATTGTTACTAGCCCTCTACCGCACGCATTATGATAGACCTATAGAAAAAATTATTTGACACTTTTTCTTTTCTTAGAATGGCTTAAAACATTTTGGGGAAAAAAATATTATTTTAAGGTACTTTATGATATGTTGCCATACAGCAACAACATACAATAGTGGAAATAACTTAGAATAAGTGTAAGTGTATATAGGTAATATTTTTCCTCAGAAATGTTGTTTGTATTGAATCAATGGGTGCTATTATAAGCTTTAGCAGTAATTATAAACAACACCTTATACATATTTTCCAAAATCTTGTGCTTTTATTTATTCCATTCTCTTTTGTTGATTAATGCTTTATATTCTTTGAATTTCATTATGTTTTTCATGAATATTATTTAAATTGCAAATTTAGACAGTTAAAAACAAATATAATACTGTTCATCATGTATCATAAAACATTGACATAAAACCAAAAACATTGCAGTTCATGAAAATTCAACATTCCGCAATCTTATGAGAGGAAGGTAATGAACATGAACCCCCCATAATTCTTGAAACTTCAACTTTTTTCTGTACGAAACTTCAAAAAGCAGTTTTTTTTAGAGGTGAGGTACAGGTACACATCACATTTGGTGCACATCACCCTAACAATACACTTACAGTCACTTGGCTGTGGTGGCAGTGGGCAGGCAGGTCTCCGATGTTGATTTAATCCATAATACAAATGCCATGGCAGTCCTTAACATACAACTAATCAACATTATATCACTAGCATTAATGTTTTTATTGTTACAGCTTAACAGACTGCAGCTGGCCTTTGCTAGCTAGCTAACCTATTACAATAATGTCATTCCATTATTGCACAGTGTTGCCGTTTGGCAACACAGACATTTTATCGATTTACCAAAAACTAATTTCATAAAAACTTTTTTGAGTGATGAATATGTCATCATAACTTACCTGAGATGATGACCTTTTTTTTTTTGTGAATGTGACATGGGCGGGTCCTTGTTTGTCACTGACATTTTAGTTTGCTTTCAGCAACTACCGATAAGAGACGGAAGTCTGTCAGAAATCACTCCACAGAAAAAAAAAAAATGCGTTATGTGACTTAACCAAAGCACATCATTGGCTAAACTAAGGTCTTCTCTTAAAAAAAAAAAAAAAAAAAACTAGAATGTTCTCTTCAAGAGACAGTGGCAAGGAAATGAACACAAAGAGTATGTTGCCATATGGCAACAACATGCGGTAGAGGGCTAGTAAGAAAGCCATTTTAGATATCTGAAATTATACTGATATCAGAAATACATTGTCAGATATCAAAAATGAACATTTTTACTAGTAGCAAATTCAATTGTTGATATCAAGAACTGACATTTCAACTAGTGCCAAATGAATTCTTGATATCAAAATTCACATTTTTACTTGTAAGAATTGTATTTCTGATATGTGAAATTGGAATTTCAACTAAGAAATCAATTCTTGATATCAACAATTGAATTTGAATGCCAGCCTATGGAGATATTTCACTAGTGAAAATACAATTATAGATATCAAGAATTCTAGTTTTTACTAGTGGAAATGTAATTCCTGATATCAAGAATTGAATTGTTGATTTCAAGAATTGAAATCTTGATATCAAGAATTAACATTGTTACTAGTGGAAATGTAAGTCCTGATATCAAAAATAACCAAAATGGCTTGTCATAGATAAACCCAGGTTCATACTGTGTAAGGCAATCACTCTGGCCGTGCCTGAATCAGTCTCACCCAAACCTCCGACTTTACACAAACAAAGATGTTTATATCATTCACCGTGCCGTTCTGAAAATAAGCGAACATTGGCTACAATTTAACACTGACAATACAGCCAACAATCACACAGCATACCTGAATGGCGACTAACGTGATAGGAAGAAATGGGAGACGACTCGTGACGCTATTCCATCTAACCAGCCAGTTTATATATACTTCCGATGCCTGCTGATAGGGCGATCAATGTGCAGACTAACCAACAACATGCAAGCAGAACATTACTAGACCTGCCACAGTATGTTCAGATATTCATTCAACAAAATATTCTGGGGACCATGAACGTTTTGTGAAAATGATGAAATACTGCTGACGTTGACTGGCAACTCAATACTGTTACACTTGAAGTATACTTGAAAGTAGACCTTTATGGCGATTTCATCGTGATTTCACCAAGTGCAACATGTTCCTGGATTAACATCTTTGTTGATCGTGGAACAACATCTCAATCAGCCAATCATATTTGAGGGACAAGTTTGTCCCAAGCTGTATTGAAATAGTACACTTACAAGTATACAACTAGTACACTGATATTAGTAGGCTATACTTACTACATAAAGTATACTTTAAAATTTACCCCAGGTTTAACAGACAAGTCTTAAGCCTATTCCAGCCTCTTCATGTTTGAGCTGTTTTAACTGAAAGCAAATTGCACTTGCATCTTAAAATATTTCAATGCCATTGTTTTGTCTCAAGATGCACACCAGTAATGTTTTTTTTTTTTTCTAAGGCACGTTTATAAAAGTTACTTAAATGACTTAATTGAACTAATTGGCCTAATCCTGGCTTGATCTAATCCCTTTCTGTGAAACTACTCAATAAGTAGCTATACTAAATAAAGTGAACTTTATTACTTAATTTTTGTAAGGGTTAACAAAACACCCAGCATGTAACAAAATATATTTCAGTCATGAAACGCACATCCAAGAATTGATTTATTTCCTTGTTCTGATGTGTTCTTCATGAGAAAGAAAATGAATGAACACAGAGTGTTTCTTATTTTAGAAGCTGCAGCAGTGACTGGAACCGGATCCATGAAGAAAAGGCAAGAACTGCTAATAACCACAGTTGATGAGATAAAACATGACATGTTCAACAAAGCAAAAATGGAAGTGCTTAAAACATTGAATACCTTAAAGGTACTGATCTCAAATTCATTAAAGACGATCATGTATTTAGTTGTACAATGTCTAAAGTCAAATATAATCTTCTCTTGTTTCTTTGTAAAGCTGCTCATAATGGATGCTCTTGAAAAAGAACTGAAGAAAGCAATAGAACGCTTACAATCACAAACCAGTAAAATCAGAGAGGGTAAGAGAGAATGTCGTCCTATTACACCACAGAAACAAGAGTTTGAACAAACAATCTTTTGCAATGTCAAGCACTGACTAATTATTCTCCATCGTTGTCATTTCTAGATGTCTCTGAATATATTGAACAGCTGGAGAGACTGTCAGATCAGCTGTCTGACTGATGGGCATAAAGAAATAAGAAGCCCAAGAAAAAAAGAAGAAACAAACACATAAAAATAAAGTGTAACACATTTTCAGTATGTTTTTTTTTTTAGTTTTACAACAAATCTTTTATCTCTTTACTTAAATGTATTTGTTCATGTTGTTGTTGTTGTTGTTTTCTATACATTTGTTTAGTGGAAGATGTACTTTAGTTTAGTTTAAGTTGTTTACTTTTATCAAAAGTTTTAGGGTTTCATGAAACATAAATTGTATATTGATTTGTTGCTCTGTTTTCATTGTAACTTTTACAGCAAGACATTTAAAAACTGTAAGAATAAACAGGCTCTCAGCTTGCAGGAATTTTAAGGTTACATGTAAACTTCCTCTCTACTCTCTTCTGTTTTGCTGTGTAAGCCTAAGATCAGGACATGATGAGGAGCCTGAAAAAGTATGAGCATCCCATTCGGGGGAAGTAGGCTATGGAGAAAAAAAAGGTATCCACTTTGCCTTATCTGGCAAACCTTTTGTATTTGTTTTTACCCTTTTCAAGCACATTGCAAAGGGTAAAAACTTTTACAATTATGGTAAAAAGCAGAAAAGAGGCCTTATGATAATCTGTCCATTTGTTTATCCAATATACTTTGTAAGTCTTTGATCCATGATGCATGAATATGCATTAAAAGTCTGACAATAAACTTTGAAGAGGTTTGACCATAGATCTTTGTGTCTGTGATTATTTCTTCCTGCAGCTGTGCGTTCCTGACTGAAAGGATTGAGAGCATCTGAAGGCACAGAAAATAAACTTACAAAAATGTAGCTGTCCTATTTTCATAAAACTTTATTAGAGATACATTTACTTTATAGGTCAGTCAAGACCGGCTGAATAGATAAAAATAGATTAATAAAAGTAACCCATATGACTCATGCGCTATACTTAAAAAAATCTCCATTTTGAGAATGGAGTGTCTTTTTTTTTTTTTTTTTTTTTTTTTTTTTAAACAAGATTTCCAGTGTGTTGATGTATTTACAAATGTCAGAAAAGCACATGGTTCTGACTTAATTGGGATCATCACAGGGCATCGGTAAAATGCACAAAAGTCAGTCATGTGTTTTTATTATGTTTGACGTCACCGAGGCACCATTTTGAAGGAATTGTTATTCAGAGAATAAAGTAAAGAGATTAGAAGTAGAAGAAAACTGAGAGAATACCATACTGAGATACACTCAACAAAGATGCCAGGAACCGTTATTTGGATAAACTGTCATTGATTCAGTATATGCTTTGTACATTTTTGTTAATGCAAGACTGGGCAAACAGGATAAAGCATCACCACAAAATGTATTCTTAAACAGATGGACACAGTGGAAGTAGAAACTATAAGATGCATAAATTGAAAATTATAATTTTGTAGATCAGATACATCAAATACATCAGCACATTTCTACACTATAGAGTTCTAATTTAAGTATGTGCTCCCAGATGGGGAGTCATAGCGCAGTCGCTATTTGCATCCCGTATCGTCTGTAAACACTTGCGTTACCAAGGCAACTGACTCGTTTAGTAGAGGTCCGTTATCGCAGCACCACAGTAGAAATGAAACCATATCCGTACTGGCCCGCTCGGCACGAAATGCAATGGTTAAACAAACAGCTTGGCCCGATGGAAAAGCGGCTTCAGCAGTCTTGGGAAACTCGAAGGCTCATGCGTTTTCGAACTGAAACGGAGCGCCATCCAAAATACAGGGCAAAACAATCTTGGGAGTGAGTAATCTGATGACGTGTAGTAGTGGTGTCCTTTTTCTTAGGGGAATATTTTCACCCCTACACCTTGCCACTCTGTCTCAAGGGGCAAGGGGAAGGGTGAAGGGGTAGGCAAAGGGGTATAAAATAGAGCTGTGATTGGGCCATAGTCTCACCTGGTTGCATTGGTTTTCCCCTTACTTGCTCCCGCTTACTTTACCTTGCAGAAGTGCAATGTCTGTGTATCTCAATCGTGAGCATCGATGCTCTCAGGTCTACAGTACACTGTGTGACTTTTTAGGGAGTGAACGTTTCAGTGCACTGGAAGGATTTTGTGATTGAGACAGCCCCTAAAATGTCCAACTTCCTGATCAGTGCCCTGTCTACTGAACAAAGGAGCTGATTGAGATGCACCCTGTGTGTGTAATGCCTGTGTGGTCCAGATGTAGGGACGTTGCCCAGTCTAGGTCAGTCTCCAAATACAAAGTTCTGTCATGAAATTCTATATCCCGCAGGCTAATAGGTCCTTAACTCAAACTGCTTGCAATCATATCATTCTCTATAGGGCACAGCTGTTTGGTTCCTGCTGTATCAGTAGCCAATGAGCTTGCATGCTCAACCTTCAAATATTTGCCTTAGCAGTGCAGTGCACTTAGAAACCCTCTGAAATTCAGCATCAAATATAAGAGAATGGTCTTTCTTGTGCACAGCGTGCACTCCGGTCACAAAGAAAGGCAAAGCTGAACCTACACTCTCCGAGTTGCAAGATAAGGTAAGAAAAATAACAGTTAGATTGCAAAGTAAGAAATAAATTATAGTATTTTACACCTCACAATGAATATCAGTACATTTTATTATGGTTACTTTTCTTAAATATGACATCCTTGAAGACGTATGCAGCCTTCAAATGTGACCTCCGGAGGACGCAGTCTCCGAATGAGATGCAGCTCCTGTCACCAAAGGAGTGTGTTTCTGTTTGTAAGGGAAAGATTACCTTTTTCACCTGTCGGGGCAATCAAATGGTGTTTGACTTGGCTTAAATGTAGCAAAGAAGAACATGTTAGGGGTAGATGCCAGATATTGTATATATTCACGAGTTCACATATCCATATAATTAAATGGAGTAAAGTTATGCGTATTTGGCGTGCTGTCCGGGGAGAGGGCTCCAAGCTCGGAATTTTGGCCCAAACCCAGAGTACTCCCCCCGGTGTGGTAAAAGTAGATAGAACTATAAGTGAGGAGATGGGGTGGAGGAGGGATGCTGATAAACTCTCAGATGAACAGAAGTCAGTCTGCTGAATTTATACCTTTTGACATTGGTTGAGTTGATTAACTGAATGCTCTCCACCTGTGCTAATTAGGTTAATTATCTGAACTTGCTCCTCCCGAATTTTGTTAATAAAACATCATATAGAGTACTTCAGGGATGACATGTTTTTGTAGGCAAAACCCGGAAGCGAGTTAGCATTTTACGACTTCCGGTTCCATCGCTCTAAAGTCTATGGTTTTTTTGAATGGGTTTTCGCCTGAAATAAGGTATGTGGTTAAGCCTCTAAATATTTTCACGTCTTGATCTATGACATAAAATACACCAGTTATATCCCGCTTGTGATTTTTTAAACCTTTATTGTGTCTTAAAAAATGGCGGTTGATAACAAATTGCTAAAAGGGACTACTTCCTTTGGCGGGGACTTTAGATGTCATCATTAAAAACAGGACATTTGGACAGCATTTCTCATGAAAAAGTGGATAAGTATTCATACACAGCGCAGATCATAATCAGCAAGCATGCTTTTAAATAAAGTTGTTTTTTAAATAAATTGTGAGGAAGCTTGGTGGTGGTGACGTTGATCCGCGACCATGGTGTGCTGTAGTCCGTTCATAGCCTACTGATAGCTTTTTATATCTGACGACTTTATTTGGGCCTCAATGTGTATAAATGTTGTGTTAATTGTAAAGATTATCTTGATAGACAAAACGTGTAAGTGTCATAACCCTTTGTTAAACGCAGAGCTTATTTTGTGTGATTTTCCAAAAGTCTGAAAAATGCATAGGTTTCGATCGAGGGAACCCGTGCACCGCTAACTTCCGGGTTGGCCTACAAAAACACATCATCCTTGAGGTACTCTATATAGCAAAGAGCTTAGAACCCAAGAGGCAACACTTTGATACTTTTTGGGTAGCCTAACAACCACTAGATGGCGCTCCGGTAGCGCGGCTGCCATTATGGGCTGAAAATTCTAACTGGACCATAGAATCCTTCACATCTTACACACCCAAAATCGGCGAATTTCACTGCCAAATCAGAAGCACAATGGAACAGTTTTTTAAATTAAGTCACCAGTAAATTGTATGGCTCCTACAGTAAATGTTGTATTGTCTTATATATGTTTTACCAGTTGTGGAATCCAACCATTCAACCATCTGAGGTAACATAGTTAGCCTACTTTGAGTATTTCCATTTTATGCAACTTTACACATTTATTAATAGTAAATTAATAATTAATAAATTTAAGATCATTATGTTTAAAGCGAACAGTATATTTCAGACCTAGTGGAGTAATAATAATATCTAGGTCTGAATTGAAATAGGCTATATTGTACATTTTATTGGATCACGCTACAAACTTAATTCACACTTTTGGACACTTTTGCTTTAATGGACATTAGAGAACACTGCAAAATCAAGCTGTTACATTCATGTATTTATTCAGTTTTTTGATGCATGTGCTTAATTTAATTTCATATGTTGGTAATAATTCAGTGTTTATAAGCCTTTTAAAGAATTTTAAAATGACTGGGTTTCTAGAGAGCAAAGGTTTTGTGAAAAAAGTGGAAGACTTAAACACAAAAGTGTGTAAAATAAACTGTAAAAAGGATTTGATGATCACTAGTGATAGTATTTTATTATGTGTTGTCATTATTCAGGTTGGATTTCAGCTTTAATTTACATTTTTTTTTTAACAAAGCAGCTGATATTGCCATAGAAACTAGTGGGCTGCCGACTCGCTTTCACCCCAAAATGGCAGAAACGCAGGGCCGCTGCTGGGTGCCGGTGTTGCAATGGAACGTTCTATTGACTGTTGCTTCTTGTTAGTGTATATTCTTTGATAATAGGGAGATAAGAGGGTCTGTATATCTTCTAAAAGATTAGCAAACAGGATGTTGATTAATTAAATGATTAGCTATTTCCCCACAAAAGCTGTTTAATCAGCATAGTGAAGCCTCATCCATTGACATCCATTCAAAAAACAGCCTCTGGTCTCCTTCCCTGCATACCGCCAGGGGCGGAGCGTTAGCATTAGCCATTCCAGTGGGTTGCCTTTCAGTGGTTTTGGTAGATGCGGCAATCTACGTTACCTCAGATCGTTAAATGGTTGGATTCCACAACTGGTAAAATAAAACATATTTTACTAGTAAAAAAAAACACATTAAACATATGTATAATTGCAGAGCTCTGTAATTGAATTAGAGAGCTCTGCAAATGCATTCTTACTAGTAACAACTGAATTAGAGATCTAATTGTAATTGTTACTAATAATTGGATAAGAGAACTCTCTGATTGGAATTCTTACTTGTAACAATTGAATTAGAGAGCTCTATACTTGATTTAGAGAGCTCTCTAATTCAATTGTTACTAGTAAGAATTGCAGTAAAGAGCTTTCTAATTGTAAATCTTACTAGTAATAATTGTATTAGAGAGCTCTCTAATTGAATTTTTACTAGTAAGAACTGAATTAGAGAGCTCTGCAATTGGAATTCTTACAAGTAAAAACATAATTGTAGATCTCTACAATGGCAATTATTTATTCTAATTTTCATGGTGATTTATTATCCCCGTTATAGTATTATTTGCAGGGGCGTAGCCATCGTTTCAGAAGTGAGGGGGACAGAAATGTCCGTTTTATCTGACCTTTGTCTAATTGACAGATTTTATTACTTTTAAAAAATAATCAATTTGCTTTTAATAAGAAATCAAACACACTGCTGAACAGTAACCAATATCTATAATATATTTTCGGCTTTGACAATTGTATGATTGGTTTATGTACTACAAACATCTATGTGATGCACCATGTGATCTAGATCGCAGTCCTCATAGATTTTATACAATGTAAAAAAAAAAAAGATCATAGAATAAGACAGAAAATATACAGTACCTATCAAAAGTTTGGAAACATTACTATTGTTTAATGTTTTTAGAAAGTAGTCTCTTCTGCTCACCAAGGCTGGATTTATTTAATCAAAAATGCAATAAAAACAGTGTCAGGCTGTGTTCACGAAGGAAGATGAAGAAGAGGAGTTCAAATACAAAAATCCAAGTTTAATCCAAACAGGCAGAATGGCAGATACAACACAACGTAGAACAATGGTGATCAGACAAAGACTGAGTGCACGGGAGGAACTTAAGTAGCAAACATAACAAGGGTAATTAATGGGACACAGGTCAAACAAATGAACTCATGATGAGGAGGAGGAAAACAGAACAAAGGAACATGTGATGAGTATGACAAACTGAAAGTCCATAATAATGAAACTAAAACAGAACTTAACTGTGACATAATACCCCCTCCGGCTAGGCACGACTTTGCGACGTGACATGACGAAGACAGGGCAGCTGACAGAGGACTGGAGGAGGCTTAGGAGGATGATGTGAAGGTGAGGAACAGGTGAGAGGCTGGGGTGATGTGACTGTGGTGTTAGGACGACAATCCCCTGGTGGTGATGAAAGAAATGGTCCGCTGGCACAGACCCAGAGCTCCCCAGTGCCGGCAGCCCATGACGAAGACGAGGGAGGTAGGAGTCTAGGTGGTGACGTGGCTGACAGCAGATGGGGGATGACCAATGGAGGCGTGGCCAATGGATCTGTTGGCGCAGACGGAGAGGTGATTGCCGGTATTGGAGACCCAGGCGATGTTGCGGCGATTCCCGTCGAAGGCATAGCCATAGTACCTGAGGGCTGAGGTGGATCCGGTGTGACGGTGGACAGAGGCGACACCGAAGGCAAGGAGGAGCCCACTGACATCATAGGGGTGGAGGGACGGAGTGCAGCAGATGGGCCGCAAGTCTGTGACAGAAGAGGTGCAATGAGGGACCAAGGGGGAGCCGGCAGGACGAGGGAACCCAGAGTAACCGGAAGTCCGAGGGTCTCCGGTGAAGCCGTAGGTGGGAGGAGCCCCGACGGAGCCAACAGGATGACAGGCCGAGATAGAACGAGGATCTCAGAGGCCGGAGACAGAGCCGCAGCATCCTCAGGTGATGGTGCTGCAGGTGGACACACGACCTGTGGCTTGACGTTAGAGTAGGGCTCCCACTGAGACAGCACAGGGCTGTGGACCTCCAGCAGTGGCATGGTTGGAGGACTCCCTGAGCTCTGGGGTGATGGAGATGGTGAGGATATTGACGGTGTAACGGTGAGAAATATACAGTCCTTACAGTTATTAGAATCATTCAGAAACGATAATGAAGATGCTGGGTGGGAAAGGGTGGGAGATGGAACTTCCTCACTGAAGTCGATCAGCCAGTCCTCATCCTTCGTTGTCGTGACTCCCTCAGCCGCTGATGTCGCTGACTCACACCCCTGGTTAGATTTGCAGTAGGGCTGCACATCCGGGGCGAGGGTCAGCTCTGTTCTCTCTTCCTCTGGCTCTGGCTGACGCGTCGTGGCGGGTGCTGGCTCACCGTCTGCATGGGGCACGCGCAAATTCTCCATGGTCGAGGGTGTTGCTATGGGCTCCGGGTCTGGCTGTGCTCCAGATCGGGGCGCGATGCTCTCCGGACACCGAATGACAGTTTCTCTCCAGTTCAGTCCGGTGGTGTCTGGGAGGTCGAGGCATTGGAGGAAAGTAGCCCCGATCAGGAACAAGGTTTTGAGCGTCTCGTCGTCAAGGGTACTGGTGACGGCCAAACAAATAATGTCTTTCACAAAAGAAAAAAAGGTCTGGGCTCTCCTGAGCACAGAAGAGCATTATTGCCCTCCCGTTCATTTCGGGCGGTCTGATCATCTGTCAGGCTGTGTTCACGAAGGAAGATGAAGAAGAGTTAAAAAAAAAATCCATGTTTAATCTAAACAGGCAGATACAACACAACGTATAACAACGGTGATCGGACAAAGACTGAGTGCACGGCAGGAACTTAAGTAGCAAACATAACAAGGGTAATTAAATAGGACACAGGTGATGAACTCATGATGAGGAGCGGGAAAACAGAACAAAGGAACACGTGATGAGTGACAAACTGAAAGTCCATAATAATGAAAGTAAAACAGAACATAAATTATTCTAATATGATGATTTGCTGCTCAACATTTTTTGACGTCAATGCATGCCATCTATTCCCATCTTTCAAGCTGTAATTAGTAGCTCTATGAGCACATACATGCTTTTTACAAGTTAAAATTTACACGTAACCTAATCGTGGTAATTACGACATGGCATGACCCTCAAGGCTACAGGCAGGTGATCTTTTTTCATGGTTGGAGATAAACTCTGCAGGACAGCATGACTCCAGGACTGATGTTGCCTATCCCTGCTATAAATATAGAAGCGACTTTGCCCTCATCATTTACAAATTAACAGGACACACCTAGACACTGTTAGGGTGGGGTCAAGTATTTCTAAAGGAAAGGACAAACTATGAACATGAGACAATCCTGCTGCTCTATCAAAGATGGCCGTAGCCCATGGTTATCAAGCTTCAGAAAAAAATAAAAAATTATTTTATTAATAAACATGATCAATATGGCTGATTAACTATATTCTTAGAATAACATTAGTGATGTAATTTTCTTTATTTTTACTTTTTAGTCTTTAAATAAATATCAATATTCAATTGTAATGTTATCACAGCTTGTCGTAATTGCACGCAAACTCGCCTGAGCAAACACAGAGATATAAAAGGTACATGCAAAGGAGAAATGCAAACAATATGCAAACTCTTGTTCCCTTAACATTTCCATATGTGAGTCAATAACAAAACTACTGCTGCTGATGTTCATCAAACAGAGTCGAGAGGTTTGGTAAATTAACTATTGTACAGTTTTATTTAAACATTTATCATTTCTACACAAAACAAAAATGGACAACTGCCATCTTATGCGTCAAACCCCCACCCAGGTAGTGTAATGTTAAAGCTTCTATAAATGGAAATCAATTTACTATATACTGAACTAATGATAAAAACTCTTAATCTTTGTCCTGAAGATATCATTGTTTCATAATCATATTCTTTCTCATGACATTCTCAGTTACCTCAGAAATGTAACAACAGTTTATTGAATGATAACAGATCTGAAGCCTTTACATGCAATAATGAAGATGTTTGATTAATATGCATGCAACCATTAAACAAGTTTGATCACCTCCATTTGGCCTATACAGGGCAAAGAGACCTAAAGAGCACTGTTTGCTTTCACTTCATGTGTTTTCACTTTTGCCCTAAACATGTTCCTATTATTTATTTATTTTTTTTCAAAACTAAAGTTCAGGATTAATAATTAACAGTGAAGCTGAAGAAAATTTGTCACAGTTATTTAGACTTATTTAGGAAATAAGTCTAAAGTGTAAAAGCTTGATAAGGTTTATTATTAAGGAATATTATGGAATAAAACAAGCAAATAAATACATACTATATAGGCCTAATCAATACATAAATACATACTACTGATTTTACAATTATTCTGTGCAATGTAATTCAAATAAAATGTAAAAAGGAGAAAAATTCTCTTTCCATTTGCTTAACAGACCAATAAGTCCACACCTGTAACATGTGACTGTTGCATACGGAGAGCATGACAAAGGAGAAAACAGTCCTTGGGGGAGTGGAAGGAGGGAGGAGCCATGGTGGAGAAAACATTATGAACAAAACATAATCCTGACAACACACAAAGGTGAATCAGATAACCTTACTTTGAAATCTTGCTTGACTTGACAGCTGAATTGACGTCAAACACATTATCCTGAGATAAAAAGGTAACTTTCCCTTCAAATTATTATGATGCTTAAAGTTAACTAAAATTCTAAAATTTAGTTGTCTAAAAATTGATTTTGTCCTTTTTTATACTAAAAACAATCCAAAGTAATACATAATAATATTGTTGTTTAATTTATCTGTCAAACATTTAACAAAGCATCAAAGGCACTCATGTAGAGTTTTACAAATCCATTGAGCGCTAACATTAAAAAAACACTATTTAGTTGTTGTTTTTTTCCATTTCTGCAACATGATCTTGTGAGAATTCCTTTTTATTTTATGTAAAGTATTTTATGTAATTACTTATTTTATGTAATTACTTTTATATTTGGACAGTAGATTGAAATAGGACTGTTTGTGCCTAACAACTTAACAATTTAACCATGTACCTAATGCATACTGCCAGAGAGCAGTATGCATTATACTGTATGCATTTAGAAATTGTTTAATGTTAGGTTTAGAGGTAGGAGTGGGACTAGATTCTCAAAAATATCCATTTAATTCTATACTGTAACAATACTGTACCATGTACATTTTACTGAACCTGTTACATTTTATTTATTTATTTTATATTCAATAAAAGTGGTTATGTCAAGGCATGGGGACGGGTAGGGTTAAGGGTCTAAAATAAATCAATGAAAAACTATACCAGCTGTAAGAATCTTAATGCCTGCATGGTTAAACAGAATTGTGGGAAAAACAGAGACATGATAACCTGTCTAATAAGTCAGATAACATTGTTGTCATACTCACGACTCAAAATTACAAAGACAGGGAATACAACAATAGGAAACAAATTTTTATTTAAAACACAGTCTCAGTAATTCTTTCAGAATGCAAAACAAGTTCCTACCCTCCATCACTCTTTGTTTTGACAGGGACCTTTGGTCAGTGAGAGATCTGTTAATGGCCACACAGACAATACATTTTATCACCTGAAAATGTTAATGGACTTAAAGTCCCCCTGAAATCAAAATGTAATTTTTTTTGCTTTTAGTATTAAAGGGGTCATGAACTGCGTTGTTTTATTGTTTTATAATGTTTCCTGGGGTGCATGTTAGTATGCTTTTTACATCCAAAATTGTCATTTTCCTACCCTGATTTTAGCCCTCTGGTTTGAACGCTCTGTTTTAAGGGGCGTGTCTGCTGTGATTAGCTAATGTCTTTCCATTTGAAATAGCCAAGTATTACTCTCTTTTAGCACGTTTTTACTATTACAGCTCTCAAAGTTAACTAATCGTGAAAAGTGTTGCGTCACATTTATATCTATGGCATTATATTTTGATTGTGGCATGAAAGGTTGCAGTGATGAACGCTGTAGCCGATCACATTGAGTGCATGAAAGCAGTGATCTCATCATTGCAACTCAATTTCTGTACATTATGCTTTCATCTTCAAATGCAATATAATTAAGAGACTCATTGAATAAAATGGGAGTTTTGCGCGTATCAGTCACGATAAACTCGTGCTGTTTGACTGACAGCTTCAGCGTGCGCTGTTCCAATGATTGCAAAGGGAGCTTTCTTTGATCGCTTTCTTGATATAATTTAATCACTGTTAAATAACAGAATATTTTCATCCTACTAAGAGAAACAACGCAAGTTGATGTTTAGTCACTGGTTTGATTTACTTACACAGACAAAGAAATCTGAATTTTAAAGAACATTAGAAATAACACAGTTACTTACATGTTGCATTACTGTCGAGTCCAGGCACTGCACAATATTTTGCAATCCTCAACGGCATGTTTATTGGTTTATTGCTTGGTAGCTCGATCCGGTTTAGCACCACGTAGGCCTATATTGGACTAACAAGGAAGTTTTCAGTTCTGAAACTTACTGTCGTGGGGTGGATGAAGGGAGGACTCAAATTGCGGTGAACAAAAATAATAAGTTTATTCAGGACCAAACCTGACACACAAATGAAACAGTCAAAGTACAGGTGGCAGTGTGAGGAAACTGGTGGCTCTCGTGGTATCTGCGCACACACAGCAGACAGGGGCAGGAGAGACCACTGAAAAAAAGCAGGAGAGCAGATGACCCAGCAGAGGACGAGTACGAGCCCAGCAAGAGAAAATACTTGCATGAAAACTCCTCGTCTAAGGGTCCTAAACACAAAGAACAAACAGGTGAGACACAGAGCAAAACGTAGAGCAGACACGTAACATCCACGCGACATGAAGTGATCAACTGACAACAAGGGGAGACACAGCTGGGCATATAAAGGGTAAAGGGAACGAGCGACAGGTGTGGGAGATCAGCTCGTGATTAAGCACCCTAGCACTGATTGCTACAATCACGAGCTGCTGAAAATTGACAGGACAAGACAAACAACAGGAAGAGCCAGTGTCACACCCTGAATAGTGACACTTACAGGATATTCTTATAGTATGATGACCTCTTATATGTCAAAAGCTCAAGGAAAATTTGATTTCTACATTCCTGTGTAACACTTTGCAGTTCTTTGTTCAATTCGCACCATCAAAATGAACCAAATGAAAAGTTGGCTTCAAACTTTGAGCACGAGTTGAGCACACACAGGCAGCTCTCGAGAGAACAGCTCACTCTCAGAGTGTTCCCCGCGGATCTGGTCCTGCTGCTGCTGAGGCACAGCGAAGGCTGCATTCGTGGGGATCACAAATGGATCTGGTAGAGGGGGTTGAGATGGGCTCTGCCTTATCTCTTCCCTTACCTGCCAGACCCAGTGTCTCTCCTCTGGCGGTGGAAGCATGCGCTGTGGTTTCTTCCGCCCGGAGAGAGACACAGACGCTCAACGTATCTTCCTCCGAAGAGGTTGATGTGGAGAGCGTCGAGGCTGGTGATGAGGAACCACCATCTTCATCTCCAGCTTATGAGGAGCTGCTGGAGGTGGTGACTAGGGCAGTCGATAAGCTGAAAATAGACTGGCCCATGGAGAAGTGCGAGTATAGACCAAAAAGCAAACTCGATGAGCGCTTCCTCCCCGCACGGTCACTACCCCAGCGTCGGGGTCTGCCGTTCTTTGCCGTTGTGTTTCAGCCCCATAATATTGCTGTAGAGAGATGTTTGGGGGGTGAAAACACGATATTGTACTGGTCTGTTCCACGACCTCGACACGTCGGTGATAGATGAGAGTGGGGAAGCGACATTCGAGTGCATCCAAGAGCTGCGCAAAGCGACAGATTTAGCTCTCCGGGCCACCAAGGAGATGGCCAAGTCAGTCGGCCGCTCTATGGCAGCCTTGGTGGCCACGGAGAGGCACTTGTGGCTTAATTTATCTGATATGAAGGATAAAGACAAAAATATCCTCATGGATGTGCCACTGTCTCCTGCGGGCCTATTCGGCGACGCAGTATCTACTGTCGTCGATAGGTTCCAGGAGACACGCAAACAATCAGCGGCCTTCCAGAAGTTTCTTCCCCGCTGCGTCCATCCCCCCGAGGCTGCTGGGCGGTAGCAGCCTCGGCCGATAGCAAGCTCCTCAGCGCACAGAGCGCAACAGAAAGCCAGTGTGGCCACCCGTGCTCCCCCACAGAGAGCTTGGGGACCGGGGCGGTCAGCACAGGCGAAGAAGAAAAAGTCCTGACGCCAGCCGTCTAAGACTTACGAGGGCAGCTCCCCCCGGAGGGGTTTGGATATTAAAAAATCTGGTGTCTGTTCCCCTTCGGTGCCCTCAGGGGGCCGTCCTGCCAACCCTGCCACCCAGTGTGCGTCAGGGCGCAGCGGTTTCCACCGATCTTCTGAGGAGGGTCGGTTGTCACACTATTCGCTTGTCTGCCGGTGTGCCGCGTCAGACAGACGAGCCAACTGCTCAAAAAACACCAGAGACCAGTCTTGAGAGACTGGTTCCCTTAGTAGAATTTATGGAAGAATGGAAACTTCTCCTGAACATTTCGAAATGGGTGCTGCTCATCATAGAACAGGGTTACAAAATACAGTTCGGCTCTCGGCCGCCCAGTTTCAACGGGGTTCTTCCCACAGTGGTGACCCCAGAGCAGTCTCTGGTTATGGAACAAGAGGTTATGACACTTTTGCAAAAAGGAGCTATAGAAAGGGTTCCTCCTCCCAGCAAGCTGTCAGGTTTTTACAGCCACTACTTCATTGTTCCAAAGAAGGATGGAGGGTTGCGTCCGATCATAGATTTACGTGTGCTAAATCGATCTGTACGAAAGTTAAAGTTCAAAATGCTTACACTCAAACAGATTATCCCACAGATCAGATCCGAGGACTGGTTTGTGGCGATAGACCTGAAAGACGCATACTTTCATGTATCCATTCATCCTCATCACAGGAAGTTCCTCAGGTTTGCTTTCGGGGGCGAAGCTTACCAATACAAGGTTCTTCCCTTCGGCCTATCTCTATCACCCCACACGTTCACGAAGTGTGTGGATGCAGCTCTGGCTCTGTTGAGACTCCAGGGCATCTGTGTACTGAACTATATCGACGACTGGTTGATACTAGCTCAAACAGAACATCTTGCAGTTCAACATCGAGATGTTGTTCTGTCGCAAATGAAGAAGCTTGGGCTGAGGCTCAATGCAAAGAAAAGTGTGCTGGTTCCGAGTCAAATTACCAACTACTTAGGGGTAGCAGGCATATTTATCCCCTGCTTGTGTGAGTTCCATTTTCGGGCCGTGAATGGGGTGAAGTTAGACCAGTCACTCACTGTAAAACAGTTTCAGAGACTGACAGGTCTTTTGGCAGCTGCGTCCAACGTGATAACTTTTGGCGTTCTGCACATGAGACCCTTACAGTGGTGTCTCAGGACCAAGGGGTTTTCTCAGAGGGGAAATCCTTTTCGCATGATCAAAGTCACGCGGCGATGCCTTCGTGCTCTGGTCATGTGGAAAAAGCCTTGGTTCCTGTCCCAGGGACCTGTGTTGGGGACTTCTTGTCATCGCGTAATGCTTACGACAGATGCTTCCCTCACGGGCTGGGGGGCGATCATGAGTGGTCGCTCAGCTCAGGATCTATGGGAGGACCATCAGCTCTCCTGGCACATAAATCGGCTGGAGACGATGGCGGTATTTCTTGCATTGAAACACCATCACGTGTTGATCCGCATGGACAACACGACGGTGGTCTCATATATCAACCATCAGGGGGGTCTGTGGTCTCGCCGACTTTGCAACTTGGCCCGTCGGATACTCCTGTGGGCCCAGGGAAAGCTCCTCTCATTGAAAGCAGCTTACATCCCGGGGCATTTAAATGTGGGAGCAGACGCCCTGTCGAGGCAGGGGCTGAGGCCCGGGGAGTGGAGACTCCACACCGAGGTGGTGGAGCTCATCTGGAAAAACTTCGGTCAAGCGGAGAGAGAATGAGCAAGAGTCGGGAGAGTCAACCCACTGTCCACTGTGGTACTCCCTAACGCACCCAGCACCTCTGGGTCTGGTGGCCGAGGCTACGTCTGTAGTTGGGACAGAGTTCCCATCACGTCATTCGACGTAGCGTCGATAGTTCCCACGAAAGGGAACGTCTCGGGTTACGTCACGTTGCCATACCCCCAGCATACCTGTGAGCGTCTTGCTTCAGCCATAATCCAGAAGCTAGCGTTCTTTGTTCTGGGTATGCTTTATAGTTTCCTGGTCCATGACGTCACCCGCCTCTGACGTCTCGTCTCATCATTGGTTGGATACAGAGGTGCTTCACGACGCAATCATACAGAGGGTTCCCATCGCGTCATTCGACATAGCGTCTCGTTCCCTTACTCAGGGAACAAGGGTTACACCAGTAACCCGAGACATTTTCTTTCAAGCGACCCACATTGGAGTAAGAGATTCATATTATAGAAGGTCAAAAAACGGATCATAGAGGGGCGTGGATTGCAGAACTTCACACACTGGATGAGAAGCGCCACATTTTAAATAAGAAAACTTTTTATAATCCTCCATTATAATGCATTTTCCTTTCCCCAAATCATTGTTAATGTAGGCTACATAAAGACTTCATCTTAGTCTGTAAGATTGTTGGACATTGTTGATATTTGATATCAACTCAAACAAACCCACCCCTCTGCATTGCTCCACCTCCAAAACTCACACTCCAATCCTAACCACCCTGCTCTGATTTGGTCTCGAACCCCAGCCCGTCTGCTGCTGGCATGCAAGGCAAGTGCACTATCAATGATGCTAAACACCTCATTTCCTAGTGACTGTCAGTTGCTCATTCTCTCTCATCGACCGTTATACGCCACCTAATGCTGATTGGTTAGACGTTTGTTGTTGGTGACGGCCCGACTAACTTCCAAACTGTGTTTTTGAAAATTCTACTGAGTCCAACCTTTAACCTTTTATAAATTAGTCGATTTATAAATGTCTAAATGTTATAAATGAGTCTATTCAAAATATTTATTAATTTAAATGAATTATGTAAAAAAAAAAAAAAGGTTTGAAATGAATGAATGAAGACTTGTTTCATTCAGAGTTTTTGAACAAATTTCATCATATAGGGCCCTATGAAATCCGTTTTATTTTTTCCCAAATTCCGTTTTATTTTTTCCCAAATTCTGTTTTTTCCGTTTTAATTTTTCTGGATTGCGTTTTTTTTTAAGTTTTATTTATTTTTATTTTTTTTAACTCCATTTTAATGGTTAAATTAAATTTTAGTAATCAAAAAGCATGTCTAATTAATTGAAATAATGAATCTTGTCCAATTTATCAACAATTTATTAAAAGTTTAACAAAAAAAAAAATTTTTTAGGGCCTTATGACATACGTTTAATTCTTTCTCCTCAAATTTGATTTTTTTTTACCAAATTCTGTTTTCTGGATTCCATTTTAATGGTTTAATTACATTTTAATAATCAAAAAGCATGTCTAATTAATTAAATTCTTAAAGACAACAATATATATTAATTTAAAAATATATTTTTATGAAATGTTTTTTTTTTTTTTTTTCCAGAAATTCTGTTGTGTACTTTAATTTTTCCAGCAATCGAATGAACACATACCATTTAATTTATCTTTTAATCATTATATTAAAATTTTGCTGCATTTTGCTGCAATATGTGCTGCACAACAGAGCTTTACTGTTAAAATTAAAACATGGAAGAAAAACAGATTACTCCTTAAAAATATAGTTTTAATAATGTATTATTAAATAAATTTATCTAAATTCTACTGTACAACAGTAATATGTTTCTGTCAAGTTAAATCGAACTTTTATTTTGACGGGTTGCCTAGAGCTTTGAGTTCCCATTCAGTCAGTCACGGTCGACGTTATGTTGGTACTGACGTAATGGGGTCTCACATTGGGCGTGGTCCAGCATGTAAATCTCACTGGCCAATTCCCATTGGTTTGTTTTGTATCCCTTGGAGGTGATTGGGCTCCCAAGCGAGACCCCATTACGTCAGTATCGACGTAACGTCTCAGTTCCCTCCTTCAGGGAACGGGGGTTACAATAGTAACCTAGACGTTTCTCTGTGTTTATGACGGTAGTTTTCTCAAACAAAGCAGTTAAATGCTGATGAAATGACTTTCAGAGCAGCTCTGGAGATGAATTTCGTGCGTTCATATAGTGAGGCGACAGAGGACGAAAACACCACACATGCTTCAGCGTGCGAGCGCCCGCATGAGGTAAAACCGTGAGGAAACCGCGCTTCCGCATCATTCATTTCAGAGGCACACAGGATTCATATTTAAATAACATTTTTGCGGTTTAATATTCACGGACACTAGTCTATATCACGATTTGATTTAAGTGTACTGACCTGTTTTTAATTCATTCATCAAAAATTTGACAAATTCCATGACATTCTGCGTTATATAGTAAATTCCGTTTTTATGACTGGATTCCATCCGCGTTTTCTGCATCGCGGAAATCATAGGGCCCTAATCATATAGCTATATTTTATCAATAGATACAAATTTTATCAAGCGTAACATTAGTTTCCAAGTGTAACAAAATTTTAGTCACATTTCGCGTGCTTATGAGTACACACTACACAACAGTGAGGGGTCCAGACACCCACAGTGCAGCGGTGTGGGTATTATCATTCCCATACGCAAAGCACAGCATTCAGTGTAGCTTTTGAAAGGGAACGTCTCGGGTTACTTGACTCTAACCCTGTTCCCTGACAAAGCGTACACAAGATGCTGAGGATGTCCCAGGACCGTTCTTCAGACAAAGTGATACCTGAAGATTCACCTGTGGCCCATCTTATTATAGCCTCTGATGAGCACGCATTCCATTATGCACAGTATTCAAAGCTGGCCATGCAAAAAAGTATTCCCACAGAGCAAAGCGCAGCATCTCGTTCCTGCATTATCAGGGAACAGGGTTACAGTTAAGTAACCCGTGATGTTTTTTACCTAATCGCAAATATTTAATGAACTATTTGATGGACAGTATATATTGTGTGGATGTGTGAAACACCACGTTATAACAGAGTTGTAAAACTCATTAGTGCCAACTAGTGGCCGATTTCTTTCAAAATTCTTACAGAGTTCTAGGGCCATAAGTCGAACATGCCCACCGAGTTTCATTCCGATCGGCCTCCGATAACCTTAGCTGCTTTTCCACCATCGGGCCGAATAGTTCTTATTGCATAACCATTCCATTTTGTGCTAATCCGGGCCAACTGGTATGGTATGTTCATGTCCTCATAGATAGTCATGGGCCCTCGGACGAAGATGCTGCATGCCAATTTTCAAGTAGATTGGACTAATAGTGAAGTAGTTATAGCTGTTTTCATGTTTTTTTTCCTTTTATAGCGCCACCAAGTGGTCGGTCGCTGCGTCCTTTTTCATGCAACCACAGAATGACCTCTTACATAGGTGTTCTGAGTTTGGTGAAAATATTTAATTCCATTCACAAGTTTTTAGTAAAAGTGTCTCCACCCACTTCAAACGTTTTGGCGGCCCTTAGAAACAGTGAATCAGAATTTCAACTTTTTTTGATAACCTAGAAAAAACCTAGATGAATTCCAAAACATCGCCATTATATAAGACACTTGAGCTTATGCCTAATGGTTTAGGATTTATGAGCCATTTCATACTTTTGACCGCTGTAGCGCCCCTGTCAGGTTGATCGGGGCAAGCCTTGGTCACGTTGCAGACTGTTTGAGTACTACCAACCCTCAAAGTTTCAAGTCTCTATGACTTTATTACTCTTTTTTACTCTATGGTTTAGTCTGCCCAATTACTTTTAGGGAAGAATGCTGATCCTTGGAAAATTTAACAATCACAATATTGTTTCAGCGCTATGTGCTTTAACCCCTAATAACAAAAAGTAAATAACACTTCCTTAATTTACTAACTTACCCTAAAAACATGCAAAAAAGAATTAACAAAAGAAAAAAAGGTGCCCCCCTCCCTACAAATTATAAATGAAGTTTTCAATTTAACAAAAGAGTGAATAAAGAAGTCAAGTAAGTCAGCAATACTGAGAGTTTAAATTAACATTTTAGAAGGAGCACAACAACAGTACTAACTGGAACTCTATCACAGGTTTCAGCTTTTAACTCTAAGTATCTGTTAGTAAACACCAAAACAACAAATAGCAACAATTGTGTTGGGCTGCAGAGACTGTCCATGTGGGGCGCAAGAAGTGGCCCTGCCTCTCTTCTCTCATCATCTGTAGTGATGGGCGCTTTCACAGGCCTCCCTGTGAGCGAGTCCCCATCTTGTTGGGCACTTGGTAGCCAGTAGATTCACTGTCAGGTAACTGGCCTTAGCAGGTCTCCCTTGTAGTGATATCTGATTAGTGAGATCGCTCATCCACGAACACAACATCCCTGTGGGCAGATTCCCAGTATTTGGGTACTTGGCAGCTAACAACAGTTTGCTATCAGAGAGGTGGCCTTAGCAGGGCTCTCTGAAGGTGAGCCCCAACAGCGTGGAAACTTGGCAGCTAGCAAGCACTTGTTCTCAGTTTGTTGGCCTTAACAGGCCTCTCTGGGAATTAGCAGGCCTCCCTGTGGGCGAGCCCCCATCGTTGCAGGCTTTGGACAGCCAGCTAGACTTGCTATCCAGTAGCTGACCTTATTGGGCCTCCCTGAGAACCAGTCCCCAATAATTGGGTGTGTGGCAGCTAGCAATTACTTGCTATTAGATTGTTGGCCTTAGCATGCCTCTATGCAATGTTTGGGTACTTTCTGCCAGTAAACATTTGCCATCGAGGTGATTGGCCTTAGTGGGCCCATCTGAAGGCGACCACAGAACGGGTAATTTCTCTGCCAGCAAAGACTCGATAACATGTAGTTGGCCACTGTAGGCCTCCCTGTTGCAAGTCCCCTGCAGTTGGGTATTTGTCAGCCAGCAAGTTCTTGCTGTTATGTAGTTGGCCTTATCAGGCCCCCTGAGACTGCATGTTACTTTGTGTCGCTGGCATGGCTAACATAGATCACCTTTGGAATTCTTGCCTATAGCCTGGTTGACCTAATAGGTCGAGATTTTGACTCCCCTCATTCTGAGGGTGGGTTTGAGTACTTAGCTCCCCAAGTCTGGTCAGAAGTTCGAAGGCTTCTCATGAGGCCTCCCAATTAGATCAGCCCCTAGGCTGGGAGCACTCCCTTCACAAGGGTCCCTATTAGAGTGCACAGCTTCCTCTGAGCCTTGAAACATAGGTGCTTGTAGATCCTAGGATCAAGCAGATTAACTCCCCTCGCTTGCAAGGGTTGATAGCGCTATACTGCTCTCCAGGTTGCCCATCTCTAAGATCTCTGAGTTGGTTTTCTGCCTCTTTGCAGTCCCTCTTTCTGGATGTCTCTTCGAGAGACAAATGTAAGTCTAGAGACTCTGTTTCTAAGAAACAGACAGGTTGCGGGCCAGAATAGGCTACTATGTTCCCCTGAGAAGTGACTGGCTGCACTGTAAACCCTAATGCTCAAAATACTTAATTCGTTTGAGTAGGACAAACTTAAATTAAACAAATTAGTTCAGTTAAATTAACAGTTATGAGTATTTAAAACTTTCTTTTACTTTTGAGTTCACAGCACTGACATATTTCAAGTAAACTAAACCGTTTTAGTTGCAGCAGATTTCTAATTCCCAGCATGCTTTGCATCAGACTGTATAAATGCTGAAATTAAGTGTTATTTTGTGTGTTTTTGCATAAGATTGACATAGGGAGACATAAGTTAGTGTTTAATGTTGTGTTATGTTGGGATTGACAGGGGGTTCTGTTATGTTAGTTTTGTAGGGTTACCATTCTGGTGAAGAGTAGACCGTGTGGTTAGGTTGAGGATGGGCTGCAAAACTTTTAAGACCACATATACTGTATGTTGTTTGATTATATACATGCAAGTATATATTGACAGTCTCTTTGATAATTATAATAGCATGTGTTTTTTGCTAACTAACATTTAACCAAGATTGGAATGTGATGTTTATGTAAATTAACTATATGTACTTGATTGGGGCGAGGCTGAGAACTGTGGGAGCGAAGGAATGCCAGTGATGTGATTGTTAATGAGAGACACCTGTGCACCACACTAGCATTGCTCCACTTCCATGGCTCTCGGCCCCGCCCCACTTGTCACAAAAAAATTAAGTTCTACTAACTTAAAAAAAATAAGTTAGTTAACTTAAATGTTTTGAGGTAATAAGTTTCCTCAAATGTTTTGAGTATTCTGAACTTATTGAGTTTTACAGTGTGGGGTTCCTTCGGGCTACCTAGCCACACTCCCTTAAAGAGACCCGTTCTGTTGAAGTTGTTGGTTCCAGGCTTTTGAGCGGCCTTGGCAGGCATTCATGTATAAAATATGGAGACCTCTTTGAGGCTTATAGCTTGGGCTTTGACTGTAGGGAGTGCTGTTGCTGATAGCCCACTGGTGACCTGTAGGGAGAGTGGTTCTGGCATTTCAGTTAAAACTGCTTGATTCTGACAATTTTCACTGCCGTTCTTTGGCATGCACTCCCCTCAGCATGGCGACATGGGTATATTGTTCACCTAGCATTTCCCTTTCGAAAGGGAATATCTCAGGTTATGCATGTAACGTAACTCCCTGAGAACAGGGAACAAGATGCTGCTTCTCCCAGCCATGTCTAGAGGCCTGCCTGCCAAACCGTCCCTTCAGACAATAAGTGGATGACATGTTTTCTAGGTGCCCCTTATATACTCTTTGGTCACACCATTATGATGTCATGGGCTGTCTCCGGTCAGTATGATTTGGCTCATGTGGAGGCATTCCCCTAGCGTTTTGATGCAGCGTCTCGTTCCCTGTTCCCAGGGAATCATGGTTACATGCATAACCTGAGACAATTTTTGCTTATATAGCATTTTTAAGAAATGGGAAAAGAGAGTCAAAATTATAAACAATTAAACGAAAGATGTCACTGTTTCACCATTATGTTCAATTTGTTTGTGTTCATGGACATTTAGTTTGTAATTCTTTAGTACCTGGATTTGTTTCCCTTTTAGTTTGTCTGGTCAAGTTTGCATATAGTGTTTTACTTATGTCTCTTTGCCTGTTCTGTGGATTTTTATCATTAAACCTTGTTGAAATTTTATTCCTGTCTTCATCTGTCTTCTTGCAAACACCTCACAACAAAAGGCCTCTTTCAATTTCAGAACATCGATTTTCACCAAAAGGTGATATTGGTAATTTAGGAAAGCTGACCAATCAGATGATCTCAATTTCATGATAAATTTCTGACTAAATAAAAATTAATTCTTTGATGACCTTAGATGATTTGATTAATCAATGTGCAAATTTATGATAATTTACCTGAATATAATTGCTATGCTGTTGTTTTTATTTTCTTTTTTTTACTAGGTGGACCATGTATGCAGTTGTCACCCTGCAAGACACAGATGAGGTGATGGTGGTAGCATCAAACTGGTTGAGCACAGACAAGAAACAAAGTTACTGGCCCCCATTCAAAGCGCCAGAGAAGTTCATGGATGCTGTTCAGAACAGACTTAAACCTGAAACAGGAGGGAAGCCATGGGAGAAATTAAATATTAGTTTTCACACTGAATATGGTGATGATTACAATTTTAAAATAACTGAATTCTTACTGTCTGTTAAGTTCTCAAATAATGTAATAAAATCTTTATCTTACTGCAGTCTCATTTGACAAGGCAAAAGAAGAGAAAAAAGTAATGAAAGAACAAAAAGAATGGTAATTTACATTTTGTGTGTATTTATATATATATATATATATATATATATATATATATATATATATATATATATATATATATATATATATATATAATTTTTCCAATAACTTTTTTTTTTTTTTTTTTTTTTTTTTTTGACATTTGAAAAGCTGAAAAAACGTATTTGTTCTGTTTTGTTAAAGTATTGCTTATTTTTAAATAAAGGTCAAATAAAGGCTTTGGAATACTAAAAAGACAAAGACTTGAAAATGCTGTAGGAATGTTAAAAAATCAGTTACAACAGTTTCCTCCAGTACCACCTGTGTCTACATCCAGAATGGATGGTGAGTCAACTATTTTATCAAAATCAGTTGTTTTTTTCCCCGTTGTAATTACAGCAAAACTTATTTTACACAACAGACAAGAAGGAGCTCCTCCAAATGCTGGGAGACATCAAAAGTATGGTTCAGGAAAACTCTGCCATGTTAAAGAAACTACTGAAAGATAACACAGTTTCTGAAGCCCCCAGCAGTACCAGTGTGCTCTCTAAAGATATTAAAACAAACCTCAATCTGCCTCTTAAAACCTTTGACGATGTGGACAGGATTGAAAGGGAGCTCAACACTGCAGCATCACGCAAAAAATATGTGAGTCAACACAGCATTTATAAAACATATACCCCGGTTTCATAGACAAGGCTTAAGCTAGTCCCAGCCTAAAATGCATGTTTAAGCTGTTTTAACTGAAAGTAACTTGTACTGACAGATCTTAAAATATGTCAGTGCCATTGTTTTGTCTCAAGATGCACACCGGTTGTGTTTTTTTCTAGTGTATGTTTATAAAAGCTACTTAAAAATCCTAATTGAACTAAGGCCTAATCCTGGTTTAGTCTAAGCCCTGTCTGTGAATCTGGTCACAATTACGAAATAATCCTTACTGGAATGTTCCTCTTGTTCCATGATCATTTACAAAACAGACAAACAAATACATAAAGTATGATATATTGAGTCAAAAGGATTATTTTTGTTTATCTTGTAGAACATTTTATAGCTGATTTCTACTTGAAAAAAGTCCAGGAAGACCATTATACTGTACAGTACAGTTGTCAATATACAAAATATTTGATCATTCAATGCATGATTGGCAAGTTAGTATCAAATATCAAAAGTATTTTCCTCACAGGTAAAATATCTGTCAATGTTTGGAGGCTTTGGGCCCAGGGACATTATTAAGAATATTATGCAGAAAGTCCTAACAGATGATCTGGCAAAGGAGTTCAACTGGCAGGGGAGAGGAGATAAAAGACCCTTCTCTCAGCTCATTTTAGCAGATGTAATCAGAGGTAAAGTAAATGCAGCAAACACATATATTTCACATATATTTTGTCTGCAGTCTTCTTCACATTAAAACATCAATGGCAAACGATTAAAACATATTTAAAATACTCTGAGACCAATTTGACCTTGTAGAGATTACAAACTCTTAAAATCTTAAGTTTCCTTTTTCAGATGCTGCATTTAGACGAAATGTAATCAGGGTTGACTGTGAAAATGAAATAAAAAAATATCTGAGTTACAGAGCTGATCGACTCAGAAAGAAACCAAGAGAACAAGGAGGTGAGTAATAGATATTATGTGAATGCACTCATAGGACCATTTCTCAGATATATTTGAACTTTGAACTGACATGCAGAGATTTCCTCAGTTAAGCTCATTTCCATTTAAAACAAATCAAACAGTGTTGAATGCTTAAACAATACAAAGTGTTACAGTATGTAATGCATACACATATACAGCACATTATAAACTTTTTTTTTTTCTCCAAAAGAAGGTTGAAAACACAATAAAATCGCTTGAAAATGTGAACAACATCTAACGTCATGTTAAAAAAGAACACCTTCAATCTAAGTTAAGAAACCATCACTACATATTTCTGTGTATAATTGTCATCCCTCTGCAGGTATTGGGCCTGTGGTCCCAAATGTGATTGCCGCAACATCAGTGGACGATGATGAAGAGATGGATGAAGAAGAAATTTGGAAACTCCTTGCTGACTGAGTTTTCAATCATCAATCATGGGTCACATAGACCTAATTACACATGAAATATCCATTTTGTCAAGGAATACATGTTATTTTGGTCAGACATGTTTAGACCTTACAAACCTTACTATTTTAACATGGTGAACAGCTGCTGTGCACCAGGATGCCAGAACAGGCAGGGGAAAACAAAAGGGAAATCATTTTTTGTCATATTCCTAAGGATCCCGATAGACAACTGAAATGGTTCACTGCAATAAAACGTGCTAACCAACACACACACACAAAAAAAAACAACAGATTGGAACAGGTTGTATTTATGTTTAATAGTAACCCTAAAATGATATGAAAAAGTTTAAAATGTGTTAAATAACTGGGCTGATAGGCTATATTTTAACGTAACGCTACACATTATTCCACCGGTCACAATTGTGGCCAAACATAAAACAAGTTTTCACACACATTTCCATAAAAAAATTCAAAAAATAATAATTGATTATTTCAAGAGGGAACTAATGACACCTCATTTGGATATTTTCTTGCATGGGAAAAATTTGGTATTAAACAGGTTAAGATTTCACAACATTTATGATGTGTACTGTCCTCACGTGATATAGCTATGCTGGCTACTTACAAACAAGGACAGCTAGGGCCGATTACGTTACCTAACAACACAGTTGACTTACCCTTCCAATGACGACTAAGCAGGTTTTAGCCAGCAGACTCCAAAGTTGAATATTCATCACAAAATCAGATTGTGTCCATTTGTACCCCTCCAGGTTTTTCTAGGTTTTTAAATAGTCTCCGGATGAGGGAAAGTTGATGAGGTCATTGTACATATCAAGATACTGCAGGTCAGAAAAGTTATACTATTTTTAACTAAAGTGTGCAGTGAACTCTGTTGCCTTGAGACTGATGCTGGCGCCGTTCATTTCATATTTGCTCCCGGCTGTCCCATGCTCAGCATGGTGTTATCCCAGTGAGACCTATGTAGAATCACTTCTGCCGCCTGACAGAGAAAGATGCATAGAAAACCTGAGCCGTATTGGATCGGATTGTTCGTACAGTATCTGTGACTGGACAAAGGACCCAATGGCATGGCCAGAGATGTCATTTTCTCATCAAAATGCATGCTGCTTGCCCAAATATTACATAGCATGAAAGCCTACTTCATGAATCACCCAGTGTTTCGATGGAGACGTTTATTCAGCGTTCATGAAATTAATGGATTTAGAGTATGTATTACATACATTTAACGTTTTAAAATTATCATAAAACAGTCTTGTGCTATGGAATGGATATTTTTCTGAATATGCTGTGTGCAATGCAAAGGGCATTCATGTTTAAATGTGTTTGGGTTAGAACAGTAACATGAAATACGCAGAGTCTAACGTCAAATGTTAATTTACTGTGCAGTACCATGTTTAACAAACATTTGTCAAAAGCCTATGCCAGTTAATGAGCTGTTTGGCATCAATGACACAAGTTTAGATCAGTCAGTTTTCTGTTGTCTTGCATGCAGTAGCTTTATTTTTTATTTATTCGTTTTTCTTGTTGTTAGTACAGCCATGCACGAATGAATTCCTAGTTCCTAGGGTTTCAGCATTTACATTTTACAAAGCAAATTTGGAGTTGACATGTCAGTGTCACAACATCATTCAAATTGCCTTCAAATTACTGACAGTGGCAAAGTCTTCTTTTTATTAGTTTTTTTTTTTTTATAGCAATCATCTTAATCGAAAGACTGGGTGATTATTATGAAGTAGGCTATGTCATGTAATATTTGGGGGAACAGCAAGCATTTTGATGAGGAAATGTCATTCGTACAAGTGTATGTGACTTATATATCAGCTTGCGATATTGAAGCACAAGTTAACATGAGCCCAGCCCTTCCCATAATGAAATAAAGAAGAGTACATCAATAACCATTCTGTCATTTTGTGATAGCATCATGATAAGATGCTTTAAGGATGTTGAGTGCTTTTTTGATGCAGTTCAACTCCCATGACAAATATGACTTTATTGTCGTTTTTGTTAAACTTTTGCAATTACAAGTGATGGAATCCCATGTTTTTTAATGTTTAGAGGTGCAAGACGCCATACAGCAACTTTATGGCACTGCACCAAGCAAAAATCAATTGTAATCATTACAAAAATCAAGCACCAAACAACATCTATGCATGTTAATTCGAATAGCTTGTTTTCTCCCACGGCATAAAAGGATATGACATTTTGGTGGGCGTTCCCAGTAATACTGACCAAGTCTGATGAAGTGACGTTTCAACTCATAGTTACTGTGGACTCTTTTGAGAATATGTTTGAGATCACGAATATGAGCCAGATGCTGTATGTACTGAGAAATGAGCTCTGACGAGAGCAGTGATGATGGAATAAAACATCTGCTCAAACGGAACCCTTCCAAGCTCCAAAAAGTAACAAAATATGCTTTGTTTTATTCTTATGTAATTGTTACTCAGATATCAAGAGTTTTATATTATCACGACAGGTAGAGAGCCGTCCATGTTATATATATAACCAGTTCAAACGTGTAAGAATGATTGGCGAAATATTCATGCATTTAAAGGTTAAGTAACCATTGACTTTTGTCTCAGTTAACGCCTAATTACTGCTTATTAAAGGGGTCATATAATGCCACTTTTACTAGATGTAAAATAAGTCTCTGATGTCCCCATAGTGTATGTGAAGTTTTAACTCAAAATACCCTACAGATCATTTTTTATAGCATGTTAAATTTGTCACTTTTTGAGGGTGAGCAAAAATGCTCTGGTGTTGTGTGTCCCTTTAAATGCAAATGAGCTGCTGCTCTCAAGAAAAGGGCAGAGTTTCAGGAGCTTATGTTAGCCACTCCGTTTAACGTTACCTCACGCAGACTCACTGAAAATGTCAGAAACTGTTCAGCCTTTTATGTTCAAACCGAAGGAGTTCAACTGGCAGGGGAGAGGAGATAAAAATGCCTTCTCTAGGCTTATTTTAACAGATGTAATCTGAGGTAAACTCACTGCTTCATGACCACTTTCCGCATACCAAGAAAGTTTGTATTTACTTATGTTTTGTCTGTATTTGTAAATTCAATGCCTTGGTAAACTCTGTGATGTCTGCTAATTTGATCTTAAAGGTGCCCTAGAACCCTTTTTCACAAGATGTAATATAAGTCTAAGGTGTCCTCTGAATGTGTCTGTGAAGTTTCAGCTCAAAATACCCCATAGATTTTTTATTATATCATTTTTTAAGTGCCTATTTTGGGGCATAATTAAAAATGCGCCGATTCTGTGCATGTCCCCTTTAAATGCTCCCCGTCCCCAAGCTCGCAACTCTATAATACATTGTATAAACAAAGTTCACACAGCTAATATAACCCTCAAAATGGATCTTTACAAAATGTTCGTCATGCAACATATCAGATCATGTAAATATGGTATTTATTTGGATGTTTACATTTGATTCTGAATCAGTTTGATAGTGCTATGTGGCTAATGCTAACATTACACACTGTTGGAGAGATTTATAAAGAATGAAGTTGTGTTTATGAATTATACAGACTGCAAGTGTTTAATAATGAAAATAACGACATGGCTCTGGTCTCCGTGAATACAGTAAGAAACAATGGTAACTTTAACCACATTTAACAGTACATTAGCAACATGCTAACTGGGGGATATATATATTATATATATATATATATATATATATATATATATATATATATATATATATATATATATATATATAAATTAAAGGAATACATTAAAAAGTGTACATGCTTGCAAAATTCTAATAGCTTTTTGTTTCTTTGAGGGCAATATAGATTTAATATAATATTTCACTTCATTTTTAAATGCTATAAAACATGTTTTTTTACCTGAAAATTTACATTTATGGATATGAAATTTGGCCATTAAAATAAAAAAATTAATAAAATAAGTGCAAGTCTGTTTATCTTTGGAGTTTACAATAATGCCTAAAAGAACATCTTTCCACTGTAAAATAAAATTTCCATCAACATTTCTAACAATAAAGTCAAGTACATTTTGCCAAAAAAAAAAGATACATAAGCAGTGCCAAAATAAATGAACAGCTGTCTCCGGCTTCTGCTTGCAAAAGCTACAGCTTACATCTATATCTTTTTTAAATTTAATTAAATAATGTTTAGCAGGGTATATTTTGTGGAGAAGCTTAAAAGACACTTCTTTAACCTTGTTTGTTAAGAGATACCGGTTAGGTAGAAGCCAGACTTTTTTCCAATCAACATCACTCACAAACTGATTCCAATATAGAATTACATTTGGTTTCGACACAACATCCTTCTGGAAAAGAACTCTTATTGATCTATTATAATTATTACAAGAGAAACATATTTTACCTACAGGGGAATGATTCGGTGAGAGGCATGGAAGTTGCTGATAATTAACACTTTTTTTGTTGTTTATACAACATGCATATTCTAGAAGGAACTGCACCAAAAACAGTTGAAAATTCCTTTGGTGTTATGGGAATATTCTTTTTTTTTTTTTTTTAAGAATTCCTCATATGTAAAAAGAAGACCCTCTGAGTTAAATAGCTGATCTACTAAAACAATATTATTGTGAAACCAATTTTCGAAGAAAATAGATTTTTGTTTATATAAAATGTCCTTATTATTCCAAATAATGTAATGGTGTGGTGAGAAGTTTTGTTTGAAAATCAGATTCCATGCAAGAAAAGCTTGACGATGAAATGCAGAGAGCTTCACTGGTATTTTGTTGATATCAAAGTTACAAACAAGAAAGAAATGTATACCGCCCAGGCTGGATAAAATATGAAAGGGAATTACATTCCAAATAGAAGTTGGATATTTAACAAAATGTCTAATCCAATTGAATTTAAATGTATTGTTTAGTGTAGTAAAGTCTAGGAAGTTGAGGCCACCATTCTCATACGAGTTCATTAAAATATTTTTCCTTATATAATGTATTCTATTTCTCCAAACAAAATTAAAGAGCATCTTATCAATCTTCTTTGATATTTTATCATCAACATGAAGAACCATAGCTGTATAAGTTAGCCGAGATATACCTTCTGCTTTGGAAATCAAAACTCTTCCTCTTAACGATAAATCCCTTGAAAGCCATTGGTTTAACTTCTTTTGAGTGTTTTGAATAATAGGATTAAAATTACATAAACTTCTATTCTGTTGATTCTTACTTACTATAATTCCTAGGTATTTGACTTCCGTTTTGACTGGAATGTTACAATAAGATGCCACAGAACATTCTTTAACTGCCATAAGTTCACACTTCTTTATATTTAAGTAGACACCAGATGCTTTAGAAAACTCTTCTATAACATTAATTGCGATAGGGATTTGGTTTTCATTTTGGAGAAAAAGGGTGGTATCATCTGCTAATTGCGTTATAACTAATTCTCTATTCATAATAGACATACCTTTAATCGCACTGGTTTTAACATGATTTGTAAGGAGTTGACTTATTATCAAAAATAAATATGGAGAAGCAGGGCAACCCTGTCTAATCCCTCTAGACAAATGAAATCTACTAGAAGTGCCACCCAACAACTTAATTGAACTGTTGCAATTCTTATAAAGGGTTTTAATTGCGTTAGTAAAGAAATTTCCAAAACCAAATTTTACAAGTGACTCAAAAATAAACTGATGAGTCAAAGGCCTTACAGAAATCAAGAAAAAGAATAAATCCATTGTCTACATTAAATTCTGGATAATCCAAAATATCTAACACTAATCTTATATTGTTTGTAATATGCCTGTTCCTCATGAATCCAGATTGTGTTTCTTCTATAATTGAATCTAACACAGATTTGAGTCTTTTAGCAAAAATCAGGGCAAATACTTTATAATCATTATTGAGTAAACTAATTGGACACCAATTATCAAGAAGAAATAAGTCTTTTTTTTTTTGGTTTGGGAATTAGTGTGATTAATCCTTGAGTTAAGGTGGGAGGAAGGCACTGATTAATAATACTTTCATTAAACATTTTGAGTAAAAAAGGGGCCAAATCGTCAGCAAATAGCTTATAAAATTCTCTGGTCAAACCATCTGTACCTGGCGATTTATTATTTTTCAGATGATTAATCGCCTTGATCACTTCCTCAGCAGAAATAGGCATATCACAAAGTTCACTTTCGCTTTTGTCAATAGTTTTCACCTCTATAGAACTCAAAAAAGCATCAGAAATAGTTGGGGAGTAATTAGAGGTATATATTTTCTTATAAAATTCTCAACAATAACTAGAAATTAGTTTATAGTCCTTTGTTACAACCCCATTCACATTTAATTTACTAATGTTGTTATTAATATGGTGCCTATCTAAATTAAAAAAAGTATTGTGAATTTTGCTCGCCTTCTTCAAGCCAACGTCTCCTTGATTGAACAAATG
Organism: Chanodichthys erythropterus; assembly: GCF_024489055.1. Lineage (NCBI taxonomy): Eukaryota > Metazoa > Chordata > Actinopteri > Cypriniformes > Xenocyprididae > Chanodichthys > Chanodichthys erythropterus. The sequence continues at coordinate 5,738,976 of NC_090235.1, read as the reverse complement.
CACCTTCAGCTTTCCTTCTGTTCATCTAGTTTAATTTGTAGATCTGATAATAATAATTTTTCTTCATCTAATAAACTGTCTGGACACTTATTTGCTAATTTTGTAATTTCAACAATAATGTTGGTTTCTTCAGCTCTTTTGTTTTTGGCTAAACGGCTTCCAAATTTTCTTAACCCTTTGATGCGCAAGCTATGAAAACCCCTTCTAATGCGCAACATGGGTCAAAAATGACCCGTATTCATTTCCTATGTAATTTCAATCATGGTTGAGTGTTTCTTTGCTGAATCTTTGAAATAAATGTATTTTATCATTCATTTGTTCCAGGTATTCTTTAAATATCTTGTTTTTGATTGTCAAAAATCATTATGTTCATTTTTTCTTTCTTACTTTATAAACAAACACAGTTTTTGTATTTCTACATCAATTTTACACACATGGGTCAAAAATGACCCGTATTCATTTCCTGTGTTATTTCAATCATGACTGAGTGTTTCTTCACTGAATCTTTGAAAGAAATGTAATTTGTCATTTATTTATTCCAGGTATTCCTTAAATATCTTGTTTTTGATTTTCACAAATCATAGCTTTTGTATTTCTACATCAATTTTACACACATGGGTCAAAAATGACCCATATTAGAAACCATTGCAAATTTTCGCAAGTAAGAACATATTTACTGCAGACAACTACTCATCCGCCACACATTTCACGTCTCAACATGGCTGCTTTTGTATATTTGATGGATGAAAGTCATATTATATTTCATAGGCTATATATTATATTTCATAATCTTTATTTTTTTGTCATAAACCAATGCTACTGGTCACCTTTTACATCTATCAGTGTTCCTAAAAAGTAACAGTTTTGAACAAGGTTTCTGTCCAACAGTGAAAATATATAATAAGTGTATTTGAATTTGAATATTTGAATATTCTTGTGCTTTTGATTTTCTTTATCTAGAGTGTTAGCGGCTGGTCCTCAACAGAACTGAGGAGGATGATGACATCACTGTAAAAAAAGCTGAAAGTATACTTTGCGCACGGTCGAACACGATTTAAATATGTATGTGCAGGTTGCACATACACAGTTACAGAAATCTGGTGGAAATTATAAAAAGTTACAAAAATCTGTATGCTGACCCTCACATACGCATAAAACATGAAGTATACTTTGGCCTTTAGAAAGATAATGACACAAAAAAAAATTCATTCAAAAAGAAAGGAAACATTTAAATAAGGATTTGTTTATTGAGTAATACCTGGAATAATGAATGATGATATTAATTTATTGTAATATATCGATATAGAAAATAACTCATTCAGGTCACTTTAGACCCATGTTGTATATGTCCAAAACTGTTACTTTTCAGGAACACTGATAGACTTAAAGGGTGACCAACTGCATTGATTTATGACAAAAAATAAAAAATTATGAAATATATAGCCTAATATATTAAATATAATAAGACTTGCATCCATCAAATATACAAAAGTAGCCTTGTTAAGATGTGAAATGTGTGGCAGATGAACAGTTGTCTGCAGTAAATATGTTCCTACTTGCAAAAATTTGCAAATATTAAAGATTTCTATATGGGTCATTTTTGACCCATGTGTGTAAAATTGATGTAGAAACTGCGTTTGTTTATAAAGTAAGAAATAAAAAATAAACAATTATTTGTAGAAAATCAAAAACAAGATATTTAATGAATACCTGGAATAAATAAATGACAGAATACATTTCTTTCAAAGATTCAGCGAAGAAACACTCAGTCATGACTGAAATACCATAGAAAATGAATACGGGTCATTTTTGACCCATGTGTGTAAAATTGATGTAGACATACAAAAACTGTGTTTGTTAATAAAGTAAAAAAGAAAAAATGAACATAATGATTTTTGACAATCAAAAACAAGATATTTAAGGAATACCTGGAAAAAATGAATGATAAAATATATTTCTTTTATAGATTTAGCAAAGAAACACTCAACCATGATTGAAATTACATAGGAAATGAATACGGGTCATTTTTGACCCATGTTGTGCATTAGAAGGGTAGTGATACAAAAATGATTTTTATTCAAACAGGTAAGAAAAAAAATATTAAAATGAGGATTTGTGATGATCAAAAAGAAGTTAATTGAGGAATACCTGGAATACTGAATGATGAAATTCATTTCTTGCAAAGATATAGAAAATAAAAACTCAGCCGGGTCATTTTTGACCCATGTTGTGCATCAAAGGGTTAAATATTTTGTGACCTCAAATTTCAGAAGTTCCCAATTTGAACAAAAAGAATTCTCCTTGTTGGCTTTACCCCAAAATTGGCTTATCAGTCTAGAAATCTCTTGTTTTACCTCATCATACATCAACAATGAATTGTTGAGTTTCCAGTATGATCCATTATTGAAACGATTCATATTAGATAACTTAATATTAATAATTATAGCTTTATGGTCTGTTGTTAATGGAGTAGAAGTAATATCAACTACCACATCATCTTTATTAAAGTTCTCAGACATCAACCAAAAGTCTATTCTTGATTGACTGGACCCTGTTTTATTGCTCCAGGTAAATGACTTATTATGTGGAAATTTGGCTCTCCAAATATGTATGAGATTGAATTTATCCATGAAGTTTCTGAGACTACTGTTATTTATGTTTGGTCGACCTGGTGGCCATTTATCAATTGAACCATCCAATACAATATTAAAATCTCCAAGTAATACAGTGGCATTTGGATATTTATTTAACCAAACAATAAAAATATTTTCTATGGATTCAAAAAGATTATTATCCAGATTGTGATTATATCCATATAAATTCCTCAAGATTAATATATTATCAACATATTTAATTACTTGGCAAATAAAATGCCCTGCAGGATCACGTTGTGTATGTAAAACCTCTCCATTAAATCTATTCTTTAAAGTAATAACTCCAGCCGAGTGTTCAGACCCGTGAGAAAACCATACCAAATTACCCCATTGTGACATCCAAAATTTACTCTCCTCTTTAGTAGAGTGAGCTTCTTGTACAAAACAAAAATCTGCCCTAAATTGTTTAGCAAAAAGAAAAGAGCTTTCCTTTTAACGTTATTTCTTAGCCCCCTAGCATTAAACGAAACAAGTGATAGAATATTAAACAAATGAAACGTCTGATCAGTGTATAAACGCTGAAATCAGAGTAGTATCAAGATCAGCACCTTTAACATCACTAAATAAACATAAGGAAAGTAATCTTTAAACACAAGATTACCGACAGTGGCTGACAAAATGTAACATGTCTCTTTAAACTTCCATATTATTATGAAAGAACTAAACAAACAGCATTTAAATACTGTGGAACATTCCAACGGGCAGGTCACACCCTTTCAAACTGAAGTTGCGACTCGAACTTGAGTGTAAACATAACCGTAGTTATTGGAGTTTATAGCAGCAATGGAAACAGAAATTAACGTTTTGAGAATCTTGAGAAAATATCGAAATCAGTCCTTGTCTGCTCCTCTCACCCTGTCACCTCAGTACCTTCAATGAATCCGCGACCTCCGACAAAGTAAGCAGATTTTCCATCATCACGGGCTTTTTTGATCAGAGGCCATAACTTTAGTCTACTGTCTCTGTCCTCCTTCGTCAGATCCTCTTTAAACTGCATGCCTTGGTCCCGAAGAAACTCGCTGCTCTTAGCCGCCTTCCAAACGGCATCTCTAAATCTCCTGGCCGTGAAGCGAATGATTGTTACACGGGGCCTCGATTTGTTAGCGCGCTTGGTACCCAGTCGGTGAGCGACATCTATAGCATCTGGTAGTTTCATCGCTTCATGTGGAAGCAGCTCTTGGCACACACGGATAACTTCTTCTCGCACGTCCTCTTTTATCGCCTCTGGTAATCCATATAGCCGCAGGTTCCAAAGCCTACCGTACCGCTCTAAAACCGTCACCCGACTCATGCACAGCCTGGTTGTCTGTTCACCCCTGTCGATCCGTTTTAGAATTCCCTGTTTTCACGTTGGTGAATGTTGGCTTTTTCGCAAGTGGAGGTTTAGACGGAGTTACAGGGTATGGCGGAAAATCGTCTTCATCTTCCGTCATATGTTTGTCTTGAATCAAACCACTTTCGTAGCTGTGATCGTTATAAGCAGGCACATGTCAATCACTTTTTCCGGAGTCACTGGCTCTTTTTTTTTGAAGATTTGGGCATGCTTTAAGTAAAAACTATCTTATAAACCAAAACGTTTATGAATTTTGCTGACAGTTACGGCTATTACTTTCCTGTTAAAAGTTTGGTGCTGAGAGCTTTTCACGCCGCCATCTTGCCGGAACCCCCTTCCTTATTCCTCGTGGTGCAATAGAGTGCCCCAGGGATGACGCGTTTTTGTAGGCCAACCCGGAAGTTAGCGGTGCACGGGTTCTCTCGGTTGAAAGCCTATGCATTTTTCCCATAGACTTTTGGAAAATCGCAGAAAATAAGCTCTGTGTTTAACAAAGGGTTATGACACTTACACGTTTTGTCTATCAAGATAATCTTTACAAGTTAACACAACATTTATAGATTTTGAAGCCTAAATAAAGTTGTCAGATATAAAAAGCTAACATTAGGCTATAAACGGACTACAGCACACCATGGTCGCGGATCAACGTCGTCACCACCAAGCTTCCTCAAACTTTATTTAAAAAACAACTTTATTTAAAAACATGCTCGCTGATTATGATCTGCGCTGTGTATGAATACTTATCCACTTTTTCATGAGAAATCCTGTCCAAATGCTGTCCCGTTTTTAATGATGACGTCTAAAGTCCCCGCCAAAGGAAGTAGTCCCTTTTAGCAATTTGTTAGCAACCGCCGATTTTAAGACACAGTAAAAGTTAAAAAAATCACAAGTGGGTTATAACTGGTGTGTTTTATGTCATAGATCAAAACGTGAAAGTATTTAGAGGCTTTATTAACCACAGACCTTATTTCAGGCGATTTAGCAAAAACCCATTCAAAAAACCCATAGACTTGACGGCGTTGGAACCGGAAGTCCTAAAATGCTAACTCGCTTCCGGGTTTTGCCTACAAAAATGCGTCGTCCCTGAGGCACTCTATAGGTTGTTTGCACATGACGTCATTGCTGCAGCGTGAATGCGTCTGGGGAGTGTTTTTTTCTATATAGGAATCCTATCAAAAACTCAATTTGTATGTTTTGCATCGTTTATGGTTGCTCAAATCTATCAAACAGAGAAACCACAAGGAGCTTTTATCATTTACATAACATATCATTTTTTTAACTTTAAAAGTTGTCATCTTGCCTTTTTACAGCGTTTTGTGATTATTTTAGGTAGCGGGTATAATCAGTGACATTATTACTAGATTTGCTAAATGGCGTCTTCCTGTCATCTCCTCAACCTGCTTCCCTTGTTTTTAACTTACACGTAGAAACTGTATTACTCTGTCCAGTTTTTTCCATGAATGATGATGTGAGTTTCTGTTGCAATTCCCGATTCAACATAAATGATCTACAATGGCAACATTTTTCACAATCACGACAAAAAAATCAAAATGTCACGAGAACCACATGATTGCAAACAACCTATTAGAGAATTGAGATGGCCTGTAAGATGACTGAGTTTGGTTGAATAAATAAATAAATATATATTAAATTACGCAATATTAATGTGCGCATGTCCAGTGGCCGTAGCTGCATCCCTTCTAGTCTTTACTGAGAAGCGGTGTGGTGCTGGCTATTATTGGAGAGTAAAAGTCAGCACCACACAGCTTCTCTGTAAAGACTATGGCCACTGGACACTAATAGGTTATTTGCAATCACGTGGTTCTGGTGACATGCGGAATTCCAGTGGAGGGCAAGCAGTGAAAATTAGAATGGAAGAGATGGAGAAAAGTCTGTACTGTGCTGGTTTAGAAAGGTAAAAACAGAAAATCACAACATATGTTGGACGTGATCCTTATGTTATGAAAAGGAGCGACTTTTCTGAATTGAAAGACTTTCCTGCCATCAAGGCAGTACCCTGCCAGACCCAACAATGCAGAAGAGCTGAAGGCCACTATCAGAGCAACCTGGGCTCTCATAACACCTGAGCAGTGCCACAGACTGATCGACTCCATGCCACGCCGCATTGCTGCAGTAATTCAGGCAAAAGGAGCCCCAACTAAGTATTGAGTGCTGTACATGCTCATACTTTTCATGTTCATACTTTTCAGTTGGCCAAGATTTCTAAAAATCCTCTCTTTGTATTGGTCTTAAGTAATATTCTAATTTTCTGAGATACTGAATTTGGGATTTTCCTTAGTTGTCAGTTATAATCATCAAAATTAAAAGAAATAAACATTTGAAATATATCAGTTTGTGTGTAATGAATGAATATAATATACAAGTTTCACTTTTTGAATGGAATTAGTGAAATAAATCAACTTTTTGATGATATTCTAATTATATGACCAGCACCTGTATATATAGAATGTGAAGCTGCTGTCATACCGTGTTCAGTCTGGTTTGGATTTAGAAAAAAAGTACTCAACGGAGACAGCAAATTGTTATTTTATAGATAATATTAAAACTCTTTTAGATAAAGGCGGCGTAGTAGGAGCCGTGTTTCTTGATCTGAAGAAAGTCTTTGATACAGTTAATCATAGAATTCTCATATCAAAGTTATCTAGTTTTAATTTTTCCTTGAATACACTTAATTGGATAGAATCATACCTGTCAGATCAGTTTCAGTGTGTTCAAATACAAAATCATTAATCAACTGATCTAGGTACATCTACTGGTGTTCCTCATGGATCTATTCTGGGTCCTTTGATTTTTGCTTTATATGTAAATGATCTCTGTATGTCCTGGCACAAATATACAAATAAATGTATTGATGATAATGTAGTTTATTTACATGGTAATAGTTTGACACAAATTTCTAATGAACTTACAAATTATATGGTTAATTTATCAGCATGGTTAAAGGAAAATTATTTACAAATAAATTTGTATAAAACAGTGTGTATGTTTTTTTCTAAGTCAAACAGTATCAGTAATGAGCCAGATGTTTTTTTTGTGTCTGGGGTGAGGCTGCAGGTAGTTTCTCAATATAAATACCTTGGAGTATTGATTAATTCTAAACTTACATTCAAAGCTCAGGTAAAAAAGGTCTGTAAGCAGGTTAAGTTTAATCTTTATAATTTCAGGCTTACTAGAGATTATATGTCACTAGAGGCAGCTAAGATGTTTATGCACTCTATGGTTATTTCTCCCATTATTTATTGTTTAACAACCTGGTCTCAGGCGAGTTCAGTGACTCTAAAACCATTAGAGTCTTTATACAAATGTACACTTAAAGTTCTTGATAAGAAATCAGTAAATTTTCATCATTGTTAAATATTTAAAAAATTAGTGAAGTTAATAAACGTAATTTCGGGAGGATTACGCCCTTCTAATCTTCCAATTAATACCAAGGTATAAAACCAGCATCTTACCTCTTCCTGTTGTTAGTTCTTTTGGCATCCCTCCTCCTACCCTTCTCCTCCTTTTGTACTAATTTGAGCTCGAGTAAGATATTCTTTCCGAGCCCCTTTATAGCAGACAGCAAGCCAAATCTGTTTAACACTTACGCTAAGATTATATGGGCACACAAACTCGTGAATCTATGGTTTAACTTCTCCCCCTCTTAGTCAGTTAGTTACTATCAGAACAACTGCTTATCGCTCCACTAGATTGTATTATACCACGCAGGCGGAGTAATCTTAGTCAGTCTGCTGTCTCTGCATGACAATGGAATAATATTACAGCAACCATAAGAGAAATAGATGCATATCAATTATTTAGAGTTTAGGTAAATAAATTGATTATTAATAATCAGCTCTGTCAACATTAGAATTTACACCTGCTTGCTGTACTGCTATTGTTTTGTTTTGTTTTTATTTTATTTTATTGAGGGTTTTTTTTTTTTTTTTATTGATAGATGGTTTTTATGTAGTGTGTTATGCATTTGTTTTACCAGTATGTATTTTAACCACATATTTCTTTCTAGGGTGACTTGTAATATTCTGTCCTGGGACTACAGATGAAAAATAGCCTTCAGCTAATTCTGGTACAGAAATGTTTTTTTTTTTTATGTCCCTGTTAACTAAAGAAATAAAAAAATAAAAAAGGGTGTGAAGGTGATGATCAGGGAGGATCATGGGAAATTTAGTGTGTGGAGGAAACAGGCATGTTGGCTGGTGAATCCTGCAAAATTGACTAGTATATTATTTTCAGCATGCAAAAGAAGTTAAATAGCTGGCTAAACACAATGCTGACAAATGCCTGATCAACTTTAAATGCTGAATTAGTTAAATATATATGCCTTTTGTCTTTCATTGGTGTCTTTAGCTAAATTTTGTGCATATTTGATTTTGAAAATAAAATGATATTTCAAAAAATAAAATAAAATAAAAAAAAGAAACTTTCAGGTGTTTTCTTCAAGGGATCTAAAGTGAAAAACTTGTTAACATTATGTATTCCTTATAAATTGTACTCTAAACAAAAATAAAATAAGTGTTTATACATTTATTTCCTTATTTATATATTATATTTTTTTCCACGTTAATTCAATTGAATAATTTCTATATTTATTTCCATATATATATATATATATATATATATATATATATATATATATATATATATATATATATATATATATATATAGAGAGAGAGAGAGAGAGAGAGAGAGAGGGCCGCTGTCCTGCCAGTTTAGCTCCAACCCCAATTAAACACACCTGAACCAGCTAATTAAGGTCTCACTAGGCATACAAGAAACATCGATGTCGATAACAAGACAATTGACGGTAGCCATTGACTTCGTAGTATTTTTGTCCTACCACGGAATGGCATTGGCTACGGTCAACTGTCTGGTTACCAACATTCTTCAAAGTATCTTCTTTTGTGTTCAACAGAAGAAAAAAACTCAGAAGGTGGGTAAATGATGACAAAATTTTCATTTTTAGGTGAACTACCCCTCACAGCGTCATTCACGTCCTGCTACACCATGGATATGGTAGACCAGAAGATTGTAAAATAACACTAATAACTTGTCACAGGAAGTCATTCAACTATTGCCAGCTACTGAGTTTTCCATGGGCGACTCACATTCCTCACACAGCGGTAATTACTCCAAACTCTGTTCTGCAGGGTTTAGCTCCAACCAGCTCCTACACACCTGCTTGAAAGTTTCTTGTATGCCTAGTGAGACCTTAATTAGCTGGTTCAGGTGTGTTTAATTGGGGTTGGAGCTAAACTGGAAGGACAGCGGCCCTCCAGGACCGTTTTGGAGTTTTGGAGACCTCTGTTTTAGAACTTTTTGGCCAGCCATTTGTTTCTTCCATTAGAGGGCAGCCTAACCTCACAAAGTAAGCAGTTGACTGTTGTGAGCAGTGCTTGATTTGATGACTTTTCACTGATAACACAGTTTACCACTAGAGGGAGTCATGCACTGTATTGTCTTTTTTGAGTCTTTTATTAACTATTTAATAATTATATCAAACATAAATAGATGTATATTTAATTTATATATATATATATTCTTAATAAAATATGTTATAAAAGCAAAACAATATAACTTGATTTCTTTTTATTATACAAATAAATGAGTGAGGCAGAAAGAACTGTCTATTGATCCTGAGGCCTGTGACCTGTTGATATCTAAATTAATGAGGAGCTCTGATACTGTGTCAGAATACCTAACTCAATGACTTTACAGACTTTATTACCAAAAATAGATTATATCACACAACATTGTATTGCACCTTGATGATGCAGACATATTATTCAAGATATAGTTTAAAAGTTGCCCCATTAAGTTAATATTTATTATAAAGCTTAACCCTCTACTGCACACATGTTGATGGAACATGAAAAAAAAATCCACATCATTTTTTGGTTCATTTGGGAACATTTTATTGATTAAAAAAAAAGAAAATATTTTTCTATTGCCTCAGGGCAACATTGTGTGACAATGGAACAGAGTCATAGAGAAAATTCAAGAAAAAAAAAAAAAAATCAAGAAATCATTAAGTAAAAAGGGAAAAACACTTGAAAGACATTGATATATTGAATTTGATACATGCATATGTCTGTATCATGTAGTGTGCTATGCCATATAATGTACTTCATGTAATAAGATTTCATTCCATACAAAACTTCAAAAAGCAGTTCTTCTCTGCTGTGACATAGTGGTGTATGTTACAATTTTTGCACATCACTTTGGGTGTTCCTGCACACCCAGGAACCCTGCATCTTCCCTTCTTATAATACATTGTTGCCAATGTGAGGTATTGTCTAAAACCTCCTCGAAAAGTACCCCTTATCGCACAACGTTGCCCTGAGGAAACGAACGAAAAGAAAAACTGAATTTCTGAACATGCAAAATAAAAAAAAAAACTTCATAAAACCTGACAAAAGGCTTCTCTACACCTTCATACACACACACACACACACACACACATATTTTTTACGTACAGTTCATGTTGTTTTAAATAAGATTACTAAAGCAAATAATATTGCCTTCTTCTCACACCATGTGCTCCTGTGACCATGGCTAGATTTATAACTACTCTGATCTTTCCCTTTTAGCTTTAAAAGGCATTGGCTGAAAAGGTTCACAGAGAAGACTTATAAGCCAAGTGTCAGGGTAATGGATACGACGAATAAACGTCTCTCTCTCGACAGCGAATACATCTATTGACTACCACTTCGCGTTTAGCTTCAGATTTCCTTTCAAAGTGCTCGTCATTAAGCCCTCCTTACAACACAGTATTTCACTCCAATGGATCGAAGCGGTTGACCATTCTTTATGTCGAACAAGGTGCCCCTCTTGCTAGAAGTCATTTCATTTCCACAAATGGCTGCATCACACTGTGACGGTGGGTTAAAAAAAGTGTTTAAATGGAGTTGAGTCTGTATTGATCCGGAGGACCGCACAGCTTTCACCGGCCTCGATATGACACCAGGAAGGACTTGGAGACCAGTCTATTGATCAGCCTTGAGTCGGTGTGGTGGTTATATTGAATCGTCTTCTTCAGACTGTCACCCGACAGGTGCCACACTGAGCGTAATTAACCAAAGTGTGCTAATGAACTGCCGGAGATGAGACTATACACAGCATGACTGTGCCATGTACTTGTTGTTAAACTGAGCTCTTTATGTTTAATAAATTGAAAACTGTATCAAGGAAGCAAGTTTATCTATAAACACAGAAACCTGGGCATCTGAAAATGAATTCTCCTGGTGCAAATAGGTATATATGGGGTCTGTAAAATGTTTTAATGTTTTTAAAAGAAGTCTCTTTTGCTTACCAAGACTGCCTTTATTTAATCAACAGTATAGTAAAAACAGTAATATTGTAAAATATTATTACAATTTAAAGCTGCAGTCCGTAACTTTTTTGGGTTAAAAATGATCCAAAATCAATTTTTGAGCAAGTACATAAGCAGCCAGTGTTCAAAACTATCTCATTACCTTAGCTCGATTCACAACGGTAAGCTTGTAATAATGTTTTATAATAAGAGCGACATGGTGGATTTCTGCGGGAAATTTGAGCATGCAGCAGTTCCTCTGTGAGTCATTACGTCACGTCTGTAAACAGAAAGGAAGGAGTCCTGACTAATCGGTTTTATGGCGTGAGGATGCTGCTGGTAGCGGCACATTTATAGCAGCTGAAATAATTAAACTTATCATTCTGATGGTGGATTGTAATCCAGAAAGATCCAAATGACAATCATCCGTGACAACTGGAGATTCACCTGTAGTCAAAAAGCAAAAGACTTTGGACTGTGGACTGGCTACAGAAATTGAAATCTACAGGTAACGCTAATATACACATAGTCATAGTAACGCTGAAGTTGTTAACATTAACAATTTGAGAAAAATATAACAGTAATGATAATTTGCACGGTTTGACGTGATCCGAGCTAAGTGATCGTTAGATTTAAAGCGGAACTCAGTAAGATTTGCGAAGCTCCCCCTACAGGTTCCTTCAGTGAATCACACTGTCGTAAATACTCCAAGCGCAGCTCTGGACTACAACGCTCACCAGTGCAGTAGTTTTGCAAATACAGTACAAGAAATCTCGATGGAGGTGGGTAATTTTCGAAATTGTCTTATAAAGTCATAATATATACATTGTTTTTGAATTACCGTACAGCATTTTGTCACTCTCGCGTGAACGTGAACATGAGGCGAGATTGTGTCGGGTCGGTGAAGCTCAACTTGCAAGTGCTGTTTTCTGGCGTAGACGTGCCAGAGGGGGTTAGTGCACACCTCAAACACACCACTACAAGTCAATTAACCATCGTAAGGACTTAGAAAACTATTTATGAAGGTAAAAAAAGTTACTTAGTTCTGCTTTAATCATCATTTGCAGCGTGATTTATTGAAGGCCTATCCACACCGGTGCGGTGACTGACAGCAAGCATTAGATTCATCCACGCTGACGAGCTGTGCCGAGGCACAACGCACGTACAGATAACTGTTCCGCATATGACTGCAATTGCAGGTTTCAAACAAGAGATAGCGACAAAGAAGAAAAATCGCGAACTGCAGCTTTAAAATAAGTGTTTTCTAATTTAATATATTTGAAAATGTAATTTATTCCTGTGATGGAAAGCTGAATTTTAAATGGAAGCTTTTATTGTACTGTCTTGCTTTAATTGAGAAGTAATTGAGTTTATGTTGTGTTAGGGTCATTTTGACCTGGATTTTCTTTTTCCCGAAAGTGTTAGTTAATGTTATTGCATTGGGCTTCAACTTACTTACTGGGATTTTTCCCCCACCTTGTTAAGCTTGTGATATTCTGGGTCAAATCATGACCTGCCTACAAAAAAATAGCTTATAAATCTCTTGTTAAGCTATATACCATCACAAAATATTGGATTCAGTCTTTTTTGTCAACTTGTTTTCTTTAACTTAGGACAGGTTTTGCATTTATTTTTGATTGATTGTAGGCCTCATTGATCTAAGGTAATGTAGGTCAAAAATGAATGCTTGATATACAAGCATTTTTTAAAAGGCCAGCCATTTTTAATCAAGAACAACAGAGGTGTTATAGGGATTTCAACACAGCACAAGGGTTAAAAAAATCATTGCTAAACAGTATTTTACTGTAATACAATACAAAAATGTCTGCATTCAGGGGCGTAGTTTGTGGGGGGGATGGGGGGAGGTAACCCCCCCAATATTCAAATCCATCAGTTACAACCCCCCAAATATTTCAACATGAAAATCACAGTAGATCTATACTAACATATGCATAATTCATTTATTTTGTAACAATAATTTTGTTTCTAATCGAATATGAGTTTGTCAAAATAAATTAGTCAAAAAAGTACCCCCCTTCCATTGAACCGATTGGTAACGCCCAACCAATGCGCGTCGCACTTTCACCAAAACAGCGCGAGTGGAGCTCTAAAGCCGCCTTTCCACTGCACATGACAAACGACAGCCGTTGGACCGGAAGTCATTCATTTCCAATGGAGAGTAGTACGGGGGCTGCGTGGAGTTCCGATCATATGCGAATGCGGAAATTTCGGATCCGATTTGAGCTTCGGATGCGTTGAAATATTTGAACTTCTGCGGCTAGACCGTATGCGACCGGCCGACCGGATATGATGTATTCTAATAAAAACTATAAGCGTGAAGTTAGAATTACCAACATTTTAACACTTTAACGTTATTCTGTAAACACGATTTCTGTAAAATGGTGGTCATTAATAATTATGTTAAAAAAGATATTTTATGATTATTAAATCAATTTTTACGTTAATTAGTGCTATAAAATCTACTATGTTTTTATTTTAGATGTATTGAGGGTCATTTGCTTTGTATATTCATACATGCATTAACGTTACATTCATTAAAATCCTTCAGTTTACCATGGTGAATAAGCCGATCGAGGGTAACAGTTGCTTCACTATCAATTTCAAAGTTCCGTGCGACTGCCGCTAGGGGGCGAAATG